>NW_028227261.1:6682500-7282500 GCF_978045245.1 Mus caroli | reverse complement strand
GAAACTGAGGCAAGAGGATCCCAAGTCCAAGGCCAGTTAAAGGCCAGCCTGGACTAGTGAGACCCTATCTCAAAAAAAAGAACATAAGCTGAGAAGCTAGAACAAAAGCAGACTACAGAAGAAGGGAAGCACTGCTGTGTGAATGTTCATTCCCCCTCTCCACAGCCATCTCCAGTGAAGTGTGGGAGAAAATGAAACCATTTATACACACACACACACACACACACACACACACACACGCAACTTGCAAGCTGGATTCTGTCGGCAACTAAGCTCACAGCTACCAGAAGGCTAGGAAACGAGGCCCTAAGCCAGAGATGCTCTCGGCAGGCAGGCGTGTGTCTAGCTGAGTCAGGGCTGACCTCAGGGAGCAAGAGGCCTCCTGGTGAAAGGGACATCAGCAACCTGAGCTAACCCTGAGACTGCGAGCAGGAGCTGCAGCCCCGGGGGCTTCCAGGCGGCAGTGCAAGGGTCTTCTTCACTGAGAAGAAGTGTGAACTGAGGTGAGAAGAAGGCAGTTCACCTCACACACGCTCCACTGGGGGCCATGTGTTAGCGCCTCTCTGCTCCAACTGTCAAAGGTGCCCCCAGACAGATTTACCTCAGAATCACTCAGTGTCAGCCCATCTCGAGACTGCTCGGACAAACTCGTAATGGCAGAGAGAAGATTTGTGGAGCAACAAGCATAAATCTTGGTTATAACTACAAACCATAAAAGAAAGGAGAGCTGGGAGGGAAGAGGGAAGGGCGGCAGACACGTCCTTCTCCCAAGCACCACTTTATCTTCCAGCAGCTCTGCACCACGCACCCAGGATTAACTAGGGGACATATTTTTCAAGCCCAATCAGTCTGTGCAGTTTGACAATGGGCTCAAACATTTTAAATGGAAATTACTCTGGAAATGTGGGGCACATGGCTATCCTAAGAACAGCGTGCGCAATGCTCTTCAGAGGACCATGGGGGTTCCAAGTTTGCCACAGGAACACCCACCCTGTAGGCCACAGTAAAAGATGTTTATACAGGAACAATTTTATACAGGAACAAGGGGGCCACCAGGCTTCCTTCCAAAAGAATGACACTGTGGGGACTAAAGACAGGCCTCCCTCAATCAGCCGGCTCAGAAAGAAAGGCATACAAGCACCCCAGCCTTGGCTCCTCCACCTCCAAAATAAAAACATGGTTCAGTGATCTGCAGGGCAGTGCCCTGCTTCCAGGAGGCATGGGAACACAAAGGAGAGCCACGGAAAAGCCAGGAAGCCCAAGCATAAACAAAGGTGAGTGCTGCCTCTGCTGGCGTCTAATTAGTACCCCTAAGAGTTTCCATTCAGCTAATAATTATTTGTAAAAGAATACCTCCACACTGAAAACAGCCAGCTCCCCACCTACCTGAGAGAGGAAGTAACTGAAGCCTCTCAGACTAAAATAGGAAGAGGCCGTCATTTCAAAATCAGTGAGTGGCCTGGAGATTAGAGCCACCCAGAAGTGGAATGAGGCTTTTGCCCAGTTCATCCATTTCAGTCAGCATTTAGAGCTAACAAGTTTTCCTCACAGCTCTGTCAGGAAGAGAGGGGAACTCAGACGGGCACCTTCCAAACCAGGAGCTGGTTTCTGTGAACATTTTCCTCCCTGGAGGCTTTAAACTACCCAGGGTGGGGAGTGGGAAAGGAAGAAAGCCAGCATGTCTTCCTACCCTGGCTCCAGTCGCAGGTGACAGCCTCACCATCAAGAGGCACCATGAGGCCCACTCTCAAACTCTCTACATTTGGATTTGTTCCCAAATAAAACCAGTCACCGTTCAGTCAGAAGGCTGAGGCAGAAGGGTCATGAGAACAAGGTCAGCATGGGCAGTACACTCCTGTCTCTTACAGAAATACACTAACGCATTTGTGTGCTGCCTGCCCCGTGCCATCCCTGCTCACCGTGCCATCCCTGCTCACAACATCCTGACAGAGGTCCTCAGCACGGAAATGGCACAAGTGATCAGCCGGGAACACTTAAAACTACTTTGCTGTTTTTACAATCTTCCTGGGGACTTCCTGAAATTCCCACATTTGTGATTTCATTACTCGTGTATGTAAAACACCTTCGTGAATGTATCAAAAACAAGTTTATTGAGCCAGGTGTGGTATGTAATTCTAGCACTTGGGAACTGAGGCAGGATAACTGGCATGAGTTCGAGGCCCAGCCTGGGTTACATAATGAGCTGCAGACCAGCCGAGACTACTGAGTGAAATCACCTTAATGCCTCCCATCCCCACCAGATTTTCCCACAGAATATTTTGATTTTATAATATATCTACATTTGTTATGCTATTTATTATACACATGCATGTACATACTCGAATACGTGAGGATGCACAAAGAAATGTATCAAACATGAGAGCATCATCCTTCAGAAATGTTCTAATGGGGAAAAAATGAGAATCACCCATCCACAAGGATCCTGCCAATTAGTACAGCAAGGTAGTTAGCCACAAAAACTGCAAAAGACACAACCCTGGGGAAGGCGGTCAGGAGTACACTTAGAGATTGAAGAGAAAGACAACCAGCCACAGCCATTCAGACACTCACAGAACTGGCTGGCTTCCTGGATTCACCAAGATATTAATAACCCTTTAATAACCAGCCTCTAGTTTTAAAAACAAAGAGAAGGTTCTGGAGAGAGGACCTGGTGGTTAAGAGCACTTTCTGGGGCTGGAGAGATGGCTCAGCAGTCAAGAGCGCTGACTGCTCTTCCAGAGGTCCTGAGTTCAAATCCCAGCAACCACATGGTGGCTCACAACCATCTGTAATGGAATCTGATGCCCTTTTCTGGTGTGTCTGAAGAGTACGACAGTGTACTCACATGCATAAAATAAATAAATAAATCTTAAAGGAAAAAAAAAAAAAAAAAAGAACACTTTCTGTTCTTGCATAGGACCCAGAGTCAGTTCCCAGCACCCACAAGGCAGACCACAACTGTTTGTAACTCCCATTCCAGGGGGTCTAGTGCCCTCCTCTGGCTTCCTCAGGCTCCTGGCACATAGATGGTACACAATAGGATACATCCAAGGAAGGCAAAGCATCCACACCTTGAAGGACAGGGAGAAGAGCTGAGCTGACCTGTGTGGCACATGCCCAATAGGCAGAGGCAGGCAGATCTACCAGTATATATAGTGAGCTCCAGGCCAGTCTGTATATGTGTGTGTATATAGTGAGACTCTGTCTCAAACCAAACAAAACAAAGCAAGAGAAGACTCTCAGGCATCAGGGGTGTGAGCTTCCCTAAAAGGACCAAACTCAAAAAATGCTGTGGAACCCCACAGGATGACAAGACTCCGCCTTGATCTTAAGAAGCAAGAGCCAAAGGCTACAAGGAGTACTTTTATACCGAGACCACCAGCTCCACAATGGTAGGGCATCTTTTCCTGTAAGAGCTCAGTATACTGAGATGGCTTAATAGGTAAAAGTACTTGCTACCCGTTCTGACAACCCGAGTTCAATCCCCACAACCTGCATGATGAAAGAAACAAGAAAATCAATTCCCAGCCGGGCGTGGTGGCGCACACCTTTAATCCCAGCACTCGGGAGGCAGAGGCAGGCGGATTTCTGAGTTCGAGGCCAGCCTGGTCTACAAAGTGAGTTCCAGGACAGCCAGGGCTACACAGAGAAACCCTGTCTTGAAAAACCAAAAAAAAAAAAAAAAAAAAGAAAATCAATTCCCCAAAATTGTCTTCTGACCTCTACACAAGTGTTGTGGCACACTAGGACCAACACACACTAAATGTTAAGAGGATGGTCAACAACTGCAATTCTATCACTTGGAGGCAGAGGCAAGAGAAGGCCAGCCTATTCTACATAGCAAGTTTCAGCCAAGTACAGTACACAGTGAGTAAAGGTTCTAATCTAGAAAAGTTGACAAGGTAGAAATCCTCTTTGGATTATTTTGGAGGAAGGAAGCAGGGAGCAAAGACTGAAAATAAAGCCAGCAGGGTGAGTAGCACACGCTTGTGATCAGCACTCAGGAGGCAGAGGCAGGAGGAGGCCTGTCCACGTAAGGACAGGCAGGCTGAGCCAGCGTCAGACACTGCATCAAAACAAGGAAGCGAATAATAAAGAAATGGGGAAAAAACGTATACCTACAACCAGAGGCAGCAAAGACAGCAGGAGACTCACCCATTAGAGAAAGAATTTGGTGTCCAAGAGCAAGAAGCTGAAATTCTAGTTGAACCAAACGCACAGGATTGCCAATGGCGTGGCTGACTACTGAGAAACAGAGACGAATGAGCAGATGTGCAAGCTGAACCTCACTTACCACTTACTTCAAATAACCAGAAACCAGGTGACCGGAAGGAGCCTCAGGTTACCTAAGCCCTGTCAGCATCCCAGCAGGACTAGACCAAGCTGTCCTGTGCGCCCATTCATTCTGATTCGCTGGACGAGCGCTCTGCCTCTGAGTGAGCGGCCCGTGCACAGACTTCCCCCCACGTATTTCTAAGGTGACCTTGAACGCACGAGCTTCAGCTTCTTTAGTGTGGGATTACAAGTGTGTGCCATGTGCCTAGCTGCCCTCATTCTTAAAAACTTTCACTGTCTCGGAAAAAACAAAAACAAAACACTGCAACGAGTTAAAAATAAACACAACTTTACTATCATGTTCTTCAAGGCCTAGCCCCAGACAGTCCAGAAACTATCCCCCACCCAAGCACCGTCCTCCTCCTCTGCATGCAGGGCCCTCTCAGACTCACAGCCAGGCAATTCTGCACCAAATTATACATAACCTCGTGGAGCTTCCTCAAATTACATACAATGTTCCCTTTTCGCTAATTGTTTCATGTATACAAACGCCTTTTCTTCCCCAAATAAAACACACGAATTACTTAAAAAAACAAGGCTTGTTTGATTCTGTAATGGTCTATTCTCTGGTGCTGGTGCTGCGGTTAAGCATCCAGGAAGCAGCCAGCACACTGGGCCTGAACAGCCTCCCTCCCTGCTGAAGGAGCAGAGCACTGAAGCTTCCAAACCACACCCCTGTGCACTGAGCTTTGGGCCTGAGCTGTGCCCACTGCCTCGCCAGCACCCTAGGATGGTCATCTAGGCAGTCGCCGGTCCACAGCTGCCAAGAGCTCTCTTGGTGCTCGACCTGTGCCCCTGGCCTGCCCCACAAGCCAGCGTTCTATGGGCTCCTTTGCCGACACCCTCCTGCCACCACTCCCGAGAGAAAGGAGTTGTTCACACAAGACCATACAACTCGGCTGGTGCCCTCATTTAATCAGGCTGCTGCAAATGGCTGGCCAAAAGCAATAAGGGCATGACTGAGAGACTGTGGGAGTTTAATATAAAAAAATTAATAAAAAAGGAGGGGGGAAGGAGAAAGGGTCTACCTTTTAATAGGGCCCTAATTACCCAACTCACAGGATCAGCCCAAATGAGATGGGAGTTTATTTCGGGTTTTTTTTTAATTATTGTTTTTTTTTATATATATATAAATTGCTGCTATGTGTTTTCTTTCCTCTGAGCAATTATGCAGTAAGTACGTAAAGAGGAGAAAAAATATTAATTAAATATAAGGTAATTGTAGAGTTGGCCTGGAGAGAATGAGTCTGAACTCTGGACGATCACAGGCTACCAGGGTTTGAAGACTGCTCAGGGGCTCCCAGAAAAGAAAGAAATAACCAGGCAGCAGGCAGCAGGCAGATGCGCGGTACAGCGGAAGGAGCCGCATTCAGAATCCTACACAGCACAGGCCTGCAGGGCTCCCCGCACCCAGGCATCAGGCAGCATCAGAGACTCCACGCTTCCACAGAGCTTTTCCAGTTGTGCCCCCAAAAGACAGCCTGGCCTCATGTTGAGGATGGAAAGCCAAATCAGGAAGTTTCAAAAGAGCCCGCAGCAGTAAAGGATAGAAACGGACTGCTGTGTTCAGTCTGGACTTCAGTGTAAGTCACAGCTTCTCTCTGAAAGGCTTGGAGGCAGGCCACAGAGCAAGCTCACAGGCCTGGAAGAACAGAGCGTCCTCTGAAGAGCCAGGCAAAACTACAGAGTGGAGAGAAGTACCGCAGACATGCTGGGATGAGCCCATCGCTGGGGACAGAAGTGACATGAATAACAGCACCACTCCCCTGGAGACGTCTGGGAGGTACTTGGGTCCTCTGGGCCCATCTGCAGCCAGATCCATCTCACCCTCTGCCTAGAAAGCCTTAGAACATGCTAGAACCTGGCCCTGTTCATCGCAGCCAAGGGCTTCACGTCACCCTCTCCAGCTCGGCCAGGGAAGAGTGAAGAAAGCAGGAGACTGCCTGGGCTGCGGAAACAAAGCCTGGGCAGATCGCCCCACGCTCACCGCTACCACCACTCCAAGTCAGGAAAGGCTTGGCAACGTTAAACCCAATGCTGGAACGCCCCTAAAACTGAGTTGGTTTGCACAGAACCGGTCTTACTACCCAGCCCACAGGATTGACATCAAGTCCTGAAATGCCAAACAATGAAAACAGGGCAGGCAGGCAGGCAGGCAGGCAGGCAGGGACTCTGGCTCAGACCACTCTGCAAAGAGAGTTACTTAGCTGAGAGCAGTGGTGTTTGTCCTCTACCTGCTGCACTAGTGAAGCTGTGCCCGGAGAACTGTTGTGAGCAGGAAGCCAGCCTAGGCCACATAGTGAGTGCAAGGACAAACTGAGCTACAGAGGGTGGCCCTCCTTGTTTAAAAAGAGAAAAGGCCTTTCAACCCTCAGTAGGTTTCTTTCCTATCAAGAATCTACAATACCATGGGTGCCACCTATCACAGACAGAACCACAGACCAAGCAACCCCAGGACCCTTCCTCTTACCTGTTCCTTAAAGGGCACCGCACCCCACCCCACCCCGGTGCTTCACTGAGAAGCAAAGACCAGCTACTTCAGGTTTCTGACAATCTGAAGCTGACAAGCAGCAACCTTGCTGTTACCTAGTCCTACCAGCAGCAGCAAACAAAGTGCCATGTGACTGTGGGTGCTCCAAGAGGTCTTGTCACTCCCTCCTGATAAGCAGAAGTCACAAGCCAGAGGTCAGGGGCAAGGGTCACCAAGTCCTGCCTCCCAGCACGCAGGCTGATGCGAGGCGCAGCCATAGGCTCCTCCAGCTTCTTTCATACTTACCAGTGGCTCTCGGGGCACCACATTTTCACTTCCTGGAGGAGAGCTTGGCTGCAAAGAAAAACAGAAACAAAAGTAAGATCACAGTGCCACCTCATGGACATCAGAAAAACAGGCAGTGCACCCAGGTCGGTTCTGTTCTCCACAGGCTCCTGCAGCAGGAGCTGCGGATCTCAGTCTGCAGACTGTTTCTGGGTTCACAATCATAGCTCCTCATGAGCAGGGCTGGTTTTTTCTCAGAAGGACCAAGGATCAGATGAAATCAGGAAGGATGTGGACCATGATAAAAAGGGCCAGAAAAAGGCCTAAGAATGGTCTACATGTTTTTCTACCACCGTCACAGATAGACTGAACTACAGAGAGAGCAAAAGTGTAGAACAAAAGGCAGCCACAGGGGGGCATCGGCAACCCACACTAAGGGGTTTTCTCTCATTGCAGCCAAGTGCCACTTTCTTTGGATTGTTTCGCTTCTGTGACAGTGTCTCCATGTAGCCCAAGCTGGCCTCCAACTTACCGTATAACTAAGAGTATCCTTAAAGCCCTGGTCCTCTTGTCCCAGCTTCCCCGGTGCTGGGACCAAAGGAAGGCGCCACACCACTACTAACTACCCCCAGGCTACTGCACTGGTTAAGCACTGCCCCTTACTAACAACCTGCTCTGGGTTAAGAAATAATCTGGTGTCAGGCTGAGAAATAAACAGACCAGCCTATGAGCAAGCAATAGCACTGTGACCTGCCGGCCAGGCTCCCATCCGTTTCCTTCTGGGCCACAGCCTTTCTCGCATACCTTCAACCCCATACTGAACTAGCTAAAATTCAGAGCAAGGATAGGGTGCTAAAGCAAGACACAAATCTCCCAAAGAATGAGACAAGGGCCGGCCTGAGTTGTGGTTAGTTTATTACTGTTACTGACATTAAAGTCAATTTTCTACAGACAACACCCGGACAAGGGCAGCTAACGTGTGCCCCAGGAGCCGGCCTCCATTCTGCCTCCCAGCTAGTTCAGGCTGTGCCAGCCTCCTATGAAGAGGGCAGAAGCTGAGAGAGGAAAGAGTCTAGAGAAGGTTTCTAAAGACCGCCTTACCGCACAGCTGCCTGCCACCACACACTTTATCCAGAGTTCTAGCCTATGAGCTCCATCACCCCAGGAGCAGAAGGCCAGGCAGCTCGAAACTACAACTGGAGGTCAGTCCTCATACTTAGTGACCTGTCTCTCCCTGTGCCACCCTCCAGGCCTCCTTCCTGCCTCCCCTTAGATTTTCAAGTCTTAGCACAGTCTGCCCTGACCGCCATGGATGCCTGCCCTCCAGTAACTGCTGGAAGGTCTTCAAGAGCTCCCTCCCTTACTCCCAAAGTACCCCTCATCTCCTCCTGCCCTTCATCTCTCCTACGTAGCCATGGAGTCAACCCTCCACCTCTCTTTATCTCTGCTGCCATCACTTTGGTACAAGCTTCCAGCATCACTTGCCTGGACCACGGCAAATGCTTTCTAATCAGCTTACCTGGACTCATGCTGGCTCTCTTCCAATTCACTTTCCACAACACAAAAACCAAATCATTTATAAAGGACAACTCGATCATCTCCCTTACTTACTCATCCACGCCTATAAGCATCATCAATAGCTCCTTACTGTTCTCATAAGACAAGAAAAAGTCCTCAGCGCGGTCTTGGAAGCCTCCCCTCTATTCTAACCACATGTCAAGACTCTATTGCCTAACTCCCAAGCTCATCCCTAACAGACACCCTGGCTTCTGCTGTCTTTGTTGAGGGACTTTGCACAAGCTGTTCCTTCCTCCTCTCCCAGACACTTCAGCATCATTCAGAGCCAGCTAAGGCATACACTCATACACAAATAAATACAAATTTTAAACTTTTTTTGTTTTTTGAGATGGGGTTTGTCTGTATAGATAGTAGCCTGGCTGTCCTGGAACTAGCTCAGTAAACCAGGCTGGCCTTGAACTCCAGATCCACCTGCCTTTGCACAATAAAAGCATGTGCTAGAACGCCTGCCTTAAACTTTTTTTTTTAAATAAAGAAGCTCAATGTGCAGTAGTTTGTAATTCCAGAACTCCGGAGGCTACAGCGGGAGCTTATGAATCATAGGCCAGCCCTACACTGCATGAGACCGTCTCAAAAAGAAAAAGAAGGGACAAGAGGAAGAAAGAAAGAAAAAAAAGAGTCAAGAAAACAGGCATTGAAGAAAAGGGGGAGGGGAGGGGAGGGGAGGGGAGGGGAGGGGAGGGGAGGGGAGGGGGGAGGGGAGGGGGGAGGGGAGGGGGGAGGGGAGGGGGGAGGGGAGGGGGGAGGGGAGGGGGGAGGGGAGGGGAGGGGAGGGGAGGGGAGGGGAGGGGAGGGGAGGGGAGGGGAGGGGAGGGGGGAAGAGAGGGAGAGCAAAGACTGGAAGTGAAGCCCCCCACCCCAGGTCAATCCTCGCAAGGCAAACAGATGGCTTGCTGTAGCTCACTAACCCCTGAGGCTCCCCTTACTGCAGCCGGGAGGGAGACACTAACTAGCACTAACTTTACCTCGTCGCTCGCTCCTCACTGAACTCTTACACTAGCTGTACAGAGTTACTGCTGATGACGAAACGGAGGCAAAGGACACATGCCTTGCCCCACAGCCTCAGCAAGCGGCGCACATAGGCATTTGCACATTTAACTACATGAAATAATCAAATTTTGTTTCAATCATATTTTATTAAGCAGCAGCCTTAATTGAATGCTACCCCATAAGTAATCATGTAGCCTATCTGACCAGACAGAGAAAACATCAGTAACATGGTTCAGCAGATGAGGGCACCTGCCACCAAGCCGGAGGACCTGAGCTCAAGCGCCAGAACCCATGCGATGGAGAGAACCAACTCCCACAAGTTGTCCTCTAGCCCCCACATGCACACACATGTGAGCTAAGCACATGCACATACATACATGCATTCATACATACATACATACATGCATGTTTAAATGAACACAAACAGCTTTGTTATTTAAGAATTCTCACTCTTGAGATACAACTCATTGCCATGAATCATTAAAAGGAAATTTCCCTAAAATCAGTTCAACTAAGGCCGGGATGTGGCTCAAGAGCTGTGTGCCAGTGTGGCATCCACAAGGCCCTAAATTTAATACCCAGCGCTGCAAAAAAACACAGCTAGGTGACTGGTCGGTGGCAATGTGGGCAGAGGGACACTGTAAACAGCACCAACCAAGTGCTCTGACACATTTACCCTTCAGACTCTCCCTTTAGCAAGAGGAGCCAAGGATGAAGCCCAGAGCCTTGCCCATCGGGGGAGAAAGCATGAACTTTCTCTTTTTGCACACAAGGGTCTTGCTATGTAGCCCAGGCAGACCTTGAATTCGTGATGATCCCCCTGCCTCTGCCAACTACTGAGATTACAGCTGTATGCCACCATGCCTATCTTAAATTTCTTTACTTAAACAATTAAAACAAAGGAACTGCCTGGTATATGTAAGCCCAAAGGAAGCAAGCAATAACCAGGGAGGTAGCCTGGAACCACATAACAATGTGGCCCTTAATTTAATGTTGTGGCCCAATACTTACCAACTCTGGGGCAGTACTACTCGAGAAGGACAATGACACATTTAAGGTCTTACTGCCTACAAAGCTGCACAGGCATTTAGGGACAACAGCACAGCCAGTGCAGACCTATGCTGTCCCAAACACCCCTGGACCCTGGGGTCGGCCTGGCTGCTCTCACTTCTTTCTTCACAAGGAAGGGCAGCCTCCCTTCTCACCTTCAACTCCAGGCTCTGCTCGCAAGATGAACCAAGAGCTGAGCAGCTGACCCGCCGGCCCACTCTGGAGGAACCCAGCCAGCCTGCTAGTCTGACCACTCCAGCCTTTACGAAATGCCTAACATGTCTTTGAATACCGGCCTCCAGGTCTATCGCTTCAAGTGACATCTGACCTAAAAACGATCTCCACAAACTAAATTCCAGCTTAACTCTGGAACTCTTCAAAAGATCATTAACAGCTTTAACCAAAAGAGAGAAAGAAAAGCTGGAAGCCACCAACTGAGGTCTAAAGGAGAAATGCAAGCAGGAGGCCTGGGGCTGGAGCGATAGCTCAGTGGTTAAGAACACTGGCTACTCTTCCGTAGGACCACAGTTCAATTCCCAGCACATACATGGCAGCTTACAACTGTAGCTCCAATTCCAGGGCACCTTCTCAGACATATGTGCAGATGGAACACCAATGCACATAAAATAAAAAAATATTATTAAAAAAACCCTTCTGATCCCCACATTTAGGCCCTTCAGAGGGCAGGATGGGGAAGCTGCGATGGGAAGAAAGCAAAGGTGAAAGTGCTTTAAACAAATGCGGAGTTGGGGTCAGGGAGGCGGCCTAGTGACCCAGGGGAGAGTGCTTATTGATAAGCCTGGACACCTGAGCCCCACAGACCCATATGACAGAGGAAAGAACAAACTCCAGCAGGTTGTATGTGGTGGCCCACACCTTTAGTCCCAGCACTCAGAAGGCAGAGGCAGGCGGGTCTCTGAGTTTAAAGCCAGCCTGGTCTACAGAATGAGTTCCAGGACAGCCAGGACTACATAGTGCAAACTTGTCTAGAGAAAAGAAAAAAAATCAACAACAAAGAAAGTTTAATTAAATTTTAGAAAAATGCTGAGTGTAGCACATACTTTTAATCCCAGAACTCATGAGGCAAAGATAGGCAGATTCTATGAGTTTGAGGCTAGCCTAATCTACATAGCCAATTCTAGACTCCTCAGGGCTACATAATAAGACCCTTCCTCAAAATTAATTCATTAACTAACAAATTAATTAAATGTTAGTGGGTATGGTGATCTATGTGTGTAATAATCCTACTATCTGGAAGGTGGGGGCAGAAAATCAGGAGTTAAAGGCCAGCCTCAGCTACAAAGTGAATTTGAGGCCCGACTGGGCTACATAAGACCCTGTGTCAATAAGCAAGCATGAGGGGGCTGGGGAGACAGCCTGGTCAGTTACATGCGGGACTGGGGAGACAGCCTGTCAGTAGCATGCGGGGCTGGGGAGACAGCCTGGTCAGTTACATGCAGGACTGGGGAGACAGCCTGTCAGTAGCATGCGGGGCTGGGGAGACAGCCTGGTCCGTAGCATGCGGGGCTGGGGAGATAGCCTAGTCAGTAGCATGCAGGGCTGGGGAGACAGCCTGGTCAATAGCATGCTTGCTGCTCAAGCCTGAGGCCCTAAGTGCACTCTTAGAGCCCAAGTAAAAAGCCTGGCTGTGGTGGATGGGCTTACAACCCCGGTTCTGGGGAGGTGGAGGCAGCCAGTCCTGTCTGCCAAGACTCACTGGCCACACAGCCTAGCCGAGGCTAGTGGGAGACGCAGTCTCCAAAAAACCAAGGTGAGTGTCCTGCTGAGGAGTGACACCCACGGCGGATCTCCAGCCCCTACATGCGCACATCTACATGTGCGGACGTGCGCGTGCACACGCATTAAGGAAAAACTAAAATCCATAGAGCGCGGTGGAAGAGAGGCAGGAGCTACCGTATGGCGGACACAGGCTTGCCCGCACCCTGCTGTGGAAGTGCTGACCTTCCCCTGCTGGGCAACCTGCCAACCTGCCAGGAGCTCACTCACCTCACTGCACAGCAGAGGCCAGCCTGGCAAGAGCTCTCGAGCTTGAGCAACGGGAGCAACGCCAAGCCCGTGAGCAGAGGCCAGTGTCACTCCCCACAAGTCCTACGGAGTCTTCACAAACAGCTCGTGAAGAACAAGCTGAGAAGAACAAGAGCCCCTCCACAAACTCTCTGGGCATGGCCTGTAGAGAGGGCTTGCTGAGTGCCTGAGAACGCTGCTCAGCCTGGCTGAGCCTCAGTTTCCTCACCTTGGCAATGGCTCCACAACACACACTTGACGGTAAAAGAGATACAGTCCCATCAGGCCGGCTCTCTGCTCTCCACAGGGATAGGCTTGTTCTCTAGCAGGGACCATGCTCCTGCAGTGGTCGCTCCAGTACAGTACAGAAGGGCCTGTGCCCTAAACCACTCTGACCTGCTGCCCTGGGACACAGGGCAGAGAGAGAGGAGGCTGCCCAGCACGGCATGGCAATCTCTGCGCTGAAGAGCCAGAGAAGGGATTTCAGAAAGGCTAAAGCAACAGAGAACTACAGCTATACAGAAAGAAAGTTCCAGAAATCCACACAGATGGTCCTTTGAGACTCTGGCCAATACGAAAATCTGAAAATCTGTGTGCACACACGGTGAAAGCCCGTGAAGATTTAAAAAAAAAAAAAAGAAAAGTGAGGAGGAGCTGAGGTGTTCTCAGCAGCGGGGCGGGCTCGGGCTCGGGCTCGGGCTCAGGCTCGCGCTCGCGCTCGCGCTCCCACGCTAGAAAGATACACTGTCCTGCTTACTCAGGGCTTCCCACAGACACCTGAAAAAGCCTTCATCCTGGGGCAGGAGAAGCTGTCAAGAGATCCCCAGAGCAAAGACCACGCTAACAAAACGAAAAACTAGGACTTGAGGGGCTGGAGAGATGCCAGCATAGTTAAGGGCACGTGTACAAATGCCAAGACCAGACCTGGAGTTCCAGCACCCAGGTAACAGGCTAGTATCCCTATATATATGCTTGTAACCCCAGCGCTGAGGGTGGCAGAGACGGGCAGGAGGGTCTCTGGGACTTGCCGGTTTCCAGTGTAAGTTTAGGGAGACACTCTGCTTCAAAAGAATAGGCAGAACGGTTGAAGGGGGCACCTGACACCCCTTCTGGCCTTGACTCCAGAAGAAGAGGAAGAGAGAGAACTTAAAAGAGTCACAACCTGGGGCTGGAGAGATGGCTCAGTGGTTAAGAGCACTGACTGCTCTTCCAGAGGTCCTGAGTTCAACTTCCAGCAAGCACACGGTGACTCACAACCATCTGTAATGGGATCTGATGCCCTCTTCTGGTGTGTCTGAAGGCAGCTACAGTGTACTCATATACATAAAATAAATAAATAAATCTAAAAAAAAAAAAAAAGGAGTCACAACCTTGCCTTCAGAACAAAGCCCAGCCTTCTTTAAAGGCCACAGAATTCGACTCAGTATGTTATCACACACCTGTAATACTGTCATTCAAGAGGCTGAGGTGCACAGATCCCGAGTTCAAGGCCAGCCTAAGCTACACAGCAATACTGTTTCAAACAAACAGGCAAAGCCCACCAGAGAGAGCAAAGGAGACGGCTCTGTGGGAAGTGTGCCTGCTCTTCCCTGACGACCTAACTTCCATGTCTCCAACCCACATGGTAAAAGGAGAGAGCTAACCCAGCAGGTCCCTTGACCTCCACACCTGAACACACACTCACACCAAATTCATAATAGTTTGGTTTTTAGAAATATACAAAATCTAGATGCTATACATAACCCCCACAACGGCGAGGTAACTGACGATGGCTAGCAGTCCATCAAAGTCCTCTGCTGAACACACTGCTTGAGAGCCAGTAACTTCAGCACCTCCAGGTCAAGGCAGGAGGATCCGAGTTCAAGACCAGCTTTTACTACACAGGAAGTTCGACGACAAACTGGGCTACAAACTGGGGAGGAGGGGGAGAGAATAAAACAGTATGAATAGTTATATTCAAGTACATAAAGAAAAGCATGAAAAGTGCTGTGAACTGGGAAACTAGCTCAGCGGGTAAGAACACTTGCTCTTCTTGCAGGACTGCGCTTCAGTTCCCAGCATCCACACAGTGACTCACAACCACCCTGAGCCCTGTTCCAGTGACGCTGATGCCCTCTTCTGACCTCTCTTCCTGACTTCTCCACACTGCAGGAACATGACGCACATACACGAATACAGGAAAAACACTCACATACATGACAGGAATCTTCTTTAAAACACCCAGGGTACAAAAACTAAACAGCTCCTCTGGCTATGAAAGGTGCCCTTCAGCCGGGTGTGGTGGCACACGCCTTTAATCCCAGCACTCGGGAGGCAGAGGCAGGCGGATTTCTGAGTTCGAGGCCAGCCTGGTCTACAAAGTGAGTTCCAGGACAGCCAGAGCTATACAGAGAAACCCTGTCTCGAAAAACCAAAAAAAAAAAAAAGAAAGGTGCCCTTCGTGGTGGCAGAGAACCTAAAGAGCTTTGGGATCAGCCACACTGGGGCTCCCACAGCAGCACCACACCCACTGCCTGACCAGAGCAGGAGCCGTCACAACCACCTCAAGCAATTCTCCGTTGTAAGATCAAGTCCCAGCGGCCCACTACCAGCTACCTCCCCACCAAACAGCCCCAGCATGTTTTCCTACAGGCCGTCCCAGGACCGCCAAACCCCACAAGAGAACTGAAAAGAAAATTATAAAGACTAAAAATGAAAATGAGGGAGCTAGAGAGATGGCTCAGTGGGGAAGTGCTTGCTGCTCAAGCAACCCCACCCCAGGAGGATGCAGCCCAGATCCCCTGTAAAAAACACCGGCATGGCACTGGCTGGGAACCCAAGCATGGTGGACAATGGAAAGAGGTGAACGCCTGGGGCTTCCTAGCCACTAGCCTGACTCCAGGTCTCAAGGGAGTAACATATAAAGGGACAAGCATCCTCCTCTGGACAACACACAAGTATGCACATGCGCGCCCGCGCACACACACACACACACACACACACACACACACACACAGGGAGAGAGAGAGAGAGAGAGAGAGAGGGACAGCTGTGCCTAAACATGCAACTATAACAACATAAATAAATAAGGATTTTTAAAATGATAACAGCAAGGCAAGCATAATGGCGCACGCCTTTAATCCCAGAACTCAGGAGGCAGAGGCAGGTGAATCCCTGAGTTTGAGGCCAGCCTGGTCTACAGAGTGAGGAAAAACGAGCCTCAATAGTCAATAGTCGGGGCTGGTGAGATGGCTCAGTGGGTAAGAGCACCCGACTGCTCTTCTGAAGGTCCAGAGTTCAAATCCCAGCAACCACATGGTGGCTCACAACCATCCGCAACGAGATCTGGCGCCCTCTTCTGGAGTGTCTGAAGACAGCTACAGTGTACTTACATATAATAAATAAATAAATCTTTAAAAAAAAAAATTAAAAAAAAAAAAAAGTCAATAGTCAGTCAGATCTGTGCTCTGTCAGACATCCTAACACACACTTTATTAGAGAACCAGGAAAAAAAAAAAAAAGAGTGAGACAGAAAAAAAAAGTGAAGAAACAGCTGAAAACATTTCAAAGTACCAACAAAACCATAAACTCACAGAGCCACGAAGCTCAACAATTGCCACGCAGATCACAAAAAAAGGCACGGAGGGAAATCACAGAGAGAGAATCTTACAAGCAATCCGAGAGAAAGAACCCTGCGCAGCATCACTCAGAATTAGCCATGGCTGCAGACATCAGAAACCATACAAGCTGCAACATAATGGAACGTATCTGTCAAACACAGCCAGCCGGCTGTCAACCCAAAACTATATCCGGTGAAGCTGTCTCTCAAAAGTGAATACAAATGGAGGCAAAAGACTTGGGGAGGGAGCGGTGAATTTGTCAACAGAAGACAGTAGAATCTGGCCTGGTGGCTCAGGTCTGTTAGTAATCACAGCCATTCAAAGCTGAGGCAGGAGAATCACAAGTTCAAAGCCTGCCTGGGAAAAAGAGAGAGAGACCCTGTCTCGTAAGAAAAAGTTAAAAAGTAATAATAATTTTTAAAGAGCTGGAAAACTAGCTCAAGGGCTCAGTGCTTACCTAGTATTCTTTAGGGCTTAAGATCAGTCTCCACTACGGGAAAGAAAAAAAATTTAAAAAGCAAAAGTACATTAAGACTTTCAAACACGCCGGGCATCTTTAATCTCAGAACTCCTGGGCACAGGCAGCGGGATCCGAGTTCAATCAAGGCCAGTATGGTCTACATAGGGAATCCCAGACAAAAACAAAAAACAAAAACAAAAAAAGATAAACACTCTTGCTCTATCGTCTTGTAAAATGTCAGGTGAAAAGCTGAGGAACTGGTCCCTTGAGAAGAAACTTCAGGCCAAGCAGGGTGATGCCCTATTCCAAAAAAGTTAAAAGGGTAGGCGACCTTGAGACCAGACCGCAAGGCCACAGTGGCTAGGGAGAGAAAGCCGACCCACTCAGGCAAAGCCCAGACTCCTCAGAACTCGCATGCTCTTGACCAGCTGTGTTCTAAGCCTCTGTATGCATGAGAGTGGGGTGCTTAGCCATTAAATCCATGATGGAAAAGAAAGACTCATTACTGTCACCAAGTCAGTTGGTGACAATAAACAGCTGGGAGCTTTGCAATACAGCACAGATGCTGTCCTACTGAAGAGGTCCCTGGGAGCCGCTGAACACAGGAGAGGGTGGGTGACCCCTGCAATCACCAAGTGAGGACACTGAGCTGGGGCCTCTCTGGTCATCCTCAGTGGGGTCATGAAGGGAGACAGAGTGGGTTTCCTGAGCCCTAGGCAGCACAGAGCTCGCCAGACATCTATCATTGCTACCTCCATGAACGTGAAAATCTCCCAGCTCTGTACTGAAGATTTCAGGAAGACCTGGGGCTGGAGAGGAGGCTCAGCGGTTAAGGGCACTCGTGGCTCCTGCTGAAGACCTGGCTTTGGCTCCCAGCACCTACACGCTCGTTCTTAACACCGGTAACTCCACTCCCAGGGGACCTGGTGCCTTCCCTTGGCCTCTGCACGCTCCTGAACACACAGTCTACACATAAACTCCTTCAGACTCAGATGAAAAAATAATGCAATTTTTAAAAAGCAGCAGAAGCAAAAGTCAGAACACTGGGGTGGAGAGATCTTCCACACGCGCAGAAAGAGCACAAGGATACAGACTAACACAGAGGGTCAGAAATCCACAGGCTTGCAAGTTTACAGGAAAGTCAAGGCCAGTCCTCAGCTCTAATAGATGCAACTAGTTTTCACTTAACAAATAGATTTTTCCCTTATCAAGTAACATTCTAAACTGATCAGCCAGAATTTAAATAAGTTGATACCTTTAAAAGGAGGAGGAGGAGGAGGGAAAGAGAAAGAGAAAGAGCTGGCCAGGTGCTGTCCTACATGCTTCAACTCAGACATCAGGAGGTGGAGGCAGGAGGATTGAGATTTGGAGGCCCGCTTGGACTACAAAATAAAAGCAGTCTCAGAAAGCCAATCAATGGAGGACGGTGGCTCACAAGGTCCCACTCTGCCTCAGAATCTGCACTGCCATCAGCTGCCAGGGGATGCAAAGTCATTTTATTTCAAACCCTTACACACCCTACACCATTGTGCATTAGGCAACATTAATTGGTCTCAAAGGATGACAGACAGATAGGCAGGCAGATGGATAGATAGACAGACAGACAGATAAAATCATGTTGGGAGGGGGATGTTCAGGGAGGGAACTAGGGTGAGTTAGATAGGGGAGTGAGGGTAGATTTGATCACAATAAAAAAGCATTTGTGGGGGCTGGTGAGATGGCTCAGTGGGTAAGAGCACCCGACTGCTCTTCCGAAGGTCCAGAGTTCAAATCCCAGCAACCACATGGTGGCTCACAACCATCCGCAACGAGATCTGGCGCCCTCTTCTGGAGTGTCTGAAGACAGCTACAGTGTACTTACATATAATAAATAAATAAATCTTTAAAAAAAAAAAAAAAAAAAGCATTTGTATAAAAAATAATTTTTAAATACATTTATTTTATTTTGTGTGCACTGGTGTTTTGTCAGGTCCCCTGAAAGTGAAGTGACAGGCAGTTGTGAGCTGCCATGTGAATGCTGGGAATTGAACTTGAGTTGTCGGGAACAGCAGTTAGTGCTCTTAACTTTGAAGCCGTTTATTTCTCCAGTCCCAATAATTGTTCTTTAAAAAGCAATAGATACATTTTTTTTCTTTTTTTTTTAAAGAAAAAGATCAAGGGGCTGGAGAGATGGCTCAGATTAAGAGCACTGACTGCTCTTCCAGAGGTCCTGAGTTCAAGTCCCAGCAACCACATGGTGGCTCACAACCATCTGTAATGAGATCTGATGCCCTCTCCTGGTGCGTCTGAAGACAGCTACAGTGTACTTATGTATAATAATAAATCTTTGGGCTGAAGCAAGCAGGGCTGACCAGAGCGAGCAGGGTTCACCAGAGTGAGCAGAGATCCTAAAATTCAATTCCCAACCAATAACTTCATGAAGGCTCACAACCATCTGTACAGCTACAGTGTACTCATATACATGAAATAAAATAAAATAAATAGATCTGTTTTTAAAAAGGAAAAGAAAAGAAAGGGTGAACAACAGAAACTATGTAAGCAGGAGGAAATGATACCTGATGCAAACCTGGACCCACTGGACAGGAAGCCAGAGAGGACCCAGGCTGATGGGCCACAGCTTCTCCAGCTGCCGTTGGCCATGGGTTGGTTTGGGTTTGGGTTTGGTTTGGTTTGGTTTCCCAAACAGGGTTTCTCTGTATAGCCCTGGCTGACCTGGAACTGGCTCTGGAGACCAGGCTGGCCTCAAAGACATGTACTGAAACTGTCATGTGAGGTTTTTTTTTTTTTAATCTGTGTTATTTGAAACAAGGTCTAGCTTTGTAGCTAAGCCTGGCTTTGAACTATCTACCCACTCTCTATCCTTAGCTTCTTGAATACTGGTATTATGACACACCTGGCTTACATCACCCCATCTCAATCAATCAATCAATCAATAACAGAAAGGAAACTTTAACATTAGTAGCAAAAGTTAGTAATTTTTATGTTTCCAGAAATTAACCAAAAAAGAAAAGTTTTAAAGGGCTTTTAATTGAATCACAAGCACTTGGGAAGCAGAGGCAACAGTTTTTTGAAGCCAGCCTGGTCTACACAGTGAGTTCCAAGGCCGTGAGACTCCTAGAACAGGAGTTACAAACAGTTGTGAACCAGGTTGTGGGTTCTGTGGGACTCAAACCCAGGTCCTCTGGAAGAGCAGCAAGTGCTCTTACCTACAGAACCATCTCCCCAGCCCCACACACAATATTTTGAGAATAAAATACAAAGACAAGAATTACTGGCACCTGGCTGTGGTCCTAGCTACTCAAGCTACTAGAATGACACCCTGAGCCCAGGAGTCTGAAGCCAGCCCCAGCAATGAGGCAAAACCACGTCTCTTAGGGAACAAAACAGCCTGGGGTGGTAGCACAGCACACCTTATAATCCCGGATCTCAGGAAGCAGAGACAGGAATATTGCCAAAAGTTCAAGGCCGGTCTGGTCTACATAGCAAGTTTCAGGCAACCCGACTTACATAGTGAGACTCTATCGAAAAAGGGAAGGGAAGGGAAGGGAAGGGAAGGGAAGGGAAGGGAAGGGAAGGGAAGGGAAGGGAAGGGAAGGGAAGGGAAGGGAAGGGAAGGGAAGGGAAGGGAAGGGAAGGGAAGGGAAGGGAAGGGAAGGGAAGGGAAGGGAAGGGAAGGGAAGGGAAGGGAAGGGAAGGGAAGGGAAGGGAAGGGAAGGGAAGGGAAGGGAAGGGAAGGGAAGGGAAGGGAAGGGAAGGGAAGGGAAGGGAAGGGAAGGGAAGGGAAGGGAAGGGAAGGGAAGGGAAGGGAAGGGAAGGGAAGGGAAGGGAAGGGAAGGGAAGGGAAGGGAAGGGAAGGGAAGGGAAGGGAAGGGAAGGGAAGGGAAGGGAAGGGAAGGGAAGGGAAGGGAAGGGAAGGGAAGGGAAGGGAAGGGAAGGGAAGGGAAGGGAAGGGAAGGGAAGGGAAGGGAAGGGAAGGGAAGGGAAGGGAAGGGAAGGGAAGGGAAGGGAAGGGAAGGGAAGGGAAGGGAAGGGAAGGGAAGGGAAGGGAAGGGAAGGGAAGGGAAGGGAAGGGAAGGGAAGGGAAGGGAAGGGAAGGGAAGGGAAGGGAAGGGAAGGGAAGGGAAGGGAAGGGAAGGGAAGGGAAGGGAGGAGGGAAGGGAAGGGAAGGGAAGGGAAGGGAAGGGAAGGGAAGGGAAGGGAAGGGAAGGGAAGGAAGGGAAGGGAAGGGAAGGGAAGGGAAGGGAAGGGAAGGAAGGGAAGGGAAGGGAAGGGAAGGGAAGGGAAGGGAAGGGAAGGGAAGGGAAGGGAAGGGAAGGGAAGGGAAGGGAAGGGAAGGGAAGGGAAGGGAAGGGAAGGGAAGGGAAGGGAAGGGAAGGGAAGGGAAGGGAAGGGAAGGGAAGGAAGGGAAGGGAAGGGAAGGGAAGGGAAGGGAAGGGAAGGGAAGGGAAGGGAAGGGAAGGGAAGGGAAGGGAAGGGAAGGGAAGGGAAGGGAAGGGAAGGGAAGGGAAGGGAAGGGAAGGGAAGGGAAGGGAAGGGAAGGGAAGGGAAGGGAAGGGAAGGGAAGGGAAGGGAAGGAAGGGAAGGGAAGGGAAGGGAAGGGAAGGGAAGGGAAGGGAAGGAAGGGAAGGGAAGGGAAGGGAAGGGAAGGGAAGGGAAGGAAGGGAAGGGAAGGGAAGGGAAGGGAAGGGAAGGGAAGGGAAGGGAAGGAAGGGAAGGGAAGGGAAGGGAAGGGAAGGGAAGGGAAGGGAAGGGAAGGGAAGGGAAGGGAAGGGAAGGGAAGGGAAGGGAAGGGAAGGGAAGGGAAGGGAAGGGAAGGGAAGGGAAGGGAAGGGAAGGGAAGGGAAGGGAAGGGAAGGGAAGGGAAGGGAAGGGAAGGGAAGGGAAGGGAAGGGAAGGGAAGGGAAGGGAAGGGAAGGGAAGGGAGAAGGGAAGGGAAGGGAAGGGAAGGGAAGGGAAGGGAAGGAAGGGAAGGGAAGGGAAGGGAAGGGAAGGGAAGGGAAGGGAAGGGAAGGGAAGGGAAGGGAAGGGAAGGGAAGGGAAGGGAAGGGAAGGGAAGGGAAGGGAAGGGAAGGGAAGGGAAGGGAAGGGAAGGGAAGGGAAGGGAAGGGAAGGGAAGGGAAGGGAAGGGAAGGGAAGGGAAGGGAAGGGAAGGGAAGGGAAGGGAAGGGAAGGGAAGGGAAGGGAAGGGAAGGGAAGGGAAGGGAAGGGAAGGGAAGGGAAGGGAAGGGAAGGGAAGGGAAGGGAAGGGAAGGGAAGGGAAGGGAAGGGAAGGGAAGGGAAGGGAAGGGAAGGGAAGGGAAGGGAAGGGAAGGGAAGGGAAGGGAAGGGAAGGGAAGGGAAGGGAAGGGAAGGGAAGGGAAGGGAAGGGAAGGGAAGGGAAGGGAAGGGAAGGGAAGGGAAGGGAAGGGAAGGGAAGGGAAGGGAAGGGAAGGGAAGGGAAGGGAAGGGAAGGGAAGGGAAGGGAAGGGAAGGGAAGGGAAGGGAAGGGAAGGGAAGGGAAGGGAAGGGAAGGGAAGGGAAGGGAAGGGAAGGGAAGGGAAGGGAAGGGAAGGGAAGGGAAGGGAAGGGAAGGGGAAGGGAAGGGAAGGGAAGGGAAGGGAAGGGAAGGGAAGGGAAGGGAAGGGAAGGGAAGGGAAGGGAAGGGAAGGGAAGGGAAGGGAAGGGAAGGGAAGGGAAGGGAAGGGAAGGGAAGGGAAGGGAAGGGAAGGGAAGGGAAGGGAAGGGAAGGGAAGGGAAGGGAAGGGAAGGGAAGGGAAGGGAAATGAATGAACCAACCAGCCAGCCATGATGGAGCACATCTTTGATCCCAGCACTCTCTGGAAGGCAGAAGCAGTTGGATCTCTCTGAGTCTGACCCTAGCCTGGTCTACATAGTAAGTTCCAGGATAGCTACGGCTGTGCAGAAAGACCCTGCCTAAAAACAAAATAAAATAAAAGCAAAACCCAACCAACCAAAAAACTCAGCAAAAAAAAAAAAAAAAAAAAGATGAGTTTTCTCAACTTGATAAAAAGGGAATCTACAAAAACCCTACAGCGAACATCACACCTGAGCATAGAGGACCACAGGCAATCAATCCCTCAAGACCAGTCATGGGAAGGAATGGTCACTCTCACCACCAGTTTGAGCATCACTCTTTGAGTTCTAGCAACAAAATAAAAAAATAAATAAAAGTGCAGGGAGTGGGCTGGTGAGATGGCTCAGCGGGTAAGACTGCTCTTCTGAAGGTCCTGAGTTCAAATCCCAGCAGCCACATGGTGGCTCACAACCACCCGTAATGAGAGTCTGAAGTCAGCTACAGTGTACTTATGTATAGTAAATAAATCTTTAAAAAAAAAAGGAGTGCTCGGGAGTGGTGGCTCACGCCTTTAATCCCAGCACTCGGGAGGCAGAGGCAGGCAGACGGATTTCTGAGTTTGAGGCCAGCCTGGTCTACAAAGTGAGTTCCAGGACAGCCAGGGCTACACAGAGAAACCCTGTCTCGAAAAACCAAAGTAAATAAATAAATAAATAAATAAATAAATGGAACTGGATATAGTGATGAGAAAGAGGAGCTGGGAGGGAGAGGAAGAAAAGAGAAGGAAAGAGGAAGGGGAGAAAGAAGGGAGGGGAAGAGGAGGGGGAGGAGGGGAGGAAGAGGAGGAAGGAGAGGAGGGAGAAGGGAGAGAAGGGAGGGGAAGAGGAAGGAGGGGGATAAGAGGGAGGGGAAGAGGGAGAAGGGAGAGGAGGGAGGGGAAGAGGAGGAGAGGAAGAGGAGGAAGGAGAGAAGGGGAAGGAAGAGGAGGGAGGGGAAGAAGAAGGAGGGAGAAGGAGGAGGAGGGAGCTTAAACTGGAAGGGTAAAGGCAAAGCCGCCTTTCTTTGCAGATGACAAGATCAGGTACAGAGAAACCATAAAGAATCTACAAAACGCTACTGAAATGGAAACCAGGTCTGCCGACATTGCGGATACATGGCCAATTCACAAACCCATAATTTCATTTACACACTAGCTAGCATTAAATAATTAGAAAGAACTGGAAGCTGGACGTGGCGGCACGCCCCTGCCGTCCTAGCACTTGGGAGTGGAGCATGGCGATCCTGAGTCTGAGCCTGGCTTCGCATCCCCACCACCAGGTAGCCAACAAACGTGTAACTTGGACTCTAGCTGGGTATGCAGAGGCAGGGCACGCCAGGAGCTTACTAGCCAGCCAGCCTCGCTAAAAGACAAAGCACCCACACAGCGGGCTCCAGGTTCAGTGAGAAAGCTTGGCTCAAGGGTACATGACAGGGCATGATCAGAGCATCAGGTCCTCTCCACATGCACACATCCAGGGATGCACATGTGCATACACAAATACAGGCATGCCTGTGTACATTCACAAATGTAAGCATGCACACGTACACACATGAATATCGGCATGCCACACCACACACGAAGATTAATACAATCACAGCAGGGGTTAGAGAGATGGCACTGTGGTTAAGAGAGCTCTCTCTGCTCCTCCTGAGGACCTGAGCAGTTGGCAGCTCACAACCACCTCTAACTCCAATTCCAGGGGATCCGACACCCTCTCCTGGCCTCTGTGGGAGCCTGCACACAAATGCACACAGACACGCACACATTAAGTCCTGGCTAGGCATGGCAGTGCACACCTTTAATCCCAGTACTGAGGCAAGCAGCTAGCTCACTGTGAGTGAGAGGACCGAATGGCCTATATAGAGGTCCTTGCCAGCCACAGCTACATAGTGAGACCCTGTTTGTTAGCATTTAGTCTAGGCTCCGCCCCATAGTTACCTGGAAACAGACAGGTGTGCCTGACTCACTATAAAAGGGCTGCTCGCCCCTCCTCTCCCTCTTGTTCCTCTTGCTCCCTAACCCCTCCCCCTCCCCCTCTCTCCACATGCTCCTCCATTCCCCCCCCCCCCACCTCCCTCCCACCCCCTCTCTGCCTTTTTCTCTACTACCCTCTCAACTCCCCTCCTCATGTCCTGAATAAACTCTATGGCTGGTCCCTCAGGGGAAGAGGATGCCTCAGCATGGGCCCGCAGAGACACCCCCTTCCTCCACACCTGACTGTACCTCCACCATATTCCTTCTCCCCTTATCTTTTTATAAAACACAACACTGTCTAAGAAAAGAAGAAGAAGAAGGGAAAAAAAGTTCCCAGTAGCCAAATGGTGGGTCTAAGGCCCTCTCCTGACCTCCAAGGGCACCAGGGCACACATGTGACTAAACATGCAGATAAAACATTTATACACATAAAATAAGAGCTGGAGAGATGACTCAGAAGTTAAGAGCACTGACTGCTCTTCCACATGTCCTGAGTTCAATTCCCAGCAACCACATGGTGACTCACAGCCATCTGTAATGGGATCCCATACCATCTTCTGGTGCATCTGAAGAGGGCTACAGTGTACATAAAATAAATAAATAAATCTTTTAAAAATACATAAAATAAAATAAATCTAAAAAACATTTACTAAAAGGAAAATATCTTAAAAATTTAAAAACATAGTTACAGAGATTAAAACAGTTACCTGTAAGAGGAGGCTTAAAGATACACAGAACAGAGTCCAAAAACTGACTTCTGCATGCTTCAAACTACTGGAGTCTCAACAAAGTTGGTGCTAGCTTAAGGGAGAGGGGCAATCTTTTTTTTTTTTTTTAAGATTTATTTATTTATTTTTATTTAATGTAGCTGTCTTCAGACACACCAGAAGAGGGCATCAGATCTCATTACCTAGGTGGTTGTGAGCCACCATGTGGTTGCTGGGATTTGAACTTCGGACCTTCGGAAGAGCAGTGGGGTGCTCTTACCCACTGAGCCATCTCACCAGCCCCTGAGAGGGGCAATCTTATCAACAAATGGTACTGAAACAAAAATAGCTACAGGACACAAAAGGCATCCTAACACAGTTACACATAAAATAGAGGCTCACTGTTAGTCAGCACAGGTGTGTAAGAAAGCCTTGGAGCAACCCCACCACACACGTTAGAGGCAGAGTGACATGCAATACCACAGCTGGTGTGAGCACGCAACAACCAAAACTCTCAGATACCTTTGGGGGAGGAAAGACAGACAAGACAGCATTGCCAAAGAAAACACACTGACCACATGACCTAGCAAGTTCACTAATGCCATTTTACCAAAACCATAAAAATGACCTTACACACTCGAAATGAGTGTTCATAGCCTTAAACTGGAATCGGGACAGTGGGGAACACATCCTTCAATGACCAGCAGGATTCCTACCAGCCAAGACGTGTGCCCTTCTGTGTTCCCTCGCCTAGGGGATGGGTGGAGTCTGTGACTTGCTTCTGCCTGGAGTGTGCCAAAGAAGGTGGGTTGCAGGAAATTATATGAATGTGGACAAGGTACAAGACTACGATGTCCATCTAAGGGCCAAACCTTTACTGCCAGCACCCTAAAGGCAGAGGCAGGCAGATCTCTGGGACTTTAAGCCAGCCTGATCTACATAGCAAGTTCCAGAACAACCAGGGCTACATAATAGAGAGACCTTTCTAAACAAACGAGCAAATAAATGGAATGAAATTTGTATTGTTTTTAGACTGCCAAATTTATAGTAATACTGTTGTGGAGCAAAAGAGACCTAATACAACCCAAATGCCCATCAATTAGTGTACACGTCAACTGTAATGCTCTACTCCTAAGTATTGGGGGGAGCGGGAGCAAGAGCTCGCACTTGCTCAAAGGTTAAAAGCACATCTTGTTCTTACAGAGGACCCAAAATTTGTTCCCATCACCCATGTAAGTAGCTCACAACCATCTATAACTCCAGCTCCTAGGGAGTCTGAAGCCCTAGACTCCACAGGCACCTGCACTCACATATGCGCACGCGCACAAACATAATTTAAAAACTAAAACTTGGGAGGCAGAGGTAGGAGAATCTCTGTGAGTTCAAGGCCAGTCTGCTCTCTACAGAGTGAGTTCCAGGACAGCCAGGAATATGTACAGTGACTATCTCAAAAATTAAGATAAAAAAAAAACCTAGTCATGTAGGTGGTGACACAAACCTTTAATCCCAGAACTCAAAAGGCAGAGAAGCAGGCAGATCTCAGAGTTCGAGGCCAGCCTGGTCTACAGAGTGAGTTCAAGGACAGCCAGGGCTACACAAATCCTGTCTCAAAAAAAAAAAAAAAGACCCTAAGGAATGGAATGCCCCAATGAGGACATTCCAAACAGTGGAATCCAAGGATCCATACTGTGGCAGAGAGTACCAACTCCCACAAGTTGTCCTCTGATGGCTACGTGTGCCATGGCACATGTGCAAAAACACACACCACATACAAACAAATACATGTATTTTTAAAGTGTTGAATTACAGAGAAAAGTATGGAAATTTTCACAAACACCATTGTAACCAAAAAAATGCCTAAAAGAATAGGTGATGGGGGCTGGAGAGATGGCTCAGTGGTTAAGAGCACTCACTGCTCTTCCATAGGTCCTGAGTTCAATTCCCAGCACCCACATAGTGGCTCACAACCATCTGTAATGGGATCCGATGCCCTCTTCTGGTGTGTCTGAAGACAGCGAGTACAGGGATACATAAAATAAATAGATCTTTAAAAAAAAGGGTTATAAATGACTCATGAGAAATTATAGGAAAGACTAATATTGCCCACGGTGATAGCAGCCAACAGCAGAGGCTCACCTGGAAGGAGCAGAACACTGACGGATATATAATTGTTTTTATCTTGATCCTGGTGATGGTAACATAGACACATTGCAATTTCTCAAAACTCATTCAAGTAAACACACCACACTATTAAAATTCTACAGTAAAGTTTAAGGAACACAGGACTTTGTCCTCCGGTAAAATATTGAATCTAAAGTAGCACTTGCAAGGTAACAAAGAGGCTGCTCGGTCAGAAAATTACCTTACATAAAGATATGGAAGTCATCACCTTAACCAAGCAACCAAACTTAGCCGCAACCACAAAAGACTGCCACGTGACTGCAGATACGTGTCGCTGAGGACACAATGCTGCCCGGATGACATGCTCACAAGAAAGAGTTAACTTCATCTATACACATGAAACCAAATCTAAAGGGAGCTGGAGAGACGGCTCAGTGGTTACGAATACTGAGTACTGGCTGCTCTTCCGGAGTCCAACTCCTGGCACCAGCAGGCAGCTCCTAACTGTCTGCAGTTCCAGACCCAGGGGGTCCTGCACCCTCACACAGACATACAGGCAGGCAAAGCACCAACGCACATAAAATATAATAAATAAATAAATAAATAAATAAATAAGGAAAACAAATCTGAAAAACAAAGACAGAAAACATGCTATAGACACTTCCTCTGAAGCCCATCGATGGCCTCCAAGGCCAATGTGCAAGGGCTCCATCCTGAGCCCTGCTGTTTGACCTCTGGCAGTGCTAGGGACAGGACCCAGAGCCTGAACATTCTGGGTGGGTAAACACTGTGCCACTTACCAATGGCTTTTTTTCCTTTTAAGCAGTCTCCCTAGGTAGCTCAGACTTAAGGTTTTTCCATTTGTGGGGGTTTATTACATTTATTTATTTATCTGTGTGTGCAGGGGGGAGGGTTGGTGTCAGAGGACAACTTGCAAGAAGTGGTTCTCTCCTTCCATCATGTGGGTTCCGAGATCTTCAGGCTTGGTGGCAAGCATCAGGCTGACGTACAACTCAACATCCTCTGCCTCAGGATACGAAGCAGGAGGATATGAAACAATGGAATTCTAACAACTGTCTTTTTTTTATTCAAGACAGAGATCTTCCAGCATAAACACTGGCACTTGTCATGGGCATTTGTGGCATCTTTTGAAATTTCAAGAGAACTTACATCAAAATAATGAAAAGAACAACTTCACTAGAGTAGTGATCTACATAAAACAAAACAAAACAAAACAAAAAACCAAACCACCACACAGCAAGTGCTGAGCTGGGATTAAGGAGAGCTTTACATCCATCTGAGAGTTCTTGGGTCCAGACTTCCTTAACGGAGAACAGTGTGCAGCACCTTGTCTCAGATACTGTGAGTCCTTTCACATAAAGCAACCCACCAAGTCTTCAGAGGCACCCTATGAGGCAGGCGCCAATCTTCTCCTACTTTATAGATTCAGAAATAGATTAAAAAGTTAAGTAAACTGGCCAGATCTCACAGCTAAACATACACTAAGAACACCCATACACACAGACGGAATATTCACCCACATAAATAAAGAGCAACTGAAGAACACACCTTACTGACCTCTGGCCTGATTCTGAGATAGACAGCTTGACCTCTGGCACACACACGTGCACACACACACCAGGGAGGCAGACTTTAGCACCTTATTCTGTCTCTCAGGAGAAGAGGGTTCGTGCGTGCACAGGCACACACACGCATGCACACACACACATGCACACACACACACACACACACACACACCAGGGAGGCAGACTTTAGCACCTTATTCTGTCTCTCAGGGGAAGAGGGTTCGTGCGTGCACAGGCACACACACGCATGCACACACACACACATGCACACACACACACATGCACACACGCACACACACACGCCAGGGAGGTAGACTTTAGCACCTTATTCTGTCTCTCAGGGGAAGAGGGTTCATGGGTGCACAGGTACACACACGCATGCACACACACACACACACGCCAGGGAGGCAGACTTTAGCATCTTATTCTGTCTCTCAGGGGAAGAGGGTTCTTCCCTCATCACTAGGAAACAGACATGATACCATGAACTTTCTATGAGACACAAAATACTGCTCCAGCCCCATAAGTCTATAAAACCATGCAGCCAGGCTCAGGGAATTAATTATCCAACAGCCTTTAGTACCGCTCTGCTCAAATGAAGAAATGTCAGGCAAATGGAAGAAGCACTCATTCTCGGGAAATGCAGACTCAGGGTGGGATAGAGCGGTGGGGTGGTTCAGTGGTTAAGAGCGTGTCAGAGCTCAGTTCCCAGCACCCACATCTGCAACTCACAAGTACCTGTCTCTCCAGCTCCAGAAACGACACTGAAGTCACCTGTACTCATGTGTGCACACCCACACATGGACACACACGTGCACATGATAAAATAAGTAAGTAAAGGAAAAATGGTCTCACTCCCTCACTCTACCTGCTAGGAGAGGAAAGAAAACACTTGGCGCATGGGTCTGATAACCTGACACTGACCCCGGAACCCACATCAAGGTTGAAGGAGAGCACCAACTCTGTAGAGTCGTCCTTTGACCTCCTCCACACAAGCATTGTGGGACACTCATGCCTGCACCTACATACACATCTCACACACACACACATACTCACGCACACACACACTCACGCACACACACACACACACACACACACACACACTCATGCCTGCACCTACACACACATCACACACACATACACTCACACAATAAAATTTGAATTTGAAGAAAAAACATTGGGCCAGGCATGGTAGCACACGCCTTTAATCCCAGCACCTGGGAGGCAGAGGCAGGCGGATTTCTGAGTTCGAGGCCAGCCTGGTCTACAGAGTGAGTTCCAGGACAGCCAGGGCTACACAGAGAAACCCTGTCTTGGAAAAAAAAAAAAAGCAAAAGCTGCGTCGCCAGGCATGGTGGCATGGGGCCTGGCAGCCGCTGCGCCTCTGCTACTTGGGAGCTGTGGACTCTCTCTGTGGCACTGTGCACAGCGAATGTTTGCCTCCCAGACGGAGGGGGAGCTCAAAGTGACCCAGGTTCTCAAAGAAAAGTTTCCTCGAGCCACAGCTATTCAAGTCACAGACATCTCAGGAGGCTGCGGGGCGATGTATGAAGTTAAAATCGAATCAGAAAAATTTAAAGAGAAGGTCCAGCAGCACCAGATGGTCAATCAGGCACTAAAAGAAGAGATCAAGGGCACTCTCGGTCTTCGGACAGTCACCTCTGTCCCCAAGTGCTGACAGCTGACTGACTCCTCACGCTTAAAACCTGGAGTGCACTTCACTCACAGCAGCATTTTAGAAAATCCCTGCCCACCTACAAAAATATCTATTTTTTGTTCATAGACATTTCTATATTATAATTATGGGAGATATGTTGTCTATTTAGAGTTAATTGAAGTTCACAGGTGCCTCCTGCTGAAAGAAAGAAAGAAAGAAAGAAAGAAAGAAAGAAAGAAAGAAAGAAAGAAAGAAAGAAAACATTTTAAGCAGATGTATGGTGACTGAAGAGATGGATCAGGAGATAAGTCCTGCATAAACATGAGGACCCGACTTCAACCCCTAGAACCGACATAAAACTCGAGCAGAGACACATGCCTGTAATCCCAGCACTGGAGAGGCAAAGATAGGAGGCCTGCTGGGCCTCACTGGCCGGCCAGTCTAGCCAAATCCATGAAGTCCAGGTTCAGAGAGAGAGGCTGCCTCATACACAAGGAGCAGTTAAGAGCACCGGTTCCCCTTCCAAGGCCTCAGGCTTGCTTCCCAGCCTCTGCATGGGTTTCACCATGTCTGTAACTCTGATTCCACAGGGGTGTGTATGTGTGTGTGTGTGTGTATGTGTGTATTAAGAAGTCCTCTTCAGCAGAGCGTGGTGGTGCACACCTTTAACCCCAGCACTCGGGAGGCAGAGGCAGGCGGATTTCTGAGTTCGAGGCCAGCCTGGTCTACAGAGTGAGTTCCAGGACAGCCAGGGCTACACAGAGAAACCCTGTCTCGAAGAAAAAACAAAAAAAAACAAAACAAAACAAAAAAAAAACCCTAAAACAGTGGTGCGTGTCTGTAATCTCAGCATCCAGGAGGCTGGGGCACGGCTATACAGGGAGATATTATACATACACATATATAGGTAGGTAGATAGGTTTATTTATTTTTATTTATATGAGTACAGTGTCACTGTCTTCAGATACACATCAGAAGAGTTCATCGGATCCCATTACAGATGGTTGTGAGCCACCATGTGGTTGCTGGGAACTGAACTCAGGACCTCTGGGAGAGCAGCCAGTGCCAATACTCTTAACCGCTGAGCCATCTCTCCAGCCCCATTCATACATATTTTTAAGTGTGTATTTGCAGTTTATTGTTAGATAGTGACAGGACAGGACAACTTTTTCCTCAGGCTTCCAGCACATTCTGACGCAATGTCATCTCTGTCAGCTCTGGAAAGGAGGGCAAAGGAGAAACAGGCTCAAACCACACAAGGGTGGCCAAACCCTGAAAGACCTTGGACCTCCAGAAACTGTGGACACAGTTCAATCCCTACAGAGGTTTGAAAAAAATTCAGACCCTGAGGCTCCCTGCAGTTTAGCAAACGAGGTGGGATACCACAAGAAAGGAAGGTCCCTCTTTCAGACACTGCAGAGTCCAGAATCGGTCCTAATTGTTTCCCGTGCCTTACAGCACACACATTCCTCCTGAATCACTCACACCACTAACAGAGGCTGAACTAAGTGTCCAGCTCCTTTAAGTGTGATCCCCTAATCGACTTATCACAAGTAGAAAGGCAGTAAGACTCTAAGTAGTAGTCCTCTGCCTAGGAAGGAAGGGAAATATTGGTAAGTGGTTTAAAACTCTTAAAGGTACTTCAAGAAGTTGACAGATGAATAATGAGCTTCCCAGGCTAAAAATATTGTTCCTCCTAGGTCTATCCTAATCACATTGAAACATAAGATAGCCAACGAGCAGAGACACTTCAGCGTGAGCTGAAATCAAGGCCGGGCGGTGCACGTGATTTAGGGCAAAAACCTTGCTACCCACTTGTGCACTTTACTAAGAGAAGAGAGACTTAAGGTAATCAGCACTGCCCTGGGGCCAAAGAGAAGGCTGAGCAGGCAAAGGCGTTGCTGCTAAGCCTGAGGACCTGAGTTCCATCTGAGATCCACATGGCGGACGGAGGGGGGAACCGTTTCCGGCAAAGTTGTCCTCTGCCTCCCACCAGCACCATGCTGCGCACATGTACACAAAAATAAACAAAAAATCAAAAGTAAACATAACTTGTCCTCTGCATGCCAGCACACTGGTGGTAAAACCCGCTCCTCATCCCACTCCGCTTTTGGCTTAGAAACCCCTTCCGAGGCCATGTCAGCACGACTTCCAGGCAGCCCAAGCATCAACAGTGGCCCTCACTGTTCCATAAGCGAAGCGGGATTTGGTTAAATCTGCAGGTGAAGAACTCGGAGGGGAGTCCTTGGCTAAGACAACCAAACCCAGCCAAGCGAGGGTTGGATCCTCAGCTAAAGGCTCGGTGGCGTCTGTTATTTAAAGTACGTCCCCTTTCTACTAACGCACTGGGAGGGAAGGAGTCCTCAGAGCGGCGCCCCAAATTGAAAAGGAAAGAAAGCCCCAAGGTGAATGAAGCCCCAGATGCTGGCACTTTGGGGGCTGAGGCCGTGGGAGCGGGAGTCGCCAGGCCCCTCCCGACAGGGGACAGCCGGGTACCAACGAGCCTTCCCCACCTCTCTCTCCTCCAGCAGGGCCCTGCAGCTGTGTGCTGAGGACCTAACCGGTGCCCGCCACCCTTCCTGACCCAGCCCCGCGGGCTCCGAGGGGCCGCCGGGCGGGAAGTGGGGACCTGAGACCCGGTCGAGACCCCGACCCGGGACTGTGGTGAGAGCGGGGTCACCGGGGGAGGAGCCGGGCCGGGAGGACCGGAGAGGGGCGGGGCCCAGAGAAAACAACAAATCCGGGGTCCTCCGCCTCAAGGCGTCACGGTCGCCGCCCCATTGCCCGCTGCGCGCCCAGCGGCGCCCCAGCCGCGACCCCTGACAGTCGCGACCCGGCAGTCCCACTCCCCTCACCTGGTTCGGCTGCTCTGCCTGCTCCGACGACGCCATCTTTCTCAGGCCTGACTAGTCGACCGCCGCTGGCCCAAGTTTCTCCCAAGAGCGCTTGCACTAGTTCTCCCGACTAGACCAAAGTAGAAGGTCCCGAGCATGTCGATGGGGACAGGCTCCAGGCAGAAAGGGTTGAGTGAGCCTGATGTCCCGGTTATCTTGCAGTTTACAGAAAAATCCATAGTTCAAATTCTGTTTTTAAAAATAGAATATCTCTTGTTGTTGTTGTTTTACATTGTTAATGTATAAACGCTGTGGTTTAGGCACATCTACTCCTAATTTTCAACCCCTACTCTCCCCACATCACCCACCAGGTTCACCCTCTCTTTAAAATAAATTTACATGTTTGTATGTTTAGACTTGTTTGTTTGTTTTTGTTTTCTAGACAAGGCCTCACCTAATTCAAAGTAGCCTCAAAGTTTCTATGTAGCCCTCGATGAACTTCTGATCCTCCTGCCTCCACCTGGAGGTGCATCAGGCGTGCGCCACACACATTCGTATTCTTGAAGTAAATCTCTCCCTAGTCTCATAACACCGTGGGCAGATTTAGGGACTACTTATTTAATAAATACATGAAAATGTAAGTTAAAATTTAGCCATTCGACCGGGCACTGGTGACGCACGCCTTTAATCCCAGCACTTGGGAGGCAGAGGCAGGCGGATTTCTGAGTTCGAGGCCAGCCTGATCTACAAAGAGAGTTCCAGGACAGCCAAGGCTACAACAGAGAAATCCTGTCTCGGGAAAAAAAAAAAAAAGCCATTTCTGCTTGGCATGATCATGAAGTTCTCTCTGCCTTAGTAGCCATTCGGTACACTATTATTCGTTAAGTACCTACTGTTTCTCAGAAGCGTTCATAAACTCTAACACTCTGCAGCTCGCTCTCTTTTTTATTTTTATTTTTTGGTTTTTCGAAACTCTGTCGTAGCCTTGGCTGTCCTGGAACTCACTCTGTAGACCAGGCTGGCCTCGAACTCAGAAATTCGCCTGCCTCTGCCTCCCAAGTGCTGGGATTAAAGGCGATCGCCGCCATGCGATCTGCAGCTCTGTCTTAAGAAACCCATGTGTTGGGGCTGGAGAGATGGCTCAGTGGTTAAGAGCACTGACTGCTTTTCCAGAGGTCCTGAGTTCAAATCCCAGCAACCACATGGTGGCTCACAACCATCCGTAATGGGATCTGATGCCCTCTTCTGGAGTGTCTGAAGACAGCTACAGTGTACTTACATATAATAAATAAATAAATCTTTAAAATAAATAAATAAACAAATAAAAAAGAAACCCATGTGCACAACAGTGCTTTCTCAGGCTGCCTCTCCTCTGTATCAGAACTGGCTCTTAAGATGGGGATGTACCTTAGTTGGTAACACACGCTTTATAAAACCAGGGCTCCAGCACAATGACTACATGGTACGGTGGTGCACACCTGTGACCACAGCACATGGGCTATACACTGAGTTCTAGACTATGTGAGGTTCCGGTTGGCTGGTTGGTTGGTTTGTTTTTTAAATAAAAATTTTTTTAAAGGCAGAAGACTGGAACACCCAGACTTTGAGAACTGGGGACATTTGAGGAGAGAAGAGCAGGCTGTGAACCATCATTATGGTAGCTGAATTGTTAGATGTGTTGTTTTAGGTTTTTAAGACAGAATCTCACTGTGTAGTCCAAGCTGGCTCAAATTCAAGATCCCCTGCTTCTGCCTCCAGAGTTCTGGGATTATAAGTGTACCAGTATGCCCTGCTCTTTGACCTTAATATCACCACCAGACCACCACCAACATCACTATTTTGTATGTATATGATGCTGGGCCCTTGTGTGCTAAGCAAATGCTCTACCACCCCCAGTGCCAATTCTTTTCATGTTAAACACTAGTTTCTCTGGAGCAATAAAACAACAACAACAACAACAAACCAGACTTGATCACAGCCAGGAGGGATGAATATGTTGCCAGGCAGTAACGAATCAGCTCTGTGATTCATGGCTCCCTTTACTTTCTGACTTGCGATCTTATCATTCTTTCTTGCCACGAGACAAATTTTCTTAATTTCCATTTCTATTTATTTTCAATACTGTAACCAGGCACCGCTCCTTCCTATAAAACACTGTTGAGTGTTCCCACTGAGCAGAGCAGAAAAGGTTGATCTTATAGCCAGAAGTACAAAAAAAAAGAAAGAAAGAGGATTCTTTTTCATTTCAAAGTTACTTTCTTACAAACCAAAGACAAGGCGATATAACAAGAGAAAAATAACCGGTTGGTCAACATCATTTCCGGTTACCTTTTTGTGTAAGAATTAAGGCAGAGAGAATTTCATGATCATGCCAGGCAGAGTGAGCCTGTTTGAGAAATCTGCCAATTCCTCTAATCTTGATTCCTGGGAAGTCTAGATAGTGTTATTTTTATTTCAGTCATGTGAAATCTTCGCATGAATGCCTTTTGCCCACAGTCCTAGGAATCAAACTTAAAGTCTTGTTCAGGCTGGCTCGTGTTCGAGCATTTAGCTACCCCCAGACTGTATTTTTACTTTTAGCTCAATTTGTTGGTGTCTAAAACAACTCCCTGGTCGACAGCAATGCCCTCCTGTTATTGCTATTTAGCAACCTTTGTGCGTAGTTCAGGAGAGCTGGCTAGTAGACGGCTCATCAGTTAAGAGCACTCGCTGCTCTTGCAGAAAAGCCTGGGTCTGGTCCCCACCACCCACATAGTGGCTCACAACTTTCCAGGGCCAGGGCCAGGGCCAGGGCCAGGGCCAGGGCCAGGGCCAGGGCCAGGGCCAGGGCCAGGGCCAGGGCCAGGGCCAGGGCCAGGGCCAGGGCCAGGGCTTGTCTTCTTTTGATCTCAGCAGCAGGTACCAGGCAAATGTATATGTAGTACACAGAGATATATGCAAACAAAACATTCAAACAATAAATAAATAAATTTAATACAATTTAATACAAAAAATAAAATAAATATTTTAAAGTTTTTCTCTAATGGGACATTGCATTTTTGGCAAGATTTAAAATTAATGTTCTATGTTGAAAACTGACTTCCTTCAAAATATCCTGCAGTAGTGGCTCACGCCTTTAATCCCAGCACTTGGGAGGCAGGAAAATTTGTGAGTTCCAGGCCAGCCTGGCCTACAGAGTGAGTTCCAGGACAGAAAGGGCTAAACAGAGAAACCTTGTCTTGAAAAACAAAACAAAACAAAAAATAATTAATTAAAAAAATAATTAATTAATTTTGGTTTTTGAGACAGAATTTCTTTGTGTAACCTTGGCTTGTTCTCCTTGGCCTTGAACTCACAGAGATACAACTGCCTCTGCCTCTGCCTCCGAAGAGCTAGGATTAAAGGTGTTCACCAGCATGCTGGGTTACAAAAATAAAATTTTAAGAAACATAAGTAAACCAGCTCTTTTTAAAAACTTAATAATAATTTCATAGCAACCATTTGTGTGTGTGTGGGGGGGTATGTGCTCACATGAGCATACATGTGTGTGGGGGTATGTGCTCACATGAGCATACATGTGTGTGGGGGTATGTGCTCACATGAGCATACATGCGTGCATACAAATGTCAGGTGTGTGATCAGAGAACAACTTTTGGAAATCTGTTCTCCTACCATGCTGGGCTCGAACTCAGGGTGTAAGGATTGGCAGCAAGCACCTTTACCCATTAAGCTATCTTGTCAGCTATTTAACTTAAAGTAAAATGTTTACTTAATATTTCAACTTGCTTGTAAATCATATCCTTTAAACTTCAAAAGTCACAAAATCAGTCCTGAAGCACACTCACACACACACACACACAAAATTTTCTCTTTTATGTAGCTCTAGCTGTGTAGAAACTCACTATGTAGACCAGGCTGCCCTGGAACTCATAAAGATCCTTCTGCCTCTGCCTCCTGAGGATTAAAGGCCTGAGCCACAACACCCAGTTCAATGGCAACTCTTAAAACATGAATATGTGTCTGGAGAGATGGCCCAGCAGTTAAGAGCACTGACTGCTCTTCCAAAGGTCCTGAGTTCAAATCCCAGCAACCACATGGTGGCTCACAACCATCCGTAATGAGATCTGATGCCCTCTTCTGGTGTGTCTGAGGACAGCTACAGTGTACTTTGTTTTTGTTTTGTTTTGTTTTGAGGCAGGGTTTCTCTGTAGCCCTGGCTGTCCTGGAACTCACTTTGTAGACCAGGCTGGCCTCGAACTCAGAAATCCGCTTGCCTCTGCCTCCCGAGTGCTGGGATCAAAGGCGTGCGCCACCACGCCCGGCATTACAGTGTACTTATGTATAAATAAATCTTTAAAAAGGAAAAAAAAACCCATGAATATATGGCTGGCAATGTGGTGTAGAACTATGCTTACCATACATGAGACCCCGGGTTTTCCATCATAGAGTCTTTTAGAGAAGAAAAGGAGGGGAGGGTAACAGGGTAGGGGAAAGAAATCTCCAACCTGGACCACTTCCCTAAACTGAATCCCCCGCCCCTGGTTTTGAACCCAGAAACTACAACTCCCGTTGTGCCCTGGAACACCAGTGATTAGCCGCCACTAGAACTACATCTCCCGGCGTGCCTTGGTCTCGCGTAACTTGCTGAGGGAACTACATCTCCCATCAGGCAGCGGGAGGAGGGTTGTCAAAGCTTAGGGAAGCGGCTCTGGGCTACCTGGGATTTCCCAGAGTCTCCAGGTCCCCCTTTGAGAATGGAGCTGTCGCGGGGAGCCAGCGCCCCGGACCCGGACGATGTCCGGCCTCTCAAACCGTGTCTGCTACGCCGCAACCACAGCCGCGATCAGCACGGCGTGGCAGCCTCCAGTCTCGAGGAGCTGAGGAGCAAAGGTTGACTGCTGAGGGGACCGGGCGGGGTCGGGAAGGTGACCCCAGAGCTTAGGGACTGCAGGGACCCACATGTGATTGACAGATTCCTGGCGTTTTTTACTTACCTACACTGAGAGGAGCCGTGAGGGGGACGGGAAACTGCAGGTCCAGGCTCATTGACCTGATTTTGGACCAAACCGAGTCCAGCGTATTCTGCCCACTCTCTGGCTCACTGAGGCGGTACTGGGGCAACCGGACGGGGTGGGAATGGGAGTCCGCACTCAGTACCTATTCCATTAAAGGGAGCTGTCAGTGCCTGCCCTTAGAGTCCAAGTAAGGAACGTGAGCCATGTTCTGATCCTGACTCTACTTTGCATTTAACCATCTCCTGGACCCTTAGTTTCCTCAGCAGTGTAGTGGGTGTATTTTCAACTTTGCTTCAAAGGATTCTCGGGACTCTCAAGGGAGATGGTCTGTTCAATGGTTACTTACAAGCGTTATTAGCCCGTAGCAACAAATGAGGTACTCAAAGAAGTTCTGCAGGTCTTTCATGTCAGCTAGCTCCGGGCACGAATTCACCTGTGCCAGGGTGCGCATCGCTTCCGGAGAGCTAGCTACTGAGACCCAGGAGCAGGGTTTGATCTGGTGACGCCAAATCTGTCACACAAAGGCTTGCATTTCACCCCAGCACAAGGTTAGTTCAGCTTAGTGCCACTTCAGTTGCATTGGCTGGGTGTCCTTGGCCCCAGAGGCTTCTGTTCTCTGCAGCGGAGCCTATAGCAGACTGTTCTATTTTGGGTGATGACAGCCTTATGGAAAGCCTCTTGCCTGGCAATAATATAAATGAAAAGACACTGAGTCAAGCTTCTGCCGATACTGTAGTTTCCTTCAGTCTAGAAGAACTGCAAAAGAAGATAGCTACAGAGAGAATAAACCACCTACTTTTTGTTTTCTGACATTTGATGTGTAGAATTCAAGATTACCACCGAATAAATGAGCAAGAAACAGCATTACGCATCCACAGTAATCAGACCAGCCTCTGGTTGGATGCTTATTTATATAGACTCAAATGCCTCCTGTGTGAGGATGCTGGAAAGATGGCTTAGCTGCTGAGAGCGCTTGCTGCTCTTGCAAAGGATCCGGGCTCAGTTCTTAGTACCCACATGGTGGCTCATAACCTTCTATAACTCCTGATCCAGTGCATCCAACACCCGCTTCTGGGCTCTGTGGGTGGGCACAACACATGTATGTAATCTACACACATACCTTCAGAAAAAAAGAAACCACTCATGCATATAAAATCTAAACAAACAAAAAGTTTAGGGCTGGAGAGATGGCTCAGGGGTTAAGAGCACTGACTGCTCTTCCTAAGGTTCTGAGTTCAATTCCCAGCAACCACATGGTGACTCACAACCATCTGTAATGGGATCTGATGCCCTCTTCTGGTGTGTTTGAAGACTACTGATATACATAAAGAAATCTAAAAAAAAAAAAAAAAAATAGTCTTAACTGTGCTACTTACAGTAGGATTTTGAGTAAATCCCTTAATCTCTCAGAGCGTGGGTTCTTTGTCTATAAATTGGGAATAATAACAGTAACTCCTCAGTAGCATCAGGTTTTTACCGGAAACGCAGTAAGAATGGGACCAGGCATGTGATGAACGTCACATACGTGGGGCATACCAGAGAGTTCTAAGACAGATACCATTTCCTTACGGATGTTTGTCACCTGGCAACTATCTTCTTCTTCTCAGCCTGTGAACTCCTGGCCATTGATAAGTCCCTGACGCCGATCACCCTGGTCCTGGCTGAGGACGGGACCATAGTGGATGACGATGACTACTTCCTCTGCCTCCCTTCCAATACGAAGTTTGTGGCGTTGGCCTGCAATGAGAAGTGGACTTATAACGATTCAGGTAAGAAATGCTGGCTGCGTAGCCAAGAGCGTGCCAGCTCGCGGGCCTACGCAGGCCAGTGGCTGCTGTTTGTCTGGCCGTCTAAGCACTTACACAGCAAAGGTTACCTGAACATCTCTGCGTGCCAGGCACGGTGCTAAGGCCTGGGGAAGAAGAGGAACGAGACACCCCACCCAGACCCATGGCAACCGAGACCCAGCGTGTCAATGAAACTGGGGGCCGGGGGGTGAGTCCTGCCTCGGCCACTTCTAGCCAGGGGACTGGGAGGGCAAACTACACAGTCTTCTGGCTCCTTTTTTGTTTGTTTGTTTTGTTTTTCGAGATAGGGTTTCTCTGTATAGCCCTGACTGTTCTGGAACTCACTCTATAGACCAGGCTAGCCTCAAACTCAGAGATCCGCCTGCCTCTGCCTCCCAAGTGCTGGGATTAAAGGCGTGCGCCACCATGCCCGGCTGTCTTCTGGCTCCTTAATGAAATGATAATTACAGTGTCTGCCCCAACTGTGACAACCAAGAATGTCTCCGGACATTGTCCAAGGCCTTGTAGTAGTGACTGATCTTACCTGGCACACAGGAAGGTCTCGGCACAGGTTAATACCGTCACCAGCAGCACTGCAGATTCAGAGGTGATTAGCACTTGTCCTAGAGTTAGAGAAACATCTTTTCAAAGACCGCTGCTACTGAATCGAGGCAAGCAGCCTTCCAGCGAAGATTTGTCAACCACCTGCCCCATGACGGAAAGGATCCGTCTCCACCCCTCCCCCACCCAGGGAGGCGTGCTGGTGAGAGTGAACATTTTCAAATGCAAGCCCAGAACGCAGCCAAGCTTGGGGTAGACACCTGTGATCCCAGTGCTTAGGACATCCTAGGCTAGCCTCAGCTACATAGTGAATTCAAGTCTAGTGTGTGCTGTGTGCTGCCTGAAACCCTAACTCCTCCTCCTCATCCCTCTCTTTGACACCCCCACCCCCACCCCACCACCCCCGGGCACAGGCACAGAGATTATCAAAAGGCAGACGTGGCGGGACCCTCAGCCCATGAGTTACCATACCTTAGGGTTAACTGGCTGCTGTTTCCCTTTTTGCCTTTTGAGACAAGGTCTTACTCTGTAGATCAGGCTAGCCTCTGACTTGCCACAATCCTCCTGCCTCAGCCTTCTGAGGGCTGGGATGAAAAATGTTAGCCACCATACTTAGCGTAAACAATACAGTGCAATTTCTTTTTTTCTTTTTTTTTTAATTTTTAATATTTTTTATTACATATTTTCCTCAATTACATTTCCAATGCTATCCCAAAAGTCCCCCATAGCGCCCCCCACTTCCCTACCCACCCATTCCCATTCTTTTGGCCCTGGCATTCCCCTATATTGGGGCATATAAAGTTTGCAAGTCCAATGGGCCTCTCTTTCCATTGATGGCCGACTAGGCCATCTTTCGATACATATGCAGCTAGAGACAAGAGCTCCGGGGTACTGGTTAGTTCATCATGTTGTTCCAACTATAGGGTTGCAGATCCCTTTAGCTCCTTGGGTACTTTCTCTAGCTTCTCCATTGGGAGCCCTGTGTCAGTGCAGTTTCAAACAGAAAGAAATTGAAGGCAGAAGAGGGAATTGAAGTCCGAGGTGGGGGTTAGCGTCGCTGTAAATCCCTGAGAAAAGGTCTTCCCCTCCCCACACACTCTCCCCCACCTCTGTCACCATCCCAAGTGGTCCATCCGAAGGACGTGCACATTGTCCACAGCGCTGTGCTGGGGCCCTTGAGTGACTGAGCTGATCAGCATTCTCTCTGTATCAGATGGAGGGACAGCTTGGGTTTCCCAAGAGTCCTTTGAGGCAGATCAGCCGGACAGCGGGGCAGGGGTGAAGTGGAAGAATGTGGCCAGGCAGCTGAAAGAAGATCTGTCCAGCATCATCCTGCTGTCAGAAGAGGACCTCCAAGTAAGTCTCCTCCACAGCCCGCGACACTCACCAGCCTCTACCGGCCTCTACCGGCGGCCCCCATCACCCCTGCCTTAGGAATTCTGCTGTCTTATTGTCTGTTCATTTCTCTTTCTCTCTTTCTCTCTTTCTCTCTTTCTCTCTTTCTCTCTTTCTTTCTTTCTTTCTTTCTTTCTTTCTTTCTTTCTTTCTTTCTTTCTTTCTATTTTGGTTTTTCAAGACAGGGTTTTTCTGTGTAGCCCTTGCTGTCCTGGAACTCACTCTGTAGACCAGACTGGCCTCAAACTCAGAAATCTACCTGCCTCTGCCTCCCAAGTGCTGGGATTAAAGACATGGGCCACCACTGCCTGGAATATTACTTTCTTTTAATTGTCTATTTATTTGAGATTCCTATTAAAGATCCTGTAAGATGTTTGTTTATTTGTTTGTTTGTTTCAAGATAGGATCTCTCTATGTAGCCCTGCCTGTCCTGGAACTCACTCTGTAAACCGGGCTGGCCTTAAACTCACAAAGATCCACCTAGCCGGGCGGTGGTGGTGCACGCCTTTAATCCCAGCACTTGGAAGGCAGAGGCAGGCGGATTTCTGAGTTTGAGGCCAGCCTGGTCTACAAAGTGAGTGCCAGGACAGCCAGGGCTACACAGAGAAACCCTGTCTTGAAAAAAGCCAAAAAAAAAAACCAAAAAAAATCCACCTAATTCTGCCTTGTAAGTGCTGGAACCAAAGCTGTGCACCACTACACGGGGCTAAGATTTACTCGTGTGTGTGTGTGTGTGTGTGTGTGTGTGTGTGTGTGTGTGTCTGTGTGTGTCTGTGTGTGTGTGGGTGTCCACAGATCCCAGAAAGGGTGTTGGATCTTTGTGAGTTGGAATAAAAGGTGTCTGTGAGCTGCCCGACGTGGGTGCTGGGAACCAGCCTCCACTCGTCTGAAAAAGCAGCAAGCTTGGATCTTGGTGGCCAGCCAGCCTCCCCTAACTAGTGAATTACTTGTGAGTTACTAGTGAGTTACTAGCCTCTACCGGCGGCCCCCATCACCCCTGCCTTAGGAATTCTGCTGTCTTATTGTCTGTTCATTTCTCTTTCTCTCTTTCTCTCTTTCTCTCTTTCTCTCTTTCTCTCTTTCTCTCTTTCTTTCTTTCTTTCTTTCTTTCTTTCTTTCTTTCTTTCTTTCTTTCTTTCTTTCTTTCTTTCTTTCTATTTTGGTTTTTCAAGACAGGGTTTTTCTGTGTAGCCCTTGCTGTCCTGGAACTCACTCTGTAGACCAGACTGGCCTCAAACTCAGAAATCTACCTGCCTCTGCCTCCCAAGTGCTGGGATTAAAGACATGGGCCACCACTGCCTGGAATATTACTTTCTTTTAATTGTCTATTTATTTGAGATTCCTATTAAAGATCCTGTAAGATGTTTGTTTATTTGTTTGTTTGTTTCAAGATAGGATCTCTCTATGTAGCCCTGCCTGTCCTGGAACTCACTCTGTAAACCGGGCTGGCCTTAAACTCACAAAGATCCACCTAGCCGGGCGGTGGTGGTGCACGCCTTTAATCCCAGCACTTGGAAGGCAGAGGCAGGCGGATTTCTGAGTTTGAGGCCAGCCTGGTCTACAAAGTGAGTGCCAGGACAGCCAGGGCTACACAGAGAAACCCTGTCTTGAAAAAAGCCAAAAAAAAAAAACCAAAAAAAATCCACCTAATTCTGCCTTGTAAGTGCTGGAACCAAAGCTGTGCACCACTACACGGGGCTAAGATTTACTCGTGTGTGTGTGTGTGTGTGTGTGTGTGTGTGTCTGTGTGTGTGTGGGTGTCCACAGATCCCAGAAAGGGTGTTGGATCTTTGTGAGTTGGAATAAAAGGTGTCTGTGAGCTGCCCGACGTGGGTGCTGGGAACCAGCCTCCACTCGTCTGAAAAAGCAGCAAGCTTGGATCTTGGTGGCCAGCCAGCCTCCCCTAACTAGTGAATTACTTGTGAGTTACTAGTGAGTTACTAGCCTCTACCGGCGGCCCCCATCACCCCTGCCTTAGGAATTCTGCTGTCTTATTGTCTGTTCATTTCCCTTTCTTTCTTTCTTTCTTTCTTTCTTTCTTTCTTTCTTTCTTTCTTTCTTTCTTTCTTTCTTTCTTTCTTTTAGGTTTTTCAAGACAGGGTTTTTCTGTGTAGCCCTGGCTGACCTGAAACTCACTCTGTAGACCAGGAGGAATGATAGCTGGAGAGGTCCTCTGGCCTCCACGTCCGTGTGTGTGTGCGCACACAGAAACACACGCACAACACAAACTGGTCTTGCCACATGGTGCGGCATCAGTGAGTCTGTTTTTAATGTAGTATGCTGTGTGTGGGGGTGGATGGGAGTGACTTGTTTCTCACGAGCTTGAGTGGAAGGGGGAGGATGACTTAGGGACGGATGAGTTCTCTCCTTCCACCGCCTTGTGGCCTTGTGGGATCCAGGTGAGCGCAGGTCATCAGGCGTATAGTACACTGCAAGTTCTTCACCCTCTGCGCCCTCTCACCAGCCCAGCCTCAGTGAATCCTGAAAGCACTGTCGTGGGTGAAAGGAACCAGGCAACAGACCACGCAACTCTGATGCGCGCGCCACTCAGAAAAGTTTAGTGACTTTTTTTATTTTTTTTTATGTCAGTTTTTTTTTCACTGGGACAAGGTCTAGCTTTGTAACCCTGGCTGGCATAGCTCTTATTATGTAGCTCAGGTTGGCCTCAAACTTGTAATAATCTTGCTGCTTCCAGCTCCCAAGTGCTGGAAACAGGTGTTCGTCAGCACATCTGTCTGTGTGATTACATTTATACAAATGTGCTAGGGTTTGTAAGACAATGGAGAGAAAGAGCAGACTGAGACACAAGGATCATCAGTGTGTGGCCAGCCTGGGCTACCTAGTGAAGACCCTCACTCAGAAACAGTAAACAAAAGCATAGGCACGTGAGTGTGTGTGAGTGGGTGTGTGTGTGAGTGGGTGTATGTGAGTGTGTGAGTGTGAGTAAGTGAGTGTGTGTATGAGTGTGTATGAGTGTGGGTGGGTGTGAGTGAGTGTGTGTGTATGTATGAGTGTGTGGGTGGGTGGGTGTGGGTGTGAGTGTGTGGCCTGTGACACATTGCAGCTACTACTGAGCTGGGTTTCAGATAGCACTTTTTTTCCTGAGTGCTGGGATGGGGTACACACAGGGTACACCCTCAGTAGTGGGGGAATGGTGTAAGTGGGCTATAGCAGTAGACTATGCAAGAACTCCCCAAGTGGAGGAAGAGTAGGGGCACTGGGAAAGCATGAGCCCTCCTCCAGTTAGGATTCCCTCTGGAGACAGCGGATCTGTCAGTTTCCCTCCAAGATATTCTGCCTACAAACAAGAATGCCCGTTTTTCTCTTGCTCTTTTGTTTGTTTGTTTTGTTTTGTTTCTAGACAGTTTCTCTGTGTAGCCCTGTCTGTCCTGGAACTTGCTCTATAGACCAGACTGTCCTGAAACTCACAGAGATCCACCTATCTCGGGCCCCTGAGTGCTGGGATTAAAAGCATGCACCATCATGCTCAGTTTTTCTTATTTATCTTTAAATAATACATTTTTTAAAAATTAAGGGCTGGTGAGATGGCTCAGCGGTTAAGAGCACCGACTGCGCTTCTGAAGGTCCTGAGTTCAAATCCCAGCAACCACATGGTGGCTCCCAACCATCCATAATGAAATTCGATGCCCTCTTTTGGAGTGTCTGAAGACAGCTACAGTGTACTCACATATAATAAATAAATAAAGCTTTAAAAAAATATTTAAAAATTGTGGCCGAACTGTGGTGGCGCATGCCTTTAATCCCAGCACTTGGGAGGCAGGGGCAGGCTGATTTCTGAGTTCTAGGCCAGCCTGGTCTACAGAGCGAGTTCCAGGACAGCCAGGACTATACAGAGAAACCCTGTCTCGAAAAAAAAAAAAAAAATTGTGTGTGTGTGTGTGTGCGTGTGCACATGCACCGTGCTCACCTGTGGATGCACATGTGGAGGTCAGAGGTCAGTATTGGGCATCCTCAGCTACTTTGCAGAGGTTCTAATCTGTTGACTACATTCAGAGTATGATTGCTCAATTAAAGGGTACATGCATTTTAAACATTGGCAGGTTCCCAAGAGATAACAAACTCAGAGTCTGAATAAGACGGAGCCTGCCTGGGGAAGTCTGGGCTTGTGTTCAGGACAGAAGGAAGGCAAGGGCCTTTAATTTTCTTGTCTTTTCTGTGGGTATGAATGTGTGAATGTACATGTGTAAGTACGGGTGCCCACAGAGGCCAAAAGAGAATGTCAGGACCCCTGGAGCTGGAGCAACAGGAGATTGTAAGCTGTCTGGTGTAGGTGCTGGGAATCAAACTGAGTCATCTGCAGGAGCAGTGTACACTCTTAACCTCTGAGCCATCCATCCCTCCAGCCCTTCATTGCCTTAAGAGTGAAAAGAGCAGAAGGCACGGTAGTCACCTAGCACTTGGGAGGCTAAGGAGGGAGGCTTGCTAAGCAGCCAGCCTGGGCTACGTAGTGAGTTCCAGACCAACCAGAGCTACCCTGGGAGACTCTTGATTCCAAAACGTGGAGCCTGGGATGCGGCTGACCTAGTACAGAGCTTGCCTAACATGGATCCCTAGCAGGATAAATTGAGCGTGTGTGTAGAACTGTATTCTCAGTACTATGGAGCTAAAGGAAGGAAGGAAGGCTTGAAGTTCAAGTTCATCTTCAGCTACAAGTCAAGCTGAGTGTGCAAGAGTCTCAAAGAACCAGAAAGGGCTTACAAAGCTGGCTACGCTTCATAAGAAGGAAAGGAGAAAGGCGACCATCAAGAGAGCTCTGGGCCGGGCAGTGGTGGTGCACGCCCGTAATCCCAGCACTTGGGAGGCAGAGGCAGGTGGATTTCTGAGTTCAAGACCAGCCTGGTCTACAGACAGGACAGCCAGGACTGTGCAGAGAAATCCTGTCTCGAAAAACCAAAAGAGAGAGAGAGAGAGAGAGAGAGAGAGAGAGAGAGAGAGAGCGAGCTCTGGCCCGTGTGGGGGATGAAAATGTGCTTCTAGCGCACTAGAGATGCAAGCTCTTTATTTTTTATTTTCTAAAGATTTGTTGATTTTATGCGTACACTGCTGCTGTCTTCAGACACACCAGAAGAGGGCATCACATCCCATTATGGATGGTTGTGAGCCACCATGTGGTTGCTGGGATTTGAACTCAGGACCTTCAGAAGAACAGTTAGTGCTCTTAACCTCTAAGCCATCTCTCAGCCCCTAAAGCAAGGATCATTTTATTATCAGCTTGTTTTCAATACTGGAGATCAAACCCAGGGCCTTGTGAACCTCAGACATTCACTCCGACTCTGAGCCCCACCCTAGCTTTGTGAAATTCCTTTGTTCCTTTTTGTTTTTGTTTTTGTGGTTTTTTAAGAAAGGGTTTCTCTGTAGCCCTGGCTACCCTGGAACTCACTTTGTAGACCAGGCTGGACTCGCACTCAGAAATCCGCCTGCCTCTGCCTCCCGAGTTCTGGGATCAAAGGCGTGCGCCACCACTCCCGGCTCGTTTGTTTCTTAAACTGCCTCTGAGTTCAGACGGCTCCTGGGAGTGTCAACACTACACTCTTTTCCTTGTGAAGCAAATTTGTTGTTGTTGATTTGAGCCAGTCTCAGGGATTGCAGACTGGCCCTAAACTCGCCCTAAACTATGTACCCATAGCATCGCTGGGCTTCCAGTACTCCCATACTGTCTTCCAGTTTATGCTGGCTTATCTAAGTTCCTGATGTAGGCGTCACACTTGCCAATATGCTACCAACAGAGCTACGTCCTCAGGCCTGGGTTGTTGTGTATTCTGGAGACAAGGTCTCTATACCCAAGCTAACCACAAAGTCTTAGCAAGTAATTCTCCTGTCCCAGCCTCCTAAAGGGTGGACTTGTAGACATACACAACCATGTCTAGTTTTTTGGTTTTTTGTTCTTTGTATAGTTTTGGGGTTTTGGTTGGGGGGGGGTGTTTTGTTTTGTTTTTGAAGCAAAGTTGTTTATTAAGAAAGGGTTTTTTTTGTTTTTGTTTTTTGTTTGTTTTTTCCAGACAGGGTTTCTCTGTGTAGCCCTGGCTGTCCTGGAACTCACTCTGTAGACCAGGCTGGCCTCAAACTCAGAAATCCGCCTGCCTCTGCCTCCTGAGTGCTGGGATTAAAGGCAGGTGCCACCACGCCCTGCTTTTTTTTTTTTTTTTTTTAAAGAAAGGGTTTTAATATCCATTTAAGCATTGGCATCAATGGAGCTGCTTTGACAAGGACAGTACAAGCCAGGCATGGTGGCTCATGATGTCTAGGTCCAGCACTTCCAGGGCAGGTATCTGTGATCTCAAGGCCAGCCCGGTACACACAGCTCCAAACCAGCTATGGTTTCATAGCAAGACTTTGTCTCAAGAAACAAAACAAACACACACATACACACACACACACACACACAAAACACACCAAAAGCCCAAAGAACCCCATGCATCCAAGACGTAGTTGTAGACTTCTAAGAGAATCCTGCCTAAACCTAACTCTTTTTAAAGGATTTCACTTTCTGTATATGAGTGTTTGCCTGCATACACACATGTGTACGTGTCTTTGCCTGTTAGAGTCCCTGAATCGGGGTTACAGATGTTGTGAGTCACCGTGTTGGGGTTACAGATGTTGTACGTCACCGCGTGAGTACTAAGAATTGAACTGGGTCTTCTCCAAGAGCAACGAGTGCTCTTAGCCACTGAGCCATTTCTCCAGCCATTTAATCAAGTGATGTTAGACGTGTGTGTGTGTGTGTGTGTGTGTGTGTGTGTGTGTGTGTGTGTGTGTGTGTGTGTGTATTAAAAAAAAACACTGAGCCTACTAAAAATTATCCTCCTGGTAAATTTAGAATAAACAGCTAACACACTTCATCCTTTGCGGATTGAGCATGGCACATCAATGCTCAGCATAGGTTATATGTTAAAATGTAGTCTCGGGCTGGAGAGACGGCTCAGCTTGTAGCACAGGCTGGATGACCTGAGTTCAAATCTCCAGGCCGTCTTCTCAGCTCCACACACGTGACGGAAATAGATAAATATTTTTAAGAAACAGGGCCAGCAGCATGGCTTAGTGGGTAAAGGTTTGCCATCAAGCCCAGGGAAGTCACTTCCATCCCCGGAACCCACGTGGTAGAGACTCCATTCTCAGAGTCGCCTGCCTTCTGCTCCCACACCCTGGCTCTTACATACACACCCTGGTGTCTTTATGCCCACACTCACATACACCACAAACACAGTAATAACAATACTCATGTTTTAATTTTTTTTAAATCTATTTATTATTATACATAAGTACACTGTAGTTGACTTCAGATGTGCCAGAAGAAGGTGCCAGATCTCAATACAGGTGGTTGTGATCCACCATGTGGTTGCTGGGATTTGAACTCAGGACCTTCGGAAGAGCAGTCAGTGCTCTTACCCACTGAGCTATCTCTCCAGCCCTTTAAATTTTTTATATTGACTCTTTGTGGTGTGTGTGTGTGTGGGTGTGTGTGTGTGTGTTGTGGGGGTGGTCTGTGAGTCCAGGTGCTGGTAGAGACCAGAGGTGTGGATCCCCTGAAGCTAGAGGTACCAGAAGTTGTGAGCGCCCCGCATAAATGCTGGGAACTTGTGGGTTAAAAATGGGGTTCCATGGCTGGGCAGTGGTGGCGCATGCCTGTAATCCCAGCACTTGGGAGGCAGAGGCAGAGGCAGGCAGATTTCTGAGTTCGAGGCCAGCCTGGTCTACAGAGTGAGTTCCTGGACAGCCAGGGCTACACAGAGAAACCCTGTCTTGAAAAACCAAAAAATTAAAAAAAAGAGATGCCACAGGAACCCACTGGGGGGGGGGGGCGGGGAGGCGCAGTCTGAGGTCCCAGCAGAACTGCTGGAGTCAGGCTCAGAGGTCCCTAGGCCACACAGAGGCCAGGGACAGCAGGTTCTCACACTCAGGCAGATGCCTAGGAAGCACTGAGCACAGAGTGCAGGCCCTCGGGTGGACTCTAGCCAGGGGCTGAAGGGAAAAGGGCAGGGAAAGAGCCCCAGCTGGGCCCCTGGGGAGGAGAGTCCTCCTCTTGCTCAGTGGGTGGCAGTGTCTGGAATGCAGGGAGGCCTAAGAGGGGGTTAGGGAAGACCCGCCCCATTGCTCCAGCGCATCAGATCCCAATGAGAGGAGGCAGTCCATGGCTTTATGGAGCTTATGGTAGAAAGGCAGAGAGAGGGAGAATTGTAGAGAAGTAGAGGCCGGCCATGGCCACGGAGAGAGGGGGGAAGGGAAGGTAGAGAGGGAGAGCAAGACAAGTGAGAGAGGCAAGAGAGTAAAAGAGTAAGGGGGACGAGGGGGCAAGCAGCCCCTTTTGTAATGGGCCAGGCCTACCTGGCTATTGACAGGTAACTGGGGTGGAGTCAAGACAGCCTATGTGACTGACAGCCACAGAATTATGGAGCTGGGGCCCTATGTCAGAAGCCTATGTCTGGGAACATGGCAAATGGGCCTTCTGTCCCTTGCAGATTAATCTGCTGGGTCTCTGGGGTTTGAACCTAGCTCAACCAGAAAACAGGCCGCCTTTAGTGGTCCCACAGGAACTGAACTCAGGTCCTCTGCAAGAGCGGTATGTATTCTTTTTTGTTTTTGTTTTTGCGAGACAGAGTTTCTCTGTGTAGCCCTGGCTGTCCTGGAACTCACTCTGTAGACCAGGCTGGACTTGAACTCAGAAATCCGCCTGCCTCTGCCTCCCAAGTGCTGGGATTAAAGGCATATGCCACCACGCCCAGCTAGTATATACTTTTAACTGCTGAGCCATCCCTCTAGCCCATGTGTGGTATCACCTTCTGCTTCTCTGCCAGCGAGAGAAGGCAGAGCACAGGAGTAGAGAATCCACAGCCCGTGTTTCCCATCAGGAGATCAGACACCGCTACATACGTGCCGGGCCAACCGGAAGGGGAAAGCGAGGTCTGGGATGAGTGCAGCTGTTTCAGTGTTCTTTCTGGGTACCCAGGTGCCCGTTGTACACCTGATGAGGAAGTCAGGAGTGTGTGTGTGTGTGGTGTGTGTGTGTGTGTGTGTGTGTGTGGTGGGGGTGTCCGTGGTCCACACTTCCCCTTGGGATGTCTGCATAACAGGCAGGAGGGGGAACGTGGAGCCTGAGATGAGTAGGGTCCAGTCTGGCTGGGTACAAGTGCTGAGTACTGAAGGGAGTGTAGAAGAGAAAAGCCTGCTTCAGGAGCCTTCGGCACAGTTCTTTTAAGTGAAGACCTTTCCCCTGGAGCACTTTAATGAGGCAGCTCTGAGATGACCCTTGCCTGTTCGTATTGCTTTGGGGGGAGACCATGTAAATGCACATACCTTATTTGGGGTGAATCAGGGATTAGATACCCTTGGGGATAGAGCATGAGAGTATCCAGGAGAGGAAGGCCATTGGCTGAAGACTAAGGCTATGTAGATACCTCATTATCATGGAGAAGAACTCCAGTGCCCATGGTCCTCTCAGTTGGATGTCATGGTTCCATGTTCCAAAGCAGATGCAGAAAGTGGCTCCATCCCTGCCGTTCTCACATCTCTGAGATTCCAGGGTTTGAGCTCACCCCGCCTCCCCAGTTGTTACGCCTGTCCAGTGTCACAGCCCACCTGTCCTGCACCCACGTAGCTGAATTTCTAAGGAGGCTTAACTTTGTTCTTAACGAGACACCAGTGCGTGATGTCCCCAGTTTTCACCCTAGAATTTTGGAAACATCAAACGTTTTTCTCTTAAAGTAACTTAAGGAAAAGATGAACTGATTCTGAAATGGGTGTGCTGGAGAGCTAGAGAGTGCTTCTCAGAGCCTTTCTCTGGTGCTAGAGGCTGTCTTGCAGTTTCTCTGAGTCTTTCTCTCTCTGGTGCCAGGTGCTCATCGACATCCCATGTGCAGAGCTGGCTCAGGAACTCTGCCAAAGCTGTGCCACTGTCCAGGGGCTGCAGAGCACACTCCAGCAGGTGCTTGACCAGAGAGAGGAAGCCCGCCAGTCCAAGCAGCTTCTGGAACTTTACCTCCAGGCCTTGGAGAAAGAGGGCAACATCTTGTCCAACCAGAAAGGTAAGACTCCCACTGCAGCTACCAGGGAGCAGCCCTGAGGTGGGGCCTTGTCTGTGGAGCAGGCCGGTACCCTGATGACAGTCCCTAGGAAGGATGCTTCTCTCTTACTCACTGAGGTTGCCTGCTCGGCTGGGCACTGCGCCTTCATAGCCTGCTGTCTCATTTACATTGCAGAGTCCAAAGCTGCCCTCAGTGAAGAGCTGGATGCAGTTGACACAGGCGTCGGCAGAGAGATGGCTTCGGAAGTGCTGCTCAGAAGCCAGATCCTTACCACACTGAAGGAGAAGCCTGTCCCAGAGCTGAGTTTATCTAGTCAGGATTTGGAGGTGGGCAAGAACTAGGGACCCAGACTGCAGAGAATGCCTTCCATGGAAGTATGTTTGGAGGTGCAGAGGCATGTATGTGGCTTTCTTTTACCTCTACAGGCCGGCTCAGCTGCCAGTTTGCCTTTTCACATAGCCAGAGCATGTGCAAACATCTTACTTAATATAGATCTAACTGGCTTTTCTGAGGGGGTAGGTAGTCCTGGCTGTCCTGGAACTTTCTCTGTAGACCAGGCTGTCCTTGAACTCTCAGAGATCTATCTGCCTCTGCCTCCTAAGTGCTGGGACTAAAGGCATGCACCACCAACGATAAGCTCGAAGTGACTTTTAAAAGGAAAGGGATGTAGTCCCTCGGGTCACCAAACATTAGTCTCTTGTCCAAATTGATAACGACCCAGCCAGAGAACTGCGGGCTGAAGTTTCTGTGGTGGCTTCAAGGGAAAAGAGTCAAAAATCCCCAAGTGCTCTGAGGCCAGGACAGTCGCACACAAGGGCGAACTCACGGCTGGGGGTGAAGATCGGTGCTTGGCCCACATTCACACGGCCCTGGATTTGGTCCCCAGCACCATGGGAAATAAAAAAGGCAGGCTTATGGGGCCCACCCTGTGCTGGCTAACTCAAGAGCAGAGAGCTAGCACTCAACAGGGGAGTCCATCAGGGTGGTGTGCTTGCCCCGTGCACCTAGTACCTCCTGATGCTAGGTAGAAGGGAAGGAAATCATATTAACTTGAGCTTAGTTCAATTTCCTGTTGTGCTTAGAAGATTTTAAAACGATGTGTAAACATATACCAAAAAGGGCACATCACAGCCGGGCGTGGTGGTGCACGCCTGTAATCCCAGCACTCGGGAGGCAGAGGCAGGCGGATTTCTGAGTTTGAGGCCAGCCTGGTCTACAGAGTGAGTTCCAGGACAGCCAAGGCTATGCAGAAAACCCGTGTGTCGAAAAAAAACAAAAGAAAAACAAAAAAAGAAAGAAGGGGGTGGGGGAAGGGAAAGGAGAGAAGGAAAGGAAAGGAAAGGAAAGGAAAGGAAAGGAAAGGAAAGGAAAGGAAAGGAAAGGAAAGGAAAGGAAAGGAAAGGAAAAAGAAGGGAAGACAGGCACGTCATAGTGCGTTCCAGGCCAGCCTGTGTCTAAAGAGAAGAAAGTGCGAGCAGCCCAGCAAGGTGCAGAGGCGCGGTCTCTCTCAGTCTCTCTCAGTGGTTCTCATTCTTGCTGCAGTCTGTCTCCAAGGAGGATCCCAAAGCCCTGGCTGTCGCCCTGAGCTGGGACATAAGGAAGGCAGAGACAGTCCAGCAGGCCTGCACCACGGAGCTCGCCCTGCGGCTGCAGCAAGTGCAGAGCTTGCATTCACTCAGGAATCTATCAGCAAGGAGAAGCCCACTGCCTGGGGAACCGCAGCGCCCCAAACGAGCCAAACGAGACTCCTCGTAGCCAAACCGGAGAAGATGGGCTTTGCTGTCAGTAACTTTCCGCAGTCTTGTTACCCCCCCCACACACACACACACACCCCACCTCCTGCCCCGATGTGTGCTCTTCTAGCTCCAGGAAAGCGGTTCAGGGCTGTGCATACGCCCCTCTACCTCCTTTACTGTACTGGGATTTCCGTTTTGTTTTCTTATCTGTGGGAGTGTTTTGTCTGCATGTATATCTGTGTACCTCATGTCCATTAAGGCCAGAAGACAGTGTCAGGTCCCCTGGAACTGGAGTTACAGACAGCTCTCAGCAGCCATGTGGGTGCTGGGAATTGACTCTGGCTGTTCTGGAAGCCTGGCCAGTGCTCCTAACCACTGAGCCATCTCTCCAGCTCCCGGCATGTGCTTAGCCTGTGTTAGGCCTTGGGTTCCAAGTGAAAGTTCTGGTCAAGGGCAATGAAATCCTTTCATAGAGTTTGGACTTGATGTCCTCACTCTCCAACTTGAACAATAGAGTTTTAGACACACAAGGGTAGAGAAAAGGTACCCAGCAGCAGCAATTGTGGCCATGAACTTCTCAAGCTAATAAATGCAGTTGCTGTTTGCTTAAAGGCACACACTGCATTTGGGGACCCCAGGGACACAGAGTCTAACCCACCGCGTCTAATATCTGACTCAGTGGTGTGAAGCTGTTACCACTGTGAAACTCCGTTCCATTTTCTAATATGTTTTGCCAGCAGGGGTTAGAAAGAGTCATTAAGTGAGCCCATGCCATGCCACTCAGGTTGCTGCCTGCAGACCAGGGCACTTCTAGTTTTTCTCCACTGTTTCTGCTCAGAGTTCTGCAACTTCTGCAATCTCTAGTGCTGTCTGCTTTCAGGGAAAGGACGCCTAGTTACGGGTCATGTGACTTACACATGTTGGGAGAAGACTGTGCTATCAAGAGTTTCCAGCCCACTTCTCATGTCTGTGTGTCTGTGTCTGTGTGTGTTCTGGGCACTGAGGATTGAGCTAGGGCTTCATTCATAGATGCTGTACACGTGCTCCCTAATGAACCACACCCCAGCCTCACATTGAGTGTTGGGGTGGAGGTGGGGTGCACAGAGCAGATAAACACGATTGACCTGCCTCCTCCTACAGCGGGAGGCAGGTCTGTCGGCAGCTTTTACATCCTGTAGTGCCTGTCAGCACCAGTCCCAAATATTGGTATCAACAGCTCCTCCCACATCTTCATGGTACCTCAATCCTTAAATAAAAGCCATCGCTGATGTTAACGCCAGTAGTTCCCTCCCCCATCCTCGCAGTGCCTCGAAATCCTTAAATAAAAGCCATGGTTGATCATCCAGCTGCCTCTGTTTGTCAGAAACACTAATCCCTTCCAAGTGTGACAGTACACAAGTCAAAGGGAAATCAAATAGCGTGTATGTTACACCGTATGTGACCAAACACATCAAAGTGACCGGTCAGGTGCTGTGTTAGCATCAGATCGCCTTGAATCTGACACAGACAGGCTAGCGAGAGTTGTCAAACAGCACAGCAGCATTGTCCTGGCAAAGAGATTTCCCCAAGCAATGACATTCTGAAGAGACTGCCACCTGTCTTTGGGTTACATCTTAAATGTGTGTGTTCCTAGACATCCATGAGATAGTAAAGCTAAAAATAAGTTTTAAAATAAGCCTGGCACTTGGGAGGCAAGGGCAGGAGGATCTCTGTGAGTCTGAGGCCACACTTGTTTACATAGTCAGCCAAGGTTAGAGAGGGGCACCCTGGCTTAAATAAGAAAAAAGGAAAAAAAAAAGATATTTTAAATAAAATTAGGTTTCAAACTAAAATAATTTTGAATAGGTGTTTGCTTTGGGGATTATATTTATTCTCTTTGCAGTGAACACAGATACGTGTTGCACAGCACTAATGTGGAGGGTAGAGGGCAATTTGTAGGAATTGGTTTTCTTCCCTTCCGAGTGTGGGCTCTAAGGATGGACTTGGTTTTTGAGGTTTGGAGGTAAGCACTTTGTCTGCTGAGTCATCTTGTTGCACATCAGACAGATTCCCATCCGCATGGATGAGCCAGGAACTATGTTACCTGCCTGCTGGAGAGGCTGAGGCAGGAGGATCATCTGTGGCCAGCCTGGGCAAAATCATCTCAAAAAGGAAAGCCGTGCCTCCCAAGTGCCAGCAAGTTACTTTTAGCTTTAATGTATCCTGGGTTTTTGGTTTGGTTTGGTTTGGTTTTTTTGAGACAGGGTTTCTCTGTATATTCCTGGCTGTCCAGGAACTCACTCTGTAGACCAAGCTGGCCGCAAACTCAAATCCACCTGCCTCTGCCTCCCAGGTGCTGGGATTAAAGGCGTGCGCCACCACTGCCCGGCTATGGGTGACATCTTCAAACCACCACAGTGATACAAAACACTGCTTCAAAAATGGCACAAGTTGGGGCTGGTGAGATGGCTCAGTGGGTAAGAGCACCCGACTGCTCTTCCCAAGGTCCAGAGTTCAAATCCCAGCAACCACATGGTGGCTCACAACCATCTATAACGAGATCTGGCGCCCTCTTCTGGAGTGTCTGAGGACAGCTACAGTGTACTTACATATAATAAATAAATAAATCTTTAAAAAAAAAAAAACAAAAATGGCACAAGTTATAAATAACGGGTTACTCACCTGGCCCTTGCTTCTTCCTTCCCCATCGAGAAAGAACATGTTTCCTTCTATTAGATAACTAGGTTTCCTTCCTGGTTTGTTCACATGGAACACATCCTTCTATGAAGCTGCCAGTGAAAATGTGGAATGTGCCTTCAGCAAGCACTGTTACAGCACACTGAGTGTGTCTGTTACGTTTCCTGGTCCAAGGCTCCAACGTGTGGCACCCTTTGCTGTTACTCCTGACAAACTCCTGTGGAGGACTTTACGGAGTGTTCATACTGAATTCCTCCTCAGCACTTAGACATCTGATGCCAAATACTGGAATTAGAATGGATGACAAAGCTCTCCAGGTCTCGTTAACACTGGCCACACTTTGACGATATATATATTGGACTACAGAAAGCTATGCCCTAAACTGGATGTGATGGGGCACACCTTTAATCCCAACACTCAGGAGCATCTCTTAAGGTTTGAGGCCAACCTGATCTACACAGTGAATTCCAAGACAGCCAGGCTATAAGGAGGGACCAGGTCTCAAAAACCAACCAACCAACCAACAAAAAGGTGTTCTCTAAGAAATCATGCCCAGATCCTAAAGCCAGGAAGGCATGTCTTTCCCTTTTACTGGTTTTTCATTTATTTATGTGTGTAGTTTATGTACATGTGGGTCATGGTGTAGCATATGTGAGCACACTAGGTCAGAGGTTAATGGGATGTCTTATTTGACACTCAGCCTTGAGACAAGCCTCTCACTGAACCTGACGCCGGCCATTTCAGCTACATACATAAGTCACTGAATTCCCAGTCTGCCTCCAACCCCCACCCCGGGTCAGCTGACAGGTGGACACTACTTGCTTTTATTTTTCATGTGACACCAGGTATGGGAAGTCAGGTACTCCCAAATGGGTGCACTCACCCATTCTCACCAACCTTGAGCATAGTAACTCAGTCTAAACCAACAGCTAGCTGATGCCAGCCGACGTAGTCTCCTGAACTAAAGTAGCTTGGACTTAATGGTCGGCCTAGCAAGATCATTAGCTTTATTGTCCTTCAGTGGGACACAGGGACACAGTTAAGGGAAAGTCCAGTCTTACGGATGGAGCAGAGAAGACTCCAAGTGACACTCTAGTACACCTTTCTTCTAGGAAAAAAACAACAACTCTAAGACCAATTTCTGGAGACTATCTGGCCTCTCACTCGGATCCTTCCACTAACACGTGGACCCCAGCACTGCTCTCCTGAGGCTGCTGTGCAGAAGTGTGAGCCGTGTTGCCGTATTCAGCTTGGATGACCGAGCTCAGCTCTAAGGACCCAGAGCCAAGTCAGCAGTCACATTTAGAGTCTGCTTCCCCAGATGTCCAGAGATAAAACTCGCGCATCTCCAGCAGCCTTGGGCCCCTTCCCCATTTTAGGCCTGACTCTCAGAATCTTATGGAATTCTAGCTCTGTAAGCTTTGAGTTTAACTGTAGGGAGTTGAGTCCCAGTCTCTCTTCACACACTGAAAGATCCGCCTAGGGCAGTAGCCTACTTAGGGGCAGGTGTAAATCAGGGTGTGCGACCCATGCAGGTCTTAAGTTCCCAGCAATCCGCTTGGTTCCACCTCCCGAGGGCTGGGACTACTGCCCTACAAGGCCACACCTAACCCACCACACCCTTCCTGTAGCCTGAAAGGTGACTCAGTGAGTAAAAGTTGTGGCTCCCAACACTGGTGACCTGAGTTTGATCCCTGCACCTAACAGTCTGGGGTGGGGTGGGGTGGGGTGGGTGGGGGGAATAGATGGATGCCAGCAGTTTTCCTGACACCACGTGTACATAGTGACAGCAAGTTTAGCATCCAGAACCTTCACATTCAGTGTTCTCTTAATGTGTGCCTTGACAGTTAGGTGTGTATAAACCAGAAAGTATTTCAGGGCTAGGGGAGAGAACTGAAGCTAATTTTGGCAACAGCGATCTGCCCCCATCTTCCTTGGAGAAGACCAAAGTCCTGCTTAGCTGTGGGTTCAACAGTTGGTCGTTTTATATCGTAGAAAACAGAACTATCTCTCATCTAACCGCTGTTCACTGAAGGTGAAATGGGAAAACTAACGTGACAAGTGTGTGTAAAGTATTTCACTGGACAAAGTCTGGATGCTAGCTTTGGGGGATCCCTGTCTCAGAAGTCAAGGTAAGCCAGACACTGTGGCACACACCCTGAGGCCTGCCCGGCACACAGAGGCATAGATGGATGGATCAATTTGAATGGAGGCTAGACTATTCTGCACACAAAGATGCAGGCCAGACAAAGCTAAACAGTGACTCCCCTGCCTCCAAAAGCAAGTGGAATGGAGTACAGGGTGCGAGGGAGCCGCACTGCCCAGTGGGAAACTTCTGTTGGGAGACATCTTTCCTCACCAAGTAAAATCAATGGGAAGAACTAACAAATTCATATTACTAATTAAAGCAGCTGTGTAACGAATTTGAATATAACTTTTATAAGCCTGTCAGCATGGTGTCAGCTTAATAGCATAACACTAGTTTTAAAATTAGTTTTAGCTAAAATATGAGGAATAATCACCGCACAGTGTTGCTAGCTTGCTCGTGAAGTTCACAGTGCCTGCCGAGGATCAAATCCAGACCCAGGGCAAGCGCTCTGCCACCCTCTGGCCAGAATTTTCATGCTGGACTGGAGTGGGCTGGGTGTGGTGGTACATGGCTCTATCCAGCACCCAAGAGACCAAGACAGGCTGGGAGTTCAGGACCAACTGGGCTACATGTAAGACCCTACCTCCAAAAGCTAAAAATCAACTCTATTTTGAACTCTTAAATATACATCCTTGAACAGGACATATTCCCACACTTGAGGTAGAGGCAGGAAAATCATTTTAAGGTCATTCATAACTACATAGGAGTTCAAGGCCAGCATGAGCTTAGACAGACCTTTTCTCAAACACAAGCGCGCACACACACACAGACGCACACACGCACGTCAACCAAGAGAAGGCAAAGCCCTCACTTCCCAGCACCAGGAAGGGGACGGAAGCCCAATGGTTCTGCTGATTCGAGCAAGAGCCACCACCATTTTATTTGGAGGGGTCTCTGAATCTCCAATCCCTTAGCTGACCTGTTGTCAGTAGCGAGCATTACTGAAATCAATGATTCTCACAGGGCAGGGGAGGCAAAGCTGACATAAGAAAGCTCCCCGCTGATTGACAGCCTTTATTCAGGCCCCGTTGGGTTGGCATCTCACAGGGTGGCCTGGGTGCTGTGCCCAGGGTGGGGTTACTTGCACGAGGAAAAGGTTTTCCAGAAGAAGTTCTTGCAGGGCTTTTTATCCAGGTGTGGGGGCTGTTGGGGGGGTGGCCTTTCCTGGCGCTTGGACAGCCCGGGGGTACCCCCTCCGACGGGGGTGCTGGAGCCGGCTTGGGACGCCCACTCGTGCCACCAGGCAAGGAAAGTCAGAAGGCCGCTCGTCCTCCCCTCCGTGGCTTCCTGCTGTGTTTTAGAGAAGCAGATAACAAAGGAGAGAAAAGCAACTACAGACTCACCACTCACTCACTGGGACTCACTCAGCCTTCGGAGATGCCCCCCCTCCTCCCCGACAGAGGGCAAACTGTTCCTTAACCAACCACACTCCCTCAAAGTCAGAGTGAGACGGACTCTAGAGAAACTGCTCAGCGGAGAAAAACAGACCAGTCCAAAAATAATAATAATTAATAAATAAATTAAAATGCTGACTTTTTTCAAGCATGGTGGCAGAGACCTTTGGACTCGGCAGTCAGGAGGCAACAGCAGATAGAGTACTGTGAGCTTGGGCTAGCCTGGGCTACACACAGTGAGGCCTTGTCTTGAAAACAAATAAAATGCTATAACTTCTACCTTATAATCTGTGCTGAGGTCCTCAGCTCTGAGACTAGGAAAGCTGTCAAAATGGCTGCAAGCTGAGAGGCCCTAGGTCCACAGGCTCTCCTCTCCCACCTCCACACATCCTCCTGGATGTTCAGAAATCAGAACAGACTGAGACGCTAAGTCTGGGCCTTCTTTCAAACTCCTGGGGAAGCTTCTAGGAGTACTCTGATGACAAGCGACCCGTCTGAAACTCATCTCAAAGAAAAATCCGCTTTTAATGTCAACTTTATGGACTCTTTCCTGGAACTTTTTCAAAAATGGAAAAAAGAGAAAGTAAATCATTTGATGAAATTATAAAATTTACACCATGGAGAACGAGAGGGCAGGGATTATTTGAGCGAGTGAAAGTGTAGCTGCGTATATCAATTAAGGCTCTGGGAGTCCGTGTGACCAGTCACGGCAGAAGCCGGTGAAGCACTGTGGCAGCTGGAAGCAATCTCTGTCTCCAAAGCAGACACCAGCAGAGAGGAGTCCCTGGCAGACACAGGCTAGGAGAACTGAGGGCAAACGGGGACCAGGGGTCTGAATGGGGCGTTGTAAAATCCTGGGGACACACATACCACAACACAACACAGAACACATCATGCAGGACTGAGTGGTCAGAATTACAGAGACAAACTGAGCAGGCGCACTCACCACACCGTCCTGGCCAGTGGGACCACTCTCCAGGGGAAGGGCGGAGGCTGCAAACCCCCAGAGCAGCAGCAGCCCGAAGGCTGACAGCCACTTGCCTCCTGTGCCTCGGCCACCCATCATCCTCGGAGGTGCTGAGGTCTGTGCTTGGTGGACGAGGGTCTCTTCTGTGGTGTTTTAAGCTCTAGCACCACCTGCTTGGGGGTCTGCACGCGTTCATTGAAAACCTGCACGCCTCTCCACACTCACGCGGTGACGCACAAGCCGGAGCAATCAGCTCTCACAGAAAGAAACATTTGTGGGGTTGGATTTAGCCCCTTAATTAAAGACTCGGGACTTTTCCTGTGTATGGAGTGAAGCTGCTCTTATTTTAGAACACGTGCGCGCTTGCACTGGAAGTTCTGATTGTGCCTGTGGCAAGCAGGAAGCCATCAGAACAAAGCCGGGTGATTTAACAGAATATGAAATCAGGCCTGGGTAAAGAGCTGAACATGTGGTATCTTACCCATGAGAAGCCAGACTGCAGGCTGGGACGCAGCTCAGCCCAGCACGTGCAGCCTACCACGGTTCCGTCCATCCCCAGAGCTAAAGGCAGGCACGTCTGAATCGGCTAGGAGCAGAAGAAACCAGGTGCAGAGAAGACCCAGGGACACAGGGCGGCCCCAGCGTTCACCAGGTCGCAAGGAAGGATGAACCAAGAGCGTGTCCCAGACTGCCCTCTGCCCCAGGGCTAGACCTTTGACTCACTCAAGTATAGATACGGATGCAGAAGAGAGACGGGACCAAAGGCCTTCTGCATCTCAGTGCCACGGACACTGTCCTGGGCCTCTCAGTGCCACGGACACTGTCCTGGGCCTCTCAGTGCCACGGACACTGTCCTCGGCATCTCAGTGCCACGGACACTGTCCTCGGCATCTCAGTGACATGCACACTTGCAGAGTTCCTGGTCTACGGCTTTCCAAGATCCCCAGGTCAGCAGTTTGCACATTTCTTTAAAAAAAAAAAAAAAAAAGACTGAAAGAAAGGAGGCCAGGAGGATGGTTCACTGAGGAGGCCAGGAGGATGGTTCACTGCGCGCAGCAGTCGCGGTGCGACCCTGGTAACCTGCAGCTCCACTCTGGCCCCAGATAATGGTCAAATGGAAGAACACACCGGTTCCTAACAAACTTGACCTCTGACCCACACTCCCGCTGTAGCACACATGTGCCTATCCCTCTCCCCGTCATAGATACCATTTTTGGAAATGTAGACACGCACGTTGATAGACTGGCCGAGTGTAAGGATGCCTTCTTTGTATAGGTCACAGTCACTTCCTGAGAAACCCGGACTCGGCCAGCTGACAGCCCACTCCCTTCCCAAGACAGTGACAAAGTCCTGGGCCACCTCCTGGCCCTTCACAGGTCCAGGTTGAGAATTGTGGGGATGTGAGGGATGGACCCCTCATATTCAGACAGACCTGAAACCCCATCTCAGACATTAAGGAACACCAAGATCCAAGGGAGGCTCGAGACTGAAACAAAGCAACTGAAAGTCGGCTCCTTTCAAAGTAAAACACGCCCTGCTCAGAGACCTCTCCAGGTCCCTCTTCCACCATGGGGTGACGCTCAGGTCATCAGGCTTTGCCTATACCCAGAGAGCTATCCCTCTGCTCCCTACCACTCCATAAGGGAGAGAGGGCAGGCCCTGAACACCTTACAGCCTTCAGGACACAGCGACAGTAGGACAGGGCCCGTGGACACTCCAGACTTGCCCTTCAAGCAGACATCTCCTCGGGAGAGCCAAGGCTTAATTCTATAGAACTGCTAGAAAAGTCACAAACCCCTGCCTCTGAAGTCACCCTGAAGAGTAAGAGATTTCATCCCAGGGACCACCTGTCACCGCGATGGAGGCTGAGACCTGAAGCCACAGCAGCCGGGCTCAGCAAACACAGCTTTATTTACTCACCCTGCCGAGACCCGCATTCGACCTGGGAAATAAACAGTGAAGGACTAAGCTCATCCCGACAGCCAGCACGGCTGATTGCTAGCCCACTTTGCCAGTCACTAAGTCACGCTGTGCCACCCAAGTGCAAGCCTTCCCTGTGCCTGGTGATGTGTGCGGTGCCTTTGCAGGAACTCCCAGCTTCTAAGCTTCTGCCGAGAATGACTTCAAACAGGCAGCAGGAAAAGCTGCCCACACGCGGGGCCGTTCTTCCCATGTCTGTCCTCATCCCTGCAGACTGCCCTCGTGGCGAGCACTGCTTCCAGACGAGATGAAGCCCTTAGCTCTCGCTCTGCAGCTCCTCAGCCCCGTCCGGCTCCTCAGCCATGGACTCCCGAGAGCCCCTGCTTTCATCTTCCGGCTTTCTTTTCTTCTTGGCCTTTCGTTTCAGGTTAAGCTGAGCGATCTCTTCATTCCTCTCTGTAATGTATTTTAGCTATGTATATATACAAAAAGCAAAACTATATTTAAGTCTTTAAATCTGTCTAGAAACCATTTTACAACCCTAAAAGGAAATCCTCACAGTAACTTATGCCTTTTCCACTATTCCAAAGAGCTGGTGGAAACTCATTGACTGAGTTATCTATTGAGCACTAACGATCCGAGAAACGGAGACAGCGTCAAACCCCATTCCTGTGGAGGGGAAATCATGCGAAGGGCAGAGACCAGGCAGGATTGCTGTGGTCCACGTCTGCTGGCAGCCACAGCCAGGTGACGCTGGCACCTCAAAGTGGCAAGTGTCTACACCTAGAAGACAACTGCTTGGTCAAAATGACTCTAGAGATGTGAAAAAATAGAAATCGTGCTCTCTTCTGCATAACCAGGCTTGCAGACTTCCGTCCACCCCTGGTCCGTCAGAACTACAGGTATGGCCTGCCTGGGTGGCACACCTGTAAACCAGGCTCCTGGGATGGTGACAGAGGAGGAGGATCTCATGTTCAAAGACTACCTGATCTAAAAGTTAAGTTCAAGACTAGCCTGTATAATTCAGCACGAATGTCTCAAAACAAGAAATGGGGCTGGAGAGATGGCTCAGTGGTTAACAGTACTTCTTGCTCTTGCAGAGGACCCAGCTCTGATTCCCACACCCACACTGTGGCCCATGACCACCTGTTCACTCCAGTTCCAGGGTGTCTGAGACCATTTCCTGACCCCCAAGGGCACCAGGCAAGCATATGGTATACATGGATCCATGCAAGTCAAACATTCACACACATAAAATAAAATAATAAGCTTTACAAACAAGAAGCAGACAAGGGGTAGGTGGATGCATAGCCAGTGGTATACACTTGTCTGCTGTGCAGAAGGCCCTAGATTCAACCCCTATCTCTGGGGTAAAGGCAGAGACTAATCCATGACTAACGTGTGACATCATACAGTAAATGAATCATGGGACCGAAGTTTTGAGATATTACCAAAAAGGTAAATTATGGAATCCAGAGAGAGCTGATTAGAAACTTTTAGATTGGCTTTGCGAGATACATCATAATGAAAGGAGAACCATAAATCACAGGCAGGTCTGAGCGCCTCCACCATCTCTAGTTTCTAACGCCAGGCACCCCGAGGAATAAGTGATTAATTGGGAGTAATGTATTCCGGCGGGGCAGGGGAGTGGGGGAAGAAATTCATCTCTCACCAGTGAATTACTTCGCCTCGCTAAGAGCTTCACGTCTTCAGTGGTAACCGTGCTTCTTTTCGCATGTCTGCAGAAAGGGCAGGAGCAAGTCACAGAACGCTTGGTATTAAAGTTTGGACGAAACACAAAGGTTCGTGGTCGAACTTCCGACGAGCAGAAGTGCCTAAGTAGTCCGTCTCTGCGGACTGAAAGCATCAGGCAGCAGCCACAGTACAATGACTGAGGTAATGAGCCAAGACACCAACCCTGCAGAGGACAGCAAAACCCTGCTGTCCACTGGGCAGCAGCAAGGTAGATACCCTCCACACTTCTCTGTGCCGGATTTTAATGTCCTCGCCGTCCTGGCTGCAGGAGCAGGGTCCCCACACACCAGCTATTGCTATGGATAGCATACACCCCCCAGTCAAGTCCCAACTCTAGCAAACCACTGCGCAGAAAGGAGGAAGGAGTGTTTGGTAGATTTTGTGTATGAGCGTTCTGCTTGCATACACGTAACCACTGAGCCACCTCTCTACCCCCAGTTTCTGGATTTGGTGGGGGGGGCAAAATCTCACTAGGTAGCCCAGACCAATAATCTTGAACTTGTGATCCTCCTGCCTCAACTTTACAAGCACCAAGATTACAGGAATGTCCCCACCATGCCCAAATTACTGCTGGAACTACACAAAAGTATTTTTAAAAAACTCCATTGACTTCCACGGCTAACACCGGAAGGGGAAGTGAAGGCAACCGGAGTTTCATGGGACCGAGGGGTGGGCACGAGCGAGCCGCAGCTGAGGGAGCCACCGGCATCCCATGCCACTGCCTTATCCCGCTTGGGTACGCCATGGATGATGCTGAGCAGGCTTTAGGGACTGATATTAATATAGATGGGGAAGAGGAAGGCTTCGAGCCCCCGAGAACACACTACGTAATGCACTGAAAATATCCATCCTAGAAACAGAACGCAGAGGGCCGCTGTGAGGCGGGGCCGCGCAGGTGCAGAGAGCAGGGGCCTCAGTCATGCCAACCGCCGAAGAAAAGCAATGGCTTCCAATCACCTGAGGTGCTAATCGAAGAAAGGACATAAATCACGGCGGGGGGGGGGGGCGCCTCCCCCACTTCCTCATGGCGGATGCGGATGAAAGCCCCAGCCTGTCATTCTCTGTACACCTGCAAGCAATCATGCTGCGACACAACGCGGCCCCTCCCAGGGAGGGACCGGCCCCCTGAGCTCCCAGACCCACAGCAATCAAACCGTCCCGGGCAACAGTTTTTAAAACAGGCAGCCACACACGTGCAGAGTCCTGGGGATGCAGCTCAGACCTCTGTCAGCCGGAGCTGGGTCACTCGGAGACCCGCAAGAAAACTCAGAAATACCGAGGCGGTCTGAACTGACGTGTTCAGAGCAGGTGTTAATCCCCAGTGGCGTCATGATCAGCCACAACCCCCACCCCCAGAAAACAAGAACCCCGAAATACACCAACAGATGTGGACAATGATGTCAGTGGACCTCAGATCACACAGCCAGCTTCTCTACCCACCTGGCAAACATTTCAAGGTCTTTGGCAAAATTTTCTGAAAGAGAGAAAGAAAAAAATAGATTTTAGCTGGCTAAAATTTTAGTCACAGAGCGCTGGCTTTATAAAATCATGGAATCCCCCCCTTCTAAGACTTATCCTGACTGTGGGGACCCCTTTGGTCCCTAGGGGCCGTCCTTTAAATTCTGCTCCAAGTTATAGCTTGTGAGGACACTGCCTTCCTCTCAAGCGAAGCAAGAGCCTACCCATGGGTTCAGCTGCTACACACCCTAGGGAAGGAAAGAATGGGGACAGTGTCCAATGTCTCAGCCACCAGGGCACCACCAGTGCAGTTTAAACAAGGTGCTGATGCCTGGTGTTGTCACGACAGGACAACCTGACAGCCCTTCCCACACAGCATCCAAATTGTACAGCATGAGGTGACCAGGGAGAATGTGGCCACTGGCTAGGGATGGCAGGAGCCGTGTGTGTGTGTGTGTGAGACACACCTCAGCTCCTAACACACTGGTCCCAGGCAAATCCCACAGAAAAAGGCAGTGGCCTCGTACCGCACTGTCGAAAAGTCATCTCGGAGATCGCCGCGATGGTCTGTTTGCTGAAGTTCACCTGTTTGTCCAGCGCGACCTCCTGGCAGAGACAGCCGACTGTGTAGTGAACTGCTGCCTTCAGCCTCTGCGGGGAAACCAAAGTCCTGAGGGGCTGCAAATGAGAGCTCTTGCACCTGAGATTAAGACCAAGGAGAGGGCTGCTGGGCCACTTCCCCCTGTGCTCTCCATCCCGGCCGAGTGACACTTAAGTGTACTAATCAGTTAATGACACTCTCTGGAGTGTGACGTGGGGAAAAGTGACTTTCAGCTAATGGTTATTATTTAGGTCACATAAAGATAGTCTGTGACAGTCAAGGAGGAGATGTGACACCAGGGCTTGCCTGCTCCTGCCTCAGCTGCCGCCCAGACCCTGCTCACTTCGGCCCCTCTGGGGAATACAATGAGAAAGCAGTTTGTGGCCTGAAAATAGCTAAACAAAGACAGAAAGCTTCCATCCCTCTGTTCCGAGTCCCTAAAAGCCTCAACCCTCCATGTACAGATGACAAGACACTAACCAGCAAGGCCGGTGACCACAGGCCTGACCATCCTTTCATCTGGAGAATCACAGTCACCTCAACAGCCGACACTGACACACTAGGCAAACACTTCCACTGACTCACATCCCTAGTCCTCAGAAACCCTCCCCCTCCTTTTTAAAGATTTCTTTGCTTAGTGTGTATATATATGAGTACACCACCGCTGTCCTCAGACACACCAGAAGAGGGCATCAGATCCCGGTACAGATGATTCCGACCCACCATGTGGTTGCTGGGAACTGAACTCAGGACCTCTGAGCAGTCAGTGCTCTTGACCTGAGCTGAGCCATCTCTCCAGGCCCCAAAAACCCTTTAAAATACTGGGAAGGAAAAAAAAAATCTCACTCTTCCCTAAGCCAAGACTACCAAGAAAGGGGACGGGGGAAAGAGGCTCCAAGCAGCCGAACAGCAGCCCTGCTCTGTCTCTCCAATGAGTGTGTTCTCCTCCCCTGGGGAGATGGACACAAATGACCCCTCCTTACAGGGCACCAGCCAAAGAAAGGACCACTCCACCCAAGTCCATCCTGGGGAACCAATGAGTTTATTGGGTGCATTTACAGAGCAGCCACAGGACTGCGGAGCCTCATCCAGCAGGGAGAGTAACACAGAAGAGCACGCGGCTGGCTGGGAGGCGCAGACCGGTGACCGAGATCAGGTGAGGGTCTCCCAATTAGTCATGGCCGCTCTGCCTGGAGGGAAACACTATATGATATCTGAAGACAGAGCTGAGGCAGGCATGGTGACACCTGAATCCAAGACACCAGCAAGTATGCACTACTTGGGCAAGAGTAGGGTCAACTGCAGAGCTGTTTGGGTAAGACCAGGCACATGAGCTAGGAACCCTCATCTGCTCAGCCATCAGGCAAACCTGATGGTAAACCCAGGCCTTTGGCAGAGAAGACAAAACCATCATCAGCCTCTTTCAGGTAGGGTTGGAAACAGGACACGGATCTTTCTGACCACACCTGGCTCAGGGAAGTTTTGTCTGCCCCAGGCCCACTGAGCTGCCGCCTTCCTTCTTCCAGGTTGCAGACCTGGAGGCTAAATCGCCAGACTCTAAACTCCAGGGCAGGACCCTGACTACCTAGCTTGATATTGCCTACGTGGCTGAGTGGACGTCTGGGTCCTCAGGAGGCACACCAGAGACAAGATGCAAACTTGGTAACTCACCTTTGCAACCCCATTTAATCAGTAAGAATTTACTGTCTACTAAGAGCCAGGCTCTGCTCTAAAAGCGGAGAGAATACAGGGGAAAAAGGCCCCAGCTATTGTGTACTTCAGAGGCAGGGTGCTTGCTTAGCAGGTACCCTGAGTTCAATCCCTAGCACCACAAAAAAAAAATAATAATAATAATAATAAATTTAAATTAAAAAAAAAAAAAATAGGGGGCCGCAGCCATCTTCCAGTAACTCGCCAAAATGACGAACACAAAGGGAAAGAGGAGAGGCACCAGGTATATGTTCTGTAGGCCTTTTAGGAAACATGGCGTTGTTCCTTTGGCCACATACATGCGAATCTACAAGAAGGGTGATATTGTAGACATCAAGGGAAGGGAATGGGCATTGTTTAAAAAGGAATGTGCCATAAGTGCTACCACGGCAAAACCGGAAGAGTCTGCAATGTCTCCCAGTATGCCATGGGCATCATTGTCAACAAGCAGGTTAAGGGCAAAATTCTGGCCAAGAGGATCAATGTGCGGATTGAGCACATCAAGCACTCAAAGAGCAGAGACAGCTTCCTGAAGCGGGTGAAGGAGAACGACCAGAAGAAAAAGGAAGCCAAAGAGAAGGGCGCCTGGGTGCAGCTGAAGCGCCAGCCTGCGCCACCCAGAGAAACACACTTTGTGAGGACTAACGGAAAAGAGCCTGAGCTGTTGGAGCCCATTCCATACGAATTCATGGCCTAATGTACACAAAGAAATAAAATACCAGTACCAGGAAAAAAAAAAAAAAATAGGGGCTTGGAGAGATGGCTGCTCTTTTAGAGGTTCTGAGTTCAATTCCCAGCAACCACATGGTGGCTCACAACCACCTGTAATGGGATCTGATGCCCTCTTCTGGTGTGTCTGAAGACAGCTACAGTGTACATATACATAAAATAACTAATTCTTTTAAATAAATTAATTAATTAAACGAAAGCAAGACTTCCAGACATGGTGGCGCACGCCTTTGATCCCAGCGTTTGGGAGGCAGAGGCAGGTGGGTCTCTGTGATTTCCAGGCTAGCCAGGGCTACCTAGTAAGACAAGACTGTCAAAAAAAGGTGTGTGAAGCCGGGCGTGGTGGCGCACGCCTTTAATCCCAGCACTCGGGAGGCAGAGGCAGGCGGATTTCTGAGTTCGAGGCCAGCCTGGTCTACAAAGTGAGTGCCAGGACAGCCAGGGCTACACAGAGAAACCCTGTCTCGAAAAACCAAAAAAAAAAAAAAAAAAAAAAGGTGTGTGTGGCAAGATGGTTATGGCAAAGCTTTATGGCTAAAGCTTGCGGCAGAGCCTGACAACTGACCCTTAAAAGCTGACCTGACAGCAGCCTCACCAAAATGAATAAATTTAATAAAACATAAATAAGTAAATAGTCATAATTTAACTACAGTCTATGCCCTCCATTACACCTTTGCTCTTAATGGACTCTTCAAAACTGTCAGTGTAAAAACAAAAAAGATCTGGGTGGTGGTGGCACAAGCCTTTAATCCCAACACTAGGGAGGCAGAGGCAGTCGGGTTTCTGAATTTGAGGCCAGCCTGATCTACAGAGTGAGTTCCAAAACATCCAGGACTACATAGAAGATCTCTATCTTGGAGAAATAAAACAAAACAAAACAAATAAACAAACAAACAGGAAAAAAAGTTCAACAACTAGCCGGCGTGGTGGTGCACAGCTTTAACCCCAGCACTCGGGAAGCAGAGGCAGGCGGATTTCTGAGTTCGCGGCCAGCCTGGTCTACAAAGTGAGTTCCAGGACAGCCAGGGCTACACAGAGAAACCCTGTGTTCAACAACTAAACACACTTGTGAAATGTAACAATCTATCAGCAGGGTGTAAGGGACCAGAGAACCTCCCTTCTCTGCAGAAGACAAGAGCTGAACTATGCCACCCTAACTTGACTTGTGTTCTCATCTTATTTTCATTTTATTTTCTAGACAGGGTCTCCGTGTAACACTGGTTGGTCTGGAACTCACTCTGCAGACCAGGCTGGTCTGGAACGCAGAGATCTGCCTGTGTCCGACTCCCGGAAATCTGGGATCAGTGGCCCGTGCCAGGCTTCATCTGAACTCAGAGCCTCCAGCAGGCTAAAACTGCTCAGCCACACTCCCTAAGGAGGGTCAGGGCTCTACAACTGAAATGAGAGCCTGAGAATTGCGCTTGCTACAGAGAGCAGATGAGCAGTGGCTCCCTGCTTTCCCAAGGCTGCCACCTTTAACTCAGTTCCTCGTGTAGTAAAATTGTTTTACTATTTCATTTTCAATACATAAACCACAGAATTATTTCATTGGTACTTCATAACTGTAACTTTGTGAATCTCTGTTGTGAATCATAATTATCAGATAGGCAGGCTATCTAATTGGGGTCACAACCCACAGGTTGAGGGCCACTGAAATAAAAGCAAGCTGCCAAGTGAAAACAGATGATGGCCGCTTGGGTGCTCACGGCTGGGCTCTAGTGATGGTTCTAAAGGTTCTGAATTTCTTAAAACAGGAGTGCAGGGCAGACAGCCGCTGGGACGCAGATACCTAAGGAAGCAACCCGCAACCCTTAGCTCACAATCATTCCCAGCTGAGACGGCAGCTCTGATTCATCAAACAACTGAATATTGGCTCTGACACCACCCTGTGCAGTACTTATCCCTATTCCGACTTTGCAAAGGAGAAAACTATATTTGGGCCACGGCTAACTGACTAGAGGACCCGAAATCACAACCGACGCCAGAAGGTGGGTTCCAGGGCAGCCTGCCAGGGGCTGACTCCGGGCTCTGAAGCATAGAATAGGCAGCGTTTCCCAGGCCCTAGTGAGCTGCTCAGGTCTCACTATGTAGACCAGGCTAGCCTCAAGCTCACACACACCGCTCGCTCTGACTCCTAAAATTAAAGGCCTGAGCCCCCACACACTGCCCTCGATTGCTCCTGAGACAGGGTCTCTCTAGGTACTTAACTGATCTAAAACTCGTAATCCTTCTGCCTCAGCCTCTGAATTAGTCTGTATGTCTCTCCTGCATCTCTCTCACCCTCACACGCGCTATCCCCAGCCTCTTTTGTTGTTTTTGTTTTTGTTTTTTTTTTTTTTTTCGAGACAGGGTTTCTCAGTGTAGCCTTAGCGGTCCTGGAACTCACTCTGTAGACCAGGCTCACCTCAAATTGAGAGATGCGCCTGCCTCAGTCTGGGATTAAGGACGTGCGCCGCCACCACCGGGCCCTCCTTTAAGACAGGGCCTCCCGTAATCCCGGTTGGCCTCGAACTCGGTTTGTCGCTGAAAATGACTCTAAACTGGCTTCTGCCTCCACCCTAAGCCCCTCGCTTCCACACACACCCCGCTCCGTGCTGGGGTCACAGTCGTTCATCACCAAGCCCGGTAGGTGCGGTGCTGGGACTCGAACCCATGGATTCCCTCATGCTGGGCAAACGCTCCTCCAAGCCCCATCGTCTCCCTGTAGCGCCCACACCCGACCCTCACAGCGCCGGGACACCCGGACTCTGGCGAGCTGGACGCAGGCTCGGCCCTCACAGCGCCGGGACACCCCGACTCCGGCGAGCTGGACGCAGGCTCGACGGACCGCACCCCCTCCTTGCAGCCGAGCGACGCATGCGCACACGCGGAGGCCCGCTAGGGACTCGGGGCCTTTCCCTCTCCCAGGACTTCATGTCCTGCCCTTGCTGGGACCGCGTTTTATTTTGTACCTGCCGGTGAGAGAACTCCTGCGGCTCCTCAGCCTCCACCTCCTCCATCACGGCGGACAGCCCCGGCCGGCGCGCCACTGTCGGCTCAGACTTTCCCGCGCTATCTCTGCGACGGGCGGCGCCGAGGGTCAAAGCGCGAAGCGCCTCCTTCCTGTCCCGCGCGCGCCCCCTGGCGACGGCTCGCGGAAGGGTCTTGCTAGCGTTGGTGTGACCTGGAGTTCAAGCATCTGTAAGAACGTGCTTGAGATGGCTCACTGGTTAGCAGTAGCTGAGAGCACCAGCCGCTCTGCGGAGGACGCACCACCCACATCAGGAGGCTCACCAAACACTTGTAATTCCATCTCTAGGGGACACAATGTCCTTTCTTGGTCTCTCTTGGTACCTGCATGCAGATGCACACAATAATAAATATATAAGTAAATAAAAGTGTTTAAGTAAAATATATATATGTTGGGCCTGGTGGTGCACCCTTTTAATCCCAGCACTCTTGAGTCATAGGCCGGTGGATCTCTGTGAGTTCCAGACCAGCCAGGGCTACATAGTGAAACCTGCCTCAAAACAAAACAAAACAAGACTGTATAGCCCACATTTAACAAATGATAAAAGCATTTGGCTGGCAAAATAGCTTTGTGGAAGCCAGGCATGGTGGCACATGCCTTTAATCCCAGCACTTGGGAGGCAGAGACAGGCGAATTTCTGAGTTCGAGGCCAGCCTGGTCTACAAAGTGAGTTCCAGGACAGCCAGGGCTACACAGAGAAACCCTGTCTCGAAGAAAAAGAAAGAAAGAAAGAAAGAAAGAAAGAAAGAAAGAAAGAAAGAAAGAAAGAAAGAAAGAAAGAAAAGAAAAGATCGTTTTGTGGATCAAAACAAAACACCTTGCCCTGCAAGCCTGGGGCCCTGAGGCCCTGAGACCCTGAGTTTGATTCCCAGAAAACACAGAAGAGAACTGACTCCAGAAAGTTGTTTTCTTATGTCCACTGTGTGCTCACACTTACACAAACCACACACACAATAGCCAGTTAATGTAAGTTATTGAAGGCAGCGCCTTCTATGGTGAACCGTTCACACTCACAACCTCATGGCCGTGCAAGGAGCCTTGGATATTTATGGCTCTTCCACCAGCACCAAATCAGACTGAGATCACTGCTCAAACGCTATCCCCTCAGAGCGAGTGGTTCACGTTACCAGGGACAAGCATGGCTGCTTCTCCACTATGTCAAGTTGTACAACGAGAGGCTCTGAGGTGGCTCTGCAATAATAACAGCGGCCGTTCACCCACGTGGTGGTTCACACCTGACTGTGATTACTGTTTCGGGGAGTCAGTGCTCTCTTCTGACCTCCAAGAGCCCATTCATGCATACAGGCAAAACACTCAGACATTAAAAAAAAAAAAAAAAGGATCTGTAGAGAGGTCTGCCCGGCCCCGGAATAGCTGTAGCCAATGCCTGCCAGCTATTTCATATTATTGCTGTAATTTGCCTGCCAGTCATTGACACAGAAAAATAACTTTGGGCTGGAGAGATGACTTAGAGGTCAACCATCTGTAATGAGATCTGGCGCCCTCTTCTGGAGTGTCTGAAGACAGCTACAGTATACTTACATATATAATAAATAAATCTTTAAAAAAGAAAGAGAGAAAGAAAGGAAGAAAGAGAGAGAGAGAGAGAGAAAGAAAAGAAAGAAAAGAAAAGAAAAGAAAAGAAAAAGAAAAAGAAAAATAACTTAACTCAAAGCAGGGTCATGCTGACCATATATCCTGTTACGTTCTGTGTGAGGTCTGTTAATCTTTTTTTTTTTTTTTTTTTTTTTCAAGACAGTGTTTCTCTGTGTAGCCCTGGCTGTCCTGGAACTCATTCTGTAGACCAGGCTGGCCTTGAACTCAGAAATCCACCTGCCTCTGCCTCCTGAGTTCTGAGATAAAGATGTGTGCCACCACTGCCCAGCAGGTTCTTGTTTCTTAATTTAAAAAAAAAAAAAATCAAGAACAGACACAAAGAGAAACTTGAGGACCATGCATCAGAGTTTAAAAGGAAATCCCTAGGGCACTGTAAATCTGGAAAGAAGAAAATGGAGAGGAGAGGCTGGCATGGAGCTTTGCTCCACAGCCACCCGTCTGCCACGCTATGTTAATCCCAAAGACCCGAGGAGAAAGACCAGCAACCCAAATCATCCCGGCCGAGTTGATGAAAGCAAGCTCTTTATTCCTGTACATGAGCTGCCTCCCCCAAGGTGGGGTTTGTGAGGTCAGCGTTGGATGTGAGGAAGACAAGGTTTTTAGAGCTCAGTGGTAGGGGTTTACAAATGGGTGGAATTACCGGAGCAGAACATGTTAGACATAACAACCAAAGTCAGAATTGCAATGTTGCCATAGCAACAGGTAGTCATAATGACCTTTTAAAACGAAGGCAGGATTGCAAGATGGTTATAACAACGTTAAAAAAGATTTATTTGTTTGTTTGTTTTTATTTTTTTAAAGATTTATTTATTATATGTAAGTACACTGTAGCTGTCTTCAGACACACCAGAAGAGGACATCAGATCTCATTATAGATGGTTGTGAGCCACCATGTGGTTGCTGGGATTTGAACTCAGAACCTCTAGGAAGAGCAGTTGGTGCTCTCAACCGCTGAGCCATCTCTCCAGCCCGTTTGTTTGGTTTTTTTTTTTATGTGAGTACACGGTCACTGTCTTCAGACACACCAGAAGAGGGCATCAGATCCCATTCTAAGCTACCACGTAGTCGCTGGGAATTGAGCTCAGGATCTCTTAGAAGTGTAGTCACTGCTCTTAACCACTGAGCCATCTCTCCAGCCCTATAATAACTTTTTAAAGCAAAGCTATGGTTGCCATTTCTTGGTACAGGCAGTACAGTACAGTAACCATTTGTAGTTAAGGTTTCAGGTGGGGCATAGAGCACTCCTTTAAAAACAGATTAAATGGTAAACAGGAATGAACCTCGTTTGCCTTTACTATAAATTGTCTTTTAAGCCCAAGATGGAGGCAGGCTGGTTCATCATCATCTACAAAGACAGAGCTTTTCTAAAAGAGCAGGGAAGCTGGAAACACCCGAGTTAGACTCTGGCCAGCACCAGAAAGAGGAAGACAGAAGAGAAGAGAACAATTCTGAGGGAAGAGTCAAGAAGGGGACAGAGGGCAGGACACCCTGGCAGCAGTAAGGTGGCGCTAGGGAGCAGGAATCCTGGCCAGGAAAAGCACATAATCTTAAGGTGAACTTGCCTCCATAGGAGTGTCCCCTGGCAGGTCCCTGAGCTGTCCCACTGGGTCAGCCCTAAGAGAGGAGACAAGGGTCTGTCTCCACCTAGAGCTAGACTCCATTCTCCACAGCAGCAGGACCCCAGATCATTGAGTTTGATCATCCATGTTTTAAGCCTCTGGAGGTCTTCTTTTTGTTGTTGTTGTTTTGTTTTGTTTTGTTTTTGTTTTGTTTTTTTTCTTTTCAAGACAGGGTTTCTCTGTGTATTCCTGGCTGTCCTGGAACTCACTCTGTAGACCAGGCTGGCCTTGAAATCAGAAATCCGCCTGCCTCTGCCTCCCAAGTGCTGGGATTAAAGGCGTGCGCCACCACCACTTGGCACCTCCGGAGGTCTTAATCACTCCAGTCCCCCTCATTACCTCAGCAGCGTCTCCCTATGAAAATCACCTACATTGCTAGGATGGTGGTGAACATCTTAGGCTGAGGCAGGGGGATAGTGAGCTCAAGGCCAGCTCCGGCTACCTGAGCCAAACGGTCTCAGAAAGACAAAATCAGTGACTATCACCTCTCAGCCAGTCCCCACTCTGTGTCCCCTACATGCTATCTCGTGCTGAAGCGGTCAATTCCCAGGGCTAGTGAACAGTACTGTGGTGACCTGTGGAATTTGAGAGTATCAAACTCTGAAGCAGGTTATTGCAGGATGCCGGCCAACTTTCCAACTGATGGCGCAGGAGCCCAGAATGGCCACTAGGTGTCATCATTGTTCCACTATGATCAAAGTCAGGGCTGCCTGGTTGTAATATTTGTAGTTAGCAGAGCGTGTTGGCTTTGTTCCCTCATGATCCTAGGCGCTGGCTTTCTGTCCATCTCCCCATGTGAGGCCCACTTCACAAGCAGAAATAGCTACAGGGACAAAAGAGTTCCTCACAGGATTAAACTGTTTGCAAGTGGGTAGAGGCCAGATTTGCTCCTGAAGAACCAAGCTCTTATAACCTCTGCTCACTTCCCAGCATCCTTAGCACACATAAGACACTAAAGACTTCCTGAGCCCCTTTTAGCTGCATTAACAGGAAACCAGCTCAATTAAACCTCTTTTTTTTTTTTTTTTTTTTTTTTTTTTTTTTTTTTTTTTTTGGTTTTCCCGTACACTGAACTGAAAAGTACGGATTTGGAAAGCAGTCTCCATTAACAAATAGCAAGTCAGGATTTCCTGCTTGTCTCTCTCACCACTGGGGAAATGGCACCTAGCACATAGTAGGTGTGCACTTCATGTGACAAACGACTGAGAGACATTTATGTACAAATATCTGGTCTGTACATAAGGAGAGGGCCGTCTCATTGTCCGGCCCCTGACATCAGTTTGCCAGGATTCAGGCTCCTGGTATGTTGGTTGGACAGCTTCACCTCCTCTGACCCATGTGACAGTCCGAGATGATGATACCGCTGAGTTCAGACAGAGCAGAGGACTAACAAAGTCACTCAACAGGTGGAGCACTTAGGCCTGACACACACTGTCTTACATATGTGACCTCAGGAAATCCCAGGCGAGGCACACATTTCCCATCTCAGCCACATCTCCGAGTTTCCTCTCTAGGAGAGGTGTGTTTTGACAAGTGGTATTTTCTTTCTCTTTCCCTTTTTCTTTTTTTTTTTGGTTTTTCGAGACAGGGTTTCTCTGTGTAGCCCTGGCTGTCCTGGAACTCACTTTGTAGACCAGGCTGGCCTCGAACTCAGAAATCCGCCTGCCTCTGCCTCCCGAGTGCTGGGATTAAAGGCGTGCGCCACCACGCCCGGCTTCTTTCCCTTTTTCTTCCCTTCTTTTTTTGAAACAGGGTTACTCTATGGTCCAGGATAGACCCAAACTGGGGGATCCACCTGCCTCTGCTTCCCCAGGGCTGCTACCTCGCTGGCGGATGGAATTTTCTGAAGATTGCAGAATGTGTGCTATTGACAGGCACTTCTGGTCTGAGATTGTCCAGTTATCACCTCTCTCTCTCTCTCTCTCTCTCTCTCTCTCTCTCTCTCTCTCTCTCTCTCTTCCCCTCTCCTCCCTCTCCCCCCTCTCTGTTTTTGTTTTTTTGTTTGTTTGTTTTGTTTTTTTGAGAATGTTGTCTCCTGCACCTCAAACTGGCTGTATAGCTCAGGTTGATCTTAAACTTTGCTTTTTAAATATCTTCTTTTATGTATATAGGGGTTTTGCCTGCATGTATGTGTGCCTTGTCTGTTTGCCTCTGACTCTGTGCCATGGAGGTCAGGACAGGTCATTGGATTCCCCAGGCTCACACATATCTTTTAATACCAGCACTTGGGAGGCAGAAGCTGTCAGAACTCTGTAAGTTCAAGGTCAACCTGGTGTACTCTGTTGATCCAGACAGCCCAGGAGTTACACAGTGAAACCTTGTCGTTTAAATAAATAAATAAATAAATAAACAAACAAACAAGCAAGCCTAGGCTAGGAGGCCACAGGCTCTGGGGAATACCCACCTCTGTTGTTTTACTAAGCAAACATGTGGAAAACCTAAGTATTTATGTGTATACCCATAAGGGCGATGCTCTCGGCCTTGGCCAGACAGGCTTCTTCTGCAGTGCACAGTTGTGGGATTGTGAAAGGCGGCCTGTTTTCTGGTTCTGTTTTCTGGAGCTAGGTTCAAACTCCAGAGACCCAGCAAATTAATCTGCAGGACAGAAGGCCCGTTTGCCATGTTCCCAAACATAGGCTCCTGGCAGGAGGACCCAGCTCCATAATTCTGCGGCCATCAGTCATGTAGGCTGCCTTGACTCCACCTCCACAGTTACCTGGCAGCAGCAAGGTAGCCCAGTCCAGTATAAAAGGAGCCGCTTGGCCCCTCCTCTCTCTCTTGCTTTTCTTGCTTCTCTTGCTTTCTTCCTAGCCCTCTTGCTCTCTCTTCCCCGCTTCTCCCCTCTCTCCGTGGCCATGGCCGGCCTCTACTTCTTTACTCTTCTCCCTCTCTCTGCCTCTCTACAATAAACACCTAGAAACCATGGTCCATCTCTTCTCATTAGGATCCGCTGGGCTAGAGCAACGGAGCAGTTTTCCTCTAAAGGCCTCTAACCTCCCTCCAGGAGGCCTTCCTGCCCTCTAGCCACAGCAGCCAGCCAGCCCAAGCCGCCCAAGCTAGCCAGATTCTCGCCTGCCTAGAAACCACCCAGAACCTCCCCCCTGCCCCTTCTCCCTTCGGCCCTTGGGTTGACAGAGCTGCCCCCCTCAGGACCCCCACTTTGTTCTCATATCTTCCGCGACATCCAGCGGTGTCTGGGGTGTCTGAGAACCTATTGTCTCTGGCCTCCGTGCGTCCCAGGGACCCCAGAGCTGACTCTCCCAGCCGTCTGTGGTGCCAGACTGCGCCTCCCCCCACCCCACCTCCCAGTGGGGTCCAGTGGCCTAACACTGCGGGACACCTGTCCGGCCCGACTGCGGTTCCGTGGGATCCCCAGGCAGTCTCCCGTGTCTGCCCGTCCAGAGCCCCAGCACTTGGTGGGACTCTGTGTGGGACCAGTTATCTCTCCCACTCCCTTTATTTCCCCACGCTCAGCGCCCCGCAGGCAGCAGTTGATTCAGAGATTCCTAACTAGCAAAGAGTTACTGTAGATGTGGTATGGCCTTACATCTCTAACCCTAACCTCAGGAAGTGCAGGCAGGAAGATAAGAATAAACTCAACGCCATCCTCAGCTCCATTGTGAATCTGAGGCCAACCTGGACCACTCGAGTAGTTTCCGTTTCTTTTTTTGTTTGTTTTGTTTTTTTCTTTTTCGAGACAGGGTTTCTCTGTGTAGCCCTGGCTGTCCTGGCACTCACTTTGTAGACCAGGCTGGCCTCGAACTCAGAAATCCACCTGCCTCTGCCTCCCAAGTGCTGGGATTAAAGACGTGGGCCACCATGCCCAGTACACAAAATAGTTTCCTGACCTCAGGTGGTCAGCCTGTCATCCCAGTGCTGGTTTGGGAAGCAGAGGCAGAGTGAACCAGAGTTCTAAGTTAGCCTGGCCTACATAAAAAGAGACTGAAAAAAAAATTAACAAACCAGAAAACCCGCCCCTCCCCATCCCCCACTGCACTTCCTTCTCTTGCTGGCTTGTATTGCAGGGATCCTCTGGCCTTGTGCAAGGTGAGCTCTACTGCTGAATCACACTACCAGACCAACAGGTTTTCTGCTGGTGCCTTCTACCTAGAGGAAGGTAAGGGTCTGACATAGGGTCTTGGTATGTGTAGGCTGGCCTTGAACTCTCCACCCTCGGGCTTCTAGCTCCTCATGTCCAGGCCACTTTACACACTATGGCACGAAGGTGAAGACCAGGGGTCGGCTTTCAGGAGTCTCTTCCTAAGCCTCTTCCTCTTGGGCCCCAGAGACCAAGCTCAGATGGTCAGGCTTGGCCCCGCCCCCCCTGAGCCATCCTGCTGCTACCAGTTAGAGCTTGCTCCTGGGTCCATCATGCTTGGCAAGTACTAAACCACAGTTAGTAAGAGCTGGGTTGGATTAGAGCCCATGCAAACAAACAAACAACAAAAAATTAACCACAGACCATCGGGCACCTGAAATCTTGGTGCTATGGGAGGTGGCAGGGGCACCTAGCTGAATTGGGTGAGCTTCAGGTGACGGTGAGAGACCTCATTTCAAAAACCCAATGGACTTCCACATTTGTGAGCATGCTCATGAACACACGTGACAGTGCCTGGCTGCATAAGGGAGGAAATGCTATCAGGACAGCTCTAAATTCAGGCCTAACGACACACAGCCCTGACAAGATTGTACACTGGTCCTCTGGCAGTTTTGCTTCTTGGTTTCTTTTTCTTTTCTTTTCTCTGTGTAGGCCTGGCTGTCCTGGAACTCACTTTGTAGACCAGGCTGGCCTAGAACTCAGAAATCTGCCTGCCTCTGCCTCCCAAGTGCTGGGATTAAAGGCGTGCGCCACCAGTGGCCAGCACTTCTTCTTTTGTGTGGGCTTGTGTTGATTCATATATGTGCCCAAAAAAATGGACACCAACCAAGAGCTTGTTGGAAATGCAGAATGTGGGGATAGACCCCAACGAGCACTTTCTCACACTCTCCAGGGGGGCGCCACGATGGTGGGGTAGCATGAGAGCTCCAATCTGTTATTTATTTATGTGTATGAGTACATTGTAGTTGTCCAGATGGTTGTGAGCCTTCATGTGGTTGCTGGGAATTGAACTAAGAACTCTGCTCACTCCAGCCCAAGAATTTATCTATTATTATATGTTAAGTACACTGTAGCTGTCTTCAGACACCCCAGAAGAGGGCATCAGATCTCATTACAAATGGTTGTGAGCCACTATATGGTTGCTGGGATTTGAACTCAGGACCTTCAGAAGAGCAGTCAGTGCTCTTAACTGCTGAGCCATCTCTCCAGCCCCCCAAGCTGTTTTAATTAGCATACCTATTGTGTGCTACACACAGGACACTGGCCAGAGGCCTTCTGAACACTTGACAGTGAACCCACCACCAGTACAGCACATCCCTGGTACAAGGCAGACCACATCCGCACGGGCGTGGAATACCAAGTGCTATCGCTTTCATGGAGACTCTCACCACGGTTAACAGACCATGGGCAGGAAATGATACTCCTGTTAGACAGCTGGTAAGAAATGGGGCTGGGTTACAGACGTGATCCTACCTTCCATGGCTTCTTGGAGGGTGAACTAGAAAGGGCTAGCGTTCATCCTTGCCGACCCCTGGCTTGCTCACCCTCAGGCCTCTCCTCAGAATCCCCTCTATTCTCCAAGTAACCATCTGCCTTAGAGTAAGGACAGCAGGCAAAGGAGCCTGTACATGGGGCTGGGGCAGGTAAACCCTGGTGGCCCTTAGGTCTAGGAAGGTTTAAGAGTCAATTTGGCAGTGTGTAGGGATGCACTCTCTACTCCAGGGGGCTTGAGGCAGGGGGATCATGGTTCTCAAATAACCAAACACAGGGTTTGATGTTAGCTGCTTTTCCGTGTCGGCTCTGCCTTCCCCAAGAGCCTCTGAGGCTCGAGTCAGAGACAGAGGAGGTCCCAGCTGTCCAAACAGACGCCGTTTGCTCTGCTCTGCTCTGCTCGCAGGCCACTGTTGGGACTGACTCTAAATCAGTCCAGAAAAAGCGTCACAGAGCAGAGTTCCCTGCTGGCCTAACAGTGCGATGGCCCAAGGCCAGGTAATGCAATCAGTAAGCGAGACAGATGAAAAGCCTCAGGGACAGACTGACCGCATTGAAAGCCCCATCACAGAGCAGGGTGGGACCTCCAAGGATCGGTGCAGGAGAAGAAACAAAGAAACCAAACCAGTCTAAAAGTTTATTACAAGTGGGACCGGGCGGATGCTCTGAGCATCCCGCTACCTACTGTGCCAGTAAGAAAAGACCCGACCGGAGAGCCTCTGCCCTCAGCTCTGCACCTCCCTCCAGATTTACTCACTACCTGTTCTGTTTTATTTGGAGTCTTAAAAAATAAAAAGCCAGAGTTAAAAGTGAACAAGGTTAAAGGAAAACAAATCAGTTCGCAATAGTGAACTCAGTGCAGACCGTTCTGCCAGGCACACCCAGAGAGTGTAACCATATACACTTCACTGACTGGAGGACAGCAGAACCCGCACGCATGGTCCCCACACCCACCCCCTCTGGGAGCTAAGAGCTGCAGCTTGTCTGGTCCACATGGCACGGCTCAGTCAGGGAGCAGTCACGCAGTGGCGCGCAGGGTCAGTTCCTGGGCAGCACGGAGATGGAGGTGGAGCACGTGGTGGTTCAGAAGCTACAGACCTTGGTGAACTCTTCAGCGATCACAGCCAACACTTGGCTAAGAGCAGGAACTAGGGCAAAGGGGGTTGCTGAGCGCCACAGGGGCTGTCCTATTGCTGGGAGGGAGAGCAAGCCACAGGCCTGCCTACTAGGCATTGTATGAAGAGGATGACACACTGCCCCCGTGGCCCGTCCAGTTGGTGTGGATAAATTCTCCCGGTTTGCTTAAGAGTTCATAGGTGTGAGCCCCAAAGTAATCCCGTTGAGCCTAAGGGAGGAACGCAGTTGGTCAGGGTCAGGGTGATACTCAGGCCCACGGCCCTCAGGAACCAGCCAGGTTAAGGTACCACCCTCCCCCACGCTCACCTGGATGAGGTTTGCTGGCAGCATCTCGTGTCTGTACCCATCGTAGAAGGAGAGGGCAGTAGTGAAGCAGGGCATGGGAATGCCTGCTTGCACCCCAGTGCTGATCACCCGCCGCCAGGAGTCCTGAGCGCAGAGAGCAGAAGGTCAGGAGCTGGGTTTGCCTTAGAGACACTGAGGTTCCAGTCTACAGGACACACTTCAGGGACATCAATGCTACTGAGACCCAGAGAACACAGCACCGCCCACTGCCAACCACGTACCTGGCAGTTGTCAACTGCTGACTTAAAGAAGTCATCTAGCAGTAGGTTCTGAAGTTCTGGGTTTCGCTCAAATGCATCTTTAATTTTTCCCAGGAACACACTGAAACAGTTTGCAAGAAATCAATCTTAAAACAGTAGCAGGAGTCGGGCAGTGGTGGCGCACGCCTTTAACCCCAGCACTCGGGAGGCAGAGGCAGGTGGATTTCTGAGTTTGAGGCCAGCCTGGTCTACAGAGTAAGTTCCAGGACAGCCAGGGCTACACAGAGAAACCCTGTCTCAAAAACAAAAAACAAAACAAAAAACAGTAGCAGGCTAAACATCTGGAAATAAGCTCTGCATACTCTTACAGAGGCGCAAAGTCACAGTTCTCGTGCCCCAGAGCCAGCAGGATGACAATCTGAATCCATTCCTGGCCCCAAATGCTGGAATCCCCACAAATGGGCTCCTAAGACCTACACACAACTGTGGCACATGTGTACCACCCTGCAAATGCAGACAGACAGACAGACAGACAGACAGACAGAATGAATGTGTGTGTTGCTTGCATGCATGTCTGTACACCAGGTGCATACAGTGCCAAAGGAGGCCAGAGGAGGGCATTGTACCCCTTGGGATTGGAGTTACAGATGGTTGAGAGCTGCCATGGGGTGCTGGGTTCTCTGATGAAAAAGCACCTGTGTTCTTAACTGCTCAGTCATCTCTCCAGTCACATACAAATTATTTAAAAAGTTTTTTGTTTTTGTTTTTAAAGTACAGAGAATGAGGTGGAGACAGAAGGATCAGTCAGCTCAAGGTCAGCCTGGGCTGTGTGAGACCCCTTCCTCCTATCAAACAAAAAGGCAGTGGCCCCCAGAAGTCAAGTTCAGAGAATGGGTTCAGTCAAAACTCCTGAGAGCTCAAGCCCCTCATGAACTAGCCTAGTACTCAATCCTAGTACTTAATCCTAGTACTTAATGGGACAGTGACACGGCGCAGTGGCAAAGGGGCTTGCTGCAAAACCTGAAGCCCCAGAAGGCACACAGAAAGAAATGGAGGGGAGTGTGGGCACTGTGATGTGTGGGCACTGTGAGGTGTGGGCACTGTGAGGTGTGGACACTGTAATGTGCGGGCACTGTGATGTGCAGGCACTGATGTGTGGGTACTGTGATGTATGTAATGTATTATGATGTGTGGGTACTGTATTGTGTGAGCACTGTGATGTGTGGGCACTGATGTGTGGGCACTGTGATGTGTGGGCACTGATGTGTGGGTACTGTGATGTAGGGTACTGTGATATGTGGGTACTGTGATGTGTGGGTACTGTGATGTGTGGGTACTGTAATGTATGGGCACTGTAATATGTGGGCACTGTGATATGTGGGCACTGATGTGTGCGTATTGTGATATGTGGGCACTGTGATGTGCGGGCACTGTGATGTGTGGATACTGTGATGTGTGGGCACCGTGAGGTGTGGACACTGTGATGTGTGGTTACTGTAATATGTGGGTATTATGATGTGCGGGCACTGATGTGTGGGCACTGTGATGTGTGGGCACTGTGATGTGTGGGCACCGTGAGGTGTGGACACTGTGATGTGTGGTTACTGTAATATGTGGGTATTATGATGTGCGGGCACTGATGTGTGGGCACTGTGATGTGTGGGTACTGTGATGTGTGGGCACCGTGAGGTGTGGACACTGTGATGTGTGGTTGCTGTAATATGTGGGTATTATGATGTGCGGGCACTGATGTGTGGGCACTGTGATGTGTGGGCACTGTGATGTGTGGGCACCGTGAGGTGTGGACACTGTGATGTGTGGTTGCTGTAATATGTGGGTATTATGATGTGTGGGCACTGTGATGTGTGGGCACTGTGATGTGTGGGCACTGATGTGTGGGCACTGATGTGTGGGCACTGTGAGGTGTGGGCACTGATGTGTGTGTATTGTGATGTATGGGCACTGATGTGTGGGCACTGTGATGTGTGGGCACTGTGATGTGTGGGCACTGTGTTGTGTGAGTACTGTGATGTGTGGGCACTGTGAGGTGTGGGCACTGTGATGTGTGGGCACTGTGAGGTGTGGGCACTGTGATGTGTGGGCACTGTGTTGTGTGAGTACTGTGATGTGTGGGCACTGTGAGGTGTGGGCACTGTGATGTGTGGGCACTGTGATGTGTGAGTACTGTGATGTGTGGGCACTGTGATGTGTGGGCACTGTGATGTGTGGGCACTGTGATGTGTGGGCACTGTAATGTATGGTACTGTGATGTGTGGGCACTGATGTGTGGGCACTGTGAGGTGTGGGCACTGTGAGGTGTGGGCACTGTGATGTGTGGGCACTGTGATGTGTGGGTAATGTAATGGGCACACCGTAGTGATTTATGGTGGCCTGGTTTGTGGAGACCTCGGGGGCTGGCTACTCAGTTGTGGGGTTTCCAGGGATGAAACACACACAGCAGAAGAAAAGCCCCCGTGCAAGGAAGGTTACAGGGATCCCAACAAGATGGACTCCCAGCTCCTGGACCAATTTCTAGACCTAGAACCCCGTGAATAAAGGGGGACCTGCAGCCCTTTACAAGGGTAACTTCACTGAGGGGCTGGGGTGGGGGAGAATCAGATTTCCCAAGGCAACCTAGTTCTAGGAGAGCCCAAGAAGCACTGTGGTCCTCCAGCTAAGGCAGGTCCTGTGGAGGTCAGGTTTAATGGAGTTCTAGTGAAGTGTGACTCACAGCAGGTCAGCGGCTTCCTAAACTCAGCCTCTGGTTATTCCCTCAGACCCAGAATGTACAACTGGGATAGATACACTGAGCTGTGGCAGAATTCCTACAAGTCCTGCTGACCTCCACACGGGCCGGGCACCTATAGCTCCTCCCCCAGAGCAGTCAATCAAACCACCCACACAGACGCCGTGCACTGTCCGGTGGGCCTACAATGCTCACAGTGATGTGAATGGGACGTGAAGCAGGTTCACTGCACGGCCTAGGGAGCGATGCTAAGAAAAGTGGTCTCCAAATGTTCACAGCCTTTTCTAAAGGGCCTAGCAAGTTGGGTACACACTGTTTACTTGTGTCCTCCACCTGTCCCTGTCTCCCAGGAAGGGTTTCTCTGTGTAGCCCTGGCTGTCCTGGAACTTAAGTCTGTGGACCAGACTGGCCTCCAATTCAGAGATCCTCCTGCCTCTGTGCTGGAATTAAAGGTGTGTGCCACTCCGACTCATTCTTTTCTAACCTTTTGAACCACAATTGTTTTAAGGTGGACACCTATGCAGAAGGAAGTACTGCATAAGGCAAAAGTGAGCGGTGACAATGGGATCCACACGCTGCAGTGTTGAGTGGCAGGGTGGCTGTCCCGGCTACAGGGCAAGGCACGCACTGCTGGGCAGTGTACTGCAGTCCCTAGTTCGCCTCTTACCTACCTTCGGATGATGCAGCCCCCTCTCCACATCAGGGCAATGCCACCATAATTGAGGGTCCAGCCAAACTCAGTGGCTGCCTGTCTGAGCAGCATAAAGCCTTGGGCGTAGGAGATGATCTTGGAAGCGTAGAGGGCCTGGAAAGTGACAGAGCTGTGGTTGGTGGAGTAGCCACACCCACGTCCCAGTTTCATTCGCACCTCAGAGACCCGAGAGAGGGTGACAGAACGGGAAAGGCTGGAAATGTGGAGGACCTCTACAGACCCCACCACAGGCGACGAGGTGAGGGGCAGTCACCTTACGGATGTCCTCCAGGAATGATTTCTTACTGCCTTCCAGCTGGACCACCTTAGGACCCTTCAGCTTTTGGCTGGCCTGAACCCGCTCCTCCTTCAGAGAGGACAAGCACCGAGCAAAGACAGCTTCTCCTGGTGGGGAAGACAGGGCCGATCAGGGATCCAAACAGAGGCCAGGACAGGGGCAAGAGATCCAGCCTGCACCAAGGGCTGAGTGCTTTGACCTGGGTTACGGGGAAGGGCCACAAAGCTCTGAACAGTTCATTCCAGAACTGAAACACCAAGTTAGCCTCTCCACACAGACACAGACATTCAACTACAAAGATCAACTCGGAATTCAAAGGGACGTCTCGAGGTGAGAGAGGTAAGGCAAGGATTGCACAGAATAACTCAATATTAACCCAAGAGTGAAACCTCAGCTTCTATGACGAAGAAATTAACTGTTGTGGCAGGACTGCATAAGTACGAGCTGACCTCACACTCACAATACAGCAGAAGATGGCCTTGACCCACAGGTCCTCCTGCCTCTGCCTCCCAAGGGCTTGGATTACAGGTATGCTCCACACCTGACTTGTGAGAATTAAGTGGTCACTAAAGATGCAATTTATTGTCTTAAAAAAAAAAGACGTTCATTAATTTTGACAGCAGGGTCTCTCCAGGTAGTCCTGGCTGCCTTGGAACTTACTATGTAGACCAGGCTTGCCTTGAATTCAAAGCTCCTCCTGCCCCTGCCTCTCAAGTTCTGGGATTAAATGGGTACACCTCCATGCTCAGCTTTGAAAGCTGTTTTTTAATTTATTATTTCTATGTTTATGGGTGTCTGCCTTCGTGTGTCTATGCATCACTTGCCTGCAGTGCTTTCAGAGGCCAGAAGAGGGCACAAGATCCAACCCCGTGGGTGCTGGGACTCAAACCCAGAGCAACAAGAGCAACAAGAGCAACAAGAGCAACAAGAGCTCTGATTGCTAGGCCATCTCACTCACTAGCTCCCAGGTTTAGTGTTCTTCTTTTTGTAAGACTTATTTTTAATTATTTATGTGTGTGTGTGTGTGTGTGTGTGTGTGTGTGTAGGTTCGTACACTTAAACGCAAGAGCCCTCAGAGACCAGGAGTCAGATCCCCCTGGTGCCGGAGTTCAGGGGGTTGTGATCACCTGATGTGGGTGCTGGGAAGCCAGGCTCTGGGGAAAAGAGTTTGTGCTCAGGCTGGAGAGATGGCTCAGGGGTTAAGAGCACTGATTCCTCTTCCAGAGGTCCTGAGTTCAATTCCTAGCAACCACATAGTGGCTCACAACCATTCTGTAATTGGATCCGACACCCTCTGCTGCTGTGTCTGAAGACAGTGACAGTGTACTCATAAATAAAATAAGTAAATAAATATTAATTAATTAAAAAAAGTAGATGCGGGGCTGGTGAGATGGCTCAGTGGGTAAGAGCACCCGACTGCTCTTCCGAAGGTCCAGAGTTCAAATCCCAGCAACCACATGGTGGCTCACAACCATCTGCAATGAGATCTGGCGCCCTCTTCTGGAGTGTCTGAAGACAGCTACAGTGTACTTACATATAATAAATAAATCTTTAAAAAAAAAAAAAAAAAAAAAGTAGATGCTCTTAACGGCTGAACCATCTCTCCAGCCCTTAGGCTGGTTTTAATACCCATAACCCTAGGTTTCACGATATCCTTCAATACAGTCCATTAGGACATTTAATACTTTCACAAACCATCCCTTGTGGCAGACTGACTACTGCTCAGTTGATGTAAGAGGAATGAATTTTCTTCTCCTCTAAACAAAGTGGGTTGATCTTTGGGAACTAAGACAGCAGTTTAGTTTTGGGGAAAGGACACTAGACATAACTTGAGGCCGGCTTGCCCTGACCCGATCGCTGTCCTTCCTCTCAGCATTACTTCACACTTGTGGAAGGAAACACTGCAAGACAATTGTGCAACAGCAAGTGTGGCAAATCCTCCCAGGCATACGGGAGCCAGCTGAGACCGCTTCCTTCCTCAGTTCAGTAGGTAGGAAAGGACCACGTCCACCCTAGCAGTGGGAGGGAACCCAGCCTCTAAGATGGAGGAGGGTGCTTTTGAAGGCAGGAACCCTGATATGTATAGCTAAGTGGGTGGTGGACAGATGCTGGGATCGGCCCTACTGCAGCCAACTTCCTCCTACCTGTGCAGGACTCACCACCCACTGGTCTTCCTCAGGGTGAGTCAGGATATCATAAAATAAAGGAGGAGGACGGACAGACAGACATCCAGACCCAGAGAATTAATGTTGACTACTACATAAGCAAAAATGTGTTTGTGAACTTTTCTTACTGAACCCATTTTTGGTTTTGTTTTTTTTGTCTGTTTGTTTTTCGAGACAGGGTTTCTCTGGATAGCCCAGGCTGTTCTGGAACTCACTTTGTAGACCAGGCTGGCCTCAAACTCAGAAATCCACCTGCCTCTGCCTCCCGAGTACTGGGATTAAAGGTGTGTGCCACCACACCCAGCTTACTGAACCCATTATCAAAGAAATCTTATAAAACAGCCAACAGCCAACAAGGCAACAAGCCAGGCAGGCCTACATCCCGGTACTCAGGAGGCTGAGACTGATGTATGTTCAATGCTAACCTGAGCTACTTATCAAGACTGTCTCAAGAACCAACTACACAAAGAAGGGGAAAGCTGCCACATTACCAATGAGGGTGACAGGCATGCCGTACTCCAGTGCCGAGATGGCGGTCCACTTCCCAGTACCCTTCTGCCCAGCACTGTCCCGGATCTTTGGTAACAGCTCTTTGCCGTCAGTGTCCCGGTACTTGAGAATGTTAGCAGTGATTTCAATCAGGAATGAGTCCAGCTCTGTCTTGTTCCATTCTTCAAACGCCTACACACAGAGGAGAAAGCCCGGTGAGAGGTTTCTATGGGCACCCTGGCTCATCTGCTGTATTCTTGCTTCTGTCTGTAGCTGGTGCCCTCACTGCAGAGCACATGGGGCCAGCAGACCCTCCTCCTAGTGGCCTGTAGACTCATATTCATGCCCAGTGAGTCGAGCTTCCCAGGTCAGGCAGTTCTGTTGGTTGATTTCTCACCACTGAGACTGTTCCCTCTCCTTGGAGTCAAGCCCCTCATGTCATCTGGGCCTAGGCACAATACCACCTTCTTGTCCTACCTACACCCCACCTCCTGGGACTGGGCATACATAGCTCAGTGGTAGACAGTGAGGTTCTTTTTTTTCTTCTTTTCTTCCTATTGGATTTGAAGACAGGGTTCCTCTGTGTAGCCCTGGCTACCCTGGAACGCATTCTGTAGACCAGGCTAGCCTGGAACTCAGAGATCTGCCTCCCTAGGAGGCATCAAGGTGTGCAGCACCACAGCTGGCTCACACTGTGGTTCTTATTATATGTATTATAATATTTTCATAATAAAGTGCTGAGGATGTCTGTGCTTCTCCACTGGGATGAACTTAATTCTTTTAACAGATTTATTACTATATTTATTTCTTACGTGTTCGGGTATTTTGCCTGCAAGTATTCACATGTACCACTGCATACAAGGCCTACAAAGGTCAGAAGGACATGACTGGATGGGCACTGGAAACTCGCCCCAGTCTTCTACAAGTGCTCTCAACTGCTGAGCCCCCTACTTGGTCAACAAAGCCAGCTACTTACTTCCTGTATGGAGCAAAGGTAGGAACAAAAGAAGGACTGGGATGGGCTCTGTGGCAGAGTCCTCACCTACCACACCTAAGGCCAGGCTCTGTGTTCTATGGGGAGGGACGGATATGAGGTCACACACGGTGCCTGACAAAGCATGGCTCACTAACTGCAGACTACGATTAGTGCTTCGTGGCCGGCTATCACACTTTATGATGTTATTACCATGGCTTCCCTTACATTAGGCAGAGTCCATGTGGGCCACCAGACAGCCAGGTGAACAGGATGGAGGAAGGGTTAATTGTCAGTAGCAAGCTCTCTCCCCTCTGGGAGGTGATTACCCAGGTGGCAGCAGTGCCCAGGACTCACCTGAGCCATCTCCTCATGCCGCATGCCCAGAACATCCTTCATCAGATGGTAGGCCTCGCAGATGAGCTGCATGTCTCCATACTCTATCCCGTTGTGCACCATCTTCACAAAGTGCCCCGCCCCCTCATCTCCCACCTGTCGGCAACAAACAAGAGCCTTCAGAGCAGCAAACGACAGAGGAGAAGTCTCTGTAGATGAAAGAAGACTTCAGAAAAATAACATGAGGAAACAGTATAGTTCCATAGGAACCTCCCAGCATCCAAAGCCTTTAGTCCATACTTCCTACTGCCTCTCGTTATTAAAAACTACTTCCCCACTCCCGGACCCCAGCCCCACACTAAAGTCTCCACGGTCTTGAAGTTACCAGTCTTCGGGCAAATGCTGGCTAAAATAGATTAGATTACTTGTAAAATAGATTAGATTACTCCTTAGACACAAACGTAATACAATTGTTTCTAACAGATACTGAGGATAAAATGACCTCTATCAAGGCCTGGCCTTGACCTTTTAAATGCAGAAGTGCATTCTCGGATGGTCCTATGAAGGCGAGGTAATCTGGTAGGAAGTATCCAGCTTATCAGTTTGTCACCGGGAGTCTAGGGAGGGTCTTTCAGCTGAGTTACTCTGTAAACACTGTCTAATGGACAGGGAGATGGAACAAGTCGGCAGAGTCAGTCCCCGTGGCTCCAGGCTTACAGTCACAAGTAGCTCCCTCCACAGCAGGGCAGCTGGACAGCCTTCCCTGGCAGTCACTGCTCATCGGAGGCTGCCTGTCACTGGCCTGCCCCTTCCTAACTGTGCGTATGAGGACATCTTACTTCCCCCTTCCTGTTGCTCCAGGCTGATCCACTTGCAGTCTACACTACTTATCCTTAAGACCTGAACCCAAAGCCGGGCGTGGTGGCGCACGCCTTTAATCCCAGCACTCGGGAGGCAGAGGCAGGCGGATTTCTGAGTTCGAGGCCAGCCTGGTCTACAAAGTGAGTTCCAGGACAGCCAGGACTATACAGAAAAACCCTGTCTCGAAAAAACCAAAAAAAAAAAAAAAAAAAAAAAAAAAAAAAAAAGACCTGAACCCAAGCCTGAGGCCACAGGCGTGGACTATGGCAGAGTCAAGGCCCAAGAGTGCAAGCTTGGTTTTTCCTTTTGACTCTGTCCTAGAGGGAGTTAGAAGGAAGTAGCTGTCTGCCACCAAGTAAGGACACTGGCCCCTGGGGAAAGGCAGCCACCGGAGCTGGCAGGTCAGTGGGAGAGCTTCCTGAATGCCCACATGCCTGGAGCCTTATGCATCCCTACTTTTAATCATACACATTACTAAAATAATAAGGTGAGCACATAAAAATAGCAGGTATAGAAAGGGGGCTAGGTGTGGTGGTGCACAGGCCTGTAATTCAGGAGACCCAGTCTGGAGGAGACACTCGGTGTTGGGGACAGAAAATGGTTCAGCAGGTGAAGGAGCTTGCTGCCAGACCTGAAGGCCTGGGCTCGCTTCCAGCACCCACATGACAGAAGGACACAACCAACTCTAGACTGTGCTCTGACCTCCACAGGCAGCTGCTTTACCACCTCCCAGCATATACACCAGAGAGAGAAGTTCAAATCACAGACAGAGGAAATGGAAGGGTGAGAGGAAGAAAAGGGAATCAAGAAAAGAAAATAAATTTGAAGAAAGGAAGAAAAAGAAGAAGAAAAGCTGTTAAGAACAGAGATAACCTAGTTTAGCTGTTGCTCAGAGAAGCCTTCCTATAGAGATCTGTCCTAGGCCAGCCGTCAGTTAACAGAGAAGCATATGGGCTTTCCGTTCCATGGTACTCTCTGAAGGGACCATGCTGATTCTCACAGCAACAGCAAACGGGAAGAAAGTGCCGATAGCCAGATGCCTGAGCTCTGGGGAACATCTACAGAAAACCGGAAACCTGGGCTACACAAAGATTCTTCCATCCACACAGCCCGAGGCATCTGATGGGACAAGGTGGCTAACCCACACTAGCTCCCGCATCCTCTGGCCATGAAGTAAACAGCTAAGAGACCTCTCACTTCCCTTCACCATTCCTGATCCTATTTATGATCCTCTTGCTAGTAGGGTTGAGGAAGCTACTTTTAACACAGTAACCTCAGGCTCTCAAGGGCTGGTTCAGCTACATGAAGACAGAGGGGTATGTACTTCAGGGACAAGCTGGGACAGTGACTTAAGACTGAGAAGCTCAGCCGGGCGTGGTGGCGCACGCCTTTGATCCCAGCACTCGGGAGGCAGAGGCAGGTGGATTTCTGAGTTCAAGGCCAGCCTGGTCTACAAAGTGAGTTCCAGGACAGCCAGGGCTATCAGAGAAACCCTGTCTCGAAAAACCAAAAAAAAAAAAAAAAAAAAAAGACTGAGAAGCTCACAGCACAGAGCTAACCACTGGGACCAAGGTGCTCTGTCTTCAGCTGTGCACGTTGTCAAAGGGTAGCCCAGAACTTGCCCAGTCACAGCAGGGTTCTCCGGTTCCCACTTTTGCAGCGATGGCTTGGAAGATCGTCTTGATGTGGGGCCTGCGGAAGGGGAAGTAGAGTTCAATCAACAGGAGAGGGCCTGAGCTTTCAGTGCCATGCAGGGACGCCACTCTCAGAGTAATGGCTGTGCTAAACTTTGCAGAGACACTCTGGTATCACTGCTGACAAGCGTGCACCACCCACCCTGTGTGGGCCTCAGAGTGGAGACTGCCAATTCACAAAGGAAGCACCAAAGACTGAGGGGTGTGGCTCGGCGGTAAAGTGCACACCTATCATGCAGAGGCCTCAGGCTCCATCCCCAGCTCCTCACTGACCCCCTCAGAACAGGAGAAGAAGTTCCCACCACTTTATGAGGACAAGCTATGACCCAAACCAAGCAGTACAAGAACACCTCAGGGACACTCTCACCATCCGGCTGTCTTTCACCAGGTACAACATGGCTCTGCTCATCTGGATCAGAGAGAAGCCAGCGCTGTGCAGTACTCTAAGAGATGCTCTCATCTGGAGCAGTTCTTCATCTCATCCCACCTCACTACAGCTCGGAGGAAACGCTAGGCCCTTCCCCTCTACCAAACAAAGGTTCATTTTCTCCAGAACGTTTGGTACAGACCCCAAACCTTGACACCTGCAAAGTCAACGCTTAGGACCGCACTAAGGAAGACCACACATGCCGCAAGGGCACAGGATCGGGTGAGCGACACGGGCCGGGGCCTGCCAGCGAAGCCTTCCACCTCACGCCTAGCTGGGCCTGTGCTGAACTTACCAAGCCTCTTTGTTCCCTCCTGGCATGAGTGACGGCCCGTACCGAGCCCCTTCCTCACCACCACTGACTCCGCTCCCCACAAACAAGATGCCCTTGGCCTTGAGGTCCCGGCATCTTCTCTAAAAGAGAGAAAAACAGGTTCAGGGTTTTCTCACAAAATAAATTCTTTCTGATGAATGAGAGGAGGTACAAGGCCAGGAATCAAGAGCTCACAATTGCAAGCAAATGATCCAAGGACCCAGGAGCAGCCAACCACTCAAGACAGTTTATACATTCAGCGTTACAGTTCAAAGGATGTTATAGAGTCCTATAATTTAAATGAAGGAGGCTAGGACAGGAGGATTAAAACTTTGAGGTAAAAATTCCTGTAAAAATTTTAAAGAATAACTTAATTTCTGAGATAGCTGCACCATCCCTAGGAGAAATTCCTGAACACACAGTCCCATTTTGATGGAGAAGACCTTATAGGATAAAGTGCAATGAGGAGGTTCAGTGGTGACTTACTGCTGTCTCACCCGTTAGCCCATGTGACTTGCTTTGTTTGGCATCTGACACAGTGAGGGCAGTGATTTAGCATGCCGAGCAGTACAGAAGGTGGAGATTATGCAAGAAGCCTTCAGCCTGCTGTGTCTAAGCCATCGTCTCACCCATCAAGTGTCTTAGCAGAAAAAGGCTGAGATCCAGCATGCCAGGCCCAATCCCCAAGGATCACAAGACAGTCCACTCTTCGGCCACATGCACAATGCTAGTATTTCTTTCTAGAATGTTCTCAAGACCTGAGAGAGCTTGGCCTGAGGAACACTTACTGTCGTATCCCGGTATTCAGAATTTCCTCCATCGATGATGATGTCACCCGTGTCCAACAAGGGTACCTGTGAACAAACGCTACCTTAGGGTGGACCAAAACAAAAAGAAATCCCAGATAAACAGTGGGAAAGCAGTCACTATGTAGACTCTAGAATCCTCTTTGGATGGAACCACATCTTTCCGTTAGTGGTGGCCTCCACAGCACTTTCTTCCCTTCTCCTCCATCCCTCTCACCTGAGGCAGCATCTCACTGTGCCGCCCTGGGTGGCCAAGCTCACAGACCCAGCCTGCCTCTGCCTCTGCCTCCTCCTCCTCCCCCTCCCCAAAGCGATGCTTAGCTTTCCTCTTTATTGCTCAGTGTCCCCTTCCAAGGCTGCACCTGAGATCACTTCAGTACTTTCCTAGGCTGAAGAAAAGCCAACCGCTGGGAGTGGTGGTGCACGCCTTTAATCCCAGCACTTGGGAGGCAGAGGCAGGCGGATTTCTGAGTTCGAGGCCAGCCTGGTCTACAAAGTGAGTTCCAGGACAGCCAGGGCTATACAGAGAAACCCTGTCTTGAAAAACCAAAAAAAAAAAAAAAAAAAAAAAAAAAAGAAGAAGAAAAACCAACCAACCAGCCTGCAGCCTACTGTGTGGGAGCCTGGCAGCTCAGCGTCCTTCCTTTCTAAGCCTCTTACTTAAACAGTAGTGTACTGGCTACAGTTTCCTCTGTCTTCAGTACAGATCCCTACAACAACACGTTGCCTAACATACTTCAACCCGGCCCTCTCCCTCTGGGATCACAGCTGTTTACATCATTTCCACAGCAGTCCCTTGTCTCACACCACTGCTTGCTGTACTGTTATTTCTGAGTGCCAGAATAAACTCTTCCTACCTGTTCCCCTTCATTCAGAAGTCATTTTTTCTTCCAAAGATTTTTTTTTTAAATATTTTTATTTATGTGTGTAACGGTATGTGTGAATGTTTGCTACTTGTGTGCATTCCTATGGAAGCCAGATATTGGAGGCCTAGGGCCTCTAGGAGCTGGCATCACACATGGCTGTGAACCACCATGTGGATACTGGAAATTGAACTCAAGGCCTTTGGAAGAGCAGCCAGTGCTCTTAACCGCTGAGCCATCTCTCCAGCACTTCGGAAGATAGTCTTATTAGAGCCAACAAATTGATACAAGGGTGCTAAATAAAGCAACTATTAGTGAGAACTGTTGTTTTATAGGAGTACTGAAGGAAGAAAACGCATGTCTAAATAAAACCCAGTGTGGACACGAAGGTTACTATCGACTAGCACTAAACATAGATAAATATCATAGTCAATATTGCAGGACACCAGAGCTGAGAATACATCTCAGTGAGTGTGTGCTCAGAAGGTGGAAGGACCTGGGTTCTTTTCCTCAAGACCAAAACTAAAACAGAAAACACAGGCAGGCATGGTAACACTAAGTCCACCGAGGAGGAAGGATTGTCATGATCAAACCGGTTCATACCAAGCCAGAGAAATAGAAATAGAAAGAGAAATACATGGTAAGCCAGGTGGTGGTGCACGTGCACACCTTTAACCCCAGCACTTGGGAGGCAGGGGTGTAGGCATGTTATTATGCACTGTGTAAAGATTATCCTTTTATTATTTAAATGCTGATTTCTGGGTCTCTATATCTGGTTTCAATCCTTACTCTGAGAACCTCCTGTCTCAATGTTGTGTAGGCATTGGTCCCAATATTCCCTGATTAGCCAATAAAGAAGTTGATCAGCCAATGACTAAGCAGGGCAGAGAATAGGGCTGGACTTCCTCCCATCCATGGGAGGGGGAGAAGGCACCTAGAGGAGGAGCGTGTCTAAGAGATACCATGAGAAAACACCCAGGTCAGAGAGAGCCAGGTCAGTACTAAAATCCAAATACCGCAGGCATAAGGCCAGGAGGTAGATAGATTAGCTTAGAGCACTAAAATAGAGTGATACTGATCAACTGCTTCCCCTTAAAGCTGTAAAATAAACCTAACAGTCCAGTTTCAATTATTTGGGAGCAGCCAGGTTAAAAGAAACACTGCAACACTTCTAAATTTGCACTAACACAGAGGCAGACAGATCTGCGTGTCTGAGGTCACCCGGGTCTACAGAGTGAGTTCCAGGACAGTCAGAGCTGCAAAGTGAAACACTGTCTCTAACCTGCCCCAAACAACACAGTGATACACTGTCTCAAAAATAAAGAAGAAGGAAAAAAAAAAAAAAGCAAAAGGGAAAAGCAGCTGGGATATGGCTTAGGGTGCTTGTGTTTCCCCGGCATGCACAAGGCTCAAAACAGGTCTCTAGCACCTGAGCTGGGGAACACAACAGGAACACAGGGCACACCCGCCCACCGAGACCCACAAGACTGTCAAAGACAGACAAACATTAATAGACAACTATTGTTCAAATGCTATTCCTCTTCACAAATCTGACTGAAATGTCCTTAGTGTCCTAGAATTACGACCACCCAAGAATAGCTCGCTGTGGGCCACTCACTACTGGCTCAGTGGGGGAAAGCACTGTTGGTCAAGCCCCATGACCCAAGCCTGAGGTGCTTGGGAGCCAAAGCAAAGACTGAAGAGAACTGACTCCACAGAGTTGTCCTCTGACCCCCACATGCATGCTCCCATGACCCCACACTATAATAATCAAATAAAACCCTGGCCCAGTGGGAAGGCTCGGCAGGCACCTGCCATCAAGCCAGACAACCTGAGTTCTTTCCACAAACCACATGGTGGAGGTAGAGGGCCAACTCCCACAAAAAAGTCCCCGTGACTTCCACATCCAGTGTGTCTGTCATGCTTACCCCCACACAAATACTAAATATTTTTTTTTAAAAAAATCAGGGCTGGAGAGATAGCTCAAGGGTTAAGAGCACTGGCTGGTCTTGCAGAGGACCTGAGTTCAATTCCTAGCATCCACCTGGCAGCTCACAATTGCCCGCTAATTCCAATTCCAAGGAATCTGATTCTCTTCTTCTGGCCTCGTCAGGCACTTCATGTATGTGGTGCAGTTACACACTCAGGCAAACATTCATTTATATAAAATAAAATGAAAAAAACAAAACAAAAAAACCCTCTCTACAGAGAACACAACTCAGTGGTGATGGCACCGCCTTCAATCCCAGCACTCAGGAAGCAGAGGCAGGGGGATCTCTAGGAGTCTGAGCCGCCTGGTCTACAGAGTGAGTTCCATGAAGGCCTAGGCTATACAGAGAAACCCTGTCTTGAAAAACTAAGAACAAACAAAACAAAAATACTATTCCATAAGTGCCTGTCAAGGCAACCAAGCCTGAAATATTCAAGCACTTTATCAGAGCCGATCGGTCTGTACTCAGACACTGAAGACCACCATCTCAGAAGTGAGACCGTTAGAGGGAATTGCGGGCGGCATCCGAGAACCGAGCTGGCCTTACTAGTTTCTCGATGAAATCATCCACGGCTTGCCCAGCCTTCACAAGCAGGATGACCCGGCGGGGCTTCTTCAGCTTGGAGACCATGTCCTTTAAGGACTGTGCACCAACCACCTTGGTGCCCTTCGCCTCGTTGGCCAAGAAGTCATCGACTTTGGAGACTGTCCTATTGAAAGCACAGACCTGGAAGGACAAAAGGCCTGTCAGAGGATCTGGCACACACATGACCCTCAGGTGGTAGATCCAGCAACAGAGAAAGGTCTACTCTGTCCAAGGTCTAGAGAGAGCTGACCTGCCTTCTCTTTTTAAGTGCTAGGCAATCTCTGCAAAGTCTGGTCATAGCAGAGAGCCCAGAGAAAGGCGGTTGCCACTTGTTGCTTATCAGGTTGAGCCTGTCACTACTACCTGGTCCTTTGTCCCTGGTAATCCTGGTGTCTAAGCCGTGCTACTATTTAGAAAGAACATTCAGAGCCCACAGGCAGGAGGATCCTCTGGCCGTGGACTCAGAAGGCTGAGATGAGAGGGCCCTGAGACTCCAGTGTGACAACACTGTGAGATGTGATGCTGTCTACAAAGAAAAACAATCTCTATGTACCCCAAATCTTCCTAGCCAACTGAGCTACAGCTTCCAAGATCTGGGTCCCTTTACATCTGTGGTTCTCAACCTTCCTAACGCTGCGACCCTTTAATATAGCCCCCCTCGTGTTGTGATGACCCCACAATCATAAAACTATTTTCATAACTACGCAATAACTGTAATCCTGCTAGTGTTATAAATCATAATGTTGGGAACCACTGCTTTTATATTTATTTCTATCCAAGGAGGCTCTTCCTTTAACTACAGAGAGAGCACGACTAAAGCAGAAATTCTTCTACAAAGACAACAGTGCTTACTGAGTGATGCCTTGGGATCTCTGAAAAACAAATCACAGCTCTCAGCGGGAAGGCAACGTGTCCTCACCACTTACCACAAATCCATGATCATTCATGTTCAAAATTAAGTTCTGGCCCATGACAGCCAGTCCGATCAGTGCAATGTCAGCTCTGAAATGACGGAAAAAAAACAAAACAAAAAACACAAAGAAAGGATATTAGTGTTACTTAGTGGCTTTTACTAGGACAGGCAGCCTGCACCCTTCTCGGCTCGCACCATGCACCCGGGATCGGCCGCACCCTGCACCCCACAGTTCCATGGAAGTTCCTTCTGAAGGGCGTCCGGGCACACGAAGCCACCCGTGCCCTGCCCCTGCCCCTGCCCGTCATTCCTGACGGCCTGGCCAGCACAAGGGGCGTGGGCCGTCCCCGACCCAGCGCGGCCTTCCTTCCTTCCCCGCGAGCCCGTCGCAGCCGCAAGCTCCCACGAAGGGGTGGCGGGGCTTGTGCTGGCCATGGCGGGGACCCTGAGGTGCAGGGGTCATGGCTGCGCGAGGAGACCCAGGCGACCCCCGGGGCTGAGGAGAACAGGGAGACAACTGAGCAGAGCCCCGCCATCACCACGCTCAGCCCCGGAAGTCTCCCGGGCCTGACTGCGCGTGTCGGTCACTCACTGGGCCATGGCGGAGGCAGACGGAGCAGAGCCGAGGAGGAAGAAACGCGAAGAACCGAGCGCTCTGAGGCAAGTGCAGTGAAGTCCGGCTCCCGGCGCCTCAAGAGGCTTACCGAGACGCCAGCCAATCAGCAGACAGGGGTGGGCCGATGCCCCACGCTATTGGTTCTCTGCGGCGCCTGTTATACCACCTGAGGGCAAACGGACCCGCCCACCCCCGGGGCCCAGTTCTGTAGAGCGCCGAGCAGTCGATGGCACCCCGAGCTGGAGAGGAGCGTTTAAAGGGCTGCTTCTAAGTGTTCTAGCGGGACCCCGCACGATGCCTCCCGCCCGTGCGGGAGCTCGGGTCTGCAGCTCGGCGTGAAAGAGAAGACATGAAAGAGTGCAGCCCTAATGATGTAACTCGGGTTAGCTCACACATTACAGTTTACCAAGCCCACTGGCGCTCTTGATCCATGGCTGCTGCTTCCCTTCACTGACCCTCCACTCTGAAGGCAGGAGTCAAGTCTGTCCTATCTGTGGGAACCTCAGTGTGTACCATTTTTGCAGGTCAAGAAACAGCGGCGCAAACTAAGACGAGATGGTCAGCAAGTAAAGAGCCAAGCGGGTGGAAGTGAAACCCACTCCGCAAAGTTGGCATCTGACCTCCACGTGCAGCAGTGGCGCGTGCGCCCACTCGCACAGAAAGAGAAAACAGAGGAGAGGCTTGAGGGTTTTTTTGGGGGGTGGGGTGGGGTCATAATTATTTATTTTTTTGTGTATGGGTTTGCCTGCATGTATGTCCGTGCACCTCGTGCGTGGCCGATACTCGCGCGGGGAAGCAATACTGGAAGAGAGTTCTTCCTTGTGCTTGTAGCGGAACACAAGCACTCTTCTCTACCATTTCCTCTGCCCCACTACAGTTGGCGCTGGAGGTCTGGGGTGCTGTTTCGCCCGCTGGTCAGACACTTTTAGTTTCAATTTACTTTTCCATTCAGACTCAGGTGTTGATGCGCTGCTTTTCTTTTTTCTTTTCTATTTTTTTTTGGGGGGGGGGGATTTCGAGACAGGGTTTCTCTGTGTAGCCCTGGCTGTCCTAGAACTCCTCTGTAGACCAGGCTGGCCTCGAACTCAGAAAACCAACCGCCTGCCTCTGCCTCCCGCATGCGCCACCACGCCTGGCTAGGCTCAGGTGCTTTCCATTGCCTACTCTCTCTCTAGGAGTGGCTATCATGTCCTTCAATGAATTCCTTTTATCTTTTGTAAGTTTTGCACACAGCACATAGACATGACGCTTGATGGTAAATGAAAAGAATGGCTTGCACCAGCTTCTTGAATTTTTTTTTCCCTCACTCCAGTACTACGAATCAAACCGTAGGTTTTGAGCATTCTAGACAAGTGCTTTGCCACTGAGCTACATCCCTTGCCTGGCCCTAAGTGACTTTCTGTTTCTCTCTGTGTCTGTATCTGTTTCTGATAAATGTCTAATGTCCCTACTCCTCCAGCCCCCTATAAACACCAACACAAATTTATCCCAACTCTGAGCTGGTTAGACAAGGGTGGGAACAAGGGAGTACTACTAGGTAGGAGGAGCTCCTGGAAGAGTCAGCCCATTGTCTCATCAGGTACAAGACCAGGGTGGGGATGGGGGTGGACGAGCTTCCAAGTTTAGGCTTTGCTTTGATTATTTATTTATTTATTTATTTATTTAGACAAGGTCTCAGGGCAGGGCAATGGTGATGCATGCCCTTAATCCCAGCACTCGGGAGGCTGAGGCAGGTGGATTTCTGAGTTCGAGGCCAGCCTGGTCTACAGAGTGAGTTCCAGGACAGCCAGGGCTACACAGAGAAACCCTGTCTCGAAAAAACCAGAAAAAAAAAAAAAGACAAGGTCTCAGTCCACAGCCTTGGCTTCCAGGTTTTTAAATTTGCTGTGGTGTTGAATTTTGAACTTCTATATTAGTCAGGGTTCTCTAGAGTCACAGAGCTTATGGAATGTCTCTATATATTAAGGGGAATTACTGGAGTGACTTACAGTCTATAGTCCAACTAACCCAACAATGGGCAACTATGGATGGGAAGTCCAAGAATCTGGTAGTTGCTCAGTCCCAAAAGCCTGTGTCTTTCAGCCTGAAGAACTAAATCACAGGTGTGCCCTCCATTTCTGGATTGTAGTTCATTCCAGATGTGGTTAAATTGGCAACCAGGTATAGCTATCACAGAGTGTTTTCATTTTTTTGAGACTGGTCTTACTTTGTAGCCTAGGGGGCAGCAGTCCTCCTGCCTCCGCCTTCCCAGTGCTGAGACAGCAGACATGTACCATCAAGTTCAGCTTTATGTTTTTACAGAATACGCTCCTGCCTTAGTACTGTAAGTCTACAGTTGAGGCCTCCCCAATCCAGGGTCATGCAAAGGCTATGTAATTACTGTCGTTATTATTGTCCTGTGCCCCCTCCCCGTTGGCTTATTTTGTGTGCTTGCCTGTGTTGCATCTGGGCACACATGGTAGTCTGACTTGCAGGAGCCAGAGCCATGTTCCGTACCATGTTGCTCTGGGGATCAAACTCAGGTCACCGGGCTTGGCAGCAGGCACTTTTTTTTTTTTTTTGTTTTTCGAGACAGGGTTTCTCTGTATAGCCCTGGCTGTCCTGGAACTCACTTTGTAGACCAGGCTGGCCTCGAACTCAGAAATCCGCCTGCCTCTGCCTCCCGAGTGCTGGGATTAAAGGCGTGCGCCACCACGCCCGGCTGGCAGCAGGCACTTTTACCCACTGAGTTATGCCACTGGCCCTAGCCTTAGCTGCTGTGATTTTGGTTTTGTTTATTTCTGTGTATGTGTATAGGCAAGTGGTGCAGGCTCCTGAGAAAACCAGAAGGTGCTGGAGTTGTGGGCCTTTGTGAGCTGCCTAACAGGGCTGCTGGGATCCAAACTCCTGTCCTATGAGAGAGTAGAATGTATTCCTGGCCGCGGAACCATCTCTTCAGCCATAGTTCCTAATTTTGTTTTTTGTTGTTGTTTGTTTGTTTTTTAGGCAGCATCTTACTGTATAGCTCAGGCTGGCCTCAGATTTGCAATTTCCACCAACCCCCCTCCTGGAGTTACAAACTTGTGCCACAACACCCAGCTCTTAGGCCTTCTTCTTAAGTCCAATGGGCCATGCGCCATGGTGATGCCACCACCACAGGCCTTTCTTTCTTACAGGCTGGACTTGGCATGTTAGCCTTACAGCACATAAGGATAAACCGTGGCTCAGAAGATCTTAGAGACGGCGTCACAGAGGGGAAAGAAAGCCTCCCACGAGCTCACAGTTGTTCTTAGGCTGTGACTGAGGCTCCTGCCTGTCTTGCCACCTTCCCAGGACAAAGTTCTGCAACTCCAGTTCCAAAGGATCTCCAGAGCCTTTCTCTGGCCTCTGTGGGCACTGTACACACCAGGCACACGGACATACGTGCAGACAAAACATCTGTCCATTCGAGTACAAATGACACAGGAAGAGCAGACACAAGTCTTATCTTGCGTGAGCGCTCAGGGAACTGACTTTCCCAGCCAGATAGTGGTGAGACTGAACTTTGACCCTGGGCCCAGCTGGGACTAAGTCCTGGACTCTTTCTTAATGGGATCAGCACGACACGATCACGCCTACTTGTGAAACTGCCTACCTCTGTGTATCAGAGAGTTTAGCTGACTTCAAATGGAAGGCTGCCTTAAATTTCTCATTGAAGAGGAGAACCACCTGTGGGAAGCAGGACTCTACTAAAAGCCCTGCCCTGGTGACGGGGCGGGGCATACCTTTCGAGGTACAGCAACTTCTTCCTCCTCGCCTGCCTGGGCTTAATTCCAACAGAAGATTGCTAATACATTTTGTTGCAGGGATGGGTTGATTGCTCTGGTCTGAGATTTAGCAAGGAAGAAGTTATGCTGAGTCAATGTGACTAAACATCTGGACTTCCCTATGTCACAGTGAACAAACATTACTTTATGCACACATACTTAGGTATCAAATAGCTGTTTTTCTTAATTTACCATTGTTAAACCTTACTTGGATGGTTCAGGGTTTTTTGTTGTTGTTGTTGTTGTTGTTTATGTTAAGGTACTAAGGGGAAAGTACTGCTTCAGGATTATTGGAAAACTATAGTAGACTGACCTGAGAACAGACCAAGGCCAGTGACCTGTGGCCCTGCTCACACTGACAAGCATGCTGTATGTAATGCTTCAAACTTAATTGACTTAAAAAAACATTGGCTTGATCACTGAAACATCAGAAACAGCCATCCCTCTGGAGGCTGTGTCAATACTGAAGATGAGGCCAGCCTGTGCTGGAGAGACCTTGCCTCAAAAAGGAAAGGGTTGGGCTGGTGAGATGGCTCAGCAGGTAAGAGCACCCGACTGCTCTTCCAAAGGTCCTTAGTTCAAATCCCAGCAACCACATGGTGGCTCACAACCATCCTTAACAAGATCTGACTCCCTCTTCTGTTGTGTCTGAAGACAGCTGCAGTGTACTTACATGTAATGAATAAATAAATCTTTAAAAAAAAAAAAAAAAGGAAAGGGTTGGGGATGTAGCTCTGGTAGAGCATTTGCCTAGCATGTATAAGTCTTTGGGTCCAGTCTTTAAAACCTCACAAATAAAACAAAACAAAGGAAAATAAAATTCCAGACACAACCCAGTTCCTTGGAGTAACTCCTCCCAGGGCGGAGCCCTCTGTTTAACTTTCGTAAGAGGATGTGTCAGCAATGACTTAGTTGGTACAGACTTCAACAGTTCAGCTCTGCCGCCAAGCATGCTGGGTAGTTCCTATAGTTGAATTCCAGTGGCTGGGGACAGGCTAGGGAAAAAGCAGTTTTGAAACACACACACACACACACACAGTCTCAGACACACAGACACACCCACACACCCACAGAAGGAGTGCTCACAAAAGGTACTCAGAGTTCTGCAGGAACAAGTCAGTTCCAGAGGGAGACTGGGAAATCTTCCCATCCAAATAATAAGTAGACTGTTAAGAAAAAAAACAGGGCTGGAGAGATGGCTCAGCGGATAAGAGCACTGAGTTCAAGTCCCAGCAACCACATGGTGGCTCACAACCATCTGTGATGGGATCTGATGCCCTCTTCTGGAGTGTCTGAAGACAGCGACAGTGTACTTACATATAATAAATAAATCTTTAGAAATAAAAAATAAAAAAAAAATCAGAAAACTGGCTGGGGCATAGCACAGTTGATAAAGTGTTTGCTGAGCAATCCTGAGGCTCAGGTGGGCGTGGTGGCTCTTGTAATCCCAGTGTTGGGTGGTGGAGTCAGGTGGTGGTCAGTCAGCCAAGCCAGTGGTCAGTGAGGTCCAGGCCCATGGGAGACCTTGTCTCAAACAAACACATTTAAAAGTACCCGGGAAAAGACACAGGAGTGCACAGGTATACCAAGATAAATTAATAAATACCAGCAAATGCACAGTTGCATGGGGCTGCCTGGCTTCTCCTGCTCTCAGCGGAGCCCTAGTGAAAAGAAACTCAAAGATGGCTGATTAGTTCAAACTGAAGTCTAGCAGAGCTTAAGTTCAAACTAGAGCCCCAGACACACTTGGTTTTCCTCTCCCCTCCAGGCTCCATTAGCCCCTTCTTGTTACACTGTTTCTCTTCTTCTCCCTTTTGCAATTAAAAAAAAAAATCTCTGCAGGAACTGTCAATAAAGCGGAGAATGATAGCACACATCTGCAATCCCTGCACTTTGGAAGCCAAGGCTGGAAGATTGAGACTGGTAGGCCAGGGAGCTGGGGAGCTGGCTGACGGATAGAAACACTGCTGCTCTCCCAGGACCCTGGTTCATGTCCCAGCACCACATAAAGCCAGGCATGGCAGCACACACATGGATAACCTCAGCACTCAGGATGTCGTTGATGAAGGAAAGTAAGTCACCCCTGGGCTGGAGAGGGCTCTGTGGTTAAGAACACTTATTGTTCTTCCAGAGGACCTGGGAAGATTCCAGAATCCACAAACAGGCTCACAACGCCTGTCCCAGGAGATCTGTTGCCCTTTTCTAACCTTTTTCAGGCACCAGGCATGCATGTGGCACAAAAAAAAAAACCCCAAAAAACAAAAAAATAACAAAAAAAACAACCAAACTACCACGCATATGCACCCCTCCCCCAATCTATGCTTTAACAGGATCTTCAAAGTGCCAAAAAGTGAGGGACTGGCTGGGGACATAGCTCAGTTGGTAAGAGTATACCTAGTATACACAGTTCTGGGGTTGGCCCCCCACACCATATTAGACTGAGCAAGGTAGTGCAGGGCTGAAGTGTCAGCACTTGGGAGGTGAAAGATCAGGAGCTCAGGGCCATCTTTAGCTAACATAGCAGCTCAAGGCCATCCTAGGCTACTGGAGACTCTTGTTTCAAAAACAAAACAAAGAGATGCTCCAACCTCTTGACTCCTCAGCTGAGGTCAGATTTAGATGAACCACGTATATTTGCCACAAGTCTAATTTGCATTCTCTAACAGTGACTGGGGCCAAGCAGGATGGCGCAGTGGTTTAAATAAGGCACTCGCCACCAAACTTGAAAACCTGGAATCTGATGCCTGTGACCCACATGATGGGCGAGAATGGCCTCCTACAAGCTGTCCTCCCACCTCCTGCACGAACCATAGCATGTGAACACCACACACACACACACACACACACACACTGATGTGGGCTCCATCTACCTTTCTCTTTTCCCAGTTGACTCTGAAATAGGGCTAGATAAGGACAGTACTTGAGGGGCTCCCTCAAACCCCATACCACCTCCTGTTGCCCAAGCCTGTCGTCATTGCCCAGTCTTTATTTTTGGTCTATCCGTCTTACAGGATGTAGCAACTGAGCCCTTCCTCTTTAATACTTTCTTTCTCTGGTGGCCAAGTGCCACTTAGAGAGCAACAAGGTCATTCCCTTTCCTCTCTGTGGGACCTTTATGTATTGAGGTCCGTCTTCCTGACCTCTATGCATTGAAGTGCTCTGACACTCAGCCTTGGGTCTCCTTGCCTATCTGGAACCTTTTACCTCCACTAAGATGTTCTAATATCTTTAACACTCCAGGGAGTTGCAACGCTTGTTTGCTGAGGCCCAGACATAGTAAGAGACTCCTGTTTTCTCTACACCATCATGAAGATTTTCAGCAAATGTGGTCTTTTCTTGTTTTGTGATGAGATTTAACTATATAATCTAGACAGGTCTTGAATTCAAAATCTCCCTGTCTCAGCCTCCATAAATGCCAGGATTACAGCATGAACCATCACACCCACCCTAAAATTACATTTATTTTATGTGTATGTGTACATGTGCAGGCATGGGTGCCAGGGTGTGTAAGTAGAGGTCAAAGGACAGCTTGTCAAAGTTACTTGTCTTCTCTTGGGCTGGCCTTTTACTCAGAGATCCCCTCACCTCTGCCTCCCAAGTGCTGGCATTATTAAAGGCATGTACCACTAGGCTCAGCTTTATTCTCTCAGGTTTTTTTTTTTTTTAATATTTATTTTATGTATGTGAGTACACTATTGCTGTCTTCAGACACACCAGAAGAGGGCATTGGATCCCATTACAGATGGTTGTTAGCTATCATGTGGTTGCTGGGACTTGAACTCAGGACCTTTGGAAGAGCAGCCACTGTTCTTAACCACTGAGCCATCTCTCCAGCCCTATTCTTACTCTTAATAGAGCACCTCTCTAGGTTTTTAAGGCCCCTTTCACTTTTGCCTCACTTTTGTACATGCATGAGAGAGCATGTACGTACACACACACACACACACCCCATTTTTTTTCTAATGATTTCCCTCTCACTTCATGGCTCGATCTTGGTCTTGAGACCCTCTTTCCTAATAAACTGCATTTCTGAAAGGTCATTCTGGGCCAGCCTCCTTCCTTGACCTCACCACTGCATTACTATAGCTAACACTATTCACTTAGTGCTATACATTTGAATACCTCTCACTGCAGTGGAGGCCACGAGTGTCTCTGCATGCTGTCTCTGGTGGAAATACTGCACTCAGACAGTACCTGAGTGTTGGATGGACACTCAAATGTCCATTGAACAAAACACTTTCGGTTTTGGTAGGGTAGACTGGCCTGGAATTTGAAACACTTGAGCTTTTAATCCTCCAGCCTTTATACTGCCTGAAGGTTGAGACTATAGGTATGTACCACCACGCCTGGTTTAGGTGTTGCTAGAGGCTCTGTGCATGCTGAGCCAACAGCCTATCAACTGAGCTCCATTCCCAGCCCTGACCTGGAACTCTTGATCCTCCTGCTTTAGCCTCCCATGTATTGAGATTATAGTGTGCACTGCCACACCTGACCACATCACTGCTTCTGCCTAGGTACAGACTTCATGACCACAGTCCCTGGCCTGTGCTCTGCTTACAAGGGGAAGCTCACTGCGCAAATTTCAAGCTACTAACCTCCCCAACCTTCCCCGGAAAATACAATGCAATGCAATGCAATGCAATGCAATGCAATGCAATGCAATGCAATGCAATGCAATGCAATGCAATGCAATGCAATGCAATACAATACAATACAATACAATACAATACAATACAATACAATACAATACAATACAATACACCAGACAGTGGTGGCTCACGCTTTTAATCCCAGCACTTGGGAGGCAGAAGCAGGCGGATTTCTGAGTTCAAGGCCAGCCTGGTCTACAGAGTGAGTTCCAGGACAGCCAGGGCTACACAGTGAAACCCTGTCTCGAAAAACCAAAAATAAATAATACATACATACATACATACACAGGTAAATATGTAAATAAAATTATCCCTGTAAGAATCTTTTTTTTTTTTTTTCTGAGACAGGGTTTAAAGGCTCTGTAAGAATCTTAATTAGTATGCAATGGCTTTCCAAAAGGCAAAGAATAAAGTACAAAAGCCCAGAGGTGGTGGTGCGTTCCTTGAATCCAGTACCCTGGAAGCAGAGGGGGGTGAGCTCCAAGTTCAAGGCCCAGGATGGCCAGGGCTACACAGAGAAACCCTGTCTCCAGAAACCAAAACAAAAGACTAAAGCACGTGCGGTGTGATGCACTGGTTGTACCTTTATTATTTTTACCTCGTTCACTAGCAGTTCTGTGATGCAAGGTTACCATACACAGTTAGATAATGTCTGCATTACACATCTAGGGCTATACAGCAAAAGAATCAGGATTAGTACAAATACAAGAACTGTATTTACATTTTGTATACTCAAGCTCCAAACATTAGATATTTACAAAATAAAACATGAAAATGAAATCCAAAATTAATAATGTACATTGTTGCTTGTGCTCAACTCCTTCCCTGGGGAGAGATCAGTTTGCAAAGTCTTGGTTCAAAAAGGCCACTTATGCTTCATGGATTCTGTTATAGCATGGGGATGGTGACAGGAGACGCCACTCTTAACAGACAAGTATGTTAGAGCCACAAAGTCTACGACAATGCTTAAACATGAGGAGGCTGGTGGGTCCCTTCGGTGAATTGATGTCAGAATACACAGTATGAAAAGAATCAGTTAAGGACATGACAACATAGAACATCCAGGGCTTGGCACAAGACCAACCTCTGCCTGGACTTTGTCTGAGCAGCTATCTACCGTGAGGCTTTCTGTCTGATCTGCAGAACCGGGATTGAACCAATGGCATCACATATAGTTGCCAAGTGCCCTACCACTAACCAACACCCTAACCTCTGGCTCTGAGTTTTTAACACCAGTTCTCTATCAACTCTTAACTTCTTTCTTAAATTTCTTTTTTTAAGTAATTAGGGGCTCTCTTAAGTTCTTTTTTTTTTTTTAAGAGCTCAAATATCTACTTCATAAATGGCCTTTTGAACAGTAACAGCAATAATCTCTCGGCTGATGATCTCTGACTTGCTCGACGGTCGTGGTCTTACTCACTCTTGGTGGATCACAGGCAGTACTCAGTGCCAGAGGTCACTCAAAAGCATTCAGCAAACCTTCCAAGAGCAGCAACACAACCATTCTTTTCTTCTCACAGAGCAAGTTAAAGATTACATTTTCCAAAAGGAACCCAAATGAAAAGTGATGGACCCACGCTAAACAAACCACACCCCCCTGGTATTGATCAGGAGAGTCAAAGCACAGCACCCTAGAGTCCCAGCAGGAGCCACACAGGGCAGAGCCTTCCCCTTTCAGTCCAATGTGCAATTCATTACAGTTGTATAAATATACAAATACCTTACAAAATTAAATATCCCTGTAAATTAGACAAGAAGCAGCAGGTAACAAAGTCTATGCTTTGAAATATGTGCCAGGAAAAATCATGTTTTTAGACCCCACACACCTTTTACAACCATTCATTCCTTCATCTAAACAAGATTAAAAAAAACTGAAAAATTGATAGATATATAAATTCCACATAGCTGAAGAGAAAAAAAAAATAATGGTTTCTTAGCTGAGGAACCTTCAGCTCTCACCTCATCGAGTTTCTCACTTATGGACTGGAGATCAGGGGCCTGCTCAGAAGCAGTCTGGCCTGTGCTCCCACCTTGCCTTGTGCAGGGACTGCCTGGTCCCTGACAGCCTGGGACTGAGAGCTGACTGACTCCCAGGGTCGTTTCCCAGAAGCAGGCAAGGCCTGAGCACTGGCGGGGGACAGTTATGAGGCTATATCTGCTTGGGAGGAAGGAGGATAAAGACATAAAGGAAGGGGGAGACTAATTCATTTTAACCAGCACTCACTTTTCTGTAATTTGTATTTTTTCCTTGTAGGTTTTTTTTGTTTGTTTGTTTAAAGGAGTGCTTTGAAAATTTAAAAAAAAATCTTAAAAGTAGTTATTTTAAAGATTAGTTCTCTTAACTTTCCTGCTACTATGGCAATCACAAAAATCTCATGAACAGGTCCTGCCATAAAACCCTTTCTCTTTCAGAGCTTCGGAGCAGGTGACCTTGTCTGGAAACAGAACACAAAGCCCTCAAATGCTCCGATTCTGATCTGATCCTGGGTCCCAATGACAGCAGGGAGAAGCATACGTGCCCAAGCTCCAACCTTACTTTCCCTGGCTTTCTAATGAGGCCTCCTTATATAAGGGGGCCTCTGATGAAGGCGGGGTCCAGTTTGGCTCATGCTGACATTTGATATTTGCAAAGCAAAGACTTTCTAAACCAGTTTTGTTTGAGTTAAAAGAAAACAAGTCTTCACAGGGTTTAGTGTGCCGCACACTGTCACCCTCCCCCAGGCGTCACACCTCTCGCCACAGACACGGATCCTTCCGCCTACCTTCCTAACAGCAGCAACATCAGTGATTCAGTTTAAAAGCGACCTTTAATCTTCGTTTCCCTGAAATTAGATTTAGTTCCGGCCCAGGAAACTGTCTACAGGCATAGACAGAGTCTGCTGAATTTGAGTATACACCAGAAGGACATGCTGTGTCCATTAGACAACAGAGACTTCTAACTACATTAAAAATCTCATAGATATGCTTAGGAAACAAGTAACATTACAGTTAGTAACCTATACTTTAAGGAGAGAAAGAAAGTTTTAAAAATCCACCAGAGCTGAGCATCTTTTAGATAAGAACAGTCTGATTTCTGCTTTTTCTTTTCTTTTTTTTCCTTTTCTTTCCTTTCCTTTTCTTTTCTCCATGGTCCACTTTTCCTCTTTGCAAGGCAACTGTAACGAAGGAAGCTGGAAGTCCTGTTCTTCAGAGAGAAGCAAGGGGCTGCATGCTCTGCAGTGGGGATGGGCTCTCCACCAGAAGGAAATCCATTCCTTCTCTACCCTCAGGTAGCCAGGAGCCTTCGCAGACTGGAGGTGAGCAGATGCCTTCCTGGGTACGTAAGTGATGCTGAAACAGGCTGGCGAGGCCAGGAAACAGCAGTGTGAATGTCCCCAAGTCACTGGCACAGCAACTCAAGTAGTTCCAGCGGACATTCTGTGCCCTACTCAGTCCCCAGCACTTACTGGCCGGTGGAGGGAGAGCGTTATTTTCTATAACCTCTTAAACCCGGAGGCCTGGTTTGTTAGAAGCCACAGAAACTGGTAGCAGGGAAATTCTTCCTAAGGGAGTATTGCCAAACCAGACGAGGACAGTGGGGGAAGGGGGCATGTCACAATCCAGTAGCAAACTGCTGGGAGACAATCTTTTTTGACCCTAAATGCCTTCTGATTTGTTTGGAGTGGTGGTAAGGACTATTCTGGCATCCAGAAAACAATGCCATGTTTGTTCATATGGAGTACTGCTGGAAATGGCCACTGGATTTAGATGGAGACCTCAAGATTTATGCTGAAGCCATAAGTCTTTGATCAAAGGGAGCTACAACAATCACAAGCTGCACTCAGCACTCTCAGAGCAACAACAATGGTCCTATCACCAGAAAGTCAAACACTCCCCAGTGCCTCTGGTGGGAAATCTGTTCATGACATCACATAATTCCAAACAGTGATGCTGAGACCAGAGTTGGGAAACTCCTAGACAAACGCTCCTTCCCAGGGAGAAGACAAGTCTGCCGGACCCTGCTGTAAGGAGCTGCAGTCACCCTTGTGACTCACTGCCCAATCTACTGCAGCAGCCCGAGTCTTAAAGGGCCAGCAGCAGCCTCTGTTGCAGGCCAATCACAAGGCCCCTCTGCATCTTCCACTCTATACATCTATGCTCTGAGCCCTGATTTAGACAGAGAATTTAAATCCCATTTCTGAGCTTCCCATAGTGCTTTCCCTGAATGGAAACACACGGATTAGCCACCAAAGAGAAAGAGAGAAAGAGAGAGAGAGAGAGACAGACAGACAGAGAAAGACACACAGAGAAAGAGAGAGAGAGACAGACACAGACACAGAGAGAGAGACAGACAGACACACACACACACACAAAGAGACAGAGACAGACACTAAGAGAGAAAGAGACAGAGAGAGAGAGAGAGAGAGAGACAGAGAGAGAGAGAGAGAGAGAGAGAGAGAGAGAGAGAGAGAGAGAGACAGAGAGAGAGAGAGAGAAACAAGTTTTCTTCTCCTGGCCGACAATACCAAATGTCTCCTCCCTTAGTCTCTAAACCACCCAGAAAAAAGAAGATTATCATAAACAAAGGGGAAAGTAAAAGAGAGACAGAGAAGTTACCCTGAAAACCAGAGCTATACAGAGACAACAGTCGGACAGTGACCGTGACGGGGACCTAACATCCAAAGGAAGCTGAAGTACACAGGAGAATCACTGGGAGATGTGCTGGGTCCCCACGGGTGTGGGTGAGTATGAGTGTGTATGGACGTGTAGTGGTTTTGCTCCCCTTTGTTAGGCCACATGCTACAAGTCTTAGCACAAGAATAAGAAGAGTCAGAGCCATGGAGAGGGAGCAGAGAGCTAGACAAGTGCTGGGTGAGGAGGGAAAAGTCGTTAAGCCACAGGATTACATACAAGAATAACTGTCAAGAATCACAAAGAGAATGAGAGGTAACACTTTCTTTATCTGTCGAAGGTGAGCAAGGCTCAGTCAGGAGAACGCTCAGTACTTGGGCTGGCTCGGGCATCTGCGAGAGAGTTTTGACCTATGAGAAAAACAGGAGGCAGGGTTAGAAGAGTGGATGCTGGTCTCCTAGCCCATTCCGCAGGCCGGGTTTCTACGCTCCTAAACATGGCTGGACCAGCAGTTCTCAACTCGAGACCCCTTTGAGGGCTGAATAACCTTTTCACAGGGGTGGCACAGCAGATAGCCTGCAGAGCAGATATGGACATTATGACTCCTAACAGTAGCACAGGGACAGCTTTGAGGTCTTCCCTAACCTGGGGACTCTGTGAGATGCGCTCCTCTCACACAGGGCTGAACTATGGGAGTCCACTAAAGCACTCAATCTCTCCTTTACTCGGTGCTCTGGGCCTTCTGCAGACCTCCTGAAAACTGAAACCTAAAGGAGATGAAGGATAGGACCGGTGGTGTCCTTACAGCTGAGGATGCATGACACCGCACTGGAAGCAGGGCACTCATCTCACCCTGTAACTCATCATCGTACCCTTGCCTTCCTTTCCAGTTTCATCCCAGTTAGAATGACACATCTTTCCTACTCATGCTGGTTGTTTCTGGGCCTGAAAGCTGAGCAGAGAAAGGAAAGAGCTTTCTCGAGCCAGGCATGGTAGTGCACACCTGTGAACCCAGCCCTTGGGATGAGGTGAAGAACTTAGAATCTGGCTTGGGCTATACAGTGAGACTGTCTCAGCATGACAAAATGAAGCAAAAGAACAGTATCTGACCTTATTGTGCCAGCCAGAAGTGGGTTAAAGGCATATAACCAGTCATTCATGTCTTTGTCATTGAGAGCTTGCAGAAGGACCCCACGGTGCTTTGTGCATACAGCAAAAGTATTAGGTGTCTGGGAAGAGACATTAGGTAGAAGAAAGTTATTGGAGAGAATGAACAGTTAGGACCATCTTGCCAAATTCACAGGGTGCACAGCACTTCACACTGAAAGTTCATGCAACCCAGATATAAACTAGGATCCATGCCACAGACTAGAACACCAAACTGAAAAGGGAAGAACACAGGGAGCATCAGACAGCCAAGTCAGGAGAGACCGACCTTCACCATGGCCTGCTGGTCCTCGCTGTACTCCACCTGTGCTGTAGACAGGTTAATGATGCCACGCTCTACTGGGTCTTTGTCACTGTTATAGATGAAGACGTAAGGGCGACGAACCACAACGAAATGTTTAGCCCAGTTACTGGAAAGTGGCTCTTTGAAATGCAGGTATCCTTTCTTAGACACCACTGATCTGAAAGGACATTGTAAAAGAAGTCAGTTTCTCCTAAAGTAAACATTAGTAAGCTGAGATCCATCAATACATGCTTCCCGAGCCCTCAGATGCACCGGGACAGGAAAATGATCCACTTGGCCTAGATCATCACTGGTCACAGCAGCACAATGTGCTATAGGCTCAGATGCCCACCGTACACCGCAGCACAGCCCTGTGCTCTAGGCTGGAACAGCCTTGCACAGCAGAGCTAGAAAGGCAGCATGTCACAGTACTCACCCCGCTCTGACTTCTTCAATGTCTGGAACAAGATTGAGAAATTCATTCTTTCCTGCTCGGGCCAAATAGGGTGTCTCCACAGTTGGGACGATCTGAAACTGTTCAAATTCTTGGCAGGGACTGGAGGCACGAGAGTTGGCTTCTGGGGTCCTTACAGAGGAAGAAAAGAGTAAGAAGCACTTCAGTTAGGTCAGAGCAACTGTGGACATGACCTCACCCAGACACAGTGCCCCTGCCCAGGTGCCAGAGGCAAACATCAGTTTCAGAGTTCAGCTAGAAGAAGCTCGTGTCAGAAAGGTAACCCTCAATTCCAGCATTTTCTCCTTGGAACAGGACACTGGGGACCACTGAGTCCTGAGAACACAAGCATCTGAATAGGAACTGTGTCCCCTCAGGAGTGTCCTGTCAGTCTCATGGCCAGAACTGACACAGTGGGTCTCAAAGTGCGGCCCCTGACTGACAGCAGCAGCTCTCTCTGGGACTGGTAGACTGCACAGTCAGAGACACAGGACGATGCTTGGCCACTGTGCTATAGCAAGTTTCTAAGGGGTTTTAAAAAGTTCACATCTTGGGCTGGAGAGATGGCTCAGAGGTTAAGAGCACTGTCTGCTCTTCCAGACTCTCATGAGTTCAATTCCCAGCAACCTCATGGTGGCTCACAACCATCTGTAATGAGGACTAGTGCCCCCTCCTGGCTTGCAGGCATAAATGCAGGCAGAATACCGTGTACTTAATAAATAGGCTCCTAAGAGCAGGAGTAGAGTAGTGATCGCCATCACTCTTTAGGCCTCTGTTCTGGTTGTTAGGGGTCTCCTAGAATAGCTTAGCCTGATGATTCTGTATATTTCTGATTCTAAAAGTCCATTTTGAGGCTGGAGAGATGGCTAAGCGGTTAAGAGCCCTTATAGCTCTTCCAGAGGTCCTGAGTTCAATTCCCAGCAACCACAACCATCTATAATGGAATCTGATGCCCTCTTCTGGTGTGTCTGAAGACAGCTACAGTGTACTCATAAAATTAAAAAATCTTAAAAAAAAAAAAAAAAAGGTTCATTTTGCAAGCTTTACTATTTCTTGTGTGTGTGTGTGTGTGTGCGCGTGTGTGCATGTGTATGTGTGTGTTGAGTGTGTTTGAGTGTGTGTGTGTGTGTGTGTGTGTGTATGCATGAGCTCATGCATGTGGAAGCCTTCCTCTATCACTAGATGCCTTCCTCTATCATTCTCCACTTGATTGTGCTAAGTTTTTACCTTTTATGTGGTATCTATTTATTCTGTGAGTTTTATACCCTATACAATGTACTTTGATCATCTCCACCACCACACACCCCTTCCAGCTTCATGTCAGTAATCCAGTGAGTTCAGTTAGTGCTGTCTATATTCACACAGGCATGGGCCAGATACTAGAGCACGGACCAGTGGCCATGCCACAAAGAAAAAGAACTCTTTCCCAGCAGCCATCACTTGCCCATAGCTCCTCAGCTAGGAACTGGGCCCCCTGAGCCTCTCCCAATCCATGGGCTGGCTTCTTCTTATGCAGGTCTCAGGCAGGTGACCACATCCAGAAGACACTCCTCCCGTCCCCCAGCTCTTAGATCCACCTGACTCAGCCTCCTCAGCACTGAGATCAGAGTCCTGTTCCCCTGCAGATGCTTTTCATGTGGATGCTGGGGAGCTGAACGCAGGTTCTCATGCTGGCACAGCAAGCGCTTCGCCATCTGAGCCATCTCTGTGGGCCTCTAGGCTTTATCATTTCTTGAACTGGGATGCATCTTATATTTGATTTGTGTTTTTAATTAGCTTCTGCTTTCTTAGTAGCACATATAACAATTTCATACAGCTAATAACATCCTAAATTTAATAAACTTAAATGAACAAAGTGCCCACACACTTTAGAGTTGTCCAGAATAGGACAGTGATGTGCTGAATCCAGAACTATAGAAAAACTGGTACTTTGTCTCTGTGATATCTGAGTACTCACTTCTGATCCATAGAGCTGCTCCTGGAGTCCACCAGAGAGGGGCAAGTGGAGGAGGGCGTGAGGGTGGAACTGCTGAAACTGGACACAGAGGGGTCCCGTCCAATTGGAGAGATGTCAGACAACTACAACAAAGGCAGCACCAATGAGATTCAGCAGCAGCAGCACAACGGAGCTCAACGTTAGCTAGACTAGACGGCCAGCAAGCCCAGGATCTGCTGTCTCAGCCACCTCAGCCCTAGGATCAGAGGCGACGCTTTTTACATGGGCACTGAGGATCTGAACACAGGTTCTCATGCTTGTATGACAAGCACTTTACATCTGCCTCTGCCACAAAGAGCAGCAAAAGTCGTCCAAGATGGCTAGTACCTCATCTTTTATAAGGCTGATTCAAAGTCATTAAAGAAAACAAGCCTCTGTAACACAATTATTACTGCTCATAGGCAACGCACCAAACCCTTGGTTCTGTCCCCAGAATGAGGAAGAAAAGGAGGAAGGAGAGAGATGAGGGAGGGGGAGAGAAAGAATGAGAAGCTCTGTGTGTCTCTAATTAATTCTCCCTGCTATTACACAGCCTGCACACACACACCAAGCACCTATTGTTCAAAGCACATGGCAAAGTCCTGCACTCATGGAGCGGAGCATACATTAGTGAAGAAGGGAGACAGACTTTCAAACGTTGCAAGATGGTCAGGCCCATGATACACAGTTAGACCAGGTCGCAAAAAAACCCAAAGGAATGAATGAATGAATGAATGAACGAATGAATGAACAAGTAAATAGAACAAAACCAAAAAGTACCAGATAGTAGGGCCAGAAATATGTCTCAGTGTTAGACCAGGTCGCAAAAAGCCCAAATGAATGAATGAATGAACGAATGAATGAACAAGTAAATAGAACAAACCCAAAAAGTACCAGATAAAGGGCCAGAAATATGTCTCAGTGGTTAAGAGAACTGGCTGCTCTTACATAGGACCTGGGTTTGAGTCCCAGCATCCACACAGTAGTTCATGACTATCTGGGACTTCAGTTCCATGGGATCCAACGTCTTTTTCTGACCTCCACAGGCATCGGGTACAAACACAATGCACAGAGCTACATTCATGCAAAATACCCATACATATAAAATTAAAATAATAAGAAGGAAAAATAAACAAATGTTTCAGGGGTGGCTGGCCTGCTGTGGGGGCTCAAAGAGGCCCACTCCAAGCAGGCAATGGTGGGGCAGAAACCAGAAATGATGAGGGAGGCAAGCATGGGAATGTCTAGAAGAAGGTACTGGAGGTGCAGAGAGACCCAGGCAGGCAATAGCTGGGAAGGCTGAAGGAAAAGCCAAAGGGTTAAGCTGATTAAGGCCATGAAGGACACCCAGGTACTCTCAAGAACTATCACCTTTTGCTGAACCCATTAAGTCGAATGCCACCAACAGTTTCATTGTTTTGTTTCACGCAAAAAGCTTAGTACTTCCCAACATCACAAGCTCTTCAAAGGAAACCAAAACAAACAAACAAACAAACACCTAAATATTTCCTATGACAGTAATCCTACACATCCTAGAAGGCATCTGCCAACTTCAGAAGTCAGTGTTCTGACAAAATCAGAAGCCACGGCAGAGCATAATGTCACACCCCTTCAGATACAGTCTACACCCATGACTTTCTAAAAGCAGCACACGTTGTGACAATTTGGACCGCTGAAAAAGGAATGGTCCACACCACACCAGTGACGCCCAATGGCCTCAGCGTGCTCACCTTACAGTCACTGATGCTGCCGTGCACCTGGCTGAATTCTCGATTGAAAGTGTGGGTGAGAAGTTGCAGGCACTGAAATGAGAGATGGTAGAGAGTCAGTCAGTCAGGGCTGAACATAAACTTCCAATGGCTAAATGCAGTCCTGTATACAGGAGAACTAATATGTCCTATACCTATGCTAGCTTAGAATACCTACGAGTATGCTGAGGAAAGCTAGCATATGTCTAGTTAAGGCAGTAAAAAGCAAATGGATTTCAACAACCATCCTTAATACAACCAAAGCAAATTACTACAGACATAGATTAGAAGTGCTTATGAGTAGAGCATGGTAGCCCATGATAGCATTAGAGAAACAGGGGTAGATAGATCTCTGTGAGTTCAAGACTAGCCTGGTCGACATATAGCAAGTTTCAGGACAGCAAGGGTTACATATTAGAGAAACCCTATCTCACTAGGAATATAGCAGCAGAATCAGACATGGCAATATACACCTCTAATTCCAGCACTCAGCAGACAGCCAGGCACAGGCTGCCGCCAATTCAAGGTCAGCTTGATCTAGACAACAAGTTTCAGGTCAGCCAAGGCAACACAGGAAGACTGTGTCTCAGAAATACAAAAGAATCGACATCTTTCTAATTCTCAATTCAATAAAAGACATGGGTTGGGAATGTAGCTTAGTGGTAGAGTGTTTGCCAAGCATACATGAGGACCTATGTTCAATTTCCCACACTGGAAAACCAAAACCAAAACCATGAACCCTTCTGGTTTTCCTTCATGTTTTCCTAAGCACACTAGAAGACCACCTGACTACTAAGACGAGACACACACAAACCCGTCTAAGTTTTCTATCCTCTGTCGCCGCCGACTACAGGCGTCATCAGGCGACCCAGGAGTCATCCTGAATCCTTGCCTTCTCCATCCATCCAGTACCCTCGTCCCCTCTCTGAAGAGGCTTCGCGTTTCTAATGGACCATTGTAACAAGGAGCTCCCTTCCTCACTCTCACTTTCTGCTAAAGAAAACTCTTATTGTTGATTAGTTTAATGTAATTTTGGCATACTTACGGTCAAACTCAGGGCCTTGCACATGCTGGGCAAAGTACTCTACCACTGAGCTATAGACCATTAGTCCTACTAAAGAATTTGTAATCTTGTTTAAAATATGCAGGAACAAATAAACACCATTTGAAATATTTACATCATTCCCAGGACCCTCTGGGCCTCTGGATGCCCAAATAGGATCGATTCCATTTCCTGTCACTCTATCCCATGAATTCCCTAAGCCACTGAATACCCCTAACATGTGTTTCCGAGGCCAGCTCACAATACCAACTCTATAGGATACAGCCCTGTGAGGGTAAGGACTGACCCTTATTATTTCATATGTTCAATATGAGTATCAGTGTCTTCAAAGACAGCTGCTGACAATGATGGAACAGAGAGATTATCTCCGTGCCTGCTGGTAGGGACTCTAAGCAAAAACAGAAGGGATTCTCCACCTTTGTAGCCAGCTCTTTCTCTCGGTCTACCAGGCTTTCAATGTCTGCTGAGTCGTAGCCACTGCTCTCGCTCGGTGTGATGGCGCTTTCAAAGGTGGTGGTTGAGATCTGAGAAGAGATGCTGGTGGAGGTGCTAAGGGTTCCACTGCTGAGGCTGGGGGACAGTGAGTCACTCAGAGACTTAGGGATGCTGTCACCAAGTCTCTCCCGAAGCAGCAAGAAGTGGCGAGTTTTTTCCACCTGTCAAGAGGAACATCATTACTTAAGCCCAGTTAGTGTTTTCATATGCAGTTATGCTTTCATCACAGGAAATCAAAGAGCCGAGGGGTCACAGAGGGAAGGCAAGGGTAGGACTGGGTGGATGCTGTCCTGCCTGAGTCCCTGACGTGGCCCAGGCTGCCCCTGATACCTCATGCAGCAGCTCCAGCTTCTCCAGCTCCCACTGGTGTTCCAGAATGAGGCTGTCTCCACGAGGTCGCCAGCCCGCTAGGTTCTCCTCTCCCCGCACATATGCCACTGAGGTATCCAAGACTTTTCTCCTCCGCCTCTGCATGCCTAACATAAGAAAAACCATGATTTTTTTGTTTTTTAATACCCCAGAGAAAAATCTAACTCCAATTTAAGTCAAAACAAATTACTCTTACACATTTTAAAATAGCAAACCAAATCTGGCCTATGAGATTTTATTTATTAATAAAACTGATGCCAGGAATGGTGGTGCATGTCTTCTATCCATGGAGGGAAGAGCCGGAAGCAAGTAATCCCTGTGAGTCTGAGGCTAGCGTGGTCTAAACACTGAGTTCCATACTAGTCTGGGGGACACAGTCACACCATCCGTTAAAAATAGAAAGCTAGGACTGGTGAGATGGCTCAGTGGGTAAGAGCACCCGACTGCTCGTCCGAAGGTCCAGAGTTCTAATCCCAGCATCCACATGGTGGCTCACAACCATCCGTAACAAGATCTGGCGCCCTCTTCTGGACTGTCTGAAGACAGCTACAGTGTACTTACATATAATAAATAAATAAATCTTTAAAAAAAAAATAAATCTTTAAAAAAAAAAATAGAAAGCTAGGAGGTAGTGGTCCATGACTTTAACTCTAGGACTTGAAAGGCAGAGGCAGGTGGATTTCTGAGTTTGAAGCCAGTCTGGTCTATTACAAAGCGAGTTCCAGGACAGCCAGGGCTATACAGAGAAACCCGGTCTAAAAACTCAAAAAATGCTGGGCTCAGACCTAGGGTCTTGTGAAAACTAAACAAATGCTTTATCATTATTAATCTGTACCTCAGCCATAAACATGGATTTCTGACAATTTCCCTGGTAAAGCTGATGCTGTTGCTCAATGGTATGAGCTGAGAAATGATCTTTGTTAAGGCGGTGTAGTAAGCAGTTGTAAGGTTTTCTGAATAGCTAGGCTCCGTGGCTCAGAACCTGTGATCCTAGCACTTGGAAGGCAAGGGGCTGTTGTAGGTTGCAGGCCTAAACAAAATCCAATCTCAAGAAATGCTTTCTGGGCTGGAGAGATGGCTCAGCAGTAAAGAGCACTGACTGCTATTCCAAAGGTCCTGAGTTCAATTCCTAGCAACCACATGGTGACTCACAACCATCTGTAACGGGGTCTGGTGCCCTTTTCTGGTGTGTCTGAAGAGAGCAATGATGGTGTACTGGTATGCATAAAATAAACAAATCTTTAACATGTAAAAAAAGAAATGCTTTCTAAGCCAAAGATTTTTTGTTTTGTTTTGTTTTGTTTTTTGAGACAGGGTTTGTGTCTCTGTGTATCTGTGGAACTTGCTTTGTAGACCAGGTTGGCCTCAAATGCAGAAATCCACCTGCCTCTGCCTCCTGAGTGCTGAAACTAAAGGTGTGTGCCACCATGGCCCCACTAAGCCAAAGTTATTCTAATTCTCCTAACAAGTTCATATTTCACAGCCTATTGTAGCTTGTTGAACACCATTTTTATAATCACATTATATGCCATAAATCAAAGAGTGTATTTTACCACTCCATCACTATAAAACTGGCTTGTAAAATACTAAAAGACTTTCTTCCTCCCAACATGAATGAGTCTCCAATTTTTTTTAGTAATATTCCTGAAGAATATGGTGTGGTAAGAGCTTACCTGGGCTTCCAGTATCCGCCATTTTGCATAAGCTCAGCTCATAGATCCCAGTCACTCGGTTGCTATTGAAGATAAATTAGAACAGCTGGTGAGCTTCTTGTAGCACAAACTGGGAAAACCCTGGGTTTGCTTACTTAATAAACAGCATGTCTTCTTGATGGCTACAACTCCACACTTAGATACACACCATTTTCACTTTTATTTATTTATCTGTGAGTGTGTGTGTCTGTGTCTGTCTCTGTAGGCATGCATAGGTTGGAGGTCAGCTTGGGGACTTAGTTTTCTGGTGCCATCATGTGGGTGCCGCAGCTCAGGCGGATGGCAGGCTCCTTCACCCGGGGCCATCTTTCTGGTCCTAGTTAAGACACTGATTATTTTTTATTGCTAACTATTGTTTGCTTATTTACATTTTTTCTCTTAGGAGATGCCTATTTTCAGTATGATTTTGATCACTGTTATTCCAATATGATGAACAGAACAGGGTACACTAGAAAAATCTACAACATAAATGAGAAAACTAAGAACCGTTCTTGACATAAGAGAAGAAAATGTCTGACTGGAAGGAAATGATTAGCAACAAATTCTGGACACTGCAGGAAGGGACTCAACCTTACTGCATTATAGTCATTCTTTATTCGTGAAGATGAGTGGTGATATTCAAGTATCCAGGCCACACAGTCTCAAAGGTATATTTTTGTGTACCTTAAATATGTACAACAACTCTTACATAGAAGAAAATTTCAATGGCAATCTATTAAAAATATGAGTAATAGTGACAACGAGTCCTTATTAACCTGCTCTGGAAGATTTACACAGAACACTCCTCTTTCCTTCACCGCTAACACTGTATGAAATGCCACCATGCAAGTCATTGCTACTCAGGTGTCAGTGACTCAAATGTTTATAGATGACAAACTAACTCGCAACAGAAGCTGGGGTACCTAAGGCCTGGTGTTTCTGTTGGACTAGGACAAAACTGGAAACTAGCTTGTTTCAAAAACTTACGAGTCTGGAGACTTTGAGTAGCCACTACCAAAGAGGTTTCGCAGAGAACGTGGTGGTGAGATCTTGGCATCTCGGGAATAGAATACCATGCACACATCCTTAGTGATGACAGCCGGCTGGATGCAATGATCCAACTGCAAACAGACAAGATAAAGTGCTGAGTGACAAGGAGAGCAGCTGTGGTGAGAGGCTGTACAGCAGTGGATGAGGAAAGCTGGCTCCAGCTGTGGAGAGAGGTAGGCTTCTGCTTCAATGATTCCCACAGCCACTCAACAGATAACAATACAAGGTCAGGTGCACACGTGATAAATGCATATTTTCTTTTGAGGGAAAATCCTATCATTGCACACTTTAAAAATGAAGAAGCCAGGGGTGGTGTCAAATGCTTTGAATCTCAGTACTCAGGAGGCAGAGTCAGGTGAATCTCTGTGAGTTCAAGGCCAGCCTGGTCTACAAAGAGAGTTCCAGGACAGCCAGGCCTATACAGAGAAATTCTGTCTTGAAAGACAAAACATAAAATAGAAAGAGAAAGAAATAAAGAGAGAAAGAAAGAAGAGGGTGAGGGAAGGAAGAGTAAGAGGGGGAGAAGAAGAAGGAAGCTGAAGAAAAGAAGGGGAGAAGGACGAGGAGGAGGAGGAAGAAGAAGAGGAGAACGAGAAAGAATAGGAAGAGGAGGAAGGGGGCTGGTGAGATGGCTCAGCAGGTAAGAGCACCCAACTGCTCTTCCAAAGGTCCTTAGTTCAAATCCCAGCAACCACATGGTGGCTCACAACCATCCTTAACAAGATCTGACTCCCTCTTCTGGTGTGTCTGAAGACAGCTGCAGTGTACTTACATGTAATGAATAAATAAATCTTTAAAAAAAAAAAAAAAGGAAGAGGAGGAAGAAATACATGAAAGTGAGACAGAGAAGCTCATGAGAGGACACAGAGCAGTGAGTGACAGCACAAAAGTTAGAATCTGGCTCAGATCAGGCATGATGGTGGATGCCTGTAATCCCAGTGCCTGAAAAGCAGAAACAGGAGCAACAAGTCACCTTCAGCTACACAGGAAGTTTGAGGTGAGCCTTGGATACAGAGACTCAAAGAAATAAAAGCAGAAGGACTCAGGCTTGTTCCAAGACCTGGAACTAGTCTCTGTTACGACCAGGAAAATATGGTATGAAATTGTCTTAACTGGTGATTGGTTTCCTGAAGCTTAAATGATCAAAAAAGTTGTGCGATTTTGACTAAATAGAGCCCTGGATTAGAATCTAAAACAATCAGAACAGCTAGCAAAGTAAAATCAAATAAACCATTTAAAAATACGGAGGGGAAGCTGGGCGTGGTGGCACACCCCTTTAATCCCAGCACTTGAGAGGCAGAGGCAGGCGGATTTCTGAGTTTGAGGTCAGTCTGGTCTACAAAGTGAGTTCCAGGACAACCAGGGCTCTACAGAGAAACCCTGTCTCGAAAAACAAAAACAAAACAAAAAAAGAATACGGAGGGGAAGGGATGAAAAAGTAAGCTGGATTTTTGCAGACTGTTCCTGTCACTGCCTGCTTCCCAGGGTCTGCTCAAGTTATGGGTTCCTTACCTCCAGATAAGCAGATAAGGTCATGTAGATCTTTTCTCCATAGGGTGTCACTCGGTTCAGAAGGAGGGAGTTATGTAGGGAGCTGTCCCATACGGCCTCGAAACGGTAGAAGGTCCTGAGGTCAGAAAGACAATGTCAACCCGAAGTAGCCAATGGTAGCAGAGGGACTGCTACTGGCCGTGTTCTAAGGAATCCCATGCCAATCACTGCCATTCTCCATGTATCTCACCCTAACAGAGGCAGTGTCCATCTGTTAGGGATACTTAGTTGTGCACCTCATCCCTGCTTTTTGATAAAGCTTTTGACTGCTAACATGACCACAGTGGCAGCACTGGCAGGAATGGGGTACACGGCTGCAGCTCCAACACTCAAGCAGAGGCAGGAGGACTGCTCAAGTCTGAAGATGAGTTTGGTCTAATTTCCAGGTTAGTCTACCAAGCTCCAGACTGGCAAGGACATAGCACAAGACTCTTTCTCAAACAAAGCCAGCCCCATCGCCAACATAAACTATGAGAACATTCAAAAGGAGTAAGAAGAATGTAGACAGAATCTGAAAGAAGACGTCCAAGTGAGCGGCCCTGTCTGTTTTAATAACAGGTAAGAAGGATTTAGCTAGGCCTGGCAGCACACACCTTTAATCCCCGGTGTATATATATATATATATATGTGTGTGTGTGTGTGTGTGTGTGTGTGTGTGTGTGTGTGTGTGTGTGTATGCAGAGGCAGTCAGATCTCTGAGGTCAAGGCCAGCCTGGTCTACAGAGTGAGTTCGAGGACAGCCAAAACTACACTGCCTCAAAAAAACAAAACAAAACAAACAAAAACCAACCAACCAACAACAACAAAAAAAAAGAAAATGTAAGGACTCAGTAACAGGTAGGCTTCAGTCCCATATCCCAGAGATCTAAACTTAACTGGCTGCCTCTGCAGACTCTTAGAGACACTTTAAATACCCAGGATGCTCCAAGGTAGGAACAGGCAGAATTGAATTATGAAAAACATTATTTCAGCGAACAAACCCAAGTTGATCTATCAATAGTAGAGAAGAATTTTATAACAGTAAAGGTAGTTTTTTTTTTTTTTTTTTTTTGGTTTTTCGAGACAGGGTTTCTCTGTATAGCCCGGGCTGTCCTGGAACTCACTTTGTAGACCAGGCTGGCCTCGAACTCAGAAATCCGCCTGCCTCTGCCTCCTGAGTGCTGGGATTAAAGGCGTGCGCCACCACGCCCGGCTAAAGGTAGTTTTTATCATTCATTCCTTCTAAATGTATCTGAAAATCAACCTTATAGTTAAGAAATATAAGTTAAATTTAGCAGACTGCTTTCAGTTCTTCAAGTCTGAGGATTTTTCTCCTGGCGATATGCCAGACAGGAGGCACTGGTGGCTGCACATAAGTCCCCAGGCCTGTGTCACTTCTTCTTGGAACTCGGACACTTCCTGGGGAAGCTGCTCTTCCAACCCCATCCCCTCCCAACGTTCGCCCTCAGGAAGAGCAGAGCTCATCCCCTCACACAGAGAGACTGTTTATGTACCCACTCCCTGCCAACCTCATTCTCCCTTCCGCCTTTCCAAATGCTGAGCTCACTAGTTCTGTCTTTCTCGATTTCCAAAGGCAACTAACTAACAGGCATATCTTCTCTCTAAGCACACCCTGTGCATCTTCCTCCAGAAAGCATGGGCAGAGAAACCTCTCTGAAGGGGAACCCCCTGCCCACAGCTCCTATTGCCAGTGCCCAGAGCTGAGGCGTGGCCATGCCCATCTGCAGATGTCCTTATTCAGGTCTTTTCTGGAATGTGACTGTTTCTCAGTGTCAAGTTGTTGAGGCAATGAGTGTGGGACAAGAAAATTCTCTATCCAGACTCAGAAGGCACACAGCAATCATCAGTGAGATTTGGGTCATCAAGTGACCCTAAGTACAACAAAAATGGCAGACAAGGAAAGCTTCTCCATGGCTTAGCGATTCAGCAGAACACCTTCATGTACTCAGAATGTGGTTTAAAGGTAAGTATTTCAACTTAGTTTAAGAAATTCTAATAACGGGAAATGCCATTGATACTGCACAGGCTGGCCTCACACTCAGAGATCTGCCTGCTGCTGCCCCCTCAGTGCCGTGATACCATGCATGGTGGCACCAGCTTCTTACATATGGTTACACTTTATGCAAGTGCTTGTGTGGGGGGGGGGGTGGCGGGGGGGGGAATGGTGGGGAGGGGAACTACTCTCCTGTCAACTGAGGTGGAATGAGCCTCCCTAAATGCCTTTCACATGCCTTTAACCTTGATACTCTGGACAGAGGCAGGAGAATCCTGTGAGTTCAAGGCCAACCTGGTCTATCTGGTGAGACTATCTTTTTTTTCTTTTTAAACTAACAACATTTTTTCTTGCAGACTCAACTCCTAAAGAGTCAATCTGCTCTCCGTGGAGTAGGCACAGAGCAAAACGAAGTAAGTGTGATCTGCAGCAAACTTTCCAAGCTATGAAAGAGGTGGGATAGAGCGAGGGGGAAGGAAGAGAGAATGTCAGAAAACAAAGCCTGAGATTTCACAGGAGATGTAAAAGATTCTATTTTAGAATGTAAAAAAGAACAACCTGAAGAGGTGTTTAGAATGTAGTAAATGGAATGAGACAATAATTTAGCGCACTAAGTCATTCGAGAAGTCACGTCTGAAGCTGTATACACATCAGGACAGAGTACCAGGGCATTCTTAGACTACAAAAAAGGTCTTGCTCTGTTCTAGGTAATGCTTAGGTTTATGCAGGGAAGAAACTACTGGATTAAAACAGGAACCAAAGCAACAGAAGACATAAAGCATTCTGGTAAACTAGAACCTCTAGGAGCAAAAAAGCAAACAGAAAATACCTAGGAATATCCTTATCAAGCAAGAACCTGCAGAAACAGAAAATGCCTTCGTTAGTCCAGCAACCAAAAGACAGACAGAAAGAAAAACAAACAAATATATATGAAGAAATAGAAACACACAGAGAAAAATTATTTTTAAAAAAGGGCAAAATAATGGCAAGAAGCGAACTGAATTTCAGTGGACAAACAATGAACAGAGAATTCTGGGACACAATTTGATAAGGGACTTAAAGTGACGTGAATCCTTCTCTCAAGAGACTCATTAAGAAAAAATGGCTGGGCGTGGTGGTACACACCTTTAACCCCAGCACTCAGGAGGCAGAGGCAAAGGCAAGTGGATCTCTGTGAGTTCTAAGCCAGTACAGTCCACAAAGCAAGTTTCAGGACAGCCAGTACAATTATACAGAGAAATCCTGTCTAAAAAAAGCAAAAATTTAAAAACGAAAAGAAAAAAGATGGACTACAAAGGAATATGGAGATCAAATCTTTAATGACACCCCTACACACACACACACACACACACACACACAAGCTGTGACTTAGTACTGGATATGGTAAGAAACTGCTGTAGAGCTAAGAGAAAGCCAAGGCTTGGTTAACCCAAGTGCAGGCGTGGACAGAAAGGGAATCAGGATTTTGTCAATTACTCTCTACTGTCAATGTGTTAGAGAAGCCCTCTGAGGCACATATATAGGACAACCAATCTGCAGATCTATACATTAATTTCAACACTAGCCCTTAAACAACCTCAACAGCAACTCACCATGTTAACCTACGAGCCTGAGAGGTGAACACTGGCTTAACCTGGGAGGACCTAGAATCTCCTCGGAGACAAATCTGCAGGCATGCGTGGGAGACTGTCTAGGCCAAGTGAACTGAGGTGGAAAGAGCCTCCCTCATGAGACCTGTGCCATTCCATGGCTGCGGTCCAGACCAGTGCTCACCGATCTCTGCTCCTTGGCTGCAGATGCAGTGAGACCAGCTGCCTCAGGCTCCGGCTGCCTACATGACAGCCTATATTCTGGAGCTGTAATCAACTTCTCCTTCCTTAAGTAGCTTTGCCACGGACTTTGTCATAGCAACAAGACAAGTGACTAAACAGTTCTCTGTCTCCAAACTGGAATAATTCTAAACTAGAGAGGTGTGCCATATACCTAGACAATTAATCTTAAAAACTGGGTTGCTTAAGAGTTCTAGAATATACCTGTTCTTAAACATTGTTTTAAATGTATATAAATATTTTCCCGCATGAAGTAAGTATACCACATGTATGCGTGGTGCCAGAGGAGTTCAGAAAGGGTAGTGGAACTGAAGTTCTGAGTTGCAATGCGGGTCTGGGAACTGAACCTGGATCCTCTTGAAGAGCAGTCAGTGCTCTTAACTGTTGAGCCATTTCTCTAGCCTTCTTAAATCTTTTTATGTCAATTGTGTTTATTATTATAATAATTTACATTTAATTAGTCATTAGGCATATCAATGAAACATAAAGGTAAAAAGAACTTTCTGTGAAGACCAACTTAAATGATTTTTCCTAACATGAAAAGTGGAATTGTTTAATAGCTGTTGAATTTAGATGAGATTTTTCTTTAATTTGAGACAGACTTTCACTCTGTGGCCCACAACAGCTCTGACTTTCAATCCTCTAACCCTCTTCCTTTTGGTTTCCAGTTCTTGTTCCACCAACTGTAAAACCACACGATACAGTAGGAGTGAAAGATAGTCAGCAGTCCAACAAATAACCCCATGATTAAAGGAAAGACTTGACCTATCGAAAGAATTGATAACTTAATGTGTACACTAAAAGCTTCAATTAATACAAACACTGTTGAGGCTGGAGAGATAACCCAGCAGACGAGGGCCCCAGTGTGCCTCCCAGGGCTCATGTGGTTGATGAAGAGAACCGACTCCAGCAAGGTGTGTGGCCTCTGACACACCCTTCGCACATACACACAAAGTAAAATGTGTATAGATTAAAAAGTTCAAGGTGTCTATCTTTCATTATTCTCAACTTCAGCCAACTTATTGAAGCTGAATTCACTTTATATATCACCCAGCCTGTTGCTGGGCTCAGGTTAGAGGACTTTTCAAGGGCATCTCAGAGCAAGCAGGTCCAGCACCGGTCAGGGTTTCAACCTGACCCCATCTACTTAGCAGAGGAAGGCAACAGTGACGAATGCCATCTGAACACTGGCAAGTGAGTCGTGAGGTGTCTCTGCTGACTTCAGAGACATGGTGTTATGTATGGTCTGCCCAGGAAGAGGCTATGGCACCCTCTCCCCAGATACAACACCCACTTGCACTCGGCCCCCTTCTCACAGGCCCTGTCAGCTCTCCTTACATGCAGAAAAACATGTTTGTTTGTTTTTCCTTCTCCTATACAAAACTGCAGTCCAGAAAGAAAAAAAATTAATCTTGGCCCAAACCTATTCATTCTGTTTCTGCCTCCCGTCTTATTCCCGCACGCCCCCTCTTTTCCCAACACTTACATAAGCAAGTTTTCCAGGGCATAAAGCAGCAGAGAATTAATTCCATAATGCAAAGGCAGTGTCCTTGGCCCATACTGGTTCTCCAAGACAATAACCTAACCTGGAGGTGGAATTACAGGCTGCCCCGAGTCACATGATGGGGGACGGGAATGGGATTTGGGTCCTCTGAGAGCAGTAAGCACTTTTACTACTGAGTAATTTTTCCAGCTCTGAAAACAGAATTTGTTTGTTTGTTTATTTATTTAAAGACATGATCTCTCTATGTAGTCCTGGCTGTCCTGTAGCTTCCTATGTAGACCTGGCTGGCCTTGAACTCATAAAGACCCTCTAGTCTCTGTCTCCCAAATGTGGAATTAAAGGTGAACAGCACCACAGCAGAATTTCTGAAGTAACAAGGAAACTTTCTTCATTTGCACCAGGAGTCATTAGAAATAGGGATTTAATGTGAATCCGTCACCCAACACTGGCGACGCTTCTGTTACGCAGGGTTTCCTACCTGCTGGAGCTGTGGGCAGACTTCAGGGACTTAGCAGAGATGATGTTGAGGGAAAGGATAGCATCAACTGCAGCTTCATCTACCTCCGGTTTATTCCTAATCCGACCTAAAAGAAGGGATAAAAGAAACCAGAAGATAAGGACATTAAAAGATAAAGCATAACTTTGTTAAATCAAAAGGTCTGGTGGCTCAGGCCCATCATTTTAACAACCCAGCAGAACGGCCACAAGTTCAGGGCCAGCCTGGGCAGCTTAGTTACATATTGTCTTTAAAATAAAAAAACGTACGAGGGAGTAGCTTAGTGGTAGAACACGTGCAAGGCCCCTGGTTCAATCATCAGTACTGTCTCCTAGTGGAAGAGCATTTGCCTAGCATACCTGCATGCACGCAAATACACACTCACACTCTCTCTCTCTCTCTCTCTCTCTCTCTCTCTCTCTCTCTCTCTCTCTCTCTCTCTCTCTCTCTCTCTCTACCAGATAGTCATTCTCCTCCTGAGCCACAGCCCCAGCACTCAAGAGAGCTTCCGACTTGTCTGGCAGTGGTGACGCACACCTTTAGTCCCAGCACTTGGGAGGCAGAGACAGGTAGATCTGTGAGTTCGAGGCCAGCCTAGAAGAGAGTTCCATGACAGGCAAGACTACATGGAGAAACCCTGTCTTGACCCTCTTCCCCACCACCAGGAGAGAGAGAGAAAGAGAGCTTCAAACTCAAGGTATGTATTTTTTCCACTTTGTGTTCTCCAGTTTTCCATACCTCTCCTGCACTGAGCACAGAATGCTGCCATTTCTAAAACGCCAGGCTCCCTTAGCTGATGGACTGCACTCACCTACCACCAGCTCTCGGACATCTTTCCAGTGGAGCTCACTGCCCTTCTCGTGGATGATGGTCACGGTGATCCGTCGCTGGATGCCCTGGGCAATGGGACAAGATTACAGTTTAGGAGAATGTGTTAGAAAATGAACAAGCCAGTTGCTGGCCTGGTTTTTTTAAGAGACGCTTTGTAGCTTCACACCTGTAATCACAGGATGAAGCTTGAGGCCAGATGGATTCATACATCCTGGGAAAGAGATAGAGAGAGAAAGAGAGGCAGGGGTGGGCCTGGGACAGACAGACAGACAGACAGATACACGTGCAAAGGTGGAGAAGCAGAGACAGACTAACAGATTGACTGAGACCCTGTAATATGCTCTAGGGAAATGAAGCTCCCTGCAACATGGATACCTGGACAAGAAATTGTTTGTTTGTTTGTTATAAGATTTATTTATTTTTATTCTTATGAGTACACTGTAGCTAGCTTCACACACACCAGAAGAGGGCATTGGATCCCATTACAGGTGGTTGTGAACCAGTATGTAGTTGCTGGGAATTGAACTCAGGATCTTTGGAATAGCAGTTGTTGCTCTTAACCACTGAGCCATCTCTTCAACCAAATAAGAAATACTTTTGAGCATTGGCTAAATTGTTTTTTAAAAGACTGGATTTTGCTATGTAGCTCAAACTGGCCAGGAACTTACTAAGGAGCCAAGACTGACATTGAGTTCAAAATCCTCCTGCCTCTGCCTCCTGAATGCTGAGATTATAAGTGTAGTAACACACCAGGCCTTGAGTATTGTTTTACCAAATGAGCAGTGTACATTTACAAAGCGTGTTTTTAATCTGTTCAGACTTTCATCACTGACCTCATCGGGAGCTTCTGGCTGGTCTTGGTGGCACATGCCTGTAATCTGAGTACTTGGAAGACCGAGGCAGGAGGATCTCTTACATTCAAGGACCTGGGCTACACATCAAGACTCTGCTACAAAAATACAGTGTCAAGGACATAGTTCTCAGTGGTAGAGAACTTGCCTAATGTGAAAGGGGTTCCAGATTTAATGGCCTACAGTCAAAACCAAACAAGTCAAGAAGCAAACAAAACAAAACAAAACAAAACAAAACAAACCAAGAGAATCAAAAGCCCCCATGGCGAGGGCTGGAGAGATGGCTCAGAGGTTAAGAGCACTGGCTGCTTTTCCAGCGGTTCAGTTCAATTCCCAGCAACCACATGGTGGCTCACAACCATCTGTAATGAGATCTAGTGTTCTCTTCTGGCCTGCAGGCATGTACGCAGGCAAAGTACTGTATACATAATATATAAATAAATTTAAAAAACAAAAAACATTGTCAGGTTATGGTGGCTCAGACCTGCTAACCCCATGATCAAGAGGCTGAGGCAAGAGAGTCACCCTAGGAGTTGGAAGCTGGAGGACAGAATAAGAATCTGTCACAAATGGATTAAGAATACAAAAGTAAAAGACAGTGAGACACAAGCTATGAAAAGTATTGCGATATGGTCATTGAACTCCACTGTCTCCATACCTTGGTACACTGTGTTCTGACCACAGCCATCTACCACTGCCTCTCTCCACTCTTCCTAATGCCCCACCTTGTCTGTCCCCTCCCGGCTTCACATCCTTCTTTCTTGCTAACATTCATCACCCAATTAGTGTTGAACACTGTGTGGTGCGGGGTCATTTCCCAGGGAATGGATCACTTACCTGTATCCATATCCATAAAGGAGAGAGACTTCAGTAGCAATCACCAACTAATAGTGACTCTGTCAAGGATGAGGCCTTGGAGGGAGGCCTCCCCCGGACCCTTTTTCACAATGGCTAGTCTAAAATATACTTACACATATTTTTGCTTAGTTAAATAATTTGAAGTAGAGGACCTACTCCTTTGAGGTGGGAACACCTTTAATTCAGATTTGTTGTTGTTTTTGAGACAGGATTTCTTTGTGTAGCCTTGGATGTCCTAGAACTAGCTCTGTAGGTGAGGCAGGCCTCCAACTAACAGAGATCAACCTGCCTCTGGCTCCCAACTGCTGGGATTAAAAGCTTGCTCCACCACTAGCCAGCTATCCCAGATCTTTAAAGTTGGGAAGACACGCATGTATTCTGGGCCATACTTCTCTAGAAGGACACAGAAGAAGGAAGCCATGTTCTTTGCCTGCTTGTTCTTGCCCTTCCTAGCAAGTCCACTCCTTCACAGGCATTACACACTACTTCTTGTGGACTCCAGAGTATGCTGAAGACCGGCTGAGATATCCAGTCTGGTGGACTGAGCAACTGCTGGATTATTGGACTAGCTGGACCACAGCATGCAAATTATTCTAATAAAGCCGGGCATGGTGGCGCACACCTTTAATCCCAGTACTTGGGAGGCAGAGGCAGGCAGATTTCTGAGTTCGAGGTCAGCCTGGTCTACAGAGTGAGTTCCAGGACAGCCAGGGCTGCACAGAGAAACCATGTCTCGAAAAAACAAAAAAACAAAAAACAAACAAACAAACAAAAAACCCAAGTTATTCTAATAAACCTCCTTTCTCTGTGTCTCTCTCATTCTGTCTCTCTGTCCCTGTCTCTCTCTCTCTCAACTGATTCTATAAGTTCTATTACCCGACAAAACTCTGACTAGTACAAACAGAAACAGTATTTGATGTTTTGTATTCAATTCCCAGCTATTTCCTACCCTGATTTTAAAAACAGGGGGCCAAAACAAACAAAAATGTCCTCCCACATTCTCCTCTCCAAATATAGATGAAGAACTGAGAAATCCGTTGTTCTAAGACGTCAGTACCTGGTGCAGCAAAAATGTCCCCTGGCAGGGCAAGCCTGCAGTATGGTCAACCACAGCTGGAATATACCTATAAAAATAAAACACAAAAGACAGAAGTTAGAACTACTTCACCTGCCAAGTCTTCCTGGGTTGTAGCCAAGAGAAATCTCTGTTGTTCTACACTCTGCTCCACATCTGACCCTGTGAGGCATGTCACCACAGAGCCATGTGTACATATCTATGTCTCAGCGTCTCTGCCTGACTGGAGTGTGAAAAGATCTCCATCTTTTTTGTTCCATCTCTGTCTATTGCATAATAGTTCAGTAAATAATGAACGTTACAGAACTGAGTGGAAATCGGAAATCAATAACTTCCAGTTCTACCTACAAAGCTCCAGAAAGCAATCACGTCAGCAGACGCCATCACTTAACCACTTCAGCAGACGCCATCACTTAACCACGTCTAATGCTGCACATCTGGCTGTGGAAAGCCACAGTCTTCAGACGACTGTCAACTGAGGAGGTGCAGAACTCTATTTGACACAGGGTCATAAGCACAGCAGACACTAACAGTTTTGTTTTTTGCTTTTTTTTTTTTTTTTTTTTTTTAGGTTTTTCAAGACAGGGTTTCTCTGTATAGCCCTGGCTGTCCTGGCACTCACTTTGTAGACCAGGCTGGCCTCGAACTCAGAAATCCGCCTGCCTCTGCCTCCCGAGTGCTGGGATTAAAGGCGTGCGCCACCACGCCCGGCTTGTTTTTTGCTTTTTTAAGACAGGGTTTCTCTGTGTAGCCCTGGCTGTCCTGGAACTCACTCTGTAGACCAGGCTGGCCTCGAACTCAGAAATCCGCCTGCCTCTGCCTCCCAAGTGCTGGGATTAAGGCGTGCGCCACCACTGCCCAGCAGGCAGACACTAACAGTTAACGGAGCTGATCGTCACGGATGGTGGTTCACCACTGCCCGGCAGGCAGGCAGACACTAACAGTTAACGGAGCTGATCGTCACGGATGGTGGTTCACTGCATGATACCCAGAGGAACACTACACTAACAGTTACTCCTAATCTGGGCTAATGGATGTAGCTGCTTGAGTCTTTCAGGAGTAGTTCTCTTTTGTGCTTTTCCCAAGGCATTTCAGAAGCAACTATAAACAATAGTTGCACTAATTATTTATTCTAACCCAGCTCACAAAGACAAGGAAGCTTATGTGTATCCACTTAACTTAGGAGACTGGCTCTTTTTTAGGGACTATCTTTGGTCAATACAACTGATGGGAGTTTCATACAGGTACAGGCCAAAGGTACTGCAAAACATCCTACAATGCCATAGTGGTCTCAATACTAGAAAGGTGGAAAATTTTAATCCAGGGATTAAATTTTAATAAAATAAAATCTTAATCCACTGACCTCATTGAGATTGGTATTCTAATTTTAAAAGATTGCATGATTTATTCATTCATTTGTGTGTGTGTGTGTGTGAGACATTACCATGGCACATGTGTAGTTGGTTCTCACCGTCCACCGTGTATGTCCCAGGGATCAGACTCAGATTGTCAGGCTTGTCAGGAGTGCCCAGATGTGCTGAGCCTTCTCACCAGCCCCAGAAACCTCCATCTGAGCCTGGAGCCTGTTCCTCCAATCTGTTCACCAGGCTTAGTTAGTAGAAGCACCATGCTGTTGTCTTCCCTCACAAGCAGGTGCATCTGGTACCCATCATAGTGCTGTCGCTACACAATCCCACTTGACAGCCTCGGGCAAACACCTCACTCAGAGACAAGTAGCAAGGCACCCACTTTCAATCCCAAAGAGGAATTGGACAGGATAACGATGCAGGGACCCAAACAGGCTCAAAACTATATCCCTAATTCTGAGATACTTTATTGAGAAATGTATTTAAAATTGGACTTACTCTCCAGTAGGCTCCAGTTCACTGATCTCAAACCAAACCAGAAGGTCGTACTTGCTCATGCTTTGCCCAAGGCTGGTTTTGTTCATCGTGTTTAACTTAGTAGCTGGAACTTTAAAAAAAAAGTATTTATAACATGTCAAAATCTGTTCCTAGTCAACTCAACGAAAGTATAAGCATCTTTAGTGTCAGTCTTTAAGAGGATAGATGTGAAGGATGCAGGGAAAGTCCAACACTAAGTGTTATTCGTGTCTCTAATCTAGAGCACTGAGTTCCCCCTTCTCCAAACAGTTTCTAAACATTAGAAGAAAATGTTTTTTTTTTTTTTTTGTTGTTGTTGTTGTTGTTAAATAAAATAAATGTGCTTTACAAATCATTAAAAATCCTTTGTTTTCTAGAGTTTCCTGTTTGGGGGCATGGTATCACATCACAGCCACACGGGGAGATGATGCTCAGGAGCCACCAGGGAGGGCCTGCATGTCACTGGGGTTGTCTGCCAACCCAGGTCTCCCGACCTCCACCTATATAACAATCACCAAGAGTTTAAAGATGGTAAAATCGAGGGTCACACCCCAGTGAAACAAATCATAATGCCTCTTGGGTGGGTGTGATTCTGCCTCCCAAGGCTTGAAATTCTCCAATGATTCTGAGACCATCGGTCTGATCTGCAAATACAAGGACCTGTAAGTACTCATCTGCTACACTTCCTTCAGATTTAATACTAACGCTATGTGGCTTTGGCTAAGCTGCTCACTCTGTGGGTCTCTCGTCAATTCCTAAAACGTGGCTCCTATTTAGTCTCCTACTTTGAAAAGTATTGTGAAGGCTCATTAGCATAACGTATATGAAGGGGCTTCAGCAATCATGGAGCTTTTCGCAAATGAACAGCCCCTTGGTGGAAGTCACCAGCTGTGCTTCACATGTGCTGGGGCTTCTAATAAGGAAACTGGATACTGTTCTGGCAGCCATCTCCATAAGCAAACCCAAGTACTCAGGAAAGAAAGAGGGGCGGGGAAGATGGAAGAGCAGAAGAGGGAAGGATCATAGCTCAGTGATAAAATGACTAACAGGCTCTAGGCCCAGGGTTTGATTCCTAACACTACAAACAAAAACAAACAAAAAGCCAACTACTAATTAAAAAAAAATCAAAATATGAAATACTATTGCAAAAAAAATACAAACAAAAGTATCCGTAGGGGTGAAGCCGTAGGTGAGCAGGAAGCATGCTTGCCTGGTACAGATGGCGTTCTAGGGTTAATCCCTAGCACTCCATGAACTGGGTAGCAGGTGCACACTGTGCAGGCAACTCTACGGATGAGACCGGTAGGCCAGAGCTCAAGATCATCCACAGCTATAAAGGCAGTTCAGACCGGCCTGGACTAGAGACCTTGTCTCAGGGGGGAAAACAATCAGGGCATCTTATCCTCAGGGAGATGTGAAAGAGAAGGAGATAAAAAAGAGGTATTCCCTACAGTCTCCCTAGAGTAACTGTGATGTGATCTTGACAATGTGAAGAGCTCTACAGTAACTAGGGAACAAACAGAGATATCAGTGCTTCACATATGTCCAAGTTGGTTCTACATCTAAGGCAGGGCTAGTTTATCTACTAACCATATTGCTTGGGTACCCTCTCATTCTGGAAGCTGGGAGCTGGCGGAAAGAGAAAAGGCGGCAGTGAGCCAGCCTCATTGTGGAAGGTGGCATCATCAGAGGAAGCTAGCACGCTGGCGTGCTCAGAGAATGTATCCAACACATGCACATTCACATAGCCAGCCACGAGAAACCGTATCAGCTCAATCTTTCTTTCATGCTCTGAAGGCCGATGGGGATGGGAAAGATAGAGGGAGGAGAATGAGTGCAAGGCAGGGGTGGGGATTTGGTAAGTGGGCAGTAAGGAAAAAGAACAAAAATAAAGAAAAGTGAAAACAAGCTAAATGAAGAGAAACAAATCCTGGCATTCCATTGTATAATAGGGTATCTGTCATCATTTACAAAGTGCTACAAGAAAGGAAAGTGAATATATCTACTACAAACAAATGAGACATGCTTAAGATACAGATATGCTAGTTATACTAAGATGTATGTGAGTGTGTATGTGTTCCTCAAAATATATACTTACAAATGCATCATCCTATATCTTAAGTATGTACAATTATTATGTGTAAATCAAAAATAAAAGTCCCAACAACAAAAGTAAACGTGCAGAATAAATTTAATATGCAAAAAAAAAATTTTTTTTTTTTTTTGGTTTTTCGGGACAGGGTTTCTCTGTGTAGCCCTGGCTGTCCTGGAACTCACTCTGTAGACCAGGCCTGGCCCCGAGCTCAGAAATCCACCTGCCTCTGCCTCCCAAGTGCTGGGATTAAAGGCGTGCGCCACCACCGCCCGGCCAAGAAATGTTTTTACTGACAGAAGTAATCACATATAAAGCAGAGAGATTTAAGAAGGAGGGGGGAATATTCAAGTCTGGATGAGATGAGCAGAGAGACAGAGCCTAATTATTTCTGACCTCATCTCAGATCAGGTGCCAAGCACTCCTGTTCCTGTTAGAAATATACAAGAGGACAGGAACACAAGGAGGCAGAGAAGGAACTCCAGTGTGATGCTTGTCTGGAAACTGTTCAGAAGAGATGTGTGCACAGAAAAGGAACTGCAGTGTGACGCTTGTCTGGAAACTTCAGAAGAGACGTGTGCACACGAGAGAGCATAGCGGCGGCTTACCTGGCTTGGAGAGTGGCATGGGTGGGGGGAAGAATCTCCGAGATGGCTGAGGTGGACTGCAAAGAGAGGAGGAGAGCAACGTGAGGTAAGTGGGGTAATGGCATGCATGCTTAAATCTTTTGTTTTCTTTCAGGCTAGCCTTGAACTCACAGAGATCTGCCTGCCTCTGACTCCCACCAGGGCTGGAATCAAACAAAGGCTTGCACCCACTCCCCAGCATTCTGTGCTTAAATATTCTTAAGAAAAGGGATACCCAACACAACCCCACACAGAGACCAACACATTTTGATAAAAGTCCTCCTGTAAATTTCAACTGGCATTGCCATTTCCACCAACAAAAGGTCACGTCACTGCCAGGTATGGTGGCTCACACCTTTAATCCCAACACTCACTGGCAGAGACAGAGACAGAGACAGAGGCAGACTGATCTCTAAGTTTGAGGACATCCTGGTCTTCCATAGTGAGTTGTAGGACAGCCTAGGCTACATAAAGAGACCTTGTCTCAAAAACAAAGGCTACATAAAGAGACCCTGTCTCAAAAACAAAAACAAAAGTTATGCCACTGATCTCATGAGCTGTAATGACTCCACTGTGAGTCTCTGCGTTTTGAAGAAAGGCTGTCAGAAACAACCACATGTGTATTCTAGCTCTGCTGGACCGACTTTCCACTCTATTAAACTTTTCTTCTTATAACAAAAGGAAGGTACTTAAAGCCATCTGGACAGAATTCAGCTTGCTCTACATCAAGTTAACTTAGTGATTGGTTAGCTACAAAAGCGTAGTGACAACTCCTCTGCATACCTCAAGAGTTCTTTTCCAAGCCGGGCATGGTGGCGCACGCCGTTAATCCCAGCACTCAGGAGGCAGAGGCAGGAGGATTTCTGAGGTCGAGGCCAGCCTGGTCTACAGAGCGAGTTCCAGGACAGCCAGGGCTATACAGAGAAATCCTGTCTCGAAAAACCAAAAACCAAACAACAACAACAACAACAACACCCCCAGAGTTTTTTTCCAGGAAGCAAGGAACTAAAACCCAAACAGCGACAAGAAAGTTTTGCCAGTCTCCCTCAGACCTGTTAAGATCTTGTCCTTGCAGATGGAGTGGGTGCTGCTGGTAATGCCCAAAGACCTCAAATACGATGGGCTTGGTTTTGATGTAGTCCACAAACGACTCGGTGACCTCCACTGCAATCTAGAAAGAAGACCGTGACGTGAGCTTAGGGTAGGATCGTGACAGGCGGGCACAGGGGTGTGCTTCCAGCACTGTGAAGCATCCTGGGCGTGCTGGGCATTCCACCACACAGGACAGGCTTTCCTCTGCTCCTCACTCCAATGTCACTTTGCCAATGTGATGGTTTGTATATGCTTGGCCCAGGGGGTGGCACTATTAGAGGGCGTGGCCTTGTTGGAGTAGGTATATTACTGTGGGCATGGGCTTTAAGACCCTCATCCTAGCTGCCTGCAAACCAGTCTTCTGCTATTATCCTTCAGATGAAGATGTGGAGCTCTGAGCTCCACCTACACTATGCCTGCCTGGATGCTGCCATGCTTCCACCTTGATAATGGACTGAGCCTCTGAGCCTGTAAGCCAGCCATAATTAAATGTTGTCCTTACAAGAATTACCTTAGTCATGGTGTCTGCTCACAGCAGTAAAACCCTAAACTACTAAGACACCAAGCTTTGGCATTCTAGACCCTCCACAGTGCAGCAGAACTGGCCTTACTCTACTGATGCTCATTGTTTTAAGACTTGCCTGTTGCTCTTTCTATCTGCTTTCTCTGAGGAATGGCCAGGAATCTGCTGGGAAGGCCCTCCCCCCACAGCCCAGGTGGTTGGTAAAAGAGGTAAGAAAAACACGAGTTGGCTGTGGCCTATGAGCAAAGGCAAGGCCAAGTTTGACTCACCAGCTTTTCTTTTCCTGGCCCTTTATTTCTCTCTACCTTCTCTTTCTACATAACCATTTTTCCCTTACACAGGAGAGCAACTTAACATTTTCCCATATAGAAACTGTTCCCTTTTGAATTTTCTGACTCATTCTCAGGTCTCCATACTCTATCTATATTCTCCTTATTAGTTCTAAGCTCCTTGGGGACTTCTGTGGTTTTATGAATCAGAGGCTTGTTGAATGGCTGACCAGTATTCATCAAATATGTTTTATATTTTTAGTTATAGGTATGTGCATACGTTTGGGGTGTGTGCATGCTGAGTATGTGAATGTCCTCAGGGGCCAGAAGAGGGTTTTGGATCCCTTGCAGCTGGAGTTATAAGCAGTTGTGAGCCAACAGATGTGGGCTGGGAACCTAATTCAGGTCTTCTACAAGAGCAGATACATACTCAACCACAGAGCCATCTCTATACCACCGAAGTTCATGCTTTATTTTAATTTTATTTTGATTGTCCCTTTTTCTCTGATTTTCTGTATTTCAAATTTTTGTTTTTGTTGGAGTTCAAACCTAGGACCTTGTGCATGTGAGGTGAGTACTCTACCAACTGGGCTACAGCCACCATAGCCCCAGCCTCTCTCTTTGACTTTATAGAGTACAAAAAAAAAAAAAGAAAGAAAGAAAGAAAGAAAGGCAGGAGATGGAGAGGGGGCTCAGCGGTTAAGAGCACTGACTGCTCTTCCAAAGTTTCTGAGTTCAATTCCCAGCAACCACATGGTGGCTCACAACCATCTGTAATGGGATCTGACGCCCTTTTCTGGTGTGTCTGAAGACAGTTACAATGTACTCATATAAATAAAATAAATAAATCTTTTAAAAAAAATCATATTCAAACTGATAGATCATTTCACTGGGAGAGTAGACGCACACACTCAGTGGCACCGATAATTTGCACCTTGCTGTTCCTCCTCTGAAGGCTGCCTTACTGTCCTGGCCACCATCTCTACTGTTCATTCTCTCTGCAGAGCTCCCCCATCCAAGCACAAAGGAGAGCTCACACCTTACATGACCATCCTCCCTTGGCCAACAAAACCTGAGAGACACGTGGCAAAATGTTCAGGTTACTCACGTTCTGTACATGGTAAAAGCCCAGGGGACTTCCTCTTCCATTGTTCTTGAGGGGTTCAGTGGAGAACGCTTCATCATGCCGATGCAAAAAGCTTAATAAAAAGACAGACAGATAAATACTGCATCAAAATTCATCAGACCGTGAAGCCCAAGCTAGTCCCGAACTCACAGAGATCTGTCTGCTTCTGCCTCCAAGTGCCAGGGTAAAGTGTGCTACTGTGTTAGCAAAGTCTGTTTTAAGAGCTCACTTTGGACTCTACAGGTAGAAACATACTAACAAAGCACGTTTTTTGTTTTTTACTGAGCCAATGATTGTCTCTTTGTGTGTCAGCGTTTTCCATACCAGACAGAGAGTATTTCAGATTCAAAACTGGCTGAGAAATTAAATCACCTGATTATTGATGTACGTGGACACATATACAAGCTGGAGTTGTAAGCAGTTACAGAGAGTAAAGAAGTCAACTCCTGTAGCAGGAGATGGTGGTGCATGACTGGAAGACGAGCCCTCAGGAAGAGAGGAGGGGAGGGAGGACTGCAGAGCTCAAGGCCTATCTTAAAACAAGCCAACTACTCCCAACTCAAAACCCAAATGAACAAACCTACCCCCCAACCCAAGAAACAAATAAAAAAATCTACCCCTCAACCCCCCAAAACAATAAGCCTACCCCCAAAACCTAAAAAAAATAAATGAACATACCAAGTCCACCAAGACCCCCAAATCAAGCAAACCCACCCACATCCCCTGAAAAGAAATTAGCAAAGTATAAAGTCCTGTTCTTTCGTAGGTTTTGTTAGTTTGTTTTGCTGAAAATGAAATCCTACTATATAGAGAAAACTTGGAAATTTGAGCCTCTGTAAGAGCAGTAAGACTGCCCATAGTAAACTGGCTAGGAATCTACTATCTAGACAAGAGATGCTCAAAAGCCATCTCTTCCAGGAAGTATCCTGACATAAACTCTATGGTTTTGTGTTCTGATGGCAGCAGAGACCTACTTCTCAAAAGTGACAGAGATGCACTGTGTGCCTGTTTCTCCAGAAAACAGCAGTATTCACCCATGGGATTTGACACACAGATGACACTCTAAAAGGCCAAATGGCAAAAAGAATACATTAAAAAAATTGGCTTAGATTTAAGTGCATGAGAGTTTTCCTTGCACGTATGTGTATGTACTACATGTATGCATGTGTACCACATATAAGCCTGATGCCTACGGTGGTCAGAAGAGGTGGAGTTTAGAATGGTTGCGATGCACTCTGTGGCTGGTGAGATCTGAACGGGTCTTCTCCAAGAGCAGCAAGTGCTCTTAACCACTGAGCCAGACTCCAGTCTCCAAAGGGTGAAAAGATTTTGAGTGGCAGGAAAATATTAGTAGTTTGGCCTTGATTGTCACATCAGTTCACCGGGTCCGAGGGGACAGTACCTCTGCCGAGTGCTCCAGATCAATAGTGATTTATAGCCGACACTCCACATCCCAGGCTTATGCAATATCTTTCTTTGAACTCTTTTTAAAAATACACACATTTGCCAGGCGGTGGTGGTGAACGTCTTTAATCCCAGCACTTGGGAGGCAGAGGCAGGTGGATTTCTAAGTTTGAGGCCATCCTGGTCTACAAAGTGAGTTCCAGGACAGCCAGGGTTATACAGAGAAACCCTGTCTGGAAAAAACCAAAAACCAAAACCAAAAACAAACCAAAAACCCACACATCTTAAATTGTTTATTTTATGTATAGATTATTTTACTGTATGTGATTGGTGTTGTGATAGTGCACAGGGAGCGGCATTATTAGAAGGTATGGCCCTGTTGGAGTAGGTGTGCCACTGTGTGTAGGGGTTATAAGACCCTCATCCTAGCCGTCTAGAAACCAGTATCTGCTAGTAGCCTTCAGATGAAGATGGAGAACTCTCAGCTCCTCCTGCACCATGCCTGCCTGCCTGGATGCTGCCATGTTCCTGCCTTGATGATAATGGACTGAACCTCTGAACCTGTAAGCCAGCCCCAGTTAAATATTGTCCTCATAAGAGTTGTCTTGGTCATGGTGTCTGTTCACAGCAGTAAAACCGTAACTAAGACGGGTGTAGCTCATGGACATGCATTTGTGCCCACATAGACCAGAAGAGGGCCTCAGAGTCTCTGGAACTGTGTTACAAATAGCTGTGTGACCCTATGTAAGGGCCTGGTAATTGGACCCACTTTGGAAGAGCAGCTAGTATTCATAATCACTGCGTCTTCTCTCCAGTCCCTTAGGCGGTATCTCTGTATCCTTCTTTTCACTATGCCTGTCCTTTCCTTCCCTTCTTGTTCCACAACCGCCACTCTATTTTTTCTTCTCCTGGCCTTATATACCACAGCTGCCATGCCAGAGGCCCCGGTGAGCACTAGTGAGCCGGGACCACCTTCTCAGTGGCACTGATAAATTCTCTCTAACGCTTCAGAACTTCCCTACCCTCATCCCTCCACACACTCATACAGTGGTTGCTTTTATTTACAAAGTGCTAAATATGTAAAACTGTTGGGTAGACAATTTGTTTAACTGTTGTTTTTTTTTTTTGTTTTTTGTTTTTTGTTTTTTGTTTTTTTCGAGACAGGGTTTCTCTTTATAGCTCTGGCTGTCCTGGAGCTCCCTTTGTAGACCAGGCTGGCCTCGAACTCAGAAATCCGCCTGCCTCTGCCTCCCCAGTGCTGGGATTAATTGTTGTTTTTTAAGAAGACATTTCAGCATTAAAAGCACTGAAAACTAGCAGGCTTCTCTGGATCAGATACTGTTCCTGAAATATGGGGACAACACGGAATGCTCTAGTGGGATGTGGGGCCCTGACTCATTTCCACATAGGGTTTGACTATTATTCTCATCTTGAATGACGAAAGTGTTCTTTCAGGGACTTGTCATGTTTTATCTCTCAAGAGCTTTAATCTTTCGCATGTGTAAAGCACTCTACAGAAAGAAGAGCATCTCTGCAGTTAACACTTGCTAGCTCGGCACAGTGAGAGGGCAGTGTGGGTTTTTGAATGAGAAATGTCCCCACCAAGGACATTGGTCCCAGTTGGTAGCTGCTTGGGAGGCTATGGAGGAGGAGAGCCGTGCTGGGGACATTCATCCCAGTGGGCAGATTTTAAGGGTTATAGCCCCACTCCATTCTTGTTCTTTCTCTCTGCTTCCTGCGTGTGAGTGAAAATGAGATCTGCCAGCTTCCTGCTCACGCTGCCATGCCATCTTCTCTGCATGATGGACTCTGCCCCTCTGAACCCACAGCCTAAATTAAACCTTTCTTCTCTAAGCTGCTTCTCGTCAGAGTGTCCTATCAGCAATAGAGAAGGAACTAACACAGGTGGCTTACTTGAACTGACAGAAGATGTCTGCATACTCTGGAAGGATCCCGCTGGCCTGGAGCACAGTGACTCGGAAAGTGAAGGCACTGCCCAGCTTCAGGTGGTTACCAATCTCTTCAGAAAATCCTTCCATCACCATCTTCCCATCCAGCAAAGTGCCCGACTTCAAATCTAAAGAGTTAAACGACACATGGTTCAAGTAACATAAAAGGGAGGGAGGGAGTGGGCGTTCTTCCTGTGTCTAGTCGGCTAAAGCCACCATGCTGCGCATCTGTGTACTCAGTGCTCTCCCAGGGAGAGTCTCCTCAGTGACAGTCATCTGTCTACGCACCCAGGTCGTTCATTCGATTGACTTCTTCTGGAGGACTGATGACTTCAGAACTCTGGCCCTGACCTTCCACAATCCTCAGCTCCTCCAAGGACAGACCAGAACGAGTCATTGCAGCTGACGAGAAGTCACTCTGAAAGTAAGGCAGGCTAGGTAAGGGACACACTCTCCCAGTTCCTAACTGATTTCTGTTTGTACAACAAACTATTTTTTGCAAGATAATAATGAAATGGACTAAGAGTTGCCTGAGCAAAGGCAATGTGCTAGTGCACTTTCATCTTTGTAACTTTTAGACACGTCTCATATTTCACTGAGTAACTGTGGTGTAACCAACACCTTAGAATTGCTAGAGTTTTAGACCAGAGAATTGAGTGCCCGCATGGACACTTTCCTCAAAAGTCCATTTACTTCTTTTTATTTCCTCGAGGTGTTCATTCCTTCTTCCCCAAATACTTCTTACCTGATTAAAGTATTCATTATCAAAAGATATTTTAGCTGTTCCCGACTGCCGAATTCCAGAGCCATAATCAGGAGCTTCTTCATCCGCTAAACAGAAAGAAAGCCAGCAAGGACTGAATGGACGGACACGTGGGAGGAGGGACTTTCTCTGGAGCTCAGCTTGGCATCAAACACAATCCACTATGCCAGTCTAAACTGCTCGTCACTTCTACCAAGTCAACCCAAGAGTTACTTATGTTACCCACCAGTTTCCCGATACAGCAATATCCCCCACTGAAGTGAAATCATGACACTTGAGCGCTGGCGTGGGTGGGGTAAAGCTAACAGAAAGGAAGCTAATGGCAGCCTTCCCCAAGCTGAACAAACACACCCCCACTTATGTATGCGACTGAAGTGTCACCTGCATCAAGAAGCTAGCCTGCCTTTTTTCTTTTTTTCTTTTTTCTTTTTGGTTTTTTCGAGACGGGGTTTCTCTGTGTAGCCTTGGCTGTCCTCGAACTCAGAAATCCACCTGCCTCTGCCTCCCAAGTGCTGGGATTAAAGGCGTGCACCACAACTGCCTGGCTTTTTTTTTTTTTTTTTTTTTTTTTTTTTTAATGTGCATTGGTGTTTTGCCTGCATATGTATGTGTCTGTGTGAGGGTGTCAGATCTCCTGGAATTGGAGTTACACAGTTGTGAGCTGCCATGTGGTTGCTGGGAATTGAACCTGAGTCTTCAGTACTCTTAACTGCTGAGTCATCACTCCAGCCCCTAGCCTGCTTTTTCTTTTCTTTCTTTTTTTTTTTTTTTCCGAGACAGGGTTTCTCTGTGTAGCCTTGGCTGTCCTGGAACTCACTCTGTAGACCGGGCTGGCCTCGAACTCAGAAATCCACCTGACTCTGCCTCCCGAGTGCTGGCATTAAAGGTGTGTGTCACCACTGCCCAGCTTTGATCATCTTTTTCTAACTCACCTGCAATGGCCTGCACAGCCACACGAAGAAATCCCCGGACTTCCCCCTTCTCACTGACAATGGCCACCCTGTGAATCAGGGGCACCGGATACAGCAGGTTGCTCAAGTACACAAATGCCCTGTAGACAGAACCCAGAGACAAGCATCAGAAATCTGAGGAGGAGGCGGAGGGCTTTCTGCCTCCCCAAACTCAGCTGGCTTCTGGGCCTTTTAAGGTCACCTCTAAATTCTGATCTCTTGAACTGCTTCCAGGTGTGTTTTCAATACATAATCAATACAAAAGCTAGTGCAAAAGCATGGCAAAGCAGCTGACAAAGACCAAATCACTCTACAGAAAGCTGCACCGCGGGAAGAAGAGTGACGAGTAAAGGCTCACGTGCTGTGGGGGCCGCCCAGGAGAGGGGAGCCCACTGAAGAGCTTACTCTTCAGAAGTGAAGATGCGCCAAGAGATCTGGCTTCTCTCCGCACACCCAACAGAAACCAGGCGGTGAGGGCAGGGAAGTGTGAGTGAGGTGGTAACTAGCTCGAAAATGGACGTTACATCCCAGCACTATGAGTCTTGTTTGACTTAAAGGACTATTAAAGGTGAGAACCAGCCATGAAGGCAGAAAGCCTGTGTAGCCAGATGTGTCTGTGAAGTGAGTTTGCTGGAGACTGAACGGGAATTAAGATAAATCCTAAGATGACTCAGCTGGCCCTGTAGAGTTGGCCTTTGATCCTCAAACCAAAATCATAAACAAAAGGGAACTGACAGGTCTCTCCTGCCTCCTGTTATTTCCTTCTCTGGGGCCCTAGAGGGAGAGACTCGGAGTCTCACACTTAGCTATATAAGTCCTCAACACTCTACAAACCCAGCCCTTCTAGTGAGACAGGGCCTCACTAAATTACTCAGGCTGGCTTGGAGTTCACTCTGTAGCTTAGGCAAGCTTTACAATTCTCAATCCTTCTGTCTTAGCTTCCCTAGTAACTGCGATTACAGGCCGGAGATACTAGACCCGGCTGACACTTGATATATTTCTAACAAACCAGACAAGTCCTATCACGTTTATGCTTTTAAAAGGTTCATTATTTTGTAGAAATTCTTTTTTTTAATTTAATATGCTCTTACTCAACTGTATGTACATGTGTGCGTGCATGTGTCTGCCCGCGCGCGCGCGCGTGTGTGTGTGTGTGTGTGTGTGTGTGTGTGTTTTGCAGGTGAGGGGATGACGTGCACGCAGAGCGTGGAGGATGGAAGACAGCCGTGGAAAGGTCTGTGCTTTCTTTCTACCATGTGAGTCACATGCACCAAAGCCAGGTGGTTGACGTGGAAGGAAATGATGTCACGGCTGAGCTCTCTCATCTGCCTTATTCATGTGTTTTAAAGCAGTTAGAACTAGTAGTCACAAATCTTAAGCACTCTCGTTCCAATGGTAGAAAAGTGGAATCTAATTCCTACTGTTCCCCTGGCTTCTCACTTGGTATATGTTGATCTTTGTACATTAAAAACAAAAACAAAAACAAAAAAAAACAAAGAGAAAATACCACACCAGGAAATTTAACATATCTAACCCTGACACACACAGCTGTTTGCTGCATTCCTGTCCTAACATGTATTTATGTTGCAAGGAGAGAAGGAGAGAGGATGAAGGAGTAAAAGCCTGGGATTTCAACTCAAAACAACAAAAGCAATTATAAAATGGGTAAAACGCATCACAGTAATAACATTTAGGAACACAAATGAAGTATGAATGATAAGCGAACAAAAATAGCTGCAAATGAACAGGAAATAGTATCATGGTGTGCAATTCCCTTTCAGTCTGCTCCAAAGCAAGGGAGGGAATGGAAACACAGAGGGTTAAACTTTTGTGCAACAGAAACTTATGCATGAACATGTAATCTAAAGAGCATTACAAGCAGGGTCAAACACCACTACTGTGACTGAGTTTAAAAAACTAAGAATTTGGCATATGGAACCAAATGGCTGATTTCACTTCCAAAGTCAACACACACACAGAGCACACCCCTGCCTCAGGGGCATCCAGTCAGAGCCGCCCTTTCAGTGAGTGGACCAGTAAGAGCCCTGCAGTCCTCTCAGCACTGATGCTCTGATCTTGCTGGAGATGCTCCCAACACTGTGGCACGGCACAGCGCTGTTCCCACAGTGGTGCAGTGTGCACTTGTGTGGTTATTACTTGGAACCGTCATCACTCGCCAGACTGAGACTGGGAGACGCGAACCATCTCTGGTTTTGCTTACCCATCTGCAGAGGGCGTAGCTTACAGTAAATACATTCAATAAATGTTTGGTACGTGAATGTCTACGCAATTAGAAACCAGGAATGTGACCTGTTACTTGTCCTTTATCTTTACACAGAAGTGGAAGGCTTTTCAGAAAAATAGGTCCTGCAAGGGACAGGAAGCAAGCTATCTAACTTTACACTAGGATGATTTTTCAAGAGTAAAGTTAGGATAGAAATTAACTACACTGAGCACTTAGCATTTCTGCCATTCCTTAATTTTACTATGTTAAGTATAATTATCAGGAAAAATAAAACCACTGCTATGCCTATGTTTTGTAGGACCTTGACAGGTTAGGCAGTGCCATCAGCCCAAGGATTACGAGTTCTTAAGAACACACATCCACAGGCATATCATCATACAAATAACGCTGGACTGCACACTAACGGGGAGGGTGCCTGCTACCCACGGCGAAGGCTTCCCGTACACAGCAGCACTGAAGGCATTACTGGACACTTCCAACTTTAGGGACGAGTCTATGGCAAGGCAGAGGCACCTGGCCTGTGATGCATGGACACACTCACTAGACAGTTCTTTGTCGTGTTAACAGAATACAGCCTTTAGCCCAACGCTGTACCTAGCATCTCCTGTGACATCATGACTAACTCTGCAGGGAACATCCTCATACTTTGACCTAGCAGACTGAAGGAGAAGCGGGATGAGAGGAGGGAAGATGGAAAAGATACATTAGCAGAAAATGATGTGAAGTTACATCAGGAAGAAAAACGAATTTGTCAACATAAAGAAAGTCAGCATAATTAGAGTGACACTTGACGAAAAGAGGTCAATTTAGGTACTGAGAATGGTCACAGACTAGCCATCCTCTGCCCCCTTTGGCCCAGAGACTAACATACATTTTACATTTCATCCCAAGTTATAATGATGGTTCATAACATCCCAACATGCCATAGAGAGTGGCTAAAGGGACAAGCTCTTTTACTCTTGATACAAAGATTCACCAGAGGCAGCCGTGGCCAAGAAGCAAACCTATAAATGGAATTCAAAGGAAACATGCAAATTTTTACAAGTGAATCATAGTTGTATGCCAATATGGCCCACTGATAGCGGGAACTACAGGGCCAGGAGTTACCCCGCTAACACAGCGGGAATTACAGGAACAGGAGTTACCCCACTAACACAGAACCGCCCATCACAGCCATCACCACTGCACCGCTGAATGCTGCTGTTCTTCTGGAGAAACATGGCTGAGGGCAACAACGGAGAACTCTTCTTCCCGCTACTCACTGCTATTGCCTCACCTTCTCCCAGCATCTTGCGTGGTGATAGGAAATCACCACTGAACTCTCTCCAGCCACATCACCAAAACCTCAAGCCCCTTTTGCAAGACAGTGTTAGTTCTAGAACCCAGAAATCCAAACAGAAATGTCAACTCCTGAGGCCATAGCTCCGCAAAAGTCCACACGTCCTTCAACTCAGTGAGTGGCCCCATTGGGGAGGAGTCTGCCTTAGCGCTTTCATAAAGCTGACCTAAGATGCAAATGCTCCAAAGACTCCGAAGAGTCTTTTTTTTTTTTTCTCACTATGTAGCTCGGGCTCTCCTGGAACTCACTATGTAGAGCAGGCGTTTGAACAGGAATCTGCCCGCCTCTGTCATGCGCCACTATGCCTGGTCCTAGGCAGAAGTATTAATGGCTACATTCATTTTGCTAGTATGGATAACAGAATATAAATGATGAAGGGAAAAAGGATTTCTTAAGACCCTTCCCTCCCCCCAACCCAACTCATTTGAGTTGCTTGTCCTGAGTTAGCGACAGAGATGTCAGGACCCACTGTGTCAAGATTCTCTTGACCAGGCCACATAAGATGACATCATCTACTCCTCACAGTGTGGTGCTGTAGAAGACGGCAGACAGACATGACTAACTGCCACCTCAGAATAGAATGGAAAGTCAGGCATGGTGGCGCACGCCTTTAATCCCAGCACTTGGGAGGCAGAGGCAGGCAGATTTCTGAGTTCAAGGCCAGCCTGGTCTACAGAGTGAGTTCCAGGACAGCCAAGGCTATACAGAGAAACCCTGTCTTGAAAAACCAAAAAAAAAAAAAAAAAAAATAGAATAGAATGGAAATACATTGAGGGACACAGAAATCTAGAAAATGAAGCACCATTTGTACATACTTTTCTTAATTTTAATATAAATAAATTGACTTCTCTACATCCTAATACTGGCACTCTCACAAGCAAACAACACTTGTGCTCATGTAACCTCAGCACATTTGCTCATGGAGGACTGCGCTGTAAACTGCAGACTGCCATATTAACTTAGGTGCTCACTTCTATCTGAAAGCTTTTCTTTCCACTCTTCCGTTATCTCCTACAGTGAGTCCCCCTAGGTGTCGGATACCACGTGACAACCAGGTTTTAGTCCCGCGTCTCTGCCCTGGAAGGAGACTCTGGTGCTGACCATTCAGCAGCGACAGATCCCGTATTGTAAAAGGGCTCAGCATTGTGCTTCGTATGCACTGTTCATTCTAATCTTTTTGGTTTGTTTTTTTGAGACAGGGCATCATGTATCCCAAGCTAGCTGCAACCAGGTATAACTTGAAGCCAAGTACAACCCTGAACTCCTAATGTTCCTGCCTCCATCCTAGCCAAGTGCTGAGACTGCGCGTGGGCACCACCACATCCAGCTTATGGCAATGAGCATTTTATTTTCAAATTTAAAATTACTTTAATCTGGAGAGGGGATGTGGATGATAGAAATACCAGGAACCTCTGCATCTCTGACAGAGAGATATGCACAGCAACAGCGGGAGCAATGACCCCCGCTGTAGAGCAGTCTCGTGTACTGCCAACAAATACTGATGATGGTGATAACTTCCTGAGATTCACACAAACCAACCAATTGTTTCTGGCAGAAGCCCAAGATAGGCTCAGAACACAGCACGGCAGCCATCATTGCCAAAGGAGAGCTAGGCACTCCTATTCTTTTGTATGACCAAGTCCACTGCATTCCTTATGCTTCTGAAGTGCCACAAACTCTCCAGCCTGGCCTCGAGCTCGCTGCGCCCCTGCTAGTGCTATTCCTTACGCTTCAATAAGCACATTCTTTTAGAGATGAAACATCTGAGCCACAGTCACGTTAACTGAAACAACCACCTCTGAGTCTTAGCTAAATTACTGGGCAATTTGGGTCAAGCCGTCCTCCAGGTGGTCTTCATAAGCTGCTGTACAGAGGACTGAGTAGATTGTGCCTTATGGATAGATAAGGCCCAGGCTTTCCTTCTAGCCAAAATTGCACAGAGGCATTTAGAACAAGAGCTGGTCCCTTTTGGCCTTTCTCACAATGACCTCACCAACCTTCCTACTAAAATGAACCAAGGGGATCGGTCGTAAAATGGGTCATGCCCATCACTGAAGAGCTCTGATCCCTCTTCCGTCCCTGCGTCAGAGCCGGTGTCATCCACGAATGCCTCATCATCAAAGTCCTCCATGGCATCCTGCTGCTCGTCAGCCAGTTCAGTGATGTCGGAATCGGCCGTGGAAAAAGTGGGGGAGGGTGTGCGGTCGGCAAGGCGCTCATTCACACAGCCGTGGAAAATAGGGGAGCTAGACACCAGGTAAGACGCCGATTAACACAGGCAGGGAGAGAGGAATAGTTGGTTAACAGGATGCCCAGGTGCCAACAGGACAGAATGCACTGACAGAATCATCACGGTAAAAGCAAAGGGGCAACAGGAACACAGGCTGCACGGTTCAGGCAAAGGGAACAGGGGCAGGCTGAAGAGATCTATAAGGAAAGACCCTCAGAATAAGGAAGGCAAAGAGCATCCATGAGTAGACCCTCTCAGGGAAATATCACACAACAAAATGTTCATGTTCTGCAGTTCACACAGAGGATGAGCACCCTGTCCTCCAGGAGCCACTCAGGACAGAGATAATAAAATAAGGCCTTAAGTGTCCAAGCTCTCTTGTCTGTATGCTGAAGCGGCACGTGCTTGAGTGAGCTGTGTCTGCACAGCCCACGTCTGCAAACCCTAGTCCACTATCGGAGTAGAGTGGAAAAGGCTGACATCAGCAACACCATTTCTGGGTTTCTTACATACCAACACAGGGCATTTACAATAAAGAGTAACTCAAAAGTCTGAAACCAGGAAGCTCAAAGTTCACATTTCCTGGGACTGGGGGAGGAGGTGAATGGTTGCAGGCACTGGGTGCTCTTGAGGAAGGACCCAGATTTGGTTCCCAGTACCCACAGAGTAGCTCACAACCATCTGTAAGTCCAGTTGCGGGGATTCAGCTCCCTCTTCTGGCCTTGGTGGCTATCAGGCACGCATATGGCACATAGACAACATGCAAGCAGAACACCCACCCATCCACATAAAGTAAAATAAACCCTCTTAAGCATTCACGATTCCTTGCTTTTACATGTTAAACCTCTTAAGATCAGATTTCTGGAATTCCGCAGAGGCATTTTGTTTTCACAGAACGCTGAACGTGATGGATGCAGAGACCCAAAGAGGCCTACCCTGGGGTGCAGTTAACCTGCCCAGGGCAATGACTACAGAAAGACAAACTCTTCTAAGAGAAATCACGGAGGACCAATCAGGTTCTGGGTAACAACTTCAGCCTGGTAACACACACTGTGATGTCCACTTAAAGTGTACAGGATTCAGAAACATTTTCTTTTCTTCTCAATCTTCCTTGATCAACTATGAAACATGTTGTGAGAAAGTTAAGAGTCCAGGATGGCTGTCAAATACGCTGGCTACAAAGTATGACATAAAAAATATGCAGGCTGTGTGAAACGGAGGTAAATACTTTACACAACACAGTGGTTCTGATTAACATTTAGAGAGGAGGTGGGTTTCTTGGTTTGTTTGTATTTTTCTTCTAATGCTACTAGGAACTGAACCTGGAACATCAGGGGTGAGCTACATCCTGGCCTGAGAAGGAGCATTTTGCATCCCTTCCCCCAGTATACTTTCTACTGACATTTAAAAAGTTAAAAGTACTTGTTATTTATTTTTTAAAAACAACAAAACTGTGACATACCTTCCCACAAGTTTGAACCAGTGGAACCGATCGTAGAACGGGTCGCTGCCGGTCATGGTCGTCTCGCTGTCATCTTGGGCACTGGAGGCCACCTCCCCTGCCCTGTCATACATCTCTCGCATCAGATCCAGTCTCTGCCTATTGAGCGGATATGGGGTACACTGAGTTAACACCATGAGACTGCACTATTACTTTATTTTGGAAACTATCTGCATGCCAGGTATTTTAAGAGGTTGCTCATGTCATTTAATGCACAATGCATAGACAGAAGCACAGAAACCCGAATTCTCAGCATCCAGAACACGTGAATGGAGAAAGCCACCAAAAGTCAGCAGAACGTCGAGTAGAACATGTGTGTGCACACGTGTGAGAGCAAAGGGAGGGGGAGGGAGAGGGGAGAGGGGGAGAGGGAGCAAGATCTATCTGATTAAACCTACAGCCACGGAAGAAAGGTAGCTCAATGGTGCCTGACATCTCAAATATAACTCCACAGTGAGAAAAACAATCACTTCCTTGTTTATTAAAAAGATGATCCTGAGGCCCAGGACTAAAGTTAGAGGGATCATGCCAGATCCAAGAGAGAAAGAAACAGAGAATTGGCTCATTTAAAATTTAGGAGGGCTTATGAAGGTAAATGTAAAACTCAACACATATCAAAGTTGTCTGAGAAGTGAGCCTCGTTGACTTTAGGGAAAGATGATTGGGTAATAATACTGTTGACTGTCACAGCACTTAGAAGCCACAGGGAAGGAACTGATGCCATCCTCAGAGAGAGCTGCGATGACGGAGCCCACTTCAACAACTCACTTTTTGTTGTTATTGTTTTTTGATACAGGGATTTTCTGTGTAGCCCTGGCTGTCCTGCAACTCACTCTATAGACCAGGCTGGCCTTGAACTCATAGAGATCCACCTGCCTCTGCCTCTCTGCCTCTCTGCCTCTCTGCGCCTCTGCCTCTGCCGAGTGCTGGGATTAAAGGCGTGCACCTCCAAGCCAGGGTATTTTCTTTTAAAAAAATAATCTTTTATGAATATTTTCCTACTTGAGTTTATCCAAAGACCAATAATGTGTTGCTCCATTCTTCAGATCCTGGACCTCCACCGCCACCACAGTCCGAGGGAAAGGTCTGTCCTCATGAGTCTTCTCCATCTCCGAGGGAAGCAGTTCAGGAGGCACGGGGGAGTACAGCGTGTCAGTCAGCAGAACAAACTGGAACTGCACCTGCAATGAGAGGACGAGCATAGACGAGCGTGCACGGCACTCTCTCAGTAGGCAAGACTCAGAGACGAGGCGATGGCATGGCTGAGGGGAAGGAGGTTGATACAGAGCATATGTTCAATAATAATGATGATAATAATAACAATAACAACAACACCACCAAGCTTGTGGTCACCTACATTTTAAACTCAGGGAACAACCTTAATTTTTTTTTTTTTTTAAGATTTATTATGTATACAACGTTCTGCCTGCATGTATGCCTATAGACCAGAAGAGGGCACCAAATTTCATTACGGATGGTTGTGAGCCACCATGTGGTTTCTGGGAATTGAACTCAGGACCTCTGGAAGAGCAGTCAGTGCTCTTAACCACTGAGCCATCTCTCCAGCATTAATTTTAAACTCGGGTATTTATATTTTAAATTTTAAATTTTAAATTTAAATTTTAATCTTAATTTTAAACTCGGGTATTTATATAGACTTTGTTTTCCTGGAGTGGCAATGTGTATATGTGTGGTTTGTTTTTGTTTTTTCCACAAACTAAAACCTCAGTGGACAAATGAAGACTCCCGTGGAACATAAACAGAGACCAAAAGGTAGACTTAGCCACTCGCACATGCAGCTTTGCAGTTGAGCCCAGAGGACGACAACTATCACTCCTCAAGCCTTTACATGGAGTCAAAGTTGTGACTGCATCATGTCACTTACTTCCTGCTAGGTCACCTTATATTTTTACCAACAAATATTAATTAAATAACAGGTACAGAACTAAGAAAAGAAGAGACAGTTCCTGACTTTAGTCCACTTAATGAAGAAAATGGTTAGTAACTAAAAGTGTTTCTGAGATGGTGAGTGAAGACAACAGCTATCCCAGTGTAGATATGTGAAATACACGCCCTAGGAACAGCCAATGAATTTTCTCCTAGCCTACAATTCGGTCTGCAGCTGAGAAGCAGTGAGGCACACAGGACAGAGATTCCCAAGGCTGTTTGGAGCTGGAGGTTTGGCTCAGAGGGAAGTGCTTCTTGGGAAGCATGGGCCTTGTGCTCAGTCCCCAGCAGCAGGTCTAGCACGTGCAGCCCCGTTAGCATTGCTCTGTACAGACCCATGCTCTGTCGTCGCTCACCTCACTCCGTGGCAGGTTCTGCTGTCAACCCAAGTGAGCTACAGAACTATAGGTCAACTCAACTGCTCTGGATTAGGCTCTCGCTGTCTGAGTGCAGACATACTTGTCCCTACTTGTACCTTTCAGGCCCTAGAAGAGGAGCAAATTGGTTGACAAGGGGCTTAGAGTTCTCAGAGGTGCGAGCTAAAGATGGAGAACTAAAATTAAACCAAAAATCTTTTCCCAGAAATTTAAAAAGCATTTATCTACTAATAAGATTATCCAGCTCCCCTTTAAATACTCACACTTCTAAAATGAGCCAGAAAACAGCAGTTATTATGATCTATGTTCTGCTGGCACATATATGAAATAAAGCTGATTCATGGCCTAGACCAGCTGAGTTCCCCAAGGGAAAGGTTAATTTAAGGCCATTAATTTAAATGGACCCACTGTGCTTCCGGCACTGTGTTCTTTCTCGTCACCCTCCATACCTTTTTCTTTAGTTCCACACTGATGGCATTGGCTTCCTTCAGGTACACCGCATTGCCCCAGAGTAAGTCCCTTAGTGAAGTAAACTGGTGAGACTTCCATTTCCGGAACGCCCACTGGGCCAACTCAAATTCATGCTGTGTCCAAGGAACTGAAAGGGCAGAGGAAGCATAGGTAACAGGGACTTAGCAACCATGACGGTGTCGTGTCTCCCCTACAGTATATATACTTCAGAAAATCTATAATCTATAAAGAATACGGCTGTGGGGTGTTTGGTTTGTTTGAGACTGGTTGGCCTCAAATATGTTATGCAGTCAAGACCAGCCTTGAACAACTCAGTCTCCTCAACCTTCCAAGTGGTGTTCTTTAAACAAACAAACAAACAAACAAACACAGATTTTATTATTTTATCATTTATGTATTGGGGGAAGATGTGTACCATTACATGCATGTAGTGGCTCAAAATACAACCTGTAAGGACCAGTTATGTCTTTTGATAATGTGGGTTCCATATACCAAACTTAGGTCACCAGTCTTGGCAACAAGCACCCTTACTCAGCCATCTCGCCAACCCTCTTTCTCTTCTTTTCCCTTCTCAATATAATTCTTTTTTTTTTTTTTTTTTTTTTCTTTCGAGACAGGGTTTCTCTGTGTAGCCCTGGTTGTCCTGGAACTCACTCTGTAGACCAGGCTGGCCTCGAACTCAGAAATCCGTCTGCCTCTGCCTCCCGAGTGCTGGGATTAAAGGTGTGCGCCACCACGCCCGGCTCTCAATATAATTCTAATGTGTAGGTGTAATTTTCAAAGTCCCTGATCTTTATTGATGACTAAACAATATAACCAGCAATGAATGATCCAGCCATGGTGGCCCATGCCTACAGTCCAGGACTTGGGACACTGTGGCAGGAAGAGTAACTTTAGTTCAAGGCCAGTCTACAACAATGTCAGGCCAGACAGTGCTACGTGGCTGCCTGGCAAGACTGTCAAAATCAAACAAATCTGCCCACCATGGGTTCGAGCGCACAGTGCAATCCAAAGGCTGAGCAGGGAATCTGTGGTGGGAACTAGAGAGTTGAACAAACGTGTATGCAATGACTAAGCTCTGTGTTAGCATGAGACTGACCTGTGAGGTCCCAATGTGCAGTCATGAGAGATGGTCTATGTGAAGACAGTCCTTGGAAACCTTAGAAATTCTATACATTCTAACGACCCTCCTCCACCCTATAGAATACCCTAAAGTTGCAGCAATGGGCTCTTATAAACCATTTTTTCAGCAGGCTCAGTACAGTGTCAGTAAACCAGCAGGGCAGATCTGAAGAAGCCGGTTTTACAACAGGTGAAAGGACCGGGTTGATGATGCTGATTCGGAAGACAAAAAGCAAGGTTCGGGCGTTAGCTCTCACCTTCCTCCTCCTCCTCCTCCTCCTCTTCCGTTGTCTCTGCAGCCAGAGATCGAGTCTCAACCTGCCTCTGCAAGGCCTGCAATTTACTCTCGTAGTCCTGGATGGAAAGGAAGGAGAGAACATGTAGAGAGGGGAGGAAGGAAGAAGGAAACAGGAAATGGAAGGAACTCTGGGGGGAAGTGCACACAGCAAGGGGCCAACACAGGGAAACGGGGAGGGCAGGATCTTACACATGAGGGAATCCGGAGAAAGAAAATGCCAGGGAAGATTAAAGTCACCAGAACCTCCTAAGGCCTCCATCTTCTAACTACTCAAAAGGGAAGATAATCAAGAAGATAGTTGTTCAAGTTCCTTATGGCAGAAAAAATAAAAGCTCACAGCACCACTGATCTGAAATGGTTGTTATTTAAGAGAAATTTTCTATTAAATATACTAGTATGAACTAAAATAAGTATAATAAAATCGATTTTTTTTTGAGACAGGGTTCCTCTGTGTAGCTCTGGCTGTCATGGAACTCTCTCTGTAGAGCAAGCTACCCTTGAACTCAGAGATTCCCCAAGTGTATGCCGCCACCACTGGGCTTACAAATCAGATTCTATTTCTCCACTTGATCTTTTTAAAGGAGTTATTATGATTTTTAAAAGTATGTGTCTATGTGTAAGACTATGCATGTGTGAATGCAGAAGCCTGAAGAGGCCAGAACAGGGTGTAGGATCCCACAGAGCCAGAGTTGTAAGTTGTAAGCAGCCACCTGATGTGGGGGCTGAGAACTGAACTTGAGTCGAGTCCTCTTCAAGAACAAAATATGCTCTTAACTGCTGAGCCAGGCTCCATGTGTTCTCGCTCCAGCCCTGCTGCATGTATTTCCTATATAAGAAGTATTACCTGAAAAGGGCAATGTTTACTGCATGATGGGGAAAATATTCTTGTTTCTTTTAAAGTTTAGGATTATATTATTATTATTATTATTATTAAATTGGGGGAGATGAGTATTGGTTCTAATAATAGTCTAACAATTTCAGAAAAACAAGTATTTTCTAACAATAACCTTTTCATCTTTAAAATTTTAGTATATGGCCCGGCAGTGGTGGCGCATGCCTTTAATCCCAGCACTCGGGAGGCAGAGGCAGGTGGATTTCTGAGTTCGAGGCCAGCCTGGTCTACAGAGTGAGTTCCAGGACAGCCAGGACAACACAGAGAAACCCTGTCTTGCGTGCGTGAATACATGAAGGCCAGAAGGTTGGCACTGGCTAGATCACATGTGATTGTGAGCTGTCTCGCACAGGTGCTAGTCGCAGTCTAAGCCACCTCTCCAATCTCTAGTCACATAAATCCTGTATTCCTACTAATTACCTGATGCTGCAGATATAGAGCTTAGTAAGGAAAAGGTCACGTCAGTATGGGTAGAGAGATGACACGCATGGCACACACTACATCTTGGTAGAGAGAAGCATTCTGAAGAATAAATAAGCAAGGCAAAAGACAGATGAGGGATTGCCAGGGAGAAAAGAAGGAGTGAGAGATACTAATGTGAAACTGACAGCAGCCAAGAGATAGCTGAGATCTTCTGGTCCCTTAAAGCACCTGTTAGGACTTTATAGCACCCTGTATTCTTTCTCTTAGATAAACACCAGTGTGGTTATCTGCCCAGTGGCAGCTTCTCCATAATTTTGAGTTCGCGAGTACAGGGATCATACTGTCATTTACCACCCAAGCATCTGTCACATTTCTCTCTTCCAGAGAGAAACAAACTCAACAATGACTGTCTTTTAAGTCGGGGACTAGCACACCATGGCCTGTGGGCTAGATCCAGATTGTGTCTGGCTCTAACTACATGGTCAGCAAGGCTTGAAGTATTACTAAGGACCAGGAGTATGTTTTAGTGGTAGAATACTTGCCTAGCATGTACACAAAGCTCCATCCGGTTCCATCTCCAAAACCAATTTTTAAACTTGGTTACTATCTGGCTTTTCAGAAAAATGCTTTCAACACCAGTTTTACCTCAACAGTTGTGCCCAAGAGTCAGACACAACCTATGTAATTTGGATGCAAATTATCAAGTCTCATGCCAGACCTAGTCAGTCATTTATTCTGGGAAGGACCCAGCAGTCTATGTTCTCACAAGATTTCTAGGATTCTGTGACACATTACCCAAGAGTGACTGCTCTGCGTCCTATACGCTTACATACTCACGGAAGAACCAAGCAAGTACATAGACAAGATGACCAGAGGTTGTAATTCTTAAGAGAGTGTGAGTTTATCAAGTGCTTGTTTAGAGTGCACAAAGCCCTAGATTCAATCCCCAGAACTGTGTAGACCAGGTGTGGTGGTACATACCTGTCATGCTAGCACCGGAGAGGTGGAGGCAGAAGGAACACGAGTTCAAAGCCATCTTCAGCTACAGAGAAAACTCAACGTCAAAATGGGATACCCCAGACACTATCTCAACAAATTTCTTTATTTTATTTAGAGACATGGTCTCACTCTGGCTGTTCCTGGAACTCACTATGTAGATCAAGCTGGCCTTGAACTTATAGAGATACACCTGCCCCTGACTCCCAAGTGTTGAGATTGAAGGTGTGTGCCACCGTGCCTGGCTACAAAAATAAGTGGAAGTCGATGTAGGGTGGGCTGGGGTAGGGTAGGAAGAATGGCACAGGAGCAGAGATTTGGAAGAGAGAAGCAGGACAGGAAACAAGCTTCAGTCCTGAGGAATTATAATGGAGGCACAGAAGGCCAGAGGTAGCTGTTCTGGGATAGTATTAAGACATGAAAGCAGAGGTGGACAAATAGCCACGCTATGTAAAGCCTTGTTAACCTTGTTAGCTACAATTCAGCTTTCAAAGTTCGGTGGAAGCCCATGAGGCCGCTAACAGGGTGAGATTTTATAAAGATGGCTGTGGTTACTGCACAGACAGTAACCGGCCTGAGTCACGAACAGAAGCAAAGGCCTAAGTAAGCACGGCTGCCAGGTGAGGGCTGACGGCACAGCTTGGTACCGCTAAAATGACAGTTTGGCAAAATCAGAAGTCACCATCCTTAGTGTCCTGGATAGGCAGCTTTTAACGAGAGAGACTCGGCTTGTAATGACAAGATATAATTAGCAAGCAATCACAGGGATGGAGATGTCCCCCCATGTCCCAGGTGACACCTCACTTCTGGTCAACATTACAATGTGTTCCTCATTACCAGGGAGACAATCTCAGAATGATGGCTGCTCCCCAAGGGTCCAACAATTGTTCTAAGCAATGGTTTAATTTTTTTTTTTTTTTTTTTTTTTTAGATTTTATGCTTTGCCTGTATGCACGTACGTGTAGTGTGTGTGTCTGTTGGATCCCCAGAACTGGGACTGGGGTTACGGGGAGTTGTGATCGACCTTGTGGGTGTGGGATTTGAATCCAGTTACTCTGTAAGAACAAGTGCTCTTTTTTTTTTTTTTTTTTTTTTTTTTTTTTTTTTTTTTTTTTTTTTTTGGTTTTTCGAGACAGGGTTTCTCTGTGTAGCCCTGGCTGTCCTGGAACTCACTTTGTAGACCAGGCTGGCCTCGAACTCAGAAATCCGCCTGCCTCTGCCTCCCGAGTGCTGGGATTAAAGGCGTGCGCCACCACTGCCCGGCAGAACAAGTGCTCTTAACCACTGAACCGTCTTGTCCCCCCCCCCCTTTGAAAATGCAGGCTCTCATGTAGCCAAGGCTAGCCCATGAGATCTCCCTGTCATTTGCCTCAGTGCTGTGATGACAGGAGTAAACCATCATGCCCAGACATGGGCACTGTTTCTAAGACCCTCTTGGCACTGCTTGGAGAAGCACTCTTTCTCACCTGGATCAAGTAGCAACTTTCCAACTGGTCCACATGGCTCTGCACTTGCCTGCCTACACTCTACCCTCTATACTGTAACCACGGGAAGCTGTCTACAAGGTGGTTCTAATAAAGGAATCTCCCTGTAGACACTGGGTTGTAGTTTCTCACACAAGTCTGTTCTTGTTACCTCCAGTCTCCTTGTCTTTTGTCCACCACAACAGATGTGACTTTCTGACCATCCCAAGTAATTAACATCTCCCCCATCCTAAATTGTCTTCCTCCCTGATCCTTCCTTCTCTTGCTCTTTCACTTTGGGAAATTCTCAGTTGTACTGTGGGACTTGCTCTTAGCTGAGGGCTTCCTTCCTCCACAAACTCCTCCCACTATCCTCTCTGGATATGGCTCTGCCCACACCACCATCACTGCAGGCCATCTATCACACGGCACTGGAACGACCTCTGTGTCCGAGGAGAACGCTAGGGAGCTTAGAAACCTGTACGAGTTTCTCCCAGAGTGGAGAAATACAAAGTACCCAGAGGGAAAGGATGTAAAATGTGGTACAGAACAACTCAGGCTCTGCCTCTCTCAGAAAGCACAGTATATTAAAAATCCATGCATATGAGAGTCATGTGTTGTCTTCTCATTTGCAATGCACAATTTTCCAACTTGAAAAAATATGCTAGGTCTAAATTTTTTTAAGTAATTTATTTTTATTTTATTTTATGTGCATTGGTGTTTGGCCTGCATGTCTGTCTGTGTGAGGGAGTCCGATCCATGAGAATCTGAATTACAGATGGTTGTGAGCTGCCATGTGGGGGCTGGGAAGTAAACCTAGGTCCTCTGGAAGAGCAGTCAGTGCTTTTAACAGTTGAGCCATCTTAGCTAAATCCAAAATTTTTTTTTTAAAGATTTATTTATTTATATGTAAGTACACTGTAGCTGTCTGTCTTCAGACACTCCAGAAGAGGGAGTCAGATCTCTCGTTACGGATGGTTGTGAGCCACCATGTGGTTGCTGGGATTTGAACTCCGGACCTTCGGAAGAGTAGTCGGGTGCTCTTACCCACTGAGCCATCTCACCAGCCCCCAAAATTTTAATAAGACCACCAAGTCATTAAAAAAAAGAAGAAGAAAAATTCTGTTTTGTCCTGTTTCATCTTTAGCAGACTAACAATAATCTGAGTGGAGAAAACCTGAGGCTAACGTAGAGAGAAAAGGTATGTCAGTTAAAATAATTTCAAATCATGACTATGTAATGAAAAATTGAAAAGTTTAATGTAAAATGAAATATAATTTTTACTCATATACTAAGAGATTGTTATTTAAGAGAAACAGCACAAAGTACAACTCAATGCATTGTCTTATCATCCTGTGCCTCTGGAGACAAAGCTCAGGCCCTGTGGGGCAGGTTAAGTGCTACTATCCCATTAGCTACATCCTGAGGCCCCAGGTTTCATAAAATAGAAAAGGACATTAAATGTAAGAGCTTGAAAATCCATACAAAAAGACCAACATGTGGATACTTCATTCTTCCTTAGAATAGGGAACAAAATACCCATGGAAGGAGTTACAGAGACAAAGTTTGGAGCTAAGTCGAAAGGATGGACCATCCAGAGACTACCCCACCCCACCCCATCCATCCCATAATCAGCCACCAAACCCAGACACTATTGCATATGCCAGCAAGATTCTGCTGAAAGGACCCTGTTATAGCTGTCTCGTGTGAGACTATGCCAGTGCCTGGCAAATACAGAAGTGGATGCTCACAGTCATCTATTGGATGGAACACAGGGCCCCCAATGGAGGAGCTAGAGAAAGTACACAAGGAGCTGAAGGGGGTCTGCAGCCCTATAGGAGGAACAACAATATGAACTAACCAGTACCCACAGAGCTCGTGTCTCTAGCTGCATATGTAGCAGAAGATGGCCTAGTTGGCCATCACTGGGAAGAGAGGCCCCTTGGTCTTGCAAACTTTATATGCCCCAGTACAGGGGAATGCCAGGGCCAAGAAGCGTGAGTGGGTAGGGGAGCAGGGCCGGGGCAGGGTTTAGGGAACTTTCGGGATAGCATTTGAAATGTAAATAGAGAAAATATCTAATAAAAAAAAGAAAATCCATACAAAAATACAAAGAAAAGGATACTTGGCACACAATTATCTTCAGATGAAAGAGCAGGAAGAGACTGAGAAATCAGAATTCCCCTGCTTCACTTACCCCTCCTCCCCCGTGATAAACCACACTTAAAGATCATGCCAAGGCTTATTTCAGGAAGATTTTATTTCTTTAATATTACAAACTAACTCTCCCTTTCTGAGAACGCAGTCTTACACCCAGACAATCTTCAAGCATGGTTTTAAGAAATTGAGAGAGAAATCAGAGTTCATCAACAAGAAGATTCACAACTTCTTTTTACAGTAATAATAGGAAAAACGATACATTTCACAACCTAAAGTGGGCCACACTCAGTCTACCTAGAGCAGAGTTTAAAATGACATCAATCAGACAGGTATGAAAATCATTTGTAACGAATCTGACTCTAACAGTACAGAACACAAGCTTGTTTTACACTGAACCTAAAACATCTTCATCACACTGCAGTGGGCCCCAGGAAGCTTCCTCTGCTCGCAGGCTTCTGTGTAAATCATTAAGGCAAGTCAACAAAGGACCAGGAAGGCACCCGCCACAGCAGTGACCACTGGAAGCCCACGCAACTGCCTATAATCTGATAGCATTTACAAAGTCAGGCATCTCGGGAACAGACTCAGTGTTTTGTTTTTAGTATCTTACATCTAAAGCACAAAAGGTCAGTTCAAGTCACTTCAATGTAATAAACAATTCCTATGTGTTGTGTTACCTATGAAAGGAGAAACAATTTGCTATGCTAGAAGGATCAGAAGCAAGAGTAGAGGAAAAGCCCTTTGGTTTAAATTTATTAACCAGATTTTGTAACTGTCCATAGAATTACAGTCTGGTCTGGAAAACCTTATCCAATAAAGTAGGACTCTACTACAGCCCTAAATGCCAGTTCCCACGCATGAACACTTCTCTCCATTTCACAATGATAACACCTAGGAATATTTTCACAATAAAATAATGATTTAATGAAGACAAGTTTTCTTTGGTCTTGTTTAAGCTGAGGGGGAAGATACCACTATATTAAAACAAAACCAAAAAACAAACAAACAAAAAGACAAGCTGAGCCTGCTAACACACACCTCTAACTCCAGCAACTGTGGAAGCTGATGCAAAAGGATTCCAAGTTAGAGGCCAGTGTGGGCAAATCGAGGAGGCGCTGTCTTAATAAAGGAGTAAGACCCCACAAAAGCATGATGGTGCTTTATACTTGTTCAGTGAGTCTAACAAGCTGTTTTGTACACACAGTTTTCTAAGGTGAGTGCTCTCAAATGCAAGAAAGGACACTGCTAGCAGTGAATTATTTTCTTTCCCGGTTGCCTAGAAAATCAAGGGTTTCTTTAGCTGTTGGTATTTCAGGACTACAGGGCACCTGGATTAGCAGAAGGACACAGCTGATTCTTTGCACTATCCCTGGGGGCAAAATGCCCCCCGCATGTGTACAGGAAAGCTTTTCACTGTAATGTTGGCATCGAGGAGTGAGCTTTTACTGCTAGTGTTGAATAGGAAAGGAAAGCATTTATCTGTAACAAAGTGAGACTCTATGGACCTGAAATACCTTCAAGTTAGAACCCAAGTAACTAACACTTTAAGTTTCAAAAAAATGAATTTTTGACAAAAACCCAGATAGTATAATTATGTGTGAAGAAGAAAGATTTACACAGACACACTGAAGTGACTGACTTGAGCCTACCAAGAATACATTCAGACCAAATGGCACAGAGATTGTCGTCTCAATGAAGTCAACACACAGCAGGCATCACTCGCCCAAGTTGAAACTGCCATATAAACTGTCACTGAAGACTAGAACTGTTCTAGCTAGGAAAGGACACGGATCTTCCCCCAATTTTTTTAAGGAAAAAAAAAATGTTGGAAGCAATTTTCTGTGCGTTAAGACAGCATTTTCTTAAAAGAGAGAGGAGAAAAGGCCCACTACAATTAAAATTAATGTGTCTAATAAAACAGTATCCACACACAAAGCAGAAAAAAAATACATAATCACAGTCTTGAAGGCCTCCTTGAGTGCTATGCTCTCTTGAAGGCCTCCTTGAGTGCTATGCTACCTTGGCTGCAAGTTTTCACACCACTGGAACACAGATGTTTGGTGCACGACCTGGTGTGACCTAGGAATCTTCAGCACTGTCAATTCTGATCATCTCTAGCTTCTGACAAGTACAAGAGATGAAGAAGTATATAGAAAGCCATTCTTTTCTTCCATGAAAATCCACCTTGTCTTTCTATTTTTTCTTTTTCCTTTTTTCCTCTTCTTTTTTTATTCAAAGAGGCTTCTCCATCGAGGCAAACTGCAAGCACAGCATGGTGAAGTGAGGTATTGACAGAGGAGTGACTGTTTGCAGGACTTAGCTGTCCTTGCTAGAGGATCTGTGTGTATTACAACTGTCGACCAAGGAACAGTTTACTATATACATGGCTCCAGACTCAACCAAAGTTCGGTTTTATTATTTCAGTTTTTGGAAAAAGGCAGTGAAGAGGTGTCTATCAGCCGCCTTCTTGCCATGCCCCATCTCTGCCTTCTTGCACTGAATAATCTTCTTAGAAACTTACACACACTGCTCAGAGCACACATTGTTGTTGGTATTTCTATTGGCATAATTTTAGCAAATATAGTTCATGCTATGAGTGAAATACTCAGTAAACTTCAAAATACAAACCAAATCGAAACTGAGAAAGTATCAATTTAAAGATTTTAGAGATATGACAAATTTTCTATATGTTATGATATAGTAAAAATTACTGACTCAGTTCCTTAAAAATGTAGACTAAGATAATGACATGTAAGATGCAAGGCTGTGCAGAAAAAACATGTCGGAAGACCTTGGATTTATGCTTGTAAAACTGCCAACAATATTTAATGAAAAGAACAGACACCAAGGCGAAGCCTAAAGCTGTATCCACATCGTTGCATGTTGTTTTTCAGTCAATTTCTAAGGTGCTTGGGGAATAAGAGGCATTTCTTCTATATATCAAATTCTTCTTTTGAGCATTTCCATAAAACAAGAGGCAGGTCTTTTGGGATATCAAAGCACTATTAAAAAAAAAAATCTTACACCAAAACAAGAGAAGCCAGTGTAAGTACATTAATAATCTAGGCACCATAGAGGAAATTATCAGAAAAATACAGGGCCTAGATGTTTTATACCCAATTCTAGCACCTGCCCACTGATAATGCACAATCACAGGGAGGCATTGAAACATTTACCAGTGTTTTACATTTTAACAATAAAGACCAGTTAGTATCTGTAGGAACACAGCATTAAACTCATAATGCATATAGCAGGCACCAACTCAACCCATGAGCTAACATTAACACTGCCTGGTTCCGTTGCTACAACTTCAAGTTTGTCCAGTAAACTACCTAGACTGTGGTTTCTCGACCTGCTTTGAGATTGGGTGCTGAGAATTGTCTCCTCATCCTCGGAGGTGTCACGAACTGGTTACAGTGGCTGGGTTTGTCAGTCTGCTTTTGACAGCAGCTGGCTGGGCTACCCTCTACCTGACCTCCAGTGTTATAATTACAGTAAGGCTGACGGTGTTGGTGAATGTGACGCTTGGCCTGGAAAGTTTGTAGATCAGCGGTGGGGTGGCCGCTGTGGGAGTTTAGGGACTCCGCGGAGGCGGTTGCCTGGCCGCGCGTGGTTTTTGGTTGGCCGTTATTGAGAGAGTTGCTTCTCCACCGTAGCTGAGGTGGTGGCTGGTGGTCGCTGATGCGCTGCTTGCTAACTTGGATATGATCCTGACTTCTTGTGCCCTGGGAGCCCCACGCTGACTGCGCATCTTTAGAAGCTGCTCTGCCCACTTTTTCTTGGCTTTCTTCTTTATTTCCTTTTCTTCCTTCTTCATCTTTTGGAATTCTTAGCTCAATAACCTCATCTTCTGTTATAATAATATGTGTCCCAGGACTCCAAGAGTTTCTGTGTTTAGGATTGCTCTTAAAGGGAAAGCGGGGCTTCCGGTTCTCAGGAGGGATGAACCTGTGGGGTACATTCTGCCGACGAAGCTGCTTTGTTATCTCTTGCTGTTGCAGGTTCTTAAACCGAATTTGTTCTTGCCTCATCCAACGTAGACGTCCACGTCTAAAAGCTGGATCCCCGTTCATCAGCTGGGAAACGCGCTCTTCTTTGCCAAGTTCTCCACTCTCTCCTTTACTGACACCATTATCAGAGAGGCTGTTAGCACCAGCAACCAGGGGCTCTTTTGTCTTGTGGTGTCCTTGACTCTTCTGTTCCTGTGATCCAATCAATGGCAAGACTTTCTCCATTTTGAGCATTTTATTTCTTAAGACTTTGATCTCTTCATCTTTCATATTATTTTGCTTTTTGACTTCTTGCAAAATATCTTCCAGCTTGTCTATGTGAACCTTGAGGTCATCTACATCGGTTCCACCTTTCCCAGTGACCATCATATCTTCAATCTTCTCATCCCCTACCCCAACAGTGTCCCAGACATCCCTGGCCACAGCCCTCCAAGAGTCTCGCTCATTGGGATCTTTCTTTCCATACATGGCACAAAGCTCTTTCATCTTAACAATGGCCAAGGCTTCGATCTCCTGCCGACTGTGCCTAAAGTCATTGAGGGCAACCTCATAGCAAATCTCTTTAACAGCCTGGATCTTAAGATCTGAGATGGTGACCCACTTGGAATCTTTACTCAGGCGCCTTCTTTGCGGGATCTGATACATTTTAATTGGCTCTCGTTTCTTCCCACTGCTGGGGAGGCCACACTTTTTAACAATGGTTTGTAACTTGCTGGGAGGTAGCTTTTCTCTCAGAGAAGTTATCAGTTTCCAGCTCTCTTCACAGGATCGCTTGTCAGAATCGTCCCCGCTATCAGAATCCGCGTCCTTTGGGAAAACAAAATAAAAAAAAATGGCCCCCAAATAACCAAAATTAAAATGTAAAAAGGAAAATCAAATTGATGAAAAAGCAAGCAAAATGCTTTAAACAAATTTAAAACAAAACAAAAATCTAAAAACAAATTTAAAAAACCCAAAAAAACAAAACAAAATCTAGATGAGGAAATCTATTAAGACCTATGTATATGTGGATTACTATTAATACAAAGATTTATTTCTATTCCTAATCCAAATTCCCACTTTCTGGGATAAATGAAACACATTCTTGGAGGGCTGAACAGCCTCTCACTCAGGTCATAAGAACTTAGTGTGAGGCCGCCCCGCCCCAAGTCCCACACACGCCAACAGCCCTCGCAGCCCCTCTCCCACATTTGCCTTGGTTATTGCTGTTGCTTTGTCCAGAACCTCCTTCCCCAAGAGTGAGCACGGATGCATACAGAGATGTGACGAGCAGGCAGATTAACAAGAGGTTAGTAAGGCTGCAGATGCCAAGTTCTGTTTAGCTTTACTAAAATGAGCAACCCTAGGAAAAAAGTTAGATAGGAAGTAGAGAAAGAAGCAAACAGATGATGTTAAAGTGTAAGAACTCCTCTTTGCAGACCTTGTAAGGGTCTAATCAGGCAGATTCGCTTTCCTATTGGATGGGATTCAAAACTGGTCTTTCTAGAAGCAGAGGCTGGATTTGCGATTTATATTAAGGTTTGTTACTCTGAGTACAAGAAAGTAATAAAAAAAGATCACAGCTTATTTTTTACTTTTTTTTTTAACACAATGGAGCCAATAATACCACCTTCTAAAATTTTAAGAAATTACTAGAACAAAAATTAAGCTGGGCACACAGCCTTTCATTAAATATAATTAAAAGTTTCTACATTTTAAACCTGCATTCATGGGAGAGGGTGCTTGGGCCTTGTACACGCTAGGCAAGCACTCGGCAACTCTAGTATAATAGAGTATTTCAGAAGCTGGGCATGGGGCTTACACCAAAGCCTCAGCACAGGTGAGCCTGAGACTGGAGGATTGCCACAAGTTCCAGGACAATCTGGGCTTAGAATGAGATTGTCCCCAAACAACAACAACAATCAACCAAAACAATGCCTACAGAGGAAACAATCATGTTTCCTATTAGAAACCTCAGGTGGTTTCCGGTTCCTTGAGGACTACTACCCTTTTTTTTTTTTAAGATTTATTTATTATTATATCTAAGTACACTGTAACTGTCTTTAGATGCACCAGAAGCAGGTATCAGGTCTCATTATGGATGGTTGTGAGCCACCATGTGGTTGCTGGGAATTGAACTCAGGACCTCTGGAAGAGCAGTCGGTGCTCTTACCCACTGAGCCATCTCTCCTGCCCCAGGACTACAACTCTGAAGTGGCAAATGCTGCCAATAAAAACAAAAAATAAAGTGTATATACAACGGCTTCGCTTGGGCTGTCTTCCAGTTATCTGAGCTGCAGCATTGCTTCTTTTCAAAAACCAAGAGGGGAAAAAAAAAAAAAAATCAAAGCTAGGTTTAAAATGTTACGGTTTCACAACAGTTTCAGGTTCTTCTCCTTTTCCTTCTTTTTTTCTTTTTCCTTCTTTTTTCCTTTTTCTCTTCCTTTCTTTCTTTCTTTCTTTCTTTCTAAAGATTTTTCCTTATTTCTCCACAGCCCCCTCTGTGTGTGTCTATGTGTCTGTGCTTTGCTTACGTGTTCCTCTGTGCATCATGTGCATGCCTAGTGCCTGCAGAGGCCAGAAGTGGACACTTGATCCCCTGGGACTGGAGTTACAGACATTTTTGAGCTTTCATATGGGTACTTGAAATTGAAACTAGGCCTTCTGGAAGAGCAACCAGTGCTCTTAACTATCAATCCATCTTTTCAGCCCAAAACCAGCTGTTCTTTTTATTTTTATACTTTTTATTTTTTACTTTAATTTTATGGGCTTGGGTATTTTGCCTGCATATATGTCAGTGTGACATATGCATGCCTAGTACCCAAGGAGGTCAAAAGAGGATGTTGGATTCCCCTAGAGTGACAGATGACTGTGAGATGAAATGGTCCTCTGGAAGAGCAGCCGCTACTCTTAGCAGCTATGCCATTTCTCCAGCTCTCCTAATCAATTGTTCTTATCAAAACTGTTTCTTGGTGTAGCTCTGACTATCAGTGAACTCACTCTGTAGACCAAGCTCAGAGATCTGCCTGCCTCTGCCTCCTGATTGCTGAAATTAAAGACATGTGCCACCACCACCCAGTAAACATCAAAAACAAATAGCATATCTTATTTTCAATGTACATCTGTACGTATGGTCCTCTTAGGAGGGAATTAAAATATAGTATCTGCAATAACGATAATGATTAGTTTTTTTTTTTTTAATTTAAAGACATTGCTATTGATTTGCACTTCTTCTGAATAAACAGGTACTGAACCCACTTATAAACACTACTTGAAAATTTAACAAGGAAAAGCAGATCAAGGCAAGCTTACAGATTCTATACTTTCGAATACTTTTGTGGTATATACATGTACGTACATGTGTGCAGGCCAGAGGTCTATGTTGGTCCTCTCTCTAAACCTTGTGTTTTGAGACAGGACCTCTTGCTAAACCTAGATCTTGCCGTTTGCACTAAAATGGTTGGCTATCAGACCCCAGAATCCACCTGGCTCTCCTCCCACCAGGTTAGATGAATGCATGCCTGGTTTCACAAGGGCACTGGGGAATCCAAACCCAAGTCCTCAGGCTTGCACAGCAAATATTGTACTCACTATGACATCTACTTGTCCCCTGTTGTCCTTTTTTGTTTAAAAAAGCAGAATGGGAGCTATAAGTATAGCTTAACGACAAAGGGTTTGCCCTAGCATGGGCAAGGCCCTAGGCTCAATCCCAGCACCACAAAGAAAATAGTGGAAGGCTAATCCTCTGTGTGTGCTTTGTTATGTTCTCGGGAGGTCAGCTAGGCAGGCCAGCCAATAAGCTTGAGCAATTACCTGTTCCCACCACTTCTCAAGGCTAGGAAGTTGCCATGCCTGGCTCTTTCTCCATGTCTTTATGCTTGTACAGCAGCTAATTTACTGACTGTGCCTTCTCTTGTTCTCAAGTCAACATCAGTAGAAGAAAAAGCATGTCTGTCTGACTTGAGTGGGTTTTTGTTTTTTTCAACCATATAAACTTAGTTTTCTACAATACAAATTATCTTACATTCTTCTACATAAATGTTATTTTATTTCTTGGCTATTTTTCTTTTATTTTTCTTTTATTTTATTTATTTATTTATTTTTTTGGTTTTTCGAGACAGGGTTTCTCTGTGTAGCCCTGGCTGTCCTGGCACTCACTTTGTAGACCAGGCTGGCCTCGAACTCAGAAATCCGCCTGCCTCTGCCTCCCGAGTGCTGGGATTAAAGGCGTGCGCCACCACGCCCGGCTCTATTTTTCTTTTATAATTGCTTAGGGATAAAGTGAATATTTTTGAATCTAGAAAAAGGCAAGTATTCTAGTCATTACTTAGGTGTTAGACTTGAGAAATCAAAGATATCTTTAAATTCTAAAACAAAACAAAAATCTATATAAATTCAAAAACTCAAATTAAATCAAATGGTCATAATTTTCTTCCTTTTAAAAACTACTATTAAACTAACTCTTTACAGTTCAGATTTACCACCGTATCTTGTTCTGACCATGATACAAACACAAGCTTTAAGTTCCATTCCAATTAAATAAGATTTACTGCGATTTGAACTTGCTGATCACAGACTTGGAAATACTAGTTGGGCCTTGCGACTTCACTGCCACTAAAAGTTTCATCAATGTTTACTGTATAACAAATGCACAATCGGCCTGATGGAAAGTCCTACAAAGGAATACACGCAACGGAGAAAAACAAGAGACAGGAAACACTGAAAATGCAAGGCTGGAAGACACAGGGATACAAGAGCACTGACTGTAAGAGACGCTCAGACACAGAAGAGGGGTGCATTTGTGCTGTCATTACAGAAAATTCATTAACTACAGCTTTAAAAATTTATGGAATGTATATACGCATGCATGTGCATGCATATGTGTGTATTTGAGAGTCTGCTCATGCCATGGCACATGTGTGGAGGTCAGAGAACAACTGCAGGTGTCGGTTCTCTCCTCCACCATGTGGGTTCCATAGGTGAAATTCAGGTCATCAGGTCTGGTGGCAAACACCTTTATCAGCTGAGCCATCCACTGGGCTCTGAATTCCAATTTTTAATGTTGTCATTACGTTAAAAATGATAGTATTTGATATATAATAATATCTAAAATAACTTGTGAATGTTTTAATAAAATACTTAGTGAAGACAGCAATTTCTTCATATTCTCTCAATCTTTATAGGGTACATATTGGCTGACTAACACAGAATCATAAAAACACATTTCTATCAGTAGATAGACAGCTAGACTTCTGGATAGAAAGCAACTTCCTTGTTATGAGGGAATTGCCCTCATTGTCCTAGCTTACCTTCAGATACACAGAACAATCGACAACCAGAACATCAATGTCCCCCTAAAAACCAACACAAACTTACTTTCTTCTCTTTATTAGTATTGCTCCCTTCCTTCCCTCGGGATTGAGCCCAGAGCCTCTGTAAGCTATATAATCTCAGCCCCTGTAACTATAACCCAGGCCCTTTTCTGTTTGTTTTAGATTTGTAGACAGCATCTTGCTATGAACCTATGATCCTCTTGTCTCAGCCTTGTAGGTAGCTGGATTTCAATTGTGTGACACCATATCAGGCTCCATCAGTGTCTTTATGTCAAGGCATATAATGATTATCAACGTTTAGTAATGAAGAGCACCAGACATTATCACTCTTTAATGCCTACTTATTTACAGTGTGTTCCCACGGCCACTAGCACCATCATTGGCAGGGAACGTCTGAGGAACTCAGAAGCCCAGATTCCACCGCGGGCTCAATCACTACCTTTGTTTTTAAAAGATTCCCAGAGATTGAGAGGCACTGAGATAAGCTACAAGACTCAAGTTTAAGACTGAGATCCATGATTCAGCAGGTATGTAAGGCCACTATGAAAGCAAATTTTTAAAATGCATGCTTGCATAGTAACATTGTTTTTCAGCCTTAATCTCAACTATAAACTAAAGGCAATGATGTATATTTCACTTATACATCTATCTGTCAAACAGAGTTACTGCAAGGATCAAGTGAAATGATAGATGTTAAAGCTCTTTGTAAATTACAAAGTACTCTATGTTTAAATAGGAGACATTATTGTTAATAAATAGTGCTTAATTACACCTTTCCTTCTTGATGTCTCATAGACCATGTTATTAAATTATACTACATAATTATGATAAAAGACTACTTCATGTGTCACAAATCTTTCAAGTCCTAACCATTAAAGTCAAAGCCAAGTGAGCCGTCTGGAGACACCCGCCTTATAACTAACCCTGAGAGTGTCTTGTTCCAAGAGCTTAATTTATTTTTCCAATCCATATTTTTGAGGACTTAACTATAATTTTAAAGACAATAAATTAAGTGGTTTAACCCACTATCAAGAACCAAGTGCTCCAACTAAGGCGGCTTTTACTTACTGTCTTAGCTTTCATGGTCCACAAAGCAATAGTTCTCCAATAGAACAGAGCATGGCATAAGGTTAAAACTTGCATGTTGTATTTCATGTTACAGGAAGAAGCCAGCATCCTCCCCCCAATTTCTCATTAATACCTCCTTTAAAAAAAGAAAAAAAGTGGGCTGGAGAGATGGCTCAGCGGTTAAGAGCACTGACTGCTCTTCCAAAGGCCCTGAGTTCAAATCCCAGCAACCACATGGTGGCTCACAACCATCTGTAATGAGATCTGACTCCCTCTTCTGGAGTGTCTGAAGACAGCTACAGTTTAATTACATATAATAAATAAATGAATATTTTTTAAAAAGTAACTTCCTAAGCTGTATCAATTGTATTTAATCTCTCTTTGTAGCCCTGGAAGTCCTGGACCTCACTCTGTAGACCAGGCAGAGCTCACGGCGATCCTCCAGCCTCTTCCTCCTTAGTGTTGGGATGAAAGGTGCATGCCACCACAGCCAGCACCATGAGCTTCTTACTACCAGGGCTTAGTGGCTGGCCTTAATATTAAAATCTGCTAAGAGCAACTGATTTATTCCTAAGACATTTTTATAAAACCTTGGAAATCAATTATCATCAGAAAGTGCTAACGCATTACGGCTGAGATGGTGAACTGACTTTCCAACTGCTTACCCAAAGCCTTTCTCAACCCAGAGCCAGCAGCGTCCCTCGCCTGAGATGGTTATACAGCCCCACTACCACTGGTACCACAAAAGCCACTGAGAACCTTACTGAGAATTCAGACTCCATGCAGGGCAACAGCAAAGGATTAACACATGCAACTGTGCAGCAACACTTTTAGACACAATTTAACTTTAAAGAAAAACAAAAACAAAAAAACGAAAGAAAAACAACCTGCTCAGCACAAGAACAACCCCTGTCAGCCTAAGAGCAAAGAATTAGTACTATCAGGTGGCCAGACAAAACCAAGGCAAACGCCCACCAAGTCCAAGGTCCCGTTACTGTCATTTAAAGGAACCATTCCTGGTGCACATAGGAAAGGCACCACTGAAGGGCAAAGGTGTCAGAAAGCTCTCACTGTTTCTTCAAAAGGATCGTGAAGGTGATAGAAGAAAGACCTAATTTTAAGAAATGAAAGGCACTGCACTGTACCTTTCTGGATGGGACTAAGATTGCCAGAAGCTATGTGACATTCCCACTGAGAGCCTGCTAGAGGTGTGAGAGTGAGCGACCGCCCTTCCCTAGAGCTGCAGGCTCAGGACAGGTTCCTACCAGTCTCTGCTGCTCCAGAAGAAGATCCGCCTCCTCCTTCTCCTTTTTGTAAAGGATCTCCATTTCCTGAAGCCTAGAAGGAAAATAAATGACAGAAACAAAATATCAGACTAAGAGTGAGTTATGAAATCCTGAGGCTGCTGTGAGGCATCGTACAGGATGCAGAGCACTTAGGCACTCGTTACCTCTTCTCCATCTCCTGTTTCATATCAATTCCTTGTTTTTCGAGAAGTTCTCTCTGAGCAAAGGTCCAGTCCACAGGCTCCGAGGGGGTCTCAGCTGAGGGCGTCTTCTCCCTCTCTGCTCGCGCTTGTTCAGGGTGGTTAAAACGAAAAACATGGTTTTTACCCATGATGATACGGTTCCCTAAACAAAACAGAAATAGGGATAAGAATTTATTTGTTTTACAGTGGTGTGAATCAAATCCAGAGCCCTGTATACACTATGTGTCTTACCAATCAGCTATAGTCCCAGTTCTAAGGAGTTCATTTTTAATAAACAGAATCTAGTTTTTGAAATGTTAATCTTGCCAGACGAGGTGGCATATGCCTGTAATCCTAGCACTCAGGAGGCCAAGGCAAGAGGCTTACAACTTTGAGGCCATCCTGGGCTACACAGGAAAAACCTATCTCAAAAAAGAAAAATAATTTTATTCTCTTAAATTTTATGCTCTCTACTAGGCTGGGTGTGATGGCCCATGCTTTTAATCCCAGCACTCAGGAAGCAGAGATAAGAAGATCTCTGTGGGCCCTAGCTGGTCTAAGTAGTGAATTCTTGGTCAACCAGTACTACTTAATGGGACTCTGTCTCAAAAACAATACAAATAACCAAGTAAGCAATAACAAAAGCAAGATTAAAAAGATAGTCCTGTAGTTTTACAAGACCATGAATCCTAGGTTAAGTTTATCCTTAAAATAAAGCGTCAAAGTGTGTGCTGCTCACAGAAGCCATGTGTACAGTGCTGACGACCTCAGACCTTTCCTCTGAGCCTCACCTGAGCGCAGCTGAACAGGATGAGCCACCCTCTTGCCATTCACGTACGTTTCTGAGCGCTCACAGGGCTCCAAGGTCACAATAACTAGGAAGAACACAAATGATGTTAGTATCATAAACAAGTGCAACCAAACAAGGAGAAGTGGGTCACTATCAGGACTCACAGGAAACAGAGTGGATCCTTGCAACCAGGAGACTAAGTGTCTACGAGACAGGGGTTTTCTGTTAGTTTCTTTTTGTTGAATTTTGCTATTCTTGTTTGTTTCAAGATTCTACAACTAAAGTCAGTATAGGAAGGTATTGGGAGCTATTGCTATGCTAAAAATACTTAACTAAATTTCACAAGCCCCAGAAGATAGAAAACACTAATTTTGGTAAAATCAGATACAGCACAGATCTTCAGTATGATACACAAATCAAAGCTAACACTGTGTTTGAGGAAGAATGACAGTTCAGGAAAAATGCCATCAGTCAGCTGCTGTCATGTTAATGAATTGTGCTGTGGTGGAGACTCATACAAAATTGACTTTTCTTCCCTTTAAGATAAAAATAAATTCTATTGGGTTAGTATTAAAGATTTTCAAATCTCCCATCATCTAGAACAGTTATTTTTCTCTTACTTTCCTATTAAATAGTTAACATTCAAGACCAAACCTAGTTGCCTACATCCTGCGTTCTTGGCAGGAAGAAAGGCTCCCTTTGTTCCTGCTATTTTCATGCTAAGTAGCTATGTGTGTCCTCGAATTTATAAACATCCCAAGTTTCTCCATTTTTCAATATTGATTGACCAAAAATTTCCACTAACAGAGATGGGGAATTCCAGATCTGAAGAGAAGATCTCACACTTAGGAAAAAGTTGCTGGAGAAATGAAGACACAAACCCTCACCTTCACCAGTGTTGCTCCTCTCACTCCGAAAGAGACAATGCTCCTCTTTAATGTGGGCCCCACTCAGCACTATGTCCTGGCGCCGCTCAGCATCTGCCTGGCCAACCCTGAACACAAGCGAAAGTGTTTCCCAGGGAAATTCAGACACAAAAAGCACTCATAGACAATGAACTGCTTTCTCCCTAAGAACATTCTTTGATATATTAAAAAAAAAAAAAAAAAAAAAAAGCAATGTTTTTTTTTTTATATCAGAGGCTTTCAACTACAAACTCTGTTCTCAAGTCTGATGAGCCTCCCTGCATGAGCAATGCACCGGGAGAGAGAGAGCTACAGACCAATGTCACTTACACACCCTGAGAAACAGGGCAAACCATCTTCTCTAGTGAACTCGTGTGTGCTGACACAGAGCAATTTTCATCCAAGTTCACGTAGAGGAAACTAAGTGCTAACAACCGAAGAGAGGAAGGAAGATAGTTTATAATCATTTCAGAAAGGAGAGATAGGAAATTATTAATATTTTTAGAGATTTTCCTTTAGTTATCAATTATCTAGAAGAAAATATAAAATAGCTCAAACAAAAGCAAATATACCTTGTAATTCCATCCTTGATGTAATAGAGCAAACACTCCGACATTAGTGGGTCTTCATTGAGGTTAACAAGATGTGGAGTCTGAAAAACATTATAGAGTATCACTCTGGGGCAAGACATCATGAGAGAGAGCTGCAGCAGCAGCGGGGACCTGCTGAGAGAGCTGCAGCAGTGGGGACCTACTGAAGGCCTAGGATTAGTAAAAGTCCCAGAGGCCGAAACACACTCGGCCTCTTCAGATTACTATTATACCCCGTGTAAGAACCTGAGTTTGGCTGGGTATGGGGCCACTCTGGAGGAAGAGACAGGTGGATCTCATGACCAACCTGATCCACAGTTTCAGGCCAATAAGAACTAAATAGTGAGACCCTGTCTCAAAATATATACATAATTATATTATAGTATTATTATATTGCATATTATAATATTAATATATAATATATATAAAATAACGGGGCTCAGTAGGTAAGAGGCATATGGGGATCAAAGGAAAACTTGAGGAAGGTGAGCTCTCCTTCAGCCTTTTGGAGCCTGGAGTTCAAACTCAGGTTATCTGCTTAGTGTGGCAAGCACCGCTCTGACACAAGTCAAGACCAGATCCTTTCAGAAGGTGAAAACATGGTGAACGCAAAGGAAAAGTTAAAACAGACCAAGTCTTGGACAAGGTAAATACAATTTTTGTAAATACGTACATTATAAATCCTAAAATGGGGGCTGGGGAGATGGCTCAGTGGTTAAGAGCACTGCCTTTTCTTCCAGAGGACCTGAGTTCAATTCCCAGCAGCCACATGGTGGCTCCTAACCATCTGTAATGGGATCCGATGCTCTCTTCAGGCATGCAGATGTACCTCCAGATACAGCACTTATATACATAAGATAAATAAATAAATCTTTAAAACAAAGATAACAATAAAAATCTTAAAACAGCCAGGTTTTAAGATAGCCCACGCCTTTAGTCCTAGCACTAAGGAGGCAGAGGCAGGTAGAACTCTGTGTGTGTGTGTTTAGACAAGGTTTATCAGTGTAGCCCTGGTTGTCTTGGAACTTTTTCAATATACTAGGCTGGCTTCAAACTCAGAGATCTGCCTGTCTCTGCTTCAGGAGTGCAGGGATTAAAGGCGTGGGCCACAACCACCACCACCACCACCACCACCCAGCAAACGGGCAGCAGTCTTTTTAATCTCATTAGGGGACTAAAAATAGGGGCTTCGGCAACAACCTCTATTAAGTCTAAAACCTTTGCAAGTTGAGAGTTCAGCTTATAATTTTATGTTGTTTACAACAATTGTTTGGGTTACTTCAAATTCTTACTAAATATGATACTGTTTCTTATTTGTTGTTGTTGTTGTTGCTGTTTTTTAAGATAGTTTCTTTGTGTAGTCCTGGCTGTCCTGGAACTCTCTCTGTAGAACAAGCTAGTCTTGAACTCAGAGATCACCTGACACTGCCTCCCAAGTGCTGTGGTTAAGGGCATTTGCCAGCATGCCTGGCTAATTACCAAATTCCTTTTTCAAGTTTGCTTTTCCCCAAGCACCTTCAATCCAGGTACTTAAAAATAGTAGAAAAATTTAACTGGTGAGTCACAGTTCTTAACACATATACAACAATGTCATGAAAACTTAAGGGCTGCAGAGGTAGACCGGGTGGTAGAGGGCTTACCTCTCACACAATTAGTTCTGAGTTTGCTCTCTACTACCACATAAAATCCCTCACGCCTATAATCCCTCTGTTTGAGAGCTGGGGGCAGGAGAATCAGAAGTTCCAAGTCATTCTCTGCTACATAGTGAGTCTTAAACCACCCAAGATATATGAGGCCCTGTCTTAAAAGAAGGGGACTTTTAGAGGTATGCAAGAGCAAAATCTAACCTCTATCAAAACCATAACTACTACAACCTCCACCATGTAGGTACTATGTATGAGAAAACAGACCATTAGGGTAAAATGACTCAACTTTACATTCCTTAGAGCCAGAGTTAAAGCAGTGTTTGTTTGTTTGTTTGTTTGTTTGTTTTGTTTTGTTCTGTTTTATGAGACCAGGTTGGCCTCGAACTCAGAAATCCGCCTGCCTCTGCCTCCCAAGTGCTGGGATTAAAGGTGTGCGCCACCACTGCCCAGATATAGGCAGTTTTTAGCCACCCAACTTGGGTGCCAGGAACCAAAGCAGGGTCCACTGGAAAAATAGTAATTGCGCTTAACTGCTGAGACATCTCTCCAGCCCTTTCTTCTTGTTTATGATCCAGGTTGGTTTTGAATTTATTATGAAGCAGTTACTGGACTCTGATCTTTCTGCATTCACCTCCTAAGTGCTCAGACTGTAGGTATGTATACCCAGCTAAGTCGATCTTTTCTGTTGAAAATAACATACTAAAATTTGTAAAACAGTTTTATGATGATTTTTTTAAAAAGTAACCAAAAGAATTTTCACAAAAATTCTAAGACTAGTTCACATCAAGCAAAAGTGGCAACTCAAAACTCTCTGCCCCTGTTCTCTAACCCAGAACAGAATCTATGCACTTAGTTAGATACTTGCTCTTAACAGTACAATAATAGGACAGTGAGTCTGGGGCCATATATACTGTAGGGTACCACTGAGTAGATCCAGAACCTTGAAGAGGGTTATCAGTGCTATGACACATATGCTTGCTACATTAACACATACTCTATTGATGTCCTATAAATAAGAGCACAAAACAATAACTTAATAATGGTATTTTAGTATCCAACATTAGGAAGCAACTCAAGTCAAAAAGAACACATAAGACATGATATCAACCTAACTAATAAGAAGGTCCCTAACTATTCTACAACTATGATTACACAAGTAGGAAAGTGACTAATCACACACACGAACGCACACGCACACACACACACACACACACACACACACACAGCTTGTTTGGGAGCCTAAGAGATGGCTCAGTGGTTAAGAGCACTGGCTCCCCTCCCAGAGGTTGTAAATTCAATTCCCAGCAACCACACGGCGGCTGACAACCATCTGTAATGGGACCTGATGCCCTCTACCAGCTTTCAGGTGTACATGCGGATGGTGCATTCTTATAAATGAGTAAACCTTTAAAGGAAAAATATGCTAAAAATATGCTTAAAAATATGTTTTTTCGAGACAGGGTTTCTCTGTATAGCCCTGGCTGTCCTGGAACTCACTTTGTAGACCAGGCTGGCCTCAAACTCAGAAATCCACCTGCCTCTGCCTCCCGAGTGCTGGGATTAAAGGCGTGCGCCACCACACCCGGCTCTGCAAACTCTTAAATGCTGGGATTACAGATGTGTGACATCCTTCTCAAAATATATGGTGCCAGAGATCAAACCCAGGGCTAATTGCATGCTAGGCAAGCACTGGACATGAAAAAGGAGCCTCACTAAAGCAACTGGTGCTACAGTCAGGAGGATAAGAGGAGCAACAAAAAGATGCTTAAATATACCCAAAGTCTCACTACCCTGGGTTTTATCTTTGTAACCACTCGAATCACTTTACAACATGGCTGTCTTGTATGTAAAATGAAATCAGAAGTACCCGACAGTAAGCTAAGGATCTAAATGATGGACATGAAGTGGCTTATTCAGACAAACTGTTTTGTTTCTGTTTTACAACATATTCTCTTACCTTTTTAGGTGAGAAAACTCCAAGTGTCCCCCCATCTTCCCGTATGGCAACTCCCATCTCAGCCAACAAGGCTTCTCTTGAAAAACAAAACAAAAACCCAAGTAAATCAGAATACTAAAACCAAGACGTCAATTACATTAATTTTAAAAGAGTTGGAAAATACACTGACAAAGCAAAAACAGTTAGCTATGTCTACCGCTGGCGAGGGAGACAGGGAATGAAGTGATATGCTTATCACTGATGAGAGCCTATTTTTAAGAGAAACAGTACTCGGGGCTGGAGAGATGGCTCAGTGGATAGGAGCACATGATCGCTCTTCCGAAGGTCCTGAGTTCAAATCCCAGCAAGCACATGGTGGCTCACAACCATCTGTAATGAGGTCTGGTGCCCTCTTCTGGAGTGTCTGAAGACAGCAACAGTGTACTTACATATAATAAATAAATCTTTAAAAAAAAAAAAAAAGGGAGAGAGAGAAACAGTACTCAAAATGAATCAAAGAATACTTCCATACTAAAGTTCTGTTCATCGAGGTAAGAGTTTTGAAACGTTATCCTCCTTAAGGTTGTGCATCCGACACGAAGAAACAATTTCCCTCCAGTCTAAGGCTGGAATTAAAATGACTCAGGGGCCAGCACTGCGTGTTAATGTTAGTGAAGACACAGATAGATGGGCAGTGGCAGTGCACGCCTTTAATCCCAGCACTCGGGAGGCAGAGGCAGGCAGATTTCTGAGTTCGAGGCCAGCCTGGTCTACAGAGTGAGTTCCAGCACAGCCAGGGCTACACAGAGAAACCCTGTCTCAAAAAACAAACAGACAAACAAACAAACGACACAGATTTACTACAGGGGTGAGTGGAAGTGGCTTGGGAATATGAAGTACAGCCTGTAAGTGTGGCTTTTCTCCAATGTCATCTTCCCATTCGTCCCCACCATTTACTACAGTAATTCTAGGAAGGTTTGGGTTTGTTTGTTTGGTGTGTGTGGGTATATATGTGTGTGTTTATTGTGCATTGTGCCTGATGTTGTGGTACCAACTGTGTGAATTTCATTTTCTTCTTCCATCTTCATATGGGGCTGAGGGCTCTAACTCAGGTAATGAAGCTTGCGGAACAAGCAACCTTTATGTGCTGAGACATCTTGCCTGTTCCAATAATTCTAGTTTAAAATGTCTGAGGTAAGTAAGAAAATTCTTCCTTACATTTACTGATCAGTACATCGGAGTTTGCTTCTCCCTCATTTTCGTAAGAGAAAAAGATAGAAACTGACGTTTTTAAGTGTGTAGTTCTCCAAACAGTATAAACAGAATAAGAATTTTAAAACTTTGCAACATAAACTACCCAAAAGGTTCTACACAGAGTAACTCGACAGAGTAAGAACAGTTCTTTAGATGTGGGCCGTGACCAAGTGAAGTCCACTTGTTACAAATGAAACCTCCTTTACTTAGCATGATTCTTCCCAATCCGAAGCCGCGGCAGGGCAGGGTGGTGACACACACGACTCCCTAGAGCAGTGGCTCTCAGCCTTCCCAACACTGTGGCCCTTTAACATAATGCCTCATGTTGTGGTGACCCCTAACCATAAAATTATTTGTGTTACTACTTTATAACTGTAATTTTGTTACTGTTATGAATAGTAGCATAAGTATTTGATATGCAGGATATCTGATATGCAACCCCACGTTCAAGGGTTGAGAACTGCTGCCCTAGAGAATCTTTAAATATGTAGACTTCACTTCAAAGTATAAATGTGATTGGATCCACCTTCCCAAAACAGATTTATTTTGAAGCATTTCAGAAGGGGGAGAGGGTTCTTTGTTTTTCATTCTATTTCACACATACACACACACAAACAAAAAACAAAACAAACAAACAAACCTACAAAAGCCACTCAAACTCCCCAGAAAACTTAGTAGCATCAAAGACTTTTATCTCCTGACCTCTCCATTCTGATGGCCTCTGTTTTACGAAGTTTCTCTTCCCAGGTTTCATTCAGCTCAGCAATGATCTTCTCTGACTCCTATGGAGGATGCACAGATTGAAGCAGAAGGGCCAGAGTTTAATTACCACACTTAGCAAGGAAAGCATGAAACAAGGGCAGACTCTAAAGTAATGGGCTCTTTTCCTTTTTTAGAAGGTAAGAATCATAAAATTTTTAGCTCTATTTCATCTTTTCTTATTACAAAACAACTCAAACTCAAAATTAAGCCTAAAATTAAGTACACATCAGACACACAAATCTTTCCAAGTCCTAATAAAAATAGAGACGTAGTGAATCCATGTGTACATCTGCACAAGATAGAGGAAGGGTGATACTAACATCAAACACGCAAGGTATTTTTTTCTTTCTTTCTTTTTTAAATCATGGTATTAATACTATGGTATTAATATTTATACTGTTTGAAAATCTATTGTTTTTAAAAGGCTCCAAGGAAAGCCAGGCATGGTGGTGCACGCCTTTGATCCCAGCACTTGGGAGGCAGAGGCAGGTGGATCTCTGTGAGTTCGAGGCCAGCCTGGTCTACAGAGTGAGTTCCAGGACAGCCAGGGCTGCACAGAGAAAGCCTGTCTCAAAAACCAAAAAACAAAAGACAAGCAAACACTCCAGCGGCTTAGAGAAAGTGTTAACTGGGTGGCACACTAGCAAACCTTTAGTGCCAGCAAAGACTGCATTACACTAATTCTACAATCACTCTATACATAAGAAAACTTAAGATCAAAAAATTAGAAAATTAACCTAAGCCTATCTTACTCCTTGAGCTGGTCTTCCTAACTATTACTGATCTTTACATTGATTGATTGATTGATTGATTGATTGATTGACTGATTGAGACAGGATCTCACATAGCCCTGCCTAACCTCACACTCACTGGTCACACATGAGGCTGAATCCCTGATCCTGATGCCTCAGTCCCGAGACTACAGGTATGTGCCACTATGCTCAGCTCAGCTCAGCTCTTTATTTCTTCTTGATGAGTCAGTAAGAAGGCAGGAAATTTGGTAGGGCAAATAAAAAATACTTCTGAAAAAACATTGTAGTTTATGTTTTAACATTTAGAAGATTGGATGTTTACTCCATGGAGCACTGCTTGAAGCCACCAGTTAGCTAAGGTTCACTGTACCCAAGTTTCCTGAGTGAGTCCAAGTGTGGGGTCAAAACACTGCTTGGGACAGCATTTGTCCTGCTCGCTTCTATGATGGATGTTTATAGGTATTTACAGGCTAAATCTGGGCGATGGCATTCTCAGTCCTGACTTTGATGCCAGTCTATAAACATCAGAGCCAGTGGCTATAGCTACATGCCTATAGCTTAGTACTGAGCACAAAGACCAAATCATGCATACAGACATTTCAACTTGAACTAAGTCCTGGCTTTAAAGAAAAACTACATACCACTATCTTGTTCCTTGTTTCTCTCTCTCTTTTTTTTTTTTTTTTTGCCAGAGAAGTTTAGAAAGGAATCGGGATACTAATATTATGTATGGAAATAGGCTAGTCAATGAGGAAGGAGGGAGCAGCACCTATTGAAAAGTAATGTGCGAACGCTGACCTTAAACTAAAAATAAAGAGGAGCAAAGAAAGGCAAAGAAACCGTTAGGAAGATGGATTAGCCTCCATTGTTGCTGTTCTCCATTGCAGTATTTTTCTCTTGCAGTGTCATGCCTTAGGAATGCAGCTCCTAAGACATTCTCAAGCGTTTCTATTGTACAACTGCTGTCCCACACGCTGGATGAAAGATGTTCTCTGCCTGCATCATTAAAATGCAGGCCTGTCCAAAAGGAATTCTCACCATTCACAACGTCAGAGCAGAACCAAGGCTTCTGCTTCAGTGAGCTCCAGCGTGACTGATCACAAAGCTGTAAAGAAGCCATTTGCACTCTAGACTAGAGCTAGAGAAAGATTTTACTTACGTTGCTTCAAGGGAAGTTAAGAGAGCAGTTTATGTGCTGATTAAAGTATTACCGCTTTGTTTTCGTCGGATTTAGGCAGTTGGGAGAGAATTCCTCGAATAAGGAAAGCATTATTCCCTGAAAGCCACTGGGAACGGCTACTGGGTGACCTCATTGTTAAAAAGCCTACTTGCCGTCTTGACTCCTAACATGCGGTATTACTTTCAGCTGGTTCTAGCTAGCAAGGAGAAAGGAATTTCTCCTTTACATCAGAGAAAGAAAAAGGTAATCTCATTTCTGCAGGAAGGTACAATATAAAAATAGTTAAGATTCACAATCTCTAAAGGAGGTGAACATTTGATATAAATAATTAGAGGGAAGTTTCACTTTTCCCTACTGCCAGAGTCCTCTGGCAACATGGTCACTGACCCGTCCTAATGAGGAAATTTGTGAATGAACACCCCTTCGCACACAGGACTTCAACAGAATCGATAGGAAAGCTTCCAAGTCGGTTTCCCAACAGCAGAGATCACCCTGCACCTTGCACCTTGAATAAAAAGATGTCTCCTTCCTCTCCTTTTGCCAGGCATTTTAGAACTTCACTTACTTTCTGAATCAAGACATAAAAGCATTGTTTTTATTTTGGAATCACCTTCTTTTTGAAGGAAGAAATCAAAGGAAAAGATGGGGTGATAAGAAAGGACTCACAGGAAGTCTGTTACAGTTCACCTGAAAGCCACAGTGAAAGCATCTGACACAGACTCACTGACCTCTGTAGTGAGGTGTTCAACAAGCCAGCCTGGCTACCTTCCTCTCTCCTAACTTTACCTATTAGAGAGCCGCTGTTCTCAACTGTCTTCAGATGGGCACAGTTGTTAGTGGGGGATACTGAGTGATGGTGAAGAGGATCCCTGACTGGGAGCATGGCCGTGACTTCTATATTCTCAGTGAGTTTCCCCTACCCTAGTACTCTTGAACACACAGGCCAAGAGGACGGAGGCAGCAGGCAGCAAGAGAACATGATGCTCCCGCTGTGGCCTGATGCTGGCAGTGTGGCCTCAGCACCACAGGTGACACCTGTCTGCTCTCACTGCAGTCGCTGAAGGAAGGAGGACAAGGACTACACCGTATTTTCACATTCATGCAGAGCCAAAACACAAATGGCCATAGCCAGCAACAGACTGAAAGAACCCCCCATCTGCAGAGCTGGGAGCCAGGAATAATGTGACAATAATCAACTTAACACAATTTAAAATTAGATCCGTGTCTGACTGTCAGCGAGGAGAGCACTGCCAGAGAAGCTAGGGAGAGGAAACCCACCACGAATGTGGCAGAACTATCCGTGAAGAGGGGTTCGAGACCGAAATAAAGAGGGGCAATGAGAACGCCAGGTGAGTACTCTTTCTCTGCTTCCTGATCTGCAAAGACGTGAGCAGGCAGCCTCACGTAAACTCCAGCAGCCACGCCTTCTCTTTAGACTAACCGCAAACCATGAGGTAAAATGAACTCCCTTATGTTGCTTCTTCTCAGGTATTTGGTTCCAGCAAGGAACCAATACAGTGGGCAATTTACAGTTGAGTAGCACCATGGCCCAAGGAGGCCAGCTGTACCAGACAGGAGGAGAAAGCCCTCTTTTCCCATAACTAAGGGATTTGTGAGTTCTAAAAGGTCTAATTTCATGTAACCTAATAAACTGGCTATCTCTACTTAAATGTTCAAACTTTCAGTTAGTTTAATATTAATGTTACTAATGGAAGAATGCTCTATGGAGAATTCTATCTTCAGTAAAACCAAATTTTCCAACTAGTTATTCTATGTAAATTATTATCACTTTAGAAAGGGTTTCGTATTACCTAGGCTGGCCTCGCACTCACTATGCAACCAGGATGATGCCGAACACCTCACCCCCATTCTCCATCTCTTGAATACTGGCTTATCAGGTTCAGGCCACCATATCTAGCTTTAAAACTAAACATCTAACAAGCAACTTGCCTGTGACTTATAAATAACCTTCAAATTAATGTAAATCTTTCTTTACTCATCTGCTATTTTGTATGGCTAACTTAGGACCTTTTCATCTTGGGCCAAGCCAAACTCAAACATTCTGATAAAAAGGAATTAAACAAATAATTTCATTTCAGAATACCTCTAACAGTTAACATCTCCCTGTGCTAAGCGAACATTTCTGTGATGCTCATTCAGTCCTAGCTCCGTCTTCTAGAACAACAGAGAGTACTCTGCATTCAACCATTCAGCCTTCAGACTTACCTTCAGACGCTCAATGGCTTCCTCCCCTCCAGGTGTCGACATGATCCTCTCCTGAATACTGGTCACAGATGGTAAGCCCACCTGACTAGTAAGTGAGCATGAAGATGGAGATGAAGTGAGGGACCCCATGGATGCTGTGGAAAAATTGCCAGGGCGTTGATTCTCAGAGGCTAGCAAGTACCTATGCTTATTGTTCTGAAAATCTTTCAGATCTGGGAGACAGAAAGAAAAGGTAGAAAAAAGGAAAGAGAGGAGCAGAGGAGGGAAAAAGACAGGAAAGAACAGCAGTGTGAGAAAGGACAGCATCAAAGCCCAAGATGAACACACGCTCTAACACAGACAAGCTATGTAACTGTACTAGATGGCAGTTCTAAAACATGTCCTTCTTCAGTATTGACCCTAAGCAGTCAGCCCCTTCTAAATTTAGAACGGAGACATTTCCAGCATGGGAAGGCATAGCCAAAGCTTTAAAGATGTCCTTCCCACGCAGGTAAAACTACTGGCAAACTAAAGTAAACCAAGCCGCTAATTCTTCCAGTTATTCGAGGTCTTCAGTACCTACAGTTTTACTCTATTTTTAAACTCCACTTGTTTTTAACAGAAAGGGGAAAATAGCAATTAGTACCACATACTGGCCTGGTTTAGTGTTCAGTGAAATTAAGAAATGTTAGTTCCAACCCTGAGCATTTAGTAGTCTTTGCATAGAAGCATTTTAACATGCCAAAAATGTATTCTAAATTAAAAGAACTGAAGAAATGAGAATAATTTTGAGGAAATATGGTATGATATTCATTGTGAATGCTTGTTTCAATAGGAAAGAACAATTAGTGAATTAACAAGTTTTAGTATATTTTCCATTTTTAAGTCACAGTAAACAAAAACTACAAACCATTTGATAATTTAAGTAAAACCCCTGTGTCTAATGGCTTAATGACTGGAACACTTGTAAGCTTTCTCCCTAGTATGATAGGCAAGTGTTTAAGACATATTTGCAGTAACTAAAGTCTGGAATACAACTGAAAATAACAGTCTTAAATTTGGTCCTGGTAAAAAAAAAGTCCACCGATAACAAAACTCACTCATTTGCTTTTTTTGTAATTTTATTCATTAATCATCCTTCTCAAATGAACTGCAAAGAAGAAACAGTGGTGCAGTCCATCTATCTTGTTCTTTGAAGACAGGGTCTCATGCAGCTCAGCCTAACCTCATACTTGCATTATGGCCAAGAATGACCTTGAACTCTTAACTTTCTGACCTCCTACTCCTGAGTGCTCACACTGTGGGATTACAGATGAGTGCTAACATGTCTACTTACATTTCTATGTTAAAATTATCTCATTAAGTGTTTTTTTTTAATTACATTGATTTCTTTTGTGTGTGTTCCTGTGTGGTCAGAGGACAGCTTGTGAGAATCAGTTCTCTCCTTCCACTATGTGGGAACCAGGGATCTAAATCAAGTCCTTAGGCTTGGTAGCAAGCCACCTTTATCCACTGAGCCACCTTGCTGGCTCTCATTTTTAAATTTGAGAAAATTTACATTCCTCGAATTCCTATCAGAACTCAGTTTCCCTCAAAGGATAGGGCAATGAAAGTGGCTGGGACACAGTCACTCGCTGGGTGACTCATCTCATCTCTACTACTGAATGGAAACCAGTTCTTGAAGCCTGCCTGTGGTAGCTGCTTCAAGACAGTTTGAAAACTACCATCTGCAGATAAAAGGGAAACATGGGGAACCAAGCAAAGAGGCATGTTTAAAAAGCAATCAGGAACTGGAGCAAAAATCATCCATCAGATGATGGCAGAGGTGGGAAAGAGGGGCAGGCGGAGGTTAGATGGTCCTGTGGTCACATGCAAGCCATAAAATGAATTAAAAGTAGATCCAAAAGGAAACTGAGAAGCAGCCAGGACTGTCTCCTTTGAGGATACGAGATTAAAACTTAGTCATGCACGGTTTTCAGGAAATGCCACAGCAGCTCAGAAACGATAGGCAACAGGCCAGCAGTAGCACCTTGAACACAAAAGCAAGAAGAAGGCACCCTCGCCACACCAATACCCTTCAGCCTTGGAGATCTCAGACAGAGCTGTTCCAGGCCAAGAGCCATATGTGCATCTGGGCATCCCAGGCCTCTGGGCTAAAGTCAGCACAGTAGCTGGCAGCACCGTTAGGTTCTCCTGTGCATCCTCTTGTCCCCAAACTGAGATTTGACATGTCTTGGTGAGTTATCTTAAAAGCATAAACAACTATTTTCTTGTCAACTTAACACTTATATAAAGACGTCTTCACTTAAGTTATATACTTTAGATATCTATTTAAGAATTTTAAATAGTAATTTATGAAAAGAGGAGAAAAATATCTAATGATCAAGTAAGATAAGGCCTAAGATTCGAAGAAAAATCAAGGGAGCTCAGCACAGGTGAGTGCTGACCCAACACACACAGAGCTCTTTAATTACAGACAGTTTGGCTACCTAGAAATGAATTGTGTAATTATACAAAGAATCACATTTACAATGCTAATTAAAAAGGATATTTCCTATTAAATAATTGGATCATAAAAGAAAGCAACTCAAGAGGGAAAAAAAGTGTAGGTGTAGAAATGATTAAAAGCTCTGAGGTAAACTGCCTAACCTAAACATGTGGAACCGTGGCACCACAGGAAAACCACTCCTGGGTACTGTAAAAAAAAGGGTAAAGTAAGTTTATCAATAACAGAATCAAAAAAGAGATAATATGTTTAAGGTCCCTAGAACAGGGCCAAGTATATTATAGATTTTCAGTAAATATGAGCTAATCAAGTGTGACTAACCTCTTCAAGTGTAATTCTGAACTTGCTTTAATTATATTGTCAGGAACACTGAAGATGGAGTACAAGGTCATCTTCAGTGAAGGCAAAAACTAAAATTCATTAAGCTACTTTGCTAAAAGGAGGAGGGTAAAAACAAGAGAACTGGACTTTCCACCCGACTCTGTCTGGGATTTCCCTGTTAGCAATGCTGGCATGCAAAGCTCGCTGTAAGGCTGACCCAGCAAAGGCAGGTTAGCAAGTCAGTGCACTGGAAATGACCATGATATACACACATTTGCCTCCACTTCCAGAGTAATCATCGATCAATGGGTCAACTAAAGGTAAGCAGGAGGGAAATACAAGAAGGGTCAAAGTTCAGAATCGGTAGCAATAGAGTGGGAACAGAGTAGCATTTGGCATTTGGGAAGATAAAAAAAAATGAAAATTCAGTAGTATAGGTTATCACTTTCACAAATTATATTCATTAAAATCCAGGTTCTAATCAGTAAGAGCTAAGTTGGAAGAGGGTTTGAAATCTGTAAGTATTTCAAAGTATAATATTTTACATTAAAAATAAAAATATGCCTTATTAAATAACCCATATTCTATCTGAATAATCAATTTTATGGCAAGAACTTTTTTCTAAAGTACCGAGGTTAAAACCCGAGCCTTGTCATGCTAAGCCATAATGAGCTGCACTGCCAACTACAACATACGAGAGGTTGGCTTACACACTATGTAGCTGTTAAAGCAGGCATTATAAAAGAACACTGTACAACAGTACTTTCTGCACGTCTGCTTCGTGAACTTGACAGGAATTAGACTTCTTTTTTTTTTTTTTTTTTTTTTTTGGTTTTTTCGAGACAGGGTTTCTCTGTGTAGCCCTGGCTGTCCTGGCACTCACTTTGTAGACCAGGCTGGCCTCGAACTCAGAAATCCGCCTGCCTCTGCCTCCCGAGTGCTGGGATTAAAGGCGTGCGCCACCACGCCCGGCGGAATTAGACTTCTGTCTTCACGTTCCCACAGAGAACAAGGCTCACTGCAAGGTAACTGTCCTCTGGAAGCAGGTCTCCAATGGGGGCTCCTCTTACACAGCTGCTCTCACTACCACACTAGCCCAGGGAAACAACAGCTTCCAAGTAAGACTTTTATCAAGTGGTTATTTTTTCAGAATAAATTTAAATATCTGTGTACATTCTACACAAAGAAAATCTAAGACTGTTTCACTGGCACCACCTCATAAAACCATTTTTACTACCACTTAGTTTCATCAAGTCTCTAAACTCTAAGCTTATTTACTTACTTATTTGAGATAATATCTGTGTAGCTCTGGCTGGCCTTGAACTCAGTAAGATCAGCCTGCCCGTGCTTCCCAAGTGCCCACCACACCCAACCCTAAGCTCATTTCAAATATAAGAGTCTAGAGAGGAGAGTAAAATTCTATATGACCCCAGTTCACTTACTATCAATAATATCTCCCAGTCCCTGAGCACGAAGAAGGTCCTTCAGTCGGGTCACTTCCTCCTTCAGCTCCCGAACCAGTTTGGCATTCGGGTCCTCATTGATAACAGCATTGCATTTAATTTGTTTCGCACGATCTGCGTATCTAGATACAGAGAGAAAATGCATTCTTGCCATTTCTCAGAGGTTCTGCTTCTCATACATGCCATGAGCTCTACACCAAACATTCTGAGGACTTATACATTTCAAGATCCTTGACAAATACATAATTTGTATGAAGCTTTACAGCATCTTACAGAGGTGACAAAGACTAAGAACTTAAGTGATTGGCTAAGATCACAATAGAAATAAATACCAGAGAGAGGTCCAAACCCAGTTTGTCAGTCTATTACAAAACCAAAAAATACCCTGTCATTTATCCCAATGAATCTGAAAGCCACATAAGTAAATTCCATTATAACAGAAACCATTTCCCCCTTATTATGACACACACGACACCCCTCACAGTGTTAGAAAATCTATGGCATATAAAACTACTCAGCTCCTGAAATCAAAGGAGAGTACCTCAGTGTGCTCAAAGTTTCATCGTAGTTGATGTCTGCTGGGCTCAGAGCAGCAACCATTGCAGTTCGGGAGTTGCCACCTGAGAAAACGAATGAGGAGGCTCTCACTCAAGTTTTTTACAAGAAGAATTTTATTTACTGTGTTAAAGCTGACAACAGATCCTAAAATGTAATCAAAGCCAACAATTTCTTTTCTTTTCTGACAAGGTCTCACGTAGCCATGCTGGTTTGAGCTGGTTCATTTCCTAAGTCATGGGTTTAACCCACTAACATTCTTCAGTGTTCCCTGCTGTGCTATTCCAACTCATATCCTGCTCTCCAGCTCTCCTGACTTAGCTCCTCTCCCAGGCTCCCTTAAACAAGTCCAGCCAGGTAAATGTAGCACAGGCCTACAATTCCAGTCCAGGAGGTAGTGTCAGGACTTCAGTGCAGCCTGGGTTGTATATGACCCCGTCTTAAACAAACACAAACAACTACTCTAATCAAGACCTTACTTAGCCACTCTACCACAACTGCCCCCAGGGATGGGGAAAGTGGCTGATTACTTTTTTTAATGAGGAGCAAAAAACAAAGAGAAAGGCTGAAAGGTCAGAAACCCTCAGTGGTGAGGAGGAGGAAGACTGTGCAGGGTCCACTCAGCTACATACACGTGGTGCACACACACTCACGCGCGTGAACTAGATAGAGCTTGGTGGGGGCAGGGGCTCTTAAGGAACACCACCATAAGTAAGCAGCTGTATGGAGCACAGAAGACAGTAGCTGCAGCTCAGTGCATGTCCTAAAGTAAGTGAATCCAGCCCGGGAAAAGCAAAAGCAAGAGCAGAAAAAGACAAGAAGCACTCCAGTGAGTTACTATGAAAACCTAGCCGTGACTCTCCTCCACCCAGACTCGGGGAAATGAGCCACCTCATCACACAGCTCTAAAAAGACAACTACAAAGGAAACGGGCACTAGCGGTCAACATACCGAGATTTTCTCGAAGGAGCCAAGTAAGTACAGAGTCCCTATAAGGAATAAAATCAGTTTTCTTCTTCTTTTTACTCTACAAAAGGGGAGGGAACAATGTTAGCACACTATGGGTGGAAATGCACATGAAAAGCATACCAGTCTAAAACTCTGAAGTACATCTAACTGTGCTGGCATTCTACCATGACTCAAATGTTCTACTTACACAAAATAATCAAGAGAGTAGAAATGCAGTGTACCTGGCAGACTAACCATGTAGCTTTAACCATTATTAATATTCTGCCATTACCCAAACCCTTGAGTAAGCCAGCAGGCACAGGTCCCGACTTCACAGATATATTGGATATAAGGAACAAATTTAGTAAATCTAACAATGTAATACGATTATCTAATGTTCCATCCATGTCTTCAGACCGTGTCTTTAAAACACTGATTTTTAAAGAAAACCCAGTATTTAGCTTGTAAACACTCAGGCACGTTATCTTTGACGAGCAGTTAAAACCAGCTTCACCAAAAGCAGCAGTGATGCACCAGGCAGCACCAAGGTTGGTTCCCAAAAGGAGAGAGCCAACCACCAAGTACTGTCCTCAAGCGTCTGCACGGCGCCATAGCACAGCACACACCAGTAAAGAAACCCTTTTAAAACAAACACCCCAAAATGGAGAAAACAAACCAATTACACACGTGAATACTAAATGCTTTGATGTACATACTGCCTCTACCTGAGTTTCTTGCATATAATTCTTAACTACTGCGTGATCTGAATATTTTTTTGTGCAGAAGAATAACAAACACTTTTTTTTGTATAGAAATATAAGGAAAAGAAAAACATATACCATTGGGTAAAGGAAAATAAAATCAATCTTTTCTAGCTTCAGTTAAAACTTTAAATTAGGGGGCTGGTGAGATGGCTCAGTGGGTAAGAGCACCCAACTGCTCTTCCGAAGGTCCGGAGTTCAAATCCCAGCAACCACATGGTGGCTCACAACCATCTGTAACAAGATCTGACGCCCTCTTCTGGAGTGTCTGAAGACAGCTATAGTGTACTTACATATAATAAATAAATACATCTTTAAAAAAAAAAAAACTTTAAATTAATTCTAATTTTTTTAAAAGACTTATTATATATATATATGAGTACACTGTAGCTGTCTTCAGACACCCCAGAAGAGGCCATCAGATCCCATTACAGATGGTTGTGAGCCACCATGTGGTTGCTGGGATTTGAACTCAGGACCTTTGGAAGAGCAATCAGTGCTCTTAACCACTGAGCCATCTCACCAGCCCTAAATTAATTCTATAGCCTTTACTTTATGTCAGTATAACCAAATAGTAGGAAAAAATGTTTTACTCATAAACTTCTATGGTGGGAAATATGTAAAACAATTTACATATATTAATAATATATAAACTTGTTTTATCTTGTTTCCAATAAGTTCAACAAATCAGCTATGCTTTAGGACAGGGCTCTAAAGAAAGGTAACTTACTACTCTTGGGTGGTTTACAGAGCTATGGAGACACTGACACAGATCTGTGGGATACACATCCTGACACCATGTAAACGCTTCCTTAAACTTCTCTCTTGTTCCTTTATTTTTATCCCTTCTCCAAAGTACTTTGTGTTCCTTAATTAATTCTGGTGTGAAGCCTCATGATTCACAGCCACCCTAAATAATCATTCTAAATTCCAAAGCCAAAAAAAAAAAAAAAAAAAAGAAAAACCTTTTGGAAGGTTCTATTCTAACTCATGCCCTATTTATCCTCTGAAAGTATTAAAGCCATACAGCTAATCACTAAGCTAGTTCAGCGTGACCGATCCCCACCGTACCTTGCTTGTGCAGTTATCCTGCAAACGAAAGCATTTAAAGGAGAGAAAAGGAACATGGGATAAGCCTCTAGAATAAATGGAAATCAGAACACTTTCTAGGGACAAGAAGAGATTTAATTCTTCTTAGTGATTCAAAGGACCAATTAAATTAGAGCATACAAAAACTACCTTGGGTCTTAAATTTAAATAATGAAGACCATGCAAATTTTGGTTTAGCTTTAATGTGTCAGTACTGCAAAAAAAGACCATTTTAGTACATATGCACTGCAGAAACAATGATGGTCTGTTAAGATTATGATGGCACTGAAGACTTACAGTGTTGTTGCTGTCTTCAGGCAGTAGCACTGTAACACAATGCACTGGTTGTAGAAATGCTGGTGGACACAAACCTATACTGCCAGTCATAAGGGACACACTGCACTCACAATCCACCGCAACTGGTGATCGAGACTCGCCGACGTATCACTATTTCCCACTGTTTTAGTGTATTCTGTTTACTTACTACAGTGACAGAGTAGTGAATGGCACATTTCTAAGAATGCACTCATCTCATTAAGTGGCACCTGACTGTACTTTAAGGATATGCATTACTGGTTTCTAAACCAACATCATTCTCCACAGCCACATTGTTCAAAACCCTCCAAAACTACATCTCTAACCTGGAGACGATGAGGGAAACCTACAAAGACACATCTGGTTATTATGAGGTGTGAAGTCAGACAGCTACAGTTGTCATCATTCTCCTCTCAGTACAAATTACATCATACTCTAGTCCTACCTGGAAAAAATTTAAATCACATAACAAGGCCAAAACCTGTGCGCCCTTCGTAGAGAAACACAGAATCAACAAGCTCACTTGCTGAGCCCACACCTCCTCTTAACGAGAAACAGGAAACTTACCACCTCTGCCAAGGCCGAAATGACTTTGCCCAAAGTTGTAAGAGACTTATTAATATTTGCACCTTCCTAAAATAAACAGCAAACATGAAAGATTTACAACAAAGAATTTCTACTACTGCACACCACTCATATTGCTACAAGCTGAGCATCTCTGCTTTTTACAATATAAGTTCTAACGACGCCTGCAGCCTTTGGTCTTTCCTCGGCTTGCTTGGTGATATTCACCCATCTCCCAAACATCTCTGCTTTCAAGATGCTTATGCTGCAGGATCTCACAGAAGCAAGCCTTCCTCCCACAGCTACCAACACAAAAGGCCTGTCCTTGTTAAACAGCATCTCCAGTTCAGACTTGTTCTTACGTCTGTAGCTTGTGTATCCTATTCTCCTCACTGTCTCTCCCATCTGGCCAAATTCTGCCCATTTCTCCACATATAATATAACCCTCACTCTTGACCATAAAGTCTTTTGTATTTTATTATCTAACTTATCATTTATTGAAATTATAGATCAATAATTGGGATTTTTTTCCATTAAAAATTAAATTTAAAAATTAGGTTTGTATGCCACATAGTCTCTGGTGCAATTCTGCCACTGCAGCATAAAACCAGTCTTGGGGGCTAGCGATACAGCTCAGTTGGTAGGTAGTGTGATTGACCAGCCCACACAAAGCACCAGGACCACATAGGAGACATGGTAGCAGATGGAGGCAGGAGCTTCAGAGTTCAAACTCATTCTAGCTACATGTTAAGGTCCAGACAGGACTACCTGAGAACCTGTATCAAAGTAAATAATATTGTAAATGCCACTATAAACAATATATAAATTAAAAGACACAGCTATCTCTTGATAGAATTTTATTTGTAAAACTAGGCAATATGTAGATTCAGCCCCGAGCCATAGTTTAGCCTCATGATACAAACACTGACTGACTAGACCATCTTACTAAAATAAATACCTTTAATCGAGTTCCTTTGGCACCAGTTGAATCAGCTCGTTCACTTCCTGCTAGATCCACCAAGCTGATTTTACTGACCTAGGTAAAGAGCAAGAACATGAAAATTAAAAAGTAAACAAGATAGCTGGGTGTGGTAGCACATGACTGTGATTCTAATGCACCTCAGGAGGCAGAGGCGAGAGGACCATCCATGAGCTCAGAGGAGTTCAAGACCTAATAAAAAACAAAACAAACAGTAGTCCTTATACCCAGGAAGCGTAGACAGATGGATTTCTGTGAATTCTAGTTCAGGCTGGTCTCCACAGCAAGTTTCAGGCCAGCCAAGGGTACGTGGTGAGTCTGTGTCTTAATGCACATTGACCTCTGTATGTATATGCATGTGCATCCACACACAACACATCCACAAACACACACATGAAGCCTATGAAACTGACATATGAAACATCAAGCACTGAACGTGGAGCTCTTATCTACTTCTGGGGGCAATTTATTATTCTGAAAATTGTTTAGTTGTTTCTTAAGAAGCTAAGTATGCCTTTAATACCAGCACTCAGGAGACAGATGCAGGAAGATCTCTGCGAGTTCAAGGCCAGCCTGGTCTACACAATGAGTTCCAGGACAGCCAGGGCTACATAATAGACCCTGACTCAAAAGACAAAACGAAACTAACTTAAAACAAACCCCAGACCAGAATCTAAACACACATCGGCCACAAGATTCTATTCCATTCTTAAGTATTCACCAATATAAATAAAACTCAACTTGCCAGCTAGGCATGGTGTGTATAACCTGTAACCCCAATACTTGGGGGGCAAGAGAATCACGAAGCTGAGTGAGTTCAAGGTCAACCTGGACTAAAGAATGAAACACGTACTCAGAAAAACAAGAAACAAAACCAATCTCCATACACATGTATGGACACAAATCTCATAGGGCCAAAGTACAAGGCAAAATTAAATAGTGGAGTATTTGCAAGCAATGAAAAGGAACCAACTAGTGACATAACACAAACATATCAAAATCATTATGAGCAAAAGAAATCGAGCAATACATACATACATACATACATACATACATTAATGTACATAAAACTATACTAAATGTAAACTAATCTATAGTGACAAAAGCATATTAAGAACTGTATGGATGATGTAGAAGAAAAGACAAAGAAATACTACAAAATCACAGAGCAACTTTTTGGAGTAACAGAAATTCTCAGCAAGCTAATTATTTTGCATATGTAAGCATACATCAAAAATGGTCAAATTTTATACTCTGAATATGTGTAAGTTATTATACACCTTTATAATTCCTCAATGAAATTGTTCAAAAAATTTCAGGACAGTTTAGACAAAAATATCCAGAAGGGATACCCTAGGTTCAATTAGCTGAAATAAAGCAGAGTTTCTAACAGGAGTGAGACCTTATATTCAATTCCGAGCACCCCAACCCACCCTACCCCAGCTGAGAGAAACCTCACATTTTAAGTTCAGCATCATAATTCTTTTTATTAGTTTCAACAACAAAGTTAATTGAGTGGCTACTTGGTGGCAGACACTGTTATATGCACTTAACCTACATTAATATGTAATCCCTTTAACAACTCTCTCCAGTTGCTACAGAGGCACAGGAGTAAGGTAACTTGCTAAAGGTTATGTAACTAAAGAGTAGCAAAACCATGACTCAGAGCATGCACCTTCACTCCAGGCTCCGTAACATGTGACCACTAATGCAGTGAGAAACTAACAATCCAACATGGCTGCAGAGAGTTGGCCTAGCCCATGACTCAGAGCATGCAATTTCATTCCAGGCTCCGTAACATGTGACCACTAATGAAGTGAGAAATTAACAATCCAACATGGCTGCAGAGAGTTGGCCTAGCATGCCTGATGTGCCTCTGTCCTTGATATCAGAAAACCCGGCAGCGACAAGGGAAACCGGGGGCTAGGAATGGCTTAGTAGCAGTGCCTGCCCATCATGCAATAGACTCTGGTTCAGGTCTCAGTAACAAAAACAAACAAGCAAGCAAAGAAAGGAACTTAAACAAATTAGAGTGGGTCGGTCCAGAGTAATTTCCCCGGAATGAAGCACACTCTGCCTGCCGATTCACCTGCAGACATCACTGCAGCAGCTTTATCAAGGAACACTACTGTGGTGTAGTCAAGAAGAAAAGGTATTTTCCCCCAACAGACCCACTTAACTGATTTGCATAAAATACACTATTTTCCCAAAGTTTTACATTTTCTTAACTGTGTTTTCTATCTTTCCGCTCCATGGCAGACCCAGCACACTAGAAACTGGTATGAGATAAATGGTGAGTAGAATGAAAAGCCACTCCCTTTAAGGGAGAGAACAACACTGAGCCTGTCTAAACTGCCACCAGTAAAAGAACGCTCTCCACAAAATCCCTTCACAACCTCAGCGATCCGCAGTTCTCCCACCTTCTCAGTAGAAAGGTTCGTCTCAGGATCCTGTTTCTTCTGGGTAAAGACAATGGTGAACACAGCGTGAGAACGGCTGCTTGTCTCATTCATGTTGGTAGCTGCCACAGTCCTAAACAAAACAAAGGTGACCAATTTGACAAGAGAATTCTTCCATCAGAGTTACAATGGAAAGCCGGGCGTGGTGGCACACGCCTTTAGTCCCAGCACTCGGGAGGCAGAGGCAGGCGGATTTCTGAGTTCGAGGCCAGCCTGGTCTACAAAGTGAGTGCCAGGACAGCCAGGGCTACACAGAGAAACCCTGTCTTGAAAAACCGAAAAAAAAAAAAAAAACCATCAGAGTTACAATGGACAGAAGGCTCTATACAACCGCGCAGGACAATCACCTGACCCTTACTGCGACTAAAGGACTGTCACTTACAGAACTGCTCTAACTGCTGTCTTCGTTGTGCACCCACCAAGTTTCCCCACAACTCAAAAGGCAATGCACATCAGAATCACTTTTCATACTCCAGCTATCCCTCAAGTAATCACCAGAGCATTTAATTTTTATTCTTAACTGGCTCGTTTATTCTAGAATCAGTTACCTCATCTAGATATTACAGCTAACATTTTACCATAACTTAGTCAATACCTAAGAGTTAACCAAAGCTCTGACCTGTTTCCACAAGGCAGCACTTTAATGAAGAGAGCTACTTAATATACTACAGCCTGTACATCCCCAGCGTCCCCAGACTCAAGGCTCTACAGCTAAGGCGACTTTCATGGCTACAATTGTTGCTTCAATCCTCACCTGAAAATGAGAGAACCTCAAAATATGCCAAAGGCTTAGCACTAGTCTGTGTATTTATTAGTCTATTAGATCAGCCTCTAGTCTGTTCCCACCATACCTGGCTTTGTTCCCAGCATCCATCAGGTCAGCGATGTCAGTGTAGGAGGTGACCGCCAGCTTGGACAGATCCTCCACATAGGGTCCAAGAAGCGGGTGTTCACGCACACGCAAATTACCCTTGTTTTTGGGATTCAGTAAATCTCGTACTCTCTCACAGTAAATTTCCATGTAGCTCACCTAGGAACATTTTATTAAAGTAAATCAAAGGATCTAGAAAAGATATATACACATTAAACACTTTTTCAAAGTTAAACATAGTGATATAGACCTTGAAAACTCAGTATTCAGGAGGCAGAGACAGAAAAAACATGCCTTCAAAGCCAGCCTAAACTAAAAGAGGAGATTCTGTCTCATTTAAAAGCAAATTCTCAGGGCTGGAAAGATGGCTTGGCAATTAACAGCACTGGCTGCTCTTCTGGAGGTCCTGAGTTCAAATCTCAGCTACCACATGGTGGCTCACAGCCATTCATAATGAGATCTGATGCTCTCTTCTGGGGTGTCTGAAAACAGCTACAGTGTACTTACATATAATAAATAAATAAATCTATTTTTTTTAAAAAAAGCAAATTCTCAAAAGCTGTACAATTCTAGGTCAGAACACCATAGTCGCGGGTCCTTTATTCTACTGGCAATGTGTGCAGATATCATGTCGCATGGGTCAGAAATAGTCTTTCTCAAGAAGGAAGAGGCAAACAGGTATACATATGGCTATTTTTCTTAGGCAGAAAATATATTTTTAGTAGAACTTTATTAGTACCCCTCTCTTTTGAAGCAGGGTCTTTATAGCTAAACCAGGCCTCAAACTTGCAATCCTCCTGCCTTACCGTTCAGGTGCTGAGATTACAGGAATGTACCATCTCACCCAGCTTTATTGGCATTTTAAAAATCCATATTACCATCAGTATTAAAGCTTAAAGTGAGGTTATTCCAAGAGCCTGGAAATTAATATTTCTATCTCTCTTTCTCTTTTTCTAAATTTACTTATTTTATATGCATTGGTGTTTTGCCTGTATGTATGTCTGTGAGGGTGTCAGATCCCCTGGAACCAGAGATTCAGACAGTTGTGAGCTGCCATGTGGGTGCTTCGAGTTGAACCTGGGTCCTCTAGAAGAGCAGCCAGTGCCCTTAACTGCTGAGCCAGCCCCAGAAATTAATTATTTTTATCAGAATTAAAACCAATTTAATTAAAATTAAATTGTCTTCTCTGTTTGCAGAGAAAACAACAACGAATTCTTTTGCTTTGCGTGTGTTTAAATGGGCACACATGTGAACATGCTTGTGCATGCTTAAGGTAAATCTCATCTTGGGTGTCCTACCTCAGGTACCATACACCTTTTTTTTTTTTTTTTTTTTTAAATAGGGTCTCTCACTGGCATGGAGCATCAGGTAAGAGAGCAGCAGGGAAGTGGGCATGCCTGCCTGCTTGGAGCTGGGATTCCATGTTCACACCACCAGCCTGGCTTCTTTACAGCAAACACTTTGAACTGAGCTGTCTCCCCTGCCCAGTAACTAACCTTTTAAGATTGACCACAGTGCTATTAACAATGGATAATGGATCCACCAGGACAATGGCTTAAAGAAGACTTAGGAAGGCTCAGAAGATACACTCCATGCATTCCTGTCCCATCAATAGGACACGGCTATGGTGGTGGTGAAGGAACCATGCTGTAATTTCCTAATCTGAAGCAGGACTTGTCCAGTCACTTCCCTTTCCTCTAATCCCTTGCTCATCCTTGCTCATCAGGATTTCCACAAAAAACAGTATGCTGGCGTGCAAATGTGAGTAGTCATTCCTCATAAGTAGTAAGGCGACTTGTTGGTTATGTAAGATCAGCCCAATGAATTTTACTCGAGTCTGAACTTTGTGCAAATCTAAGCAACTGCTGAGTGCTCAGCCCCAAGTGAGCATCGCATCACCCCATCCAAGGCTGAGGGAACACAGTGGGAGAGAGGCCAGAAGGACGGAAGAACTGGAGGAAGGGGGACAATGCTGTACAACTCTGGCTTCTGGGCATGGCTTGGCCCCTGCACTCATGAACTCACAAGGTCTGTGATGACCTGCACAAGACTGTACTGTCAGCATCTGAAATGGAAGGGAAGGAGTTCACAAATCTCCATCCCTCTCTGAGAATTCACAGGCAGTTGAGTTGCTAGAGGGTAGGGCCCGTGAGGCTCCATCCCTCCCTGAAGTATGAGCAAGGGTTGCTAAGGGAAAAGAGACATTTTCTTCAGCAATGAAGTTGCTGGTAAGTTGCCCGTGCCTCTGTAAATAATCCCTTACCCAGGTTCCTGTGCTCATTGGGTCACACCCTCCCCCAAGAAGATATGAAGGACTAGTTCAAAAACAGAGGTTCAGTGAAAGTGGAAGAAAGAAAAGAAAGGGTGAGAAGAGAATATGATCAAGATGCATTATATAAGAATATGAAAATATAATGAAACACATTATATATTTTATTGTATGCTAATAAAAAATAACAGTGTAAAATGTACATACACATCATGGAAGTTTTTGTTTTTGTTTTTTATCATGGAAGTTTTTAAAATGGGATTTTCAGATTTTTACTTCTGTGTATGTTTGTATATCTGCTTGTATATATCCCTCAGAGTGCAATTGCTGGAAGAGGCCAGCAGATGGCATGAGGTCCCCTAGTGAAAGGAGAGAATCAACTCTGGCAACCAACTTCCATTCCTATATCGTGGCACCTACGTGAATACACATGATAGAGAGACAGACAGACAGACAGACAGACAGACAGACAGACAGACAGACAGATAAAAAAACTAATGATATTTTAAAGAAATAATAGAGGAAGGCTGGACATGGTAGCACATATTTATAATCTTAGCACTCAGGAGGCAGAGGCATGCAGATCTTTGTGAGTTTGAGGCCAGCTGGTTCTACATAGTGAATTTCACCTACACTGATACACTGAGACCAGGACTGAGTTAAGAGACCCTGTACACAGCGGGGGAGGGGGCGGGAATGGAGGAGCAGGAATATAAAAGTCTTTGGTTTCAGTAACAGCTAGACTCACCTCTACAGAGTAAGACATTTCTTCATTACAATTGTCATTGATCTTCTCAAAGAGTTCTTCACACAACTAAGAAAGCAGAAAGAAACGAACCGTGAACAGCCCAGATCCGACGCAATGCATTATCCACAGGGTTAGGTGGGTTAGTTAATAAGATATTCTTTCTTTTTTCTCTCTAAATGGATATGTCATTCACTTCAGACAATATTTTAAATAAAAATGTTATATACTCTGATAGGCTCCTGATTGTTATTCTCCTCCAACGATAGAAAACTGATAATTTCCTTAGGAAGAAACCCCCATTTATCCAAATCTGATTTTTCATACTGTACTTACGTTACTAATATCACTACAGCAATAACAGTGACTCAACATAGCCAAGTTATGGTTAAAGACTTAACTGCAACGCCAACATGTGGGGGTGCATACCTTCAATCCTAGTACTTTGGAGACAGAAGCAGGGGGCTCTCTGTGAGTTCTAGGACAGCCTGCTTTACTTAGTGAGTTCTAGGACAGCCAGAGCTAAATAATAAAAATGTTTCAAAGGGCAAAAAAAGCAAGCAAAAACCAAAGACTTAGCTCCAACATTATTTATCACTATCAAAACTTACAGTCTAAAGAGAGTATAAGGTGTGGAGCTCAGTTGGTAAAGTGCTTGCCTAGCATGTTCAAAGCCCTGGGCAGGAGTACCGCAACCCCATAAACTGGATGTGATAGTGCGCACATACACACACACACACATAAATAAAGGGACAGAACTGGGTTGTAGCTTGGATTCTATCCTCAGGACAACGACAACAACAACAACAAAAGGAAATAAAAGCACATTCTTTTTTTTTTTTAATTAATTAATTAATTAATTTATTTATTTTAATTAGGTAATTTCCTCAATTACATTTCCAATGCTATCCAAAAAGTCCCCAAAACACTCCCCCCCAGTCTCCCACCCACCCACCCCCACCCCTTGGCCCTGGCATTCCCCTGTACTGGGGCATATAAAGTTGGCAAGTCCAATGGGCCTCTCTTTCCAGTGATTGCCGACTAGGCCATCTTTTGATACAAATGCAGCTAGAGACAAGAGCTCTGGGGTACTGGTTAGTTCATAATAATGATCCACCTATGGGGTTGCAGTTCCCTTTAGCTCCTTGGGTACTTTCTCTAGCTCCTCCATTGGGGGCCCTGTGATCCATCCAATAGCTGACTGTGAGCATCCACTTCTGTGTTTGCTAGGCCCCGGCATTGTCTCACAAGAGACAGCTATATCTGGGTCCTTTCAGCAAAATCTTGCTAGTGTATGCAATGGTGTCAGCGTTTGGAAGCTGATTATGGGATGGATCCCTGGATATGGCAGTCTTTAGATGGTCTAATAAAAGCACATTCTTTAGACCAACACTTCCTAAGTGTTCTAACATTCAGAAAAAAAGCTAAGAAAAAACCTGAGAACACTAAAAGATAGGATATAGGGCAGTGCAGAAACAACAATGTCTTAGAAAACATTAGCTTCCCCATCTTAAAGTCTATGTGTGTATCTGTTAATCTTCCCTCTTGGTAGTGAGCACTTTGAGGGGAGTAGACGGGTTATCCACCTAAGGGCCTTGCATATCAGAGGCTCTGAGTATGTTTTTACTAAACAAAAAGCAATCCGAGATGGAAAGTACTGATGGGCAGAGATGCTAACACTCGGTCCTTTACCTGTGGGATGATTCCAGCTTGGCTCTCTTCTTGTTTCCCCATCATCGTGTAGGATTTCCCAGCACCAGTCTGCCCATAGGCAAAGATACAGACATTATAACCTTCAAAGGCATGTAAGAGCATTTCCTTTCCAATGTCATTGTACACACGATTCTGCGATGCAAAACAGGGATCTTCAGGCTGTAAAGATTAGGAAAAAAAGTTATGGCATGTTACTAGTATTCTGTCCTACATTTGACTGCTTCCATGTTTTAAAAATTGTTTGGAATCAGACTAGTCATTTAAGCTATGCTACACATTTTTAAGAACCTTCTACGTGTCTTTTTTTTTTTCCATTTTATACAGACATACAGAAGACACTGTAGGGTTAGAGCTCCACGACTCTCTTCAGTAGAAAACCAGAACAGCAGCCCAGAGGTCAGGCTCACATATAAACTCACTCTAAAGAGTGTGGCTGTTTTTAATAGATACAACTTTGGGGGAGAGCATTTTCAATTCCTCCCTCAACCCTTTCCTTGATAATTAGGCTCTGGAGAGTTGGAACATCTCTCCTCACAGAACAGGAAAAAGTTAAAATGCCTAAGAAACAGAAGCACAGAAATGGAAGTAAGCTCAAGTGAAGAAGCAGTCTTTAGCTGGGCATGGTGGCACACACCTTTAATCCCAGCACTCGGGAGGCAGAGGCAGGTGGATTTCTGAGTTCGAGGCCAGCCTGGTCTACAGAGTGAGCTCCAGGACAGCCAGGGCTACACAGAGAAACCCTGTCTCAAAAAACAAAAACAAACAAACAAAAAAAGAAGCAGTCTTTAAAGTCAGCAAGATTTGGTTCTTCATTGACAAAAGGTGTCAGGGAAGAATCAAAATACTTGATTAAAGTAAATACTTTATTCTTTAGGTAGTATTCTCTATAGCAAAACTAAATTCATGGCTGGGTGCAGTTGTAATTTCATCACTGTGAAGGAGGAGGCAAGGAAGGTGAGGAATTCAAGGCCAAGTGAGACCCTGTCTCATTTTTTCTTTTTTTGTTTTTTGAGACAGTTTCACTGTGTAGCTCCCACTGGCCTGGAACTCAATCTGCAGACCAGGTGACCCTTGAACTCACAGAAATCCACCTGCCTCTGCCTCCTGACTGCTGGGTCTAAAGGTATATGCCACCACACCAGGGCTTCAAAACAACTGTCTTTAAAAATTAAAATTAAGATAGATTAAGGGGTTGGGGATGTGGCTCAGTGGGTAAAGTGGTTCCGTGCAAACACAAAAGCGTAATAAGTTTAGAACCCCAGTATCCACATAAAGCTACAGTAGCATGTGTTTTAACCCTAGAGCTAGGAAGTAGTCAGGGGATCCTAAGCATCACTGACCAGACAGGCTAGCCAGTCGGTGAGCTGCAGGTTCAGAGAAATCCTGGCTCAATATGGTGGAAAGTGACAGAGGAGGACACCAGATACCAACCTCTAGCTTCCACATGTGAACACATGCACACAAATAAATGAATGAACAAATAATTTTTTAAATGAACTTCTGAACTGGGAATTTATTAGCTAGGTGTTGTAGCCCATGCCTGTAATTCCAGCAGTTGAGATGGTAAGTCAGGAATACTGTCCCAAGGTTGAAGTTAGCCTAGAATATATAGTGAGTTCAATGCCAATGTGGGCAATGAGATTCTGTCTTTAAAAACAAAAACCAAACAAAAAAACCCAACACCTCTCCCTCAAACACACACAGCGAACTCATCCCTGACCACAATCAGAAAATTAGAATTGGACCTTGGAACAATTAAGGATAAGAAAAAGCCAAGGAAGGAAAAGGGAGGCAGCAGACTCACCGAGGTGTGAGACCAGTAGGAGTAGTCAAAGCTGAAGGACTTTGGTGCTTCCTTTGGGTTCTTTGGGTTAATAATACCTACAGAATAAAGATATTTAATTATGTTAAGTCCATCAAGTTCATTAGCTCAATATATTATACTATATGTTTAAATCATCCCAAACAGTGCATTTATACTATTGAATCTTAACAGGGCAATCCAAGAAAAAAAAAAAAAGGTTATCATTGTTTAAGAGGGCAATTTATACTGGACACACACACACACACAATCACACCACAACACTCATTTGGGTGTTACCAGTATTCAGAACAGAGCCTAGTATGTAACAGCTTCTCAATAAATCCTCCAGAACTGAATCCCTTGCTAAGTTAGCAGCTAAAACTTAGCAGTTTCTATTTCAAAGCATGTCATAAGGAATGAAATGTTTCAACATGTTAGAAATAAAACTTAGATAGGTATTATTACATTAATCCAACCCAATGTGATATAAAGTCTTTGTGAAGTGTTTGCTATCTACTTCAAAAAAGCATTTTGTAATGAAAAAAAAAAAAAAGCACAGCCAAGTTTGGGTTTCTAAAATCCACAGTAGACAACATGTAGTCTATTACATGTATGTGTGTGCATGGGTGTTTATGCAGAACCACAGAGCACTAATAGATCATAAATCTGACTACACACTGAAAATGACTTTTCACATAACTAACGCTGCCGCTCCACATGGAAGCAACTGACTGGCTGCTGAAGCCGCTCCTTCCTTTCCCACGCACAAAGCTTTATCACCTCACACTTCACGAGACAGACACTCCCAAACATGTGACCATAAAATCCACTCGGAGACTGGACAACTCAACCAACTCACTTTGCTGAGGCAAGGCTACATCCCAAACTCTCAGTGAAAACAGGATTAAAAAGTAAGTGTGTTTTGGGCAGCTGATGTAGCGGACACAAATAGCAACAGTTGCTATGGAGCTTAGCTCTCCCTCTTGCTGGATTCCTCTGGGTACAGCCACATACTTATGTTCCAACCTCAAATGCTGACAGAGTATTAATAAGGCTCACATTACACATAATCATGTGACCAGAGGACATGGTTCTAGAAAGAACATCTCCCTACAAATAAATGGTAATCTAATCAAAGTCTAACAAAAGAGTACAACATATCAGCCAGCATTTGAAGGTGTAATTACTCCAACCCATAGTATTTTGTGTTTCGTAACCTTTTTATCCTCTCAAGCACTCAATTGAGGCAAATGTTTTCTCATCCCATTTTTTAAAAAAACATCACAGAAAATTCAATACTCTTCAGGCCACAGAAATAGCTAGCGGCAGATCTAGAATTTGACTCTGCAGAGCTGTCACAATTAGCTTTGCACATATCAAGATTACCAAGTTGAAACAGGAGGGTATTTTATATATTTGTATATGTATATGGCTATATGCATATTGCTACCCCCTAAATTAAACCATAGGTGTTGTTTAAAACTCTCTTTATTCCCCTAAAGTTTCTCTGTTTTAACAATAAGACAACAAACTACCAAGAAAACAAAAATTAAGAGTCCAAGCTAAAAAACCAGCAAGAACAATGAGATGGAGGCATGGCCCTGGAGTCAGCCTTTACCACTCAAAAGACGGTTAATAAACACCTCTGACATCTAGACATTGCTGTTATCACACACTTAAGCCATATTTTGTTCAGTTACAGTTCTGTCAGAACATGAAAAAGTACCAATTCTTAGTGCCTACACCTTGACTTGTCATCCCTGAGGGAAAAAAACAAAAACAATCTATATCAGAATACAGCAAGTTCACACAAAATCCTTTTCTTCCTCCTTAACAAGCTTTTCTGTCCATCTTTGAAGCTTCTTATAGTAATACAACCAAGCTGGGTTTCTTGTTTGTTTGTCTGCACAGTGCAGACAAAAATAAAATAGTACAAAAGTCAACATCATTGCAAGAGTTATCAGAAAATACAGAAGACATGGTAATTCCTACTTCTTTTTTACGAATAATGTAATTTTATGTGTCTGGGTGTTTTGCTTGCATGTGCGACTATGCACTTTGCATATGCCTCATGCCTGAAAGGCTGGAAGGGCACCAGATGCCCTGGAACCAAGTTACAGATGCTTGTTCACCACAGAATGGGGGCTGGGAATTGAATGCTGGTCCTGTGGAAAAGCAGCCAGTGCTCTTAACCATTGGGCAGTGTCTCTGGCCCCTATGTTCTACTTCTTAAGTTCTGTATCTATCTATACAATTTATAAAAAATGTTTAAACTTGTATGGGAGTTTTGCCTGGTGGCCGAGGGCAAAAGATGAGTGTTAGGTGCCTGAGAGCTGAAGTTACAGATGGGGTGAACCGCCCTCTGGGTACTGGCAATCAAACCCAGGTCCTCTCTAAGTTCTCTTAACCACTGAGCCACCATATTCTTTCTTTGGATTGTTTTTCAGGTGTGTGTGTGTGTGTGTGTGTGTCTATAGGGGTATATGTGGGATGTGAGTTCGGGGACCTGAGTCCAGTAAAGGGTGTCTGACCCCTTGCAAGTGGAGTCAGGCAGGCAGTTGTGAGGCTCAGTGTGGACACTAAGAAGCAAACTGAAACCTTCTGCCAGAGCAGCGCACACTCAAAACCAACGAGCCTGCCTTCCCATCCTTCTCTTTAGATTTACTTTTTTTTTTTTATTTTATTCTTTGTATTTATATGTGTATTATCTTGAAGATTAAAACATTTCCTAATTAAAAACATGTACATATGCACTATGTATATATTACACACTTGGGGAACGGTCAGGCCACGCTCTCAGCCCAGGCTGACCTAAAAGTTGTGTTCCTTCCCCCTCCCCCCCTGAACACCTGCAGTCACCACCAAAGTTAAGTCTTATCGCAGGCTGCTTTCCAGGTCCTCCTTTATACATCGGAAAAGCAGCTACAACTCCCGAGGTCTGAATGTATCTTTCTTCCCAAATCAATGACCCTTCATCCAGAAATTCTTCACTTTGCCTTGTGTTCAAACTCCTAATTCTCATGCCACAGTCAACACTGTCTACCTCAAGGCGGCCAGAAAAGAGCAGGATGGTGTCCTTATCTACCATCTAGATGAACATCGTTAAAGCAATCATCACACGTGTCTCAAAGGCCTGACTTTAGTTTAGTAATGAACCAGAGTTAATCCTGATCTCCTTCTTGCAATCACTTCAGTAAAGATTAACTTCAGAAGGGGCTGGAGAGATGGCTCAGCAGTTAGGTGCTTACCACTCTTGCAAAGGACCACAACCGCCTCTAATTCCCATTCCCCAGAGTCTGACAACTGCTGGATTCTCTGGGCTCCTACACAAATAAACTTACACAGGTACATACACATATATATATATTTAAAGCTAAAACTTAGAGGACTGGCAAGATGGCGCAGCAGGGAAAGATGCTTGCCATCAAGAGACAACCTGGGGTGGGGGGGGGGAGGGTGCTGAAGAGACGGCTCAGTGGTTAAGAGCAATTCCAAAGGTCTTTAGTGCAATTCTCAGCAACCACAGGGTGGTTCACAACCATCTGTAATAGAATCCGATGCCCCCTTCTGGTGTGTCTGAATAAGTAAATCAAATACAACAAACAACAAACAACCAACCCCCCTTGGCTTGGTCCCTGTGTCCCCCATGATGGAAGAAGAGAGCTGACTCCCTTACTCCCCGACCTCCATGAAGCACCACGGTGTGTGGTGCATTCAGTGTTTACACTCACACAAAACTAAGTCATGTAAAAGTCTTAGCCTTCCAAAGTCTGTTAAATACTTTATTTTACTCCTCCCCACAACTGTGTTACCACAGCATAAATATACAAAATGTTTTCATTATGGAACCCTAGAAAACAAGGCTGTTAAGAGAAGATTTGTATTTAAAGCCCTTTATTCTGCAGAATACATTTGTTTATCTAATATCTCAAAGTCACTAATGCAGTAATTATACTGCTGTCGGCAGACTCCCAAGGCTCTGCCTGCAGCTATAATTAACGCATCAGTGTGGGGGCCCTGCGACTTTATATTAGCTTCTCTCAAAAGCAAAGCAGATTTGGGTTTGTTAAAAATCCTCATGATGGAATAGGCATGGTGGCTCGTGCCTGTAATCATCCCACTCACGAGGCTGAGGCAGGAGGATGATTATCTGAGAACTTCTAAGGCTGCACAGTATGACTCTGCCTCAAAAACACAAAGCAAAAAGCCCAGTGATACCAGAGTAGCCTTCATCTGCTGAAAGCATCCTACTTCAAAAATTAAGGAAAAAGGGCACAAAATAAAATATTATATCCACCATTTATATTTCAAAACCATGAAATCAAAACCTAAAGCCATAACCTTTTAGAGTCTTCTGCCAATACAGTAAAAGGGGCAGAAAACATAAAGTAGATTTGAATAAAATACTTATAACCATAAAGTGCTTTAACCATTTAAAATAACAAACTACATCCCTAATGTGATTAAAAAAAAAAAAAAAAAAAACGGGCTGGCTCAGTGGTTAAGAGCGCCGACTGCTCTTCCAAAGGTCCCCAGTTCAAATCCCAGCAACCACATGGTGGCTCACAACCATCCGTAACGAAATCTGATTCCCTCTTCTGGAGTGTCTGAAGACAGCTACAGTGTACTTACATATAATAAATGAATCTTTAAAAAAAAAAATAAATAAAGACAAAAAAAAAAAACCCCAACCCAAACAGGTATATATATATATATATATATATATATATATATTACACACACACACATATATATATATATATATATATATATATATATATGAGTGGTGGCAACATCTCAATCCCAACATTCCAAAGGAAGAGTTCAAGGTGAGCTTTGTTTACCTAGTGAGTTCCAGGACAGCCAGGGCTATATAAAAAGACTCTATCAAAGGGGGGATGGAAAAAAAAAGAAAACAAGCCACAACTCTTCAATGTCACCATATGGTCATTCTTTAAAACAACAAAACATGAGACTAGCCAAGCATGGTGGCACAGGTCTTTAATCCCAGCCCTCAGGAGGCAGAGGAAGGCGGATTTCTGAGTTCGAGGCCAGCCTGGTCTACAGAGTGCATTCCAGGACAGCCAGGGCTACACAGAGAAACCCTGTCTCGGAAAACAAACAAACCCCCTGAGACTAGAGAGACAGTTCAGTGGTTACGACTGCTTTTCCAAAGAACTCTGGTTCACTGCAATCACCCACAGGGCAGCTCACAACCTCCTGTAATTCTAGTTCTGGGAGATCTGACCTCTCTTCTGGCCTCCACAGGCATCAGGAGACCAGACATGCAGGCAAACAAGTAAAATAGAACACACTTGCTTTATACAATTTTTTTAAAATTCTAAAAGCTAGATATGGTGGCTCAGGGGATCAAGGCAGGAAGATCAAAAGGTGAAGCCAGCCTCACCTTTTGGTGGGGGAGTGTAGGACACAGTGAGATCCTACACTCCCCCACCAAAACAAACAGCTGATCTCCCTAAGCAAATATTGAACAATTTTAGGAGATAAAGCTAGGGCCAGGGAGATGGCTGAGAGGTGAAAGTGCTAGCCACATACAGAGTTACTCACCAGAGTCAACATAAAAAGGTGCAGTGTGGGTCAGCAGACAGCTCAGCAGTAAGGAACACTTGCTGCTCAATTCTAAGGCCTAGAGTTCAGATCCCAGCACCCACTTCGGGCAGCTCAATAACACTTGTAACTCTTACCCCGGGGATCTGACACCCGGTGGCCTCAACAGGCACCACAAACATAAGCATGTGCACACACATAAACAAACCACAAAGGCCAAGGAGCCTGGCAAACAAGATGACAGCAGAATCAAGAGAAATGCCTCAACAAAGCAGAAAGCAGGAGAACCAACTCCAGAATCATTTTCTTACTGCATTCTCTGCTCTGCCAAACAAAGGGCTTCTGAGAAACCTCCAACTTTTCCCGTCTCCTCCCTCCCTTATAAAGATGCCCCTCCCCAGTGCTTTCCAATGGGCATCATACTACTTCAATTACCTTTACCTCTAAAATAAACCAAAAACTCTAAAAGGTTCTGCTTGCTTAATAACAAAAACCCAATTTCCTGCTTATACCCACATCATCCACATTACTGAACAATACAACTGTGAACAGTACTTAGTCTCCTATAATGCACAATCCTTGACAGAGCAATCACTGAATGCCTACCCTCCCTAACAAACAGAAGCAGCAGACCAGCTTGCTAGCTCACCCTCCATTTCAGATCTCACTGGGTTACCAAAAGCAATCACAGTGCCTTGCTACTGGCATGGATATTTAAAAATTAACTTTAAAATGGACAGCAGAAAACAAAGACCAGGTTTCCTAGCAGATCTTACTGTTGGGAGGGCAGAGGGACACTCCGAAGGCAGGGGCAGGCAGGTTAAGTCTCAGGCCACCCTACTTTACATAGATAGGTTTTCCAGGATAGCCAAGGCAAAAAGAGATTTCCCATGGAGGCCAGAAGAAGGTGAGGGATCTCCCTAGATCCAGAGTATTGGATGGCTATGAGTCACCCACCGCAGTGTCCTCTGCAAGAGCAACAAGTGCTCTTCACTGCTGAGCCGCCTCTCCAGCCCCAGCTGTCTCTTGCATAGCTGTTTTGGTATGAAAACAATGTAAGCAGTTTAAAAGCTTATATAAAATAAAATCAGTTCTCGGGCCAGTAAGAAGCACAGGCATTTACCACCAAGTGTAATGAACCATTCTTGATTCCCAGAACCCACATGGAGAAAGAAGAGAATCAACTTCCAAAAGTTGTACTCTGATCTCCACATGTGCACTGTGGCACAAATACTGCCCTCCCCAACACACACAGTAAATAATTAATGCAATTTAAATTTCTAAATGCAGTTCTTAGGCCAGCAAGAAAGCTCAGCAGATATGAGCACCTCCTGTATAAGCCTGACTACCTGAGCTGGATCTCCAGGACCATGAGCCACAGGAAGAGAAAGCTGACACTCCATGGTTGTTCTCCACATGTGCACCATGGCACTGCAGACATGTGTCCCCAGGCATCCCCCCCCCCACACACACACACTCTGTCTCTCTCTCGTGCATGTGCGCACACACAGGGTAAAATACACTTGAATAAGTGGATGGATGAAAAGCAGTTCCAAATACACACGGAAAGTCTCATCTAACTTAGACACAATTATCTCTGACTTTAACATGCCCAGCTAGCACAATGGCTCCACCAGTAAGTTTGCTTCCTGCTGAGCCTTATGAGTTCAACCCCTGGAATCCACAAAGGAAAAAGAGAAATGACTCACAAGGTGTCTCTGACCGCCACACAAGTGCACAAATGCACAGACATACACACAAAAAATAGAATAAATGCAAAAAAAACCCCTAAAAACCAAACCTCTGACTAAAAATAACTTTGGTACTAAGATTAACCACAAAATTATTATTATTATTTTTTTTTTTTTTTTGGTTTTTCGAGACAGGGTTTCTCTGTGTAGCCCTGGCTGTCCTGGAACTCACTCAGTAGACCAGGCTGGCCTTGAACTCAGAAATCCGCCTGCCTCTGCCTCCCAAGAGCTGGGATTAAAGGTGTGCGCCACCACGTCCACTCAAAATTATTTTTCAAATATCCTTCTACAAGTATATATCATTGTATTTGATCCTTATAAATGGTCCTGGGTTAGGTGATTGGAAAACAACAGCTTTGCCCCCACTTACTGATTCTGGAAACTGAAGCCTCTGTCTCACATGGTATGCAGTGGCTGTATCAGTGAGCTACCTCAACCTCAGGATTCCCATTTAACAAAGGAGAACCCTGTGACTCAAGAGTCTGAAATAAACGATGACAACTGAAACACTGATCATAAGCACAAAGAACACGAGCTACTGAAACCATGAGGCACGGGGGTTGGATGGGAGTGACTTGGTGCAGGCAAAGCACATGGTCTACCTCTGAGATATCCCACTAGCTTTGGAACCCCACTGTTTTGTTTTCTGACAGCATCTCATTGCACAGCTGGGACTGGCCTCACACTCATTAAGTAGCCCAGCCTGACCTGAAAATCCAGATCTCTTGCCTCAACCTTACAGGTCTAAGCCTGGATGAAATTATGGTCTTGAAGAATATTCAAGAAACAGGAAAGGTATCCAACAGACTATTAAATGACAGACCACTTCAACGATTTCATTAGATAAAGGAAAACCATTGTACAAACTATGTTATTCTTACTGAAAATGGAGAAAATAAAAGAGCCTTATTTCTATTCTTGTTTTTTTTGTCTTGGTATTTTAGAGACAGGGTTTCTTTGTGTAGCTTGGACTGTGCTATAACTAGCTCTGTAGGCCAGGCTGGCCTCAAACTCATGCACATATGCCTGCCTCTGGTGCTGGATCAAAGGTGTGCACCAGTACAGCCCAGCTGTATGGCTGTAGATATCACCTTTAAGAACAGAAATAGGAAGGAAAAAAAAAAAGGCAGCCAGATAGATACCTATGAGTTCTAGACCAGCATGGTCTAGAAAAACAAAACAAAACAAAAAAGGTTTTCTCTCTCTCTCTCTCCCTCTCTCTTTCTCTCTTTATCAATTATGACTAAAGAGAAAGATAAGACAAATTCTATTTAGTGAATCCTTCTTATTGAAGGTATAACAGATAAGAAACACAACCTCAGAACGTGTCCAACTTTATGAGACCACTGTGCGAAGTAAAAACCTGTCAGCACTGTGTCCTGCAGGCGAGGCCTACAGCAGAGACATGAGGAGGATCATCACAGGCAGACTGAAGAAACCTGAAAGAGTAAGCTATGTACCTACTGGCTCTGATCTGATGAGAAATGGGTGAATAAGGCTGGATGGACGCTCAGTGGTAAAAGTGTTTGCTATGAAGCCTAATGACCCAAGATTGATCCTTGGAAGCCACAAGGGAGAAAGAATCACCTCCCTAAGCTGTCTACACACATAAATAATTAATATATATAAATACCTATAATACCTAGAGAGTGATATATCTGTAACAACAATATCTATCGGCTAACTATTCTAACACTACCCAGTATTTCCTAATATAGAAAATAATTACAACACTGACAACAATTACTGCTGCAAAGTGACCGTTAAATCCAAAGAATCCTCTTTTGTTTGTAGAAGCAGCCAAAAAAATACATCATCTCTCTCTTCCTCAATGCAGTGCTATAAATAGAACTCCACAGTAGGCACTTCTAAATAAACACAAGAGAGACCACACACACACACCAAAAAAACAGGTTCCAACACTAATATTCTATTAAATTGTGTTCATAAAACTCTTGGAAACAATTCGATAAATAGAAACAGAAGACAGAAGAAATACTTCTAATTTACCAAAAACTAGTATTATTTTTATCACATATAAATATGTCTCAACATGATATGCTGAAGACTTTTTAGGCAAAATGAAAATAAAACAAAACAAAAAATACCAGGGTCAAGGATGTCCCTCAGTTAGCAAAGCTCTTGTCTAAAGCACAGCACCTCATATACCAAACAGACTAATGCATGCCTCTACCGTCAGCCTTCAGGAGGTGCAACGGAAGGAGTTAGAGGTCAGCCTGGGCTACAAGAGACACTGTCTCAAAAAAAAAAAAAAAAATCAAGAAGGAAAGAGGGAAGGAGAGAGAGAAAACAGGATATTCCTGATATCTTGTCTATAAATGAGAGCACAATCTAATCTTTATGACCCTGAACTTTAGCCTAAAAGGAAAAAGTAACACAAATATAGGGGTGCAGGGCCAGCAAAGTGGCCCAGTGAATAACAGTGCTTATCCATGGAAGCCTGATGGCCTCCGCTCAAGCTCCAGAACCCACAAGAGTGGAAGGAAAAAAGCATCCACAGAGCTGCTCTCTGACCCCCACACCCACAGTGCAATACACACCTGTGACACACACAGTGATAGGCAGGCAGGCAGGCAGGCAGGTCAGTAACTAAGTAAACTGGAAGAGCTGACGAGGGACCAGAGGGGAAAGGTCCACCGCAAAGTCAGTCACCAACACATAAGCTTGTGCACAAGAAAGGTGGCCTTCAAGATCCCAGTCTCCCCCCCCCCCCCCCCCAGTACTGAGGAAAGAGAAGGCCCCTGACAGTGCAGGATAGGACCTGGGCATTCTCTTACTTTTGTGAAACACTTAATCGAGTAGACACATGGCTTTAGAAGTAAATACTCCCCTCTCTGTAAAAGGAAGGAGCAAAACCATGAACAGACCCTAGCTTCTGCTGTGCGCAGGCACAGAGTACCCAACCTCTTCCTCTGTGTGACTGATTAGTTCATAACAGAAAAATCATACAGATGCAAGAGCATTCCTGCCTACAGGTATGTAGTGGCTCCCAATTGTAAACCCAACACTCAAGAGACTGAAGTAAAATAGCCATGGGTATGAGACGAGCCGAGGCTATAGAGTAAGGCCTGTCTCCAAAAAGCAAACTAATCAAACAAAAGCATCACTCTCCACATCAGCCCTTCTCAAATCCCCACAGTGCTCATGCCCAGATTTTCAATTAGTCAACTTGGAACATTCTCTGTGTCTGTTGCGATATCATCATTTGGTTTAGAAATGCATATGTATGAATGGGAAAGTCTTTTAAAATGCAATGTAGGCAATCAAAATAAATAAATAAATAAATAAATGCACAAAACTGCTTTGATTCTACTGAGCTTACACATTAAAGAATAAAAATTTTAAGACTCTAGTCAAAGGAGACAGATAAACAAGCAGATTTACCCAACAGCAAGACAGAATTCTATAAAAGACAAAGCAAAACATTACAATTCAACCCTACACCCTATGAGAAAACCAGCTCTACCAAAAAAAAAAAAAAAAAAAAGAAAACCAAATAAAAAAGCCGGGCGTGGTGGCGCACGCCTTTAATCCCAGCACTTGGGAGGCAGAGGCAGGCGGATTTCTGAGTTCGAGGTCAGCCTGGTCTACAAGGTGAGTGCCAGGACAGCCAAGGCTACACAGAGAAACCCTGTCTCGAAAAACCAAAAAAAAAAAAAAGAGAAAACCAGCTCTACCCACCTCTTTGTCTGAGGGGATGTGTATGCGTTCAGTGTCTCCAAACTTACACTTAAGCATGAATGTCAAACGTTAAATCATTACTTTTGACATCTTCCTTTTTTACGAAGTAGACCAAAAAAAAGTGGAGCTAAATGGATATTACTGAACAAAGCCATTTGTCTGTGTTCAGGACTCTAAAATATTTAAGGCAGTAATACTTGTCTATGCCAGAAAATGATTCCTAAGACCACATATCACTTAAATAAAAAGGTTACCTACCACTAAACTTTCAAATTTTACATATTCCTCAAAGTGTTCTTTATGCTTTTCTACTCTGTGTAAAAATTATTATGGAAGGGGCATCCTCTGTTGCACCCCATCTGCAAGGAGCTGCAATCCTATGATCAACAAGCAGGCCAGTTTGCCAACATAACAGCCTTCCTTTTTTTTGTTTTGTTTTGTTCTGTTTTTTGTTTTGTTTCAGACAGGTTTATCTGTGTATCCCTGGCTGTCCTGGAACTCAGAAATCCACCTGCCTCTGCCTCTCAAATGCTGGGATTTAAGGCGTGCAACACCACTGCCCAGCACATAACAGCCTTCTATAGCTGCTAACATAATATGGCTATGACATCCTTTTCTTTCTTTTATTTATTTATATGTTTGTTTATACAGTGTTATTTTCTATTTTTATTATTTTAATTGTGTGTGTGTGTGTGCAAGTGGGGTGGGCATATGTGCACATGAATGTGTCAGATCCCCCTTACTGAAATTACAGGCAGTTGGAAGTCGTCTGATATGGAGACTGGGAATCAAACTAAGGTCCCCAGGGAGAGCAGTGTGTGCTCATAGTCATACAAATGAAACAAATCTTTTTAAGAAATAGCTTTTATCTATTTATTCCTCAAGCATAGCCTCCACCTGTTGAGGTTTGTTCTGTTATTATGTACTGTAATGCTAAGCACAATGACCCAAGTGATGCTATGTGACTTGCCCTCAAATTATTTCTGATTATGAATAAAGATGCCTACAGCCTATAACTGGGCAGAACTGAAGTAGGAGGTCTTGGTGTCTGAGGAGACCACAAGGAAGGGGAGAAGGAGGAAGAGAGAAGATGCCATGAGTTAGAAGTCAAGAAAGCATGGCCATAAGGGTTAGTCGATTGGAATTAAGAGCAGCCCAAAACACAGGGTTATCAATAGGAATAGATTTTAATACTATAAAGGGTAGATATCTATCCAGCCTTACTGCTAATAAAGGCTTATTATAAATATAAAGGTTTTCTGTGTCTTTTTATCCGGGAACTGAATGATCAAAGGCAGGTTAGAAGCTCCTAGTTGAGATTAAATATTTCAGCACCTGTCTCATTACAGAGCTATTTCATTTGCTCTTTCCCAAACCTACATTTGTAGCTTTCATCTTTATCTTATGTACATGTGTGTGTGTTTGTGTGTGTGTGAGTGGGTGCACATGCACATGTGTGTGAAGGCATGTCGGGAGCAGAGGTCACTCCCAGATGTTACTCTCAGGCAGTCATACACCTCATGTACTAAGGCAGCTGGCCTGACACTTGCTGAGTCCTGCTTGTCGTCCCCTCCCCAGCAATGTGCTTTCACATTCAGCGCCTTAAATGGGGGTTCTGGGGATCGAACTCAGATCCTTACGCTTTCACAGTAAACACTTCACTCACTGAGCTAATACCTATGCTCTAATTGTTATCTTTGTTTTAAGACATGCAACAGTGCCGGGCATTGGTGGCACATGCCCTTAATCCCAGCACTTGGGAGGCAGAGGCAAGCGAATTTCTGAGTTCGAGGCCAGCCTGGTCTACAAAGTGAGTTCCAGGACAGCCAGGGCTACACAGAGAAACCCTGTCTCGAAAAACCAAAAAAAAAAAAAACTGGATCAGTCCTGCCAGCCTCTTGCCTTAAGTTCTTGTGCTGAGGTTACAGGTTCACACCATGATGCCAGGTAGCCCCTGCATTTTTCTAAAACTGTTATTTTATAACAAGTATCACTTTGATCCCTTTTATTTTGTATCATAATCATTTTCAGAACTGGAGATATAGTTCACTTGTAGAGTTCCTTGCTCACAGGCACAAAGCCAGGTATGGTCGACAGTACATGCCTATATAACTCAGTATTCAGAAGACAAGAGGCAGGAGGCTCAGAAGTTCAAGGTCACCCTAAACTAACATGTTTGAGCCCAACCTGGAATATAGAAGGAAGACAGACCCTATCTTAAAAAAAAAAAAAAATGTTTTTCTAAAAGAAAAGAATTTAAGGGGTGGGAGTTGTGACTGACAATTATTCTATATGGGGAATCAACACTTTAAAGAGTTTTTAGAAGTAAAAAATGTTGGTACTTGGACAGCTGATGAACACTGGCTCCTCAAGGAGAAAGTGAGTCGGGCGGTGGTGGCACACACCTTTAATCCCAGCACTGGGGAGCAGAGGCAGGTGGGTCCTCTGAGTTTGAGGCCAGCCTGATTTACAGAGTGAGCTCCAGAACAGCTAGGGCTACACAGAGAAACCCTGACTCAGAAAGAGAAGTGGAGGGGAGGGAGAGAGGGAGCAATCTCTGTCTGTCCGTCTTTCTGTTTCCTGACAGTTGACGCACTGGGACCAGCAACCTCATCCTCAGCAGCCATGCCTCTCCTGCCGCTCTGGGACCCCACGCCCAGACTGGAAGCCCATACTTCCTTCCTTAGCCTGCTTTGTGAGGGTGCAGTGGACAGGCTGCAGCACGTCCCATTATCCCGATCAGAGACTTTCAGAAGTCCACTGTGAGACTGCAGCAGTAACCACTCTGAAAAAATCAGTAACTCTACTTTATTACAAAGCAAACACTAAAAGATGGTAGTGTCTACTTGTATTTAAAATCATATTTTGCCTCATATTACAGCCATAACCAATGCTCAAATCAATCATTATAAGTCAAGAGAATAAGTTTTTCTTTTAATTTAGATTTATTTATTTATTTTATATGAGTACTCTGTCACTGTCCTCAAGGGCATAGGATTCCATTACAGATGATTGTGAGCCACCATGTGGTTGCTGGGAATTGAACTCAGGACCTCTGGAAGAGCAGCCAGTGCTCTTAACCTCTGAGCTATCTCTGCAGCCCAAGAGAATAAGTTTTAAGAACATCTTCCCAAGCTCAAATTATATTTAATAAAAGAAAGAAAGCAATCTTGGGGCTTTAAAGTTATATTTTCCTTCAGAATTTAGTCAAACCCACTGCTTAGACCTTCACTCTCATAGAATCTAAACTTGATAAGTAAGGATCAACACTTGAGCTATTCAGGGTCCATCAATTACAAAGAATGAAATAAGCAGTCCATGCTTAAGTGCTACAGCAGTCCTGAGGGGACACACTCAGCAGATCATCCTGAACTGGCAAAGGGTTAGGACACAGATGTTCACATACTCTGATCACAGCAAGGAGGAGATGAAGGGAAGGGAAGGGAAGGGAAGGGAAGGGAAGGGAAGGGAAGGGAAGGGAAGGGAAGAGGCATGCTCGTATGGAAAACAACTTGTACTCACTGGTCGAGTTGCCTTGCATCTGAATGATGCACTTGGACTCCTTGCTGGTCTCCCGAGAATTGAAGGGCCTCACTCGAACAGCGACCTTCACGGAGGCTCCCGACATTCTGATGGCCTGATATATGCAGTCCAGAAGTAAAAATCAAATCTTCTCTTGAAGTTGTGTTCAAGGTTCCTTTAAAAGAGAAGCATTGTACACAAGGTTGTCAAAATTAAGGGACACAAAGGCTGACTCATGAGAGCTACTGTTTCAGGTCTATTTCTAAAAGCCTGCCTATTATTTCAACTACAGTCTTATATTCCCAACAGTCATTTACCAAACAGTAAAGATGGAAACCATTTTCCTATCCTATTATCTCTTTCTCAAACCCTAAAAAGTCTCTAACTAATTAACTAAAAGTAACCTGCAGAGTAACAGGCACCAGTCTTTCTCTGCTCGCTCTAGTCAACTCTGCTCGCTCAGTCCCTGCTTGCTCCAGCCCAAAGATTTATTTATTATTATACATAAGTACGCTGTAGCTGTCTCCAGATGTTTCAGAAGAAGGCATCAGATCTCATTCAGGTGGTAGTGAGCCACCATGTGGTTTCTGGATTTGAACTCAGGCCCTTCAGAAGAGCAGTCAGTGCTCTTACCCACTGAGCCATCGCACCAGCCCCTCTATAGTCTTAACTATATAAATGCAGTCCTCTCTGTATAATGTTACTGCTGTGAGCAGGAGGCTTTCCAGGGCTACTACCTGGTAGAAGATAATCAAGTGAGATGCTTCTCCCTGAAGAAGACTTCCTCAGCCTTCCTTAGTTGCCTGCAGTTCACGCTAGCGTGTCTGTTGGTGTCATCCCTCTTCAGTTTGTGTTAAGGAAGCTATATTGTTGAGACTTCGAGATAGGAGACAAAATCTCACAGCAAACTTCCTGTCCATCTGACTCTTACAGCCTCTCTGCTCCCCCTCCCCGCCCACTCCCCCGCAGTGATCCCTGAGCTTTAAAGGCAGGGCTGTGGTGGACAGGTGCCACTTGGACTGGACTCCACAGGGCTCTGCATTTTGATCCGTTCTGTTTTTCTGTAGTGGTCTCCATCTGTTGCAAAGAGACATTTCCTTGGTGAGAGGTGTGAACTACACTAATCTGTGGGTAAAGGATAAATATTTGGAACATAATGAAGGATTGTACTGGTTTAGTAAAGTGGCAGTTGTAGGTTCTCCTGCAAGAGCTATGACTTGCCGGGGGAGGGCTGACTGAGTTTCTGGCACAGTATCTTTTTTCTTGTTGTTTTTGTTTTGTTGAGACAAGGTCTCTCTATGTAGCCCTGGCTGTCCTGGAACTCACAGAGATCTGCTGCATCTGTCTTCTGAGTGGTGGGATTAAAGGCCTGGACGACCGCAAACAGCCTTCTAGCTAGGCAGGCCTTAAAGCCCATGAGTCCAAGAGGTGCCCTGCTTCCACCTTCCCAGCCTGGGATTACAAACACATGGCACTCAGACTGGTTTGGTTGGTTGGTTTTAAACTCAGTTTTGAGTTCCTCAGCACTTTCCTGCACTCTCTCTCCAGCCCACCCCCTTCTTTTTTTTTTTTTTTTTTTTTTTTGAGACAAGGTTTCACTGTGTAGCCTGGGTGCCCTGAAACTCATATAGACAAGGCTGGCTTCAAACTCACAAAGATCTACTTGTCCCTGCCTCAAACATGCTAGTATTAATAGTGCGTGCCACCACACCTGGCCCCTCTTATTTTCTTAATATCATCATCATTATGTGAGATTTTTCTTTTTGGGAAATGTCTTGTCTTCTGTCCAGACTGCTCAGATATCTGCCATATGTATTAGCACATAGAACAGAGTCTGGCTGAGAGGTCAGAATCTATTAAAGGAATCAATTAATGAGCTTCATTTCCCTGATTGGGAAAATAACCTGTTTAAATCCTTGCTAGGTTCAGTGATTTTTGGTTTTGTTTCAAGTTATTACAATGTTTTGATATTAATCTTATTTAATTTAATACACATACACTGCAATGTTTTTTCTAGTCTGTTTATCTTTTATTTTATAGTAACTGGAAAGTTCTTAATATATTAAATACCTTCGTGGCCACATTTATCAAATGAAAGCCCAAAGTTATGAACTTTCCCAATTAATGTTGCATATGCTATAGTCATTCGTTCAGTACTATCTCTCTCTGTGTGTCTCTGTCTCTGTCTGTCTCTCTCTCTCTCTCTCTTTCTCTCTCTCTCTCACACACACACAAAGAATGCAGCACTGAGAAAGGAGCTACATAAAAAGCATAGCTGAATATGGGTGTGGCAACACATGTCTGTAATTACAGCAACACAGGAAGCTAAACTATAACGTCTGCTAGGTCAACAGCAGCCTAGACTTGACCAAATAAAACTTTGTCTCATAAAATTAAAAAGTGCTGGAGATTAACTCGGTGGTCCTGAGTTCAGTCACTGGGTAAATAGGTGGATGAATGGATACATACAGAGGGGGAGGGAGGAGAGAAGGAAAGGAAAGAGGAGAAAGATCACAGCAACATTGCAGTTCCCCCAGGACTTTGATATGTAATTATCATTCTAACTCTTATGATATCCAAAAATTAGTTATCTCCCCAACTAGTAGTCTGCCGATTCTCCCGCCTTCTCCCTCGGGCTCTTTTGGAAATAAGGTCACTATGTAGCCAAGGCTGGATTGAATTCTCCATCCTGTCTGCCTCAACCTCCCAGATGCTAGGATTTCAGGCCCCACCGACCCCTCATTCTCCCCATCCATGCCTAGGAGGATTCTTGCAACAATCTCCCCATCCATGCCTAGGAGGATTCTTGCAACAAAGGAACTTCTTTTGAGCTTTCCGTTTTGACCCAATAGTCCTTTACCAGGGTTGTAAGCAGAACTAAAAAGCAATAACCATAAAATAGCCACTGGCCAGTATTCAACAGTTTTAACATAGGTATCAAGTACTGGATTTTTGTTTTAAATTTATGTATTTTGTGTGTCAGAGGACAGTTTGTGGGAGGTGGAGCCCAGAGGAAGATGAGAGTCCTGCTCTATCACAGTCCCTCCAGACAGGCTCTACAGACCTAGACCTCACTGTTTTTCAGCTAGGCTGGCAGGCTAGTGAGCCCCAGCAATCCCCCTGTCTCTATATCCTTCCCTTGCAGCACTAGTCACAGACTTCTACGGCTGGGGTGCTAAGGCTCAGAACTCAGGCACTCGAGCTTACGAAACAAGAGTCCAGCCCCCAAATCAAATCAACCTTCCTAAAGCATGACTTTCGGGTCATTCTTGTTTCTAAGAATCTATGACCAAAGTCAAAGGACACAATCCATGTTCTAGCCCAATTCCTCCACTCACCGAACCCCAGGGCCTTTCACAATTGCTAAATAGACCCAAATAATCCAGCTCTCAGTGGTAACAGAAAGATACTACCCATATTCAGAATAGGGGAAGAAATACTGAACAAGTCACCCAGTTTCTTCAAATAGCAGAACTAGGGAGAAGGTGGTTATAAAAAAGGTCATTTATCAACCAAAAGCAATGATCTTTCTTCAAGAAAAGGCGTAAAATTTTTGATAACCAGGAATAGAAAAAAGATTGCTAAAATGTTGGCAGTTATTTTAAATAATTTGATTTTTAAAAAGGATTTGTTTGTTTTCCTTTTTGTCTTCTACCTAAGACCTAGCAAATTACTCAAAGCTTCAGGCTTAGAAATTAAAAACCCGAACCCTCTTTACTCAGCTTTTGACACAATAGGCTTGTCACCATGAACTAAAACCTGAGTGTACTGGCTAGTTTTGTGTCAACTTGACAACTGGGAAGCAAGCCAGTAAGTAACATCCCTCCATGACCTCTGCATCAGCTCCTGCTTTCTGACCTGCTTGAGTTCCAGTCCTGACTTCCTTGGTGATGAACAGCAGTATGGAAGTGTAAGCTGAATAAACCCTTTCCTCCCCAACTTGCTTCTTGTCATTATGTTTGTGCAGGAATAGAAACCCTGACTAAGACACTGAGTATTTCTAACATCCTCACACCATCATTGTGCAGCCGGCTTAGCTCCCCTCCCTAACTCTTCTGCCTACATTTCATTCAACCTCAAATAAACAAGGCCAAATAGCTCTCACCCCAAAACAAGCTTGCCCCCTCTATCCATCTAGCCATAAAATTTCTTTCCATTCCTACCATGTTCCTGTTAATTAATCATCAAATTCCTTTTTGGCTGGGGAAGCAATTATTTGTATCCCCCTCTCTCCCTCCCTTCTTCCAACCGCTGATCCTCCTGCTCCAAATCCAGGGCTTCATGCATACTAGACCAAACACTTTACCAAGTATACATCCCCACCCAATAATATATACATTTTAATTTTCTTTTCCCACAAAATACAATAAGTGGGGGGGGGGAAACTTGCCCACAACAATATGAACATACAAAAATATAAAAAAATACACACTTTTTAATTTAACTCTGTGGTAAAACAGACTATCTTCAGTATCATAATTGAAATTATAGTTAAGTGAACTATAAAAAAGTTAATACATAAATTACCTATAACTATAGTCTTCTATAACAGATGTCCATCAAACTATTACAACTTCAAAACTTGCCAGGTGTGATGGTAAACAAATTGAATCCCAGCACTCAGGAGGCAGGAGGCAGGGTCAGACAGATCTGTATGATCTGGTCTACAGAATAAGCCAGCCAAAACTACATAGTGATACCCTTTCTCAAAAACAAAACACTTTCCATCCCAGAACCAGAGAACCAGAGACAGAAGGATCTGTGGCTGCTGGCCAGCCAGCCGACCAAGCTCATCATAAACTTCAGGCCAGTGAAAGACGACTGAAAAACCACTTGTAAAGTTGTCCTCTGGTCTCCACATATATGCACACGCAAACACATAAACACACATGAATGCACACAACACACAAGAAAAGCAGCTGGGGTGTATAAGTGTATAAATCCGTTATATACCCCAGACTACAGCATAGTTAAAAGCATTAGGAAAATAGACTGGAGCAAAAATTCCAGAAGCATTCACTAACATTACAGGGACAATAAAACACTTAAGTTTGCTGGGCACGGTGGCACACACCATTAATCCCAGCGCTTGTGGGGCAGAGGCAGGTGGATCTCTGTGACTTTGAGGACAGTCTGGTCTACAAAGACCAGGACTCCCACGGCTATTATACAGAGAAACCCTGTCTAAGGAGGGAAAAATTGAAGTTTCTTGACTGAACATTTCTCAGATTTTGCCTGCTTATCTTTGTTCTTCTGAGATTTCCATTTGCTCTCAGAGGCAACATAGATTATTAGAAGGAGAAAACAAATTGATTATCCTGCAAAGTGAAGAAGTAGAAATGAACAATATTTGTTTATTATGAATGATAGCAGATGTGTTAGTTAGTCTTTTATCAACTTGACACAGAGTCATCTGGAAAGAGAAGACCTCAATTGAGAAAACACCTCCGTAAGATCTGGCAGTAGACAAGCCTGTGGGGCATTTTCCTAATAGGCGATTGATGTGGAAAGGCCCCAGCTGACTATGGGCAGTCCCACCCCTGGGCAGGTGGTCCTGTGTGGTGTAAGAAAGCAAACAGAACAAGCACCCAGGAGCAAGGCAGCAGTCCCGGGTTCCTCGGTGGTCCTCAGTGGTCTCTCCTTCAGTTCCAAGTGCCTGCCTTGAGCTCCCCCCTTGGCTTCCCCTGGTGATGTGATATAACTTGTAAGCTAAAGAATCCTTCCCAACCTAAGTGGCTTTTATTCAAGGTCTTTACCACAGCAATAGAAAAACAAACAAACAAACAAACAAACTACTACACCAAGCTGTTTTGATTTGTTTGGGGTTAATTTATTTTGTCATATCCATTTATAGAAAGCATGTAAGATTATATTCCTAAAACACAGATTAGGGACTGAAGAGATGGCTCAGTGGTTAAGAGCACTGGTTGCTTTTCCAGAGGACCTGAGTTCAATCCCCAGCACCCACATGGTGGCTCATTATCATGTAACTCCAGTCCCAGGGGGACTCCAATGCCCTCCTCTGGCCTTCATAGGTACCCACACATGAAGACAAACAGTCATACACATTGAAAAAGAAAATTAAAACTACAGATGTTTTTAGCCAAGAAATAGTCTATTAGAATCACTAGTGAAGAGAAGGCCACTGAAAAAGACTGGAGAGACAACGACGGCACAGAGTTAAGAGCGCTTGCCCTGGCAGAGGACCCAGGTTTGACTCTCCACATGCAAAGGCTCACGATCGTCTGTAACTGCAGCTCAGAAGACCCCACGCCTCTTCTGATTTCCATGGGTACCAAGCACCACATGGTACACATTTGTACACATACAATAATAAAATAAATAGATTTAAAACAAAATTTGAGAAATTCACTGAGATGCATGAAGTTTGGGACTGGGCAGATGTTTGTTTCAGTAGCTAGCTACCTTAATCTAGTTTTTATTCTAAGCTCATGATACTAATTTTTATTCCAAAAAGAAACTATTACTAGCTCAACTTTCTAGAACAACAGTTTGACATCAAGGAATTTAAAATTAAATATATATATATATATATATATATATATATATATATATTGAGACAGAGTCTCACTATGTTGCTCTGACTGTCCTGGAATTGACATAACCAGGCTGGCCTTTAACTCACAGAGATCCCTCTGCCTCCTGAATGCTGGGATTAAAAGCACGTATGTACTGCCATGCCTGTGACTAAATTGTATTCTCAAGGATTGATCTGTAATTTAAAGAACAAAGCAAACAGAAAAGGCATGTAAAGAGCACACACCTGTAATCATAGCACTTGGGAGGTGGGGCAGGAAGATCGGGAATTCAAGGTTAACCTAGAGTACACAGTGAGTGCTAACCTGGGGTGCATGAGACCTTACCTTTAAAAAATAATAATAATGAGCTGGGTAGGGTGGCTCATTCACTTGAGAAGGGAAGGCAAGCAGATAAGGAATCCAAGAGCAGCCTCTACTACACAGGAGTTCAAAGCCAGCCTACAGTAAATTATACTACATTTCAAATAAACAAACAAACAAACAAACACATCACAAAGCTACGTAAACTTCTATAGTAGAGAACCTTTGATATACTAAAAATAGAGGCAGTAAAGATGGCTCAGCAGCTCTTCCCAGCAGCTCACAACCGTCTGTGACAACAATTCCAAGGGATCCGGCAGAAACACATGCAGGCAAAATACCAATGCACATAAAATAAAAATAAATCATCTTTAAAAATTAAAAAGAACCAGGCAGTGGTGGCGCACGCCTTTAATCCCAGCACTCGGGAGGCAGAGGCAGGCGGATTTCTGAGTTCGAGGCCAGCCTGGTCTACAAAGTGAGTTCCAGGACAGCCAGGGCTACACAGAGAAACCCTGTCTCGAAAAACCAAAAAAAAAAAAAGAAAAGAAAACCATAAATAGATAGATTATGGGGCTGGAGAGATGGCTTAGCAGTTAAGATCAGTCTGTTCTTCCAGAGGTCCTGAGTTCAATTCCCAGCACTCACATGGTGACTAATAACCATCTATGCTGGGATCTGATGCTCTCTTCTCGCATGCAGGTATTCATAAAAATAAAACTTTAAAAAGAGAGAGAGACTAAGAATAATTCCTTTCTATAAAACATTTATACATTTCTCTATATCTAATAATGTCAATAAAGGCAAAGCAAGTTTTAGGACCATGGCTATACCTGTAAAGTGGCCCCAATATGTAAGAATGTGGGGGTTGGGGGGAAGACAGAAAGAGAGGGAGAGGGAGAAGCAGAAAGGGAAGGGCGTGTGTGCATTTTTGATCTTTGATTCTCTGGTCACTCTGTGAAAGTGCAAACTAGACCCGTGTCAGGAATGCTGCTTTTCGCATCCTAACTCAGTGCCAAGATTCAGACAACACAGGAACAGTCTCTGACAGATCCGATTTTCAATTTCCAATGTGGCTGAACAGGCTCGGCCAGGTTCTCCAACTGTTTTCTTTTAACCACTGTCTAAAATAACCTGATACAATTTTTAGATTTACCAGACATATATCCTCTTGCCTCTGCAACTACAAGATCAAGAATCCTTTGCACTGCTGACATGGCTTTTTTGTTTTTTTCTCAGAAATCAAGAACTGCCTCAAGAGACAGGAGTTGGAGATGCAGCCCAGTTGTATACTGAGTGCTTGTCTAATATGCACAAAGCCCTAGATTCTATCCCCAGCATGGGGGTTTAAGGGAGGCACCCATGGATTAGAGGAAAATAGGCCCTATGGTTCATCAGCTTGAAATAAAGTATTCTAAGCAAATGATTACATTCTTTATTAGAAACAGTTACGTTAAATACTACATCCCCAGCGTGAAAAGCAAGTGAATTTGATTCTTGAAACATTTTACATTTGTGTGTGTATCTTACTTTGTTTCATGGAGAAGCCTCACACAGGGCTGGGGGTTGGTGGAGCCCGGGTTTGACTTGGATGCTTGCTGCAGCAGGTCTGCTCGGCCCTATCAGGATGTTCACAGTGGCTTGATCTTCCACTGCCTTTGCTTAGCAAAAACTGCATCTACCACCTCATAGGGAGAAGGCAGGAGCTCCTTCAACCTCCCCTGTCTCTTTACAAACCTCCCTGCCTACTTTGCTTTCCTCTCCCTGACTTCAGCTAGTCCCTTGGCCTGTGCTGTGTACCACTGGCTCCTAGTCTTTGGGGATCTGTTTTATTGGATGCCCTTCTCCTTTACTGACTTTCCCGCACTGCTCCTTGGACATGCCTGGCAAGCTCTACCTTAGGGCTGGCTCATGCGCTCTTCAGCCTGGATTGCTCTTTTTCTCTAATCTGCCTGGCTAACTCCTTCACCTCTTTCAGATTTTTGCTTAAATCTTACCACCTCAGCACAGCCTCCCCTGACTGAGCTACAGAGCTACACACCACTTCACTTCTGGGCTTTACCTCCCTTCCCTCGAGTCCATTCAGAGCAGCTCAGCTTCAATGCCTCTTTCCCCCAAGAGAATGAAAGTTTCTCCAAGACAGGGATCCCCTAGAATGTGTATGCAACATGATGAATAGAGCATACAGGTGTGCACAACCTTGTATCAAAAAATAAAGTGTCCCCTCTCTCCAGCTAATTACAGTCAGCATGAGTGGCTCTAGAGTCCCCTACTTCTTTGATATTGTTCTTTTTTTTTTTTTTTTTTTTTTTTTTTTTTTTGGTTTTTCGAGACAGGGTTTCTCTGTATAGCCCTGGCTGTCCTGGAACTCACTTTGTAGACCAGGCTGGCCTCGAACTCAGAAATCCGCCTGCCTCTGCCTCCTGAATGCTGGGATTAAAGGCATGCGCCACTATGCCACTATGCCCGGCTGATATTGTTCTTATTCAGGTTTCCAGCCTTTATTACTAGGAGGCGACGGGGAGTATGGTATGCACATTTTACATCACTGCTCTGCAAGTGTCTCTTACTTAACTTGCTCTGTCCTTGAACCTTTGTCTGCTTTTGTTTTGTGGGGCTGGCTTCGGTCTCCTGAGTCCACTGTGTTCCTGTCCACACACACACACACACACACACACAGCCATCCCGCTCATTAAATACAGAGTTTTGTATAAATTTTAAAGATCTGCTTGATGTTTGGTTTTGATTTTAAGAACTAGCACTTGGATTGTATAACATACATCCCAGTTAAAATAAATAGTAAACTAAGCCATTACGAGAAATGTGTGTTTATACTTTATAATACTTACTGCCTTTGGAAAGTATTTGAGCAAAGTACTATAAGCTCCACATATAATGAGACTATTGAAATATAAGTAAACAAAAATCTTGTGTACAGAGGGATAACTAAAAATACAGCTTGTCTGGACTAATAGTTTAGTTTTTCATGCTAAATTTTAAAGTGGGTCAGGTATTAGTGCACACCTATAAGCCCAGCACTCAGGAGCTTGAGGCAGGAGAGGGGAAGCCTGGACTGCATAGACCCTGTTTGAAAAAACAAAGCAAAACTCTAAAGACAGCCTAAGGGGAAGGCATTGGCTCGTCCTGGTACTGTGTCTGGTAGTGGTTTATACCTTCAGTCCCAGCACTTGCAAGGCAGAGGCAGCTCTCTGTGAGTTTGAGGCCAGCCTGGTCTACATAGTGAGTTTCAGGACAGCCAGAGCGACATAGAGACTCTGTCTCAAAACAACAACCAAATGGATCTCAGGAATGGTTCAGGCTGGCATGTGTCTAGTGGCCCTTCAGATGAGTAAGGAACTTAAAACAGCAAAGGTTGGTATCGTAAGAAAAGAGCTGGAGCAGCAAACCCAGACGTCACAGTGTGGGAAACGAAGAGACGAGGAGCCTTGGGGACTCAACATGGAATGCACAAGCAAGAAGACTACAGAAGTGAGACCTCTAAATTACCAGGGTTTAAGATCAGAAGGCAAATTTGAGATCTGAAAGCAATGACATGTTAGAAGATGTGGCACAATAGTAACCAGAAAAGAACCCAGCCAGTGCTTGAGAAGTGAAGGACTTTTAAGGAAAGGGTAGTTTTTAAAGAAGTTCAGCACAGTGGTCACTAACCCAGCTCTAGTCATGGTAGGGAAGTTTAGCATGTTTCAGTTTCTTCACATGAGGAAGAACTGTAACAGTATGTACTTGGCATGGCTGTCTATGAATTTGGTTAATAATGTGCTTACAGAAGAGCCTCCTGATATACAGAAACTGCTTATTATGAGCACAATGCTTTTCTCCTCGTTATTGCGGCTGCTACTGTTTACGTAGATAGTCACTGACATCTGCCAAGATGATGTGAAAAATCTGTATGAGGCTAGAGCCCTAGCTCAGGAGCACATTCCCTAGCTCAGCATATGCAAAGCCCAGGGTCCAATGCCTAGCAACACAAAGATAACACTAAAATTTGATTGTGAGGGAAAACTGAGCCAAAGGAGAAAATGACAGAAGTATGTAACTCAATGTCAAGCTCTGTTGTAAACATGAAATTTTTAAACTGTAAAATAAAATGGAAAAGCTTTATGGGGCTGGGGATTGGGAACAGCACTTGCCTGACAAGTCCAGTCCTCAGCCCTGCCAACTAAAAAAAGGTATTGTATCTAAGAGATAGTTTTAGTCTTTTAGTATATGTGCGAGCATAGATGTTAGTCTTTTAACCTGCACCTCGTATGCAACCATAAACAATCATCAGACCATTAATATCATACAGCATGAGAGAGAGAAAATCACAGACGCTTCCACAGCACACGCAGCAGTGCACTAAGTATATCAGAGTTACCTCTGAATACGCAACTGCAGTGCGAAGGGAGTCTGAGGACAAATGGCAGGCCGTACAGTACTTTAGGATGAAGAGCTGAGTCTCTCTGTGGGCTGGATTGACCTCTAACCACGATGAGAACAAACCAATCACTGAGCTCTTCACAAAAACAAAACAAAACAGAACAAAACAACCTCTGGGCAGTCCAAGACCCCTTCTACAAGCTTTCTTATCACAGCCACATCTGTTTAATGTCTTCTACCCTGCACCAAAATAAAGGTTCTAGAAGTATACATATTCACTCTCTTATGGAGTTCACACCTTTACCACTATCTGTTCACACAAGGCCTCTTTCAAAGAGAACACTGTGAAACAGGAACAATACACCTTTAACTTCAGGGCACTGTGAATTCTATCACATCAGTTTACAAGACCGAAGGGATATGCTTACTCTTGGGAAAGACTTGTTACAGTGAGTAGCCTGGGAAGGGGTTTACAAACAAGGCAGCAAGGATTCATTGTTGACCTTTATTTTGTACACAGAACAAGACCAAAACAGAAAAAAATAGGCTAGAAAGCTTTGGCCTTGGGAACTGTTGACAGACTTTTCTTGGGCAATAATTTATTCCCTGCACTAATTTAGTAGAAAAAAAAGAAAGTGCGTTCATATCTGGTTTTGAAATGGAAAACAGTCTGACCTATGCCTTAGAAACTGTACTTAATTGGATAAATTCTAGAAATATATTCAATAGCAAAGACCTATGCAGAGTCAAGAAATCTTTCCTCCATTTCAGATTTATAATAAGGACTAATTTGTTGTTGTTGTTGTTGTTGTTTGAGACAGGGTTTCTCTGTATAGCCCTGGCTGTCCTGGAACTCACTCTGTTGACCAGGCTGGCCTCAAATTCAGAAATCTGCCTGCCTCTGCCTCCCAAGTGTTAGGATTAAAGGCATACACCACCACTGCCCAGCAGGACTAATTTTTTTCAAAAGCTTAAATTATATTTAATCTCAGTTCTTTACATGTACTTAAAGCTACTCCTTATTTTGATATGGAACCATAAACAAACATTCTGTATTTCTTGAGTATTAATGTACTGCCAACACCACTAACTTTAGTCTTGAGAAACGGCTTAGCAGTTAAGAGCACTGTTTGCTCCTGAGGGGGACCCTGGTTCAGCTCCCAGCACCCACAGAGTGGCTCACAATCATCTGTCACTCCAGGTCTAGAGGATCCAGCCCTCATCTCTCCTTGGAGGGCACCACACAAGCACACAGTGCACATGCATATACATGCAAGCAAACCACTCATACACATGAAATAAACAAATTAAAAAAAAAACAAAATTAGTGTCTGTTGAAAGTTCACTGAGATTGCCTAACGGTAAAAATTACAAAAAATAGTGTGCTGATTTTTCTTAGAAGTAGAAAACATTGGAATTTGTTTTTGTAGTTATTCTTAAGTAGACAGATAATTAAAATAGGGGGAAAAAAAGAACTTATGCATTTAAAAAAGGGAGCATGGATCGTGGGAGTCTGGCTCAGTAGTAGACAACTTGTCTAACATGTCTAAAACCTGAGCTAGTGCTCCAACTCCCTCCCAAAAACAAATATATATAATAAATGAAGTTTAAATTAAAGGGCATAAAGAAGGCAGGAGTCACGCCATCTCTCCAGATCCTGTGCATGATCAAAGTATAGGAAAGCACATTTACAGGCTCACTCTGAAGCCAGTTATTGATCATTTCTAAATCTACTTTAAAACATCAAGATGAGTAATCTTCAAAGTCTCTCCTCAAATAGAACATTAACAACTCCAATTACTTCATAATCAATATCAACTACCACGCTTCTCAAATGAGAACGCAAGCTAAAATTTGGTTATGACTAAGCCAAATCCACAAAATGCCAACCTTTAAGTCCAATATCCACTATAATATCACTTTTAAACAGTTATTCAAAGCTGAACACCACTTTTCTCTGGGTTGAGACAGGCACATCATGACACAAAGCAGCATGCTTAGTGTTGGCAGAACAGCTGCTTGGACCAGAGAGAGCTACATAAGCAAGAGATCTGTTGACAATCTAAATTAGGCTACCTCCAGATTCCACAAAGATGACAACCTGCATCTCAGAGATACTGCTGCAAGTCTTCTCTGCTACCAGAATATTCCACTTTCCCTAATCTCTGCACGATGAGATACTATGCAAATCTATGCATGCCATGCAATACGCCAAGAGCCTCCAATATGGTAAAGTGGCCTTAAACATCAACAGGCCTTCGAGGGCCAAAGCAGCGGTGGATGGCGATGATAAGGACAGAAACACAGAATTTCACCCCAACAAGAATGGAATCTTCAAGCCAGTTTACCCTGAAGGCTCATATAGCAATTCACCAAAGAGAAAAAGTGATTTGGGAGCTCAATTTTACATTTCCAGTCGGTGAGGGTTTGCGTTGCATGAACAATGACTAGCTTGCTCTGAGTGGCCTCCCAACCCCCACAACTTGGCTTCTGGTGCGGCCAGTCACCCTGAAAGCTGCCAGGGCTGTCACTCGGTGCCTTCCAGCAACCGGACTTGGCTCCTAAAGGATTTGTCAGATCATCCTCCCAATATGGCTGCCAGAGTGATCCTGGTCGGCTGAACGTCGAGCCCACACCAGCCTTCCTCCCTTCTGGCCAGCATCCAACAAGCCCCCTCCCTCTGCATCGCTTCTTCCGTCCAGCCCTTGCGCCCTCCGTTCTGTCGGATGCCCTTTCCTACCTTCATCGGGCTCAGGGGCATTGCCACATTCCCGGTTGGAACCCTGATGCCAACCACAATAGGGGGTGAGAGAGCAGAAGAGGGGGGGAGAGATCGCCTGGCTCCAAGCTAGGCAGGGCCGGCTCGTCAGGGCTGCAATGTGCGCACATACGGCGGGACAGCGACGGATCTGCTGGCCCGCGGACAGAGCGGGGCCTGGCAGCCCAGGGGAAGCGGAGGGCTGGTGCAGGGCACTGCAGGGGACCGGCAGGCCGCTGGACCAAAGCCCGGCGCTCGCGGCCGGCCGGCCAGGTCTCTCCACGGAGGGCGAGGCTCCTCACCGCGGAGCCGGAGCCCCGGCCGGCCGCGCCGCTTCCTCGCTTCGCCCCCTCCAGGCCCGTCACCGGCCGGGAGTCCCTCCCGCGGGAGCGGCCCCCTTCACCGGCGCCGCGGCACCACCGCCCACCTCCTCTCGGCCGCCCCACCTCAGCCTCCTCACCTCAGCCGCGCTGCGGACCGACGGGCGAGCCGGCCGAGTCAGAAGACGCCGAGGCGCGCAGGGGCGCGGGAGGCCGGGCACCGACGCACCTCAGCGCAGGCAGCGGCCGCCGCGAGCCGCAGGGCGCCGCTCCGCAGCCCCATCACGCGGCCGCCCAGCTCTGCATCGAGGATTGGCGGGAGGCCGGGGCGCGGCGGTGGATGCGGCGGAGGAACAGAGAGAAGCCCGGACCCGAGCTGTCGCCTCCCGGGACCACTGCCGTCTGACTACACCGCGACGCTGCTCCCCAAACTCCGCCCGAAGCCGCCGGCGCGGGACACCGCCCCGAGCTAGAGCGCCGAGCGTCACCTCGGCCCGCCCAGCAACCGAGACCGACGCGGAAGGCGACCAATCGCGATGAAGACCTTGAGACAGATGACCAATAGTAAAGCGTGGCTGGAAGAGGGGGCGGAAGGTGCCGGCGGAGCGACGGAGACACTCGAGCGCCCCCTGGTGGTACGGGAGCCGATGCGGGTGCGGGTGCGGGCGTGCCTGGTGGGCGAAGCCGGTGTCCAGAGTTCCCTCCCGGGTGACCCCCCGAAAGGTGTTAGTGGGTAGCAGCCGCGCCTGTGTAGCCAAATGACCCGCTTCGTAAGGGGACAAAAAGTGGCTCAGTGACTGGGCGGGACTGGACGGTCCAGATGCCATCCAGAGAGCTGGGATTATGTGGGAGCGGCCGAGTGTGGAGTCATTGTCCATTTGGAAAAACAGCTCACACGGTGAAGCCACCGAGCCCGGCGCGGTGGGAAAGGAACCCCGCTCAGGCATGAGTGTATCCAGCAGAAAGCTTCCCAGCCTATTCTTGTCGAACCCCAGCACAACACCTCCCACACGCCACCTTGGGAGAAAAGGAGGAATGAGTAATGGGAAAGCATGACTTAGTGGGCATTCAGCGTCTCCTTGGGAGATGGCGTGCTGGTGTGAGCACAGGAACAAAACGCTTTGTATCGCGCACAGTGAATGGACTGAGCGGCCTGAGAGAGATGCCCCTAGAGGGGGTTACCAGGACTCATAAGAACACAAAAGCTCTATGAGCCATGTTTTTTAAAAATCAGATTTAGGTTCAGCTCAAAAGAAAAGCCCCACAGCCGTTCATAAGCAGCTCAATTCAGTGCTTAGTTAAAATATCACAATGACAACCTGCCAATCACACTGCATTTTAAGGTTAGAGGACGTGGTTTGGATTTACTAGCAGAAATTGAAAGTAAGATTTTTTTTTTCTCATCCCTGACTTTAATACAGAATTATTGGGTAGAGAAAGGCCTACACACTAAAACGTGAGAAATTAACTTTGTATACTAATGACTCTGGACAATCACCATGCCAATGAAGTTCCAGACTCCCATTATTCCACATTCATTGGACATTTGTGTTTATTTGTTTGTTTGTTCTTGTTTGTTCAAGACAGAGGGTCTTGGTAGCTCAGGCTCTCCTGAAACTCACCAAGTAGCCAAGGCTGTCTTGAAACCTACAGAGATCTGTCTTCCTCTGCTTCCTGACTGCTGGCATTAAAGATACTTACCACTAAGCCCAGCTCTCATTTTCTTTAGAATGTACACTCCACCTTCCCACAAAAGGAGTTGATGTCATTTATTCTGAAACACACACAGAATAGAATTGCTTAAAACATTAGAAGCAACTATTTGAGTGGAAGGTCAGCCTGGGCTACATAGAGAAACCCTGTCTTAAACAAACAGGGCCCAACCTAGATGGGTTAGTGGGTAAAAGTGCTTCCGATGAGCTGAGGATCCCAGTCCGGTGTCCAGGTGGATGGAGAGAGCCTGATGAACACAGCCACCTTCTGACACAGACACACCTCACACCCCCACTGTACCATAGCAATAAAGTTTAACAGACATCAATAAAATACCTAAAGCAAGAAGTTGGCATGGAAGTGTGGCTAAGTGGGGGTGTGCTTGTTTAGTATGTGGGAAGCCTTGAAATGGAGGAGGAGGAGGAAGAGAAGAGGAAGAGGAGCTGAATCATCAGAGGTAGGGAAGCGCTGATGGATTTGCACAGGAGCAAGAGCTGCTGACGTGGACACACGCTTCAGAAAGCCAGGAGAAAGGTCTTCAAACGTCTCGCTATAAAGAAGGAGGCGCTAGAGAGATGGGTCTGCAGGGAAGGGTGCTTCTTGCTGTGAAAAGGACTGGAGCTCCCAGTACCCACATTTAGGCAACACACAACCACCTGTATCTCCAGCTCCAGGGGGCTCTGACATCTCCAAGGACACCTGCACTCCTGTGCACATGCCAACACATAGATACACACACATAAGTTTTTTTTAATGAAAAGATAAATCTTTCTAAAACGTTTAAGGATATAAATATGCTAAAAACCCAACTTAAACATTATTCAATGTTTATGTGTCCAAACAGTATGCCATCCTCATTAATATACACAATTTTAATATCTTCATGCATCATAAAGTTTTTTTTAATTATCTGTTTTGTGTATATGAGTACACTGTAGCTGTCTTCGGACATACCAGAAGAGGTCATCGAATCTCATTACAGATGGTTGTGAGCCACCATGTGGTTTCTGGGAATTGAACTCAGAACCTCTGGAAGAGCAGTCAGTGTTTTTAACTGCTGAGCCATCTCTCTAGTCCTATCATAAAGTTTTTTAAGCAAATAAGCTATGAAGAAAAGCTTGCTTGGGCCAGGAATGATGGGCATGCCAATATTCTCAGCACTCAGGAGACAGAGTCAGGAGGATCGCCACAAGTTGGGAGCCAGTCAGTGCTACATATGGAGTAAGCTAAGCAGGGGTACACGGTGACACCCTATCCCACCAAACCAAACAACCAATTAAATAAACAAAACCAGACTATTTCTGCTTGAAGAAGCAGAATGCAGAAAATGAAGAATATCAAAAAACTAGAGTCAGGGAAATAGGCTCCCTCTGAGCGTGGGGCTCTCTCATGCCGCAGCGTCCTGAAGGCCAAGACAAACCTGAAAGTGTGGTGGCTTCATAAGCACAGCTCCATCGAGTCATGGAAGACACCCACTTAAACCCAGGCTTAGAGCTACGAGTTTATTAACCCCTAGATGGCTTGGACACTCGGTGGATCTCCATCTAAAAGAGGATCTTCGTGGAGGTAGAAGGGTAGTAAAACCAGACCCATCGATGGAGGCAGATAAGACTGCTGTATACCAAGAGGCCAAATAGCCTGCTATGTGTACCTAGGCTTTTGATCCTCTGACAAATGAAGAAGTCACCTAGCACAGTCATTAAGTTACTCTGCTAACAGATTTTATGTAAAAGAACCTCTCTAAAATCACACATTACTGGTGAGAGTGAATTCAACATGGTCTGATGAGGCTACCCCTGAAATCACAGTACAAAGAACGTGAGAGACAAAAGCCCTTTGCCTCTAGTTAGAGCCTCCATAGCAGCACACAGACTAGAGCTCTGTTGTGTTTTCACGAGCATACACACACCTGGAACTGGAACAGAAGAACCAGATACGTACATGGGTGTAGGAGTTTAACATATGACAGCAGCAACATGAGGAGTCAGTGGGCCAGTGTTAGCCCATAAATGATAATGAGGGATGCTGGGATAATTGATAGGATGAGACAGAGCAGGGCATGGTGGTGCACTCTGGAGGCTGAGGAAGATCAGGAGTTCAAGGTCAGCCTTGTGTTTGAGGACAACATAAGCTATATAAGATTACATCTCAAAAAGCAACAACTACAACAGAATGTGATTTCCTTTCTCTATCCCATATAAAATAGATATTCAGGTAGATTAAAAACCTAAATCTGGGCTGGTGAGATGGCTCAGTGGATAAGAGCACCCGACTGCTCTTCCAAAGGTCCAGAGTTCAAATCCCAGCAACCACATGGTGGCTCACAACCATCCGTAACGAGATCTGGCGCCCTCTTCTGGAGTGTCTGAAGACAGCTACAGTGTACTTACATATAATAAATAAATAAATAAATCTTTAAAAAAAAAAAAAAAAAACCCTAAATCAAAGCAGGGCATAGTGGCACATGGCTTTAGGCCCAGCACTCAGGGAGGCAGAGGTGGGTAGTGAGTTTGAAGCCATCCTGGTCTGCAGAGTGAGTTCCAGGATGGGCAGAACTATAGAGAGAAACCCTGCCTTGAAACAAACAAAAAAAATAAAATAAAATAAAATAAAAAAGAAACAAAAAGATTAAAGACTTATATCAGAAAAGGCAAGCTTTAAGCATTTTACTAGAAAACAGAAAAGAGCTTTGTGACTTTGAAATAAAAAAAAAATAAATAAAAAAAAAAAAACCTTAAGAGATCAAAGGCACTGACTGACTACTACAAGGTTTACACTACAAAAGATAAGCAGAGAGCAAGCCGGTGTCAGGTAAGGAAGTCCATGCCTGTAATTCCAGACAGTAGAATTCAAGGTTATCCTTGGCTACATAGTGAGTTCCAGGCCAGCCTGGGATATAGGAAAGCTTGTTTAAAAGAAGGGAGTCAGGAAGGAAAGAAGGAAGGAAGGGAGGGAGAAAGGGAGGGAGAGAGGGAGGGGGGAAGAAATGAGGGAGGAGAAGGAAAGAAATCAGGGAAAGGCAAAGAATTCATATTGTGTACAACATTTGTATCAAGTAGGAAAATATGCAGAACCATAGTCCCCAAATTCAGCATGAGGTTACCCCAGAAAAGACATCACGGACCAAGACATACCAAGCAGCAATTCAATCTAACACTTCCTGTATTCTTTCTCTGTCTCTGTCTCTCTGCCTGCCTGTCTGTCTCCCTCTTGGCCTGCCTGTGTATTTGTGTGTGTGTATTTGTGTGTGTGTGTGTGTGTGTGTATGTGTGTGTGTGTGTGTAGCCAGAGACACTCACCTTGTGTTTGAGCCGGGATGTCTCACTGGGACTGGAGTTAACTAAGATTAGACTAGATGGTTAGACTGGTTGGCCAGCAAGCCCCAGGGACCAGGGACTGGTGGTTACTGCTTTCCCAACTCTAGGGTTACATAAGGATGCCACCTTGCCTGGCTTTTACATGACTGATGGCTATTAAATTCAGATGTGTGTGCTTATGTGGCAAGCACTCTACCAAGTGCACCATCTTCCCGGCCACTCTGTAAAACAGAGAGAGAGAGAGAGAGAGAGAGAGAGAGAGAGAGAGAGAGAGCGAGAGAGAGAGAGAGAGAATGCCCAGCAGGTAAAGGCCACACAAGCATAAAAACCAGCATTTGAATTATAGGTGGCAGCTAATATATAATTCCAGAGCTTGGAAAACAGAGACAGGACACCCCCTAAGCAAGCTAGCTAGCTGGGTTCATTTGGAAGACCATGTCTCAAAAGAAAAAGCTAGAGAGCACAGGGGAAGGAAACTTGAAAGGCATGTCCACACACATGTCCACACATGCACATATACATATACTACACGCATGTACATACACCACACATAACACATTTAAAAATAATACTAAAGACAATGGGCTGCCTAGACATAGACAGCTCAGTGGGTAGAGGCAACTTGTGGCCACACCTGCTGACATGAGTTTCATTCCCACCCCCAGCCCCAGATGGTGGAAGGAGAGAACTGTCTCCCCTAAATTGTATTCTGACCGCCAAAGGAACAGAGCTCTCAGTCCCTCATTAAATATATAATTGGAATTTTAAAAAATTACATGAAGCCCAGGCTCAATGTGGATACCTTTAATGGCAGCATTCAGGAGGCAGAGGGAGAGCTCTGTGGATTCAAAGCCAGCCTGCTCTCCATACTGAGTCCCACCCAGTTAGAGCTATACAGTGAGACCCTGTCTCATAAAAGATTTTTAAAAAATGCTATTTTTTTCTGAGATAGGATTTCTCCATATAACCCTGGCTGTCCCTAGAACTCAGAGATCCACCTGTCTCTGCTGAGATAAAAGAGGGTGGGTACTGCTCCTGCCATGCCCAGCAGCTCAAGTTTTGCTTTTTAAATGTGGGGCTGGAGAAATGGCTCCTGGTTAAGAACATTTGCTGCTCTTGAAGTGAACCTAGGATTCAGTTCCCAACAGCCACAGGGTGACTCCCAACAGTCAGTGGCTCCAGATCCGGGAGTTCTGATGCTTTCATCTGCCCTCCATGCCCGCCAGGCATGTCTCTGGTATGACTGCATATGTGTAGGCCTGCCCTCGTGCACAGAATATGAATAAACAAACCTTCAAATTAAACAATGCCCTCCCCCCAAAAAACTTGGGTGGTAGGTACATGGGTGAATTGTGTATATAGTCCTTGACTGCTTCTTATATAAAATAGCCCCTGGGCTGGAGGACAGAGCACATAGCTCAACCACGGAGCACCTGTTTGGGGAGTGTGAGGCTCTGGGTTAATAAAAACACAGAAAATTATAAACTATATTTGTTCAGAGGCATCTGAGCTGTGATACCACAAGTAATCCTCAGTAGATTTGGACAGCCACCAGATCAGAGTGCCTGGGGACTCGACCGTGGCAGCTGGGCCAAACCTGAGAGGCCGTGTGGGCGAGGCACAGAGACCACCATCCTCTCTCTGACCTGGCTCTAAAGCACACTAGGCTCCACTGGAAAAGCCTCCACATCTTGGCCAAACATTTGGTAAAAAGTGTTGGGACATCACTTTCTGGTTGTGAAAGGGACATCGACGTCCTCACGGTGTGGTGGATGCTGCAGGGAAGCTCTGAGGGTGGATAGAAACGGGCTGCTCAGCTTTGGTGCGTCTCTGAGTGGCTTTCACGCTAAACCATCACAAGCAGCCACTGCCCAGGACAGGACCATCTGAAAAGCCTATTTTTATTTTGGGGAGGGAAGATTCTTGAGAGCACTGCTGAGCTGACCAGGCGCCTGGAGAGAAAGTATTTTCCAGTTGCTTTAACGAAGGTCAGGTAACACATGTTCTCAGGCCTAGATCATGTTGCGCGCTTAAAAATAGGAGCTGCTTATATTTTTGGACTTGAGAAACTAGAAATCTCTACCCTGTTAGGCCCCCAAGCTTTGTTTTACTACACAGACTCTTTATGAATATTAACCGATGTCTACCCTGTATATGAGCATGCCTACGGTCTGCATTAAACGCTGTATTGAATAATAAGAAGCTTCTGAGAAGTCAATTAATGGCCCGGTTTCCCAGTGAGCACTTTAACAACAGACTGTAATTTGGCTTGACTCATTCATATTAACATATGGTGACACCTGACATGCCAAGGTTGTTTGGAACCAGAAAATCAAAACCCGAGTGTACTTCGGAACCGGTTAATCTGCTCTTTCAGAATGATGCACTCGACAAGCCTCTAGTGCTCTCGCAGGTGGACGGCTTCTGTTGTTTTAATTTCATATATTGTGAGTGATGTGTGTGTGTGTGTGTGTGTGAGTGTGTTGCATGTGGACATCAAAGGGCAACGCTAGGGACTGGGTTCTCTCCTTCTACCACTGTTGAGACAGATCGCTCAGATCTCTCTGGGTTCTGACGTGCTGGGTGCTTTGGGCCAGCTGGCCCATGAACTTTGGGGTTATTCTATGGTACCCAGCACTTCTATGTTGGGACTGCAAATGCAGACCACTGAATGAGCCCTTGTGAATGAGCTCAGGCTGTCAGGTCCCACCCGCTAAACCATTTCCTCTCTCTCTCTCTCTCTCTCTCTCTCTCTCTCTCTTTCTCTCAAAGAGAGACAGGGTCTTGCTATGGACCCCAGGCTAGCCCAGATCTCACTATGTAGTTGAAGCTGACGTAGAATTCTCAACAGAGGAGCAATTTTTAAAAATAGGTTAATTTACATTTTTTTATTATTATAGTTGTGATAGAGGAGGGTGTGTGTGTGTGAAGATAGGAGACGGTTCTTTCCTTCACTTCCCGTACCAACAATTGAACTCAGAGTAGCCGCTGGTTGTGTAACAGACATTGTTACCATTTGAACTATCTTATCAGGCCCTACAGGTCTTCTGTTTGTTTGTCTGTTTCAATTTACTTGAGACAAAGTCTGATGTAGCCCAGGCAGGCCTCAAACATGCTCTGCAGCCGAGGATGACTTCAAATTCTGTTCCTTCTGTCGCTGTCCTCCCCAACCCCTGAAGGCTTCGGCTACGGCCTGTGCCACTACACCCAGTTTCTTGGCGTTGAACCCAAGACTTAGTACGTGTGAGGAAGGTGTTGCTCCACAGGGGAAAGAGAGCTTTAAACCTCTAAACTTCCTGACCCTACTCCCCAGTGCTGGGATTCCGTGGACATGCCACCACAGCCAGTTAATGTGGAGCCCGTGGCCTCCTGTGCTCCAGGCAAGCGCTTTACCAACAGAGCTACAGCTCCATTTGGTAGAATCTAGAAAGAAGGAAAAGAATCTGCTAAAAAAGATGTCACAGACTACATCCCCATACTCACTGGAGTTCCTCGAGCATGCACCCCGTGTCTACACCCTCATTTATACATTTATATAGTTACTTCCGGGGGAGAGAGACGGCCACACAGCTAGGAGTACTAGGATTAGACCTGTGCCAGCTGGGTGTGCTTGAAGGGTACCCCTCGAGTGCTGGGCCTGGTGACACATGGCTTTAGCCCCAATGCTCTGCAACCAGAGGCAGCCAGATTGCTGTGAGTTTGAGGCCAACCTGGTCTACACAGTGACTTCAGGCTTGTGAGGGCTACAATAGGAAATTCCAGGGGCAGTCAAAATGTGGGATTCCTGTCTTTAAAAGCAAACAAAATGCCAGGCAGTAGTGGTGCATGCCTTTAATCTCAGCACTCATGACGCAGAGACAGGCAGATTTCTAAATTCAAGGCCAGCCTGGTCTACAGAGTGAGTTCCAGGACAGCCAGGGCTACACAGAGAAACCCTGTCTCAAAAACAAAACAAAACAGAACAAAAAGCCTAGTACTCTAGATAAGCAACATTGGCTTCTTGACGACCATGATAGCGACAGTTTCTCCCTTTTCCTTCAGTGTTCTATAGTGAGTTCAGGCCAAGCTAAGATATATAACATGACCCTGTCTCAGAAAAGGAAGGGAAGGAGGGATAGAGGGAGGGCAGAAAGAAGGGACGAAGGGAGGGAGGGAGGGAGAGAGGGAGGGGAAGAATCAAGCCGCACACTCAAGAGAAGGCTCCCTAGTTAAGTGGACCCAAGTTCAGTTCAGAGCACTCATTCTCGGTGGCTCACTACTACCCGTAACCCTGCAGGGGATCCAGTCACCCGCCTTGTCCTAGTTAGGGTTTTACTGCTGTGAACAGACACCATGACCAAGGCAAGTCTTATAAAAACAACATTTAATTGGGGCTAGCTTACAGGTTCAGAGGTTCAGTCCATTATCATCAAGGTGGGAGCATGGCAGTATCCAGGCAGGCATAGCACAGGAGGAGCTGAGAGTTCTGTCTTCATCCAAAGGCTGCTAGTGGAAGACTGACTTCCAGGCAACTAGGGTGAGGATCTTATACCCACACCCACAGTGACACACCCATTCCAACCAGGTCACACCTATTCCAACAAGGCCACACCTTCAGATGGTGCTACTCCCTGGTCCAAGGATATACAAACCATCACATTCCACTCCCTGGTCCCCATAGACTTGTTAAAAAACATGAGTCTATGGGGACCATACTTAAACATAGCATACTGCAAAATGCATTTAGTGCAACTTTCAAAGTCCTCATAGTCTATAGCAGTTGCAACAATGTTAAAAGTCCAAAGTTCAAGGTCTCTTCTGAGATTCATTCAACTTAATTAACTGTAATCCCCAAAGCAAGGCCGCAAACCAGCTGGGCAAACTCCAAACTCTGCATCTCCATGGCTGATGTCAAAGTGGTCTTCAGATCTCCACTCCTTTTTCATCTTTTTTGACTGCAACAAACTGCTTCCTCCTGGGCTGGTTCCACTCCCTGTTAGCAGCTTTCCTCAGCATGTGTCCCATGGCTCTGGCATCTTTAACATCTTTGAGTCTCCAAGGCAAGTTCAATGTTACAGCTTCTTCTTTCAGTGTCTGGGATTCCACTTGATCTTTTGGACTCCTCCTAAGGGCTGGCATCACTTCTCCATCTCTGTCCTCTGTAGCACTCTATGCTCAGGTTGATCCACTCCATTACGGCTGCTGTTCTTGGTGATCATCCCATGGTACTGACATCTCCAATACACTGGGGTGTTCCACTCCAATTAGGCTTCACCAATAGCCTCTCATAGGCTCTCTTCAGGGTGCCAAGCCTCAAATCCTTTGCATGACCCCTTCAATCCTGGGCCATCAACTACAGCTGAGGCTTCACCTTCTCCAATGGGCTTCCCTAGCCTCTCACAGTGCTAAGCCTCAGCTTCTCTCCATGATCCCTTCATTCCTTCACAAGCAGTACCACCTGAGTGACTCTTACACATTACCAAGTCCAGCCGCAGCATGAGCTACAACCTTATCTATCTCTGGAACACAGCTTCTTTGTGCTCCCAGAAAACAATTTCCAGAAGATTTCACCTCAACGATGCTGGTCTCTTCTTAATCACCGCTAATTCCTTAGCTCCAGCTAACCAGCATCAATTTTCCCAGTAGTTCCTTCCATTCTTAACTCTAGAGCCAGAGGCACAATGGCGGAAGCTGCCGAGTTCTGCTGCTTACAGGAATTAGAACATGATCCCCTTGTATTATTACATTATCACTAGCTTTATGTTTTCTAAATCCTTCACTGCCTAAGCTTGGCTATCCTGGTTCTTGCTCTGTAGATTGACCTTGAATGTAGAGATCAGCATGCTTGTCTCATGGGATTAAAGGTGTGTACCACCATGCCTGGATCTAATTTAGCTGGGTAAGATCTTGCCCCAAGGTCCCACTCCCTTAATCTTTATCTCCTAGAACACAGGAATTTGTTCCATTTCACTTCCTGGTACTCCTTTAATACTCAAACCATATTTTATATTTTTCCTTTCTAAGCTTGCTATGCTTGTTCAAACTTCTCTTCATAAGACTTAACCAGAGAACAAAGTCTCTGCTGGGCTTTTTTGAAACTTCCTTTGTCAATGCAATTAATGCAATTAATCCAAATCTCTTCACCTTAACCTCAGGCAGACTTTTCAGACAATGGCAAAAAGTAGCCACATTCTTCACCAAAATACCACAAATATAGTCTTTATGCCACATTCTGAAATTCTTCTCCTTTGAAATCTCTTGGGCCAGGTCAACACAGTTCAAATTACTCCCAGCAACAAAGTCTTCCATATTCCTACTAGGATGACCCATTAAGCCCCATTTAAAGCATTCCACTGAGTTCCAAATCCAAAGTCCAAAAATCCACATTCTTTCAAATAAAAGCATGGTCAGGCCTATCACAGCAATACCCCACTCCCGGTACCAACTTGTCCTAGTTAGGGTTTTACTGCTGTGAACAGACACCATGACCAAGGCAAGTCTTATAAAAACAACATTTAATTGGGGCTAGCTTACAGGTTCAGAGGTTCAGTCCATTATCATCAAGGTGGGAGCATGGCAGTATCCAGGCAGGCATAGCACAGGAGGAGCTGAGAGTTCTGTCTTCATCCAAAGGCTGCTAGTGGAAGACTGACTTCCAGGCAACTAGGGTGAGGATCTTATACCCACACCCACAGTGACACACCCATTCCAACCAGGTCACACCTATTCCAACAAGGCCACACCTTCAGATGGTGCTACTCCCTGGTCCAAGGATATACAAACCATCACACGCCTCTTCTGGCCTCTAGGAGCGTCTGCACATAAGGGGCACTTACACATACACACAGACACACACACACACACACACACACACACACACACACACACACAGAGCCAGGCGTGGTGGCGCATGCCTTTAATCCCAGCACTCGGGAGGCAGAGGCAGGCGGATTTCTGAGTTCGAGGCCAGCCTGGTCTACAAAGTGAGTTCCAGGACAGCCAGGGCTACACAGAGAAACCCTGTCTCAAAAAACCAAAAAAAAAAAAAAAAAAAAATAATAATAATAATAATAATAATTTTATAAAAAACAAAAGTTATCTGATGCTTTGGTAAAGACTAAGTGAATGTTTTGTTTGTTTTGTTTTGTTTTGTTTTGTTTTGTTTTTGAAACAGAGTCTTACTCTGTAGCCCCAGCTGACTTAGAACTTGCTATGGAGACCAACTTGGCTTTGAACTCAGATAAATCCATTTACTTCTGCCTTTGGAGAGCTCGGATTGAAGGCACAGCCGCCTCACCTGGCTGAATGGGAAGTTTTAATTGGATGTGTTTTCTTGATTGCCAGCGATTTATTCAGGGCTTCGTTGGAATCGGCTTTTGGCTCTCACATGCACCATCAGCCTCTGTCCTGACTGGGCATCCATCATTTCAGCCAGAGAAGAACCAGTCTGTGGAGATTCGCCTCTTCTGAATTGTAGTGTGTGCATTCTTTTTCCCTAACAGGCATTTTTACTAATTAGGAGCAACCTTGTATCAATTAACTTCCCTCTTAAAACCATGATTCAGGAAAGACGTTGTTTACTGGGCCTGTTCTGTCAGTGACAGATGGCCCTGGAACACGTGGGCAAGAGACTGTGACTGAAATGGGCACCAGAAAGAACTCAGCCCCCAGGAGGGAGTCCTGTGACACAAGAACAGGGGCACGGGCTGCGGCTATAGCTCAATAGTAAAGCATTTGCCTAATACGTGGAAAACCCTAAGTTCAAATCCCATCACAGGGTGTGTGGGGGCGGGGGGGGGCGATAGAGGAAGGAACTGGAGCAGGGAGGGAGGGAGAGAGGATATTCACAGAGCTCAGAGCACAACGACCACTTCAAACTGCTAAATGGTTGCAACATCCTTAGTGTATAGCATGGGAATTTGTAAATAGCACTTTAAGTGAAAACAGGGCCTCTGTAGACAATAGTAACTCAGGGCTTTGGGGTCAGGGATTATCTGAATATGGAGGTAGTCCCTAGTGCAATCAGAGGGGGTCTTCAGAAGAACTGGGTGAGGGAGGCTAAACCACACACACAGATGTGAGGAAGACAGACCTCAGAAGCCAAGACTGCAGAGGTAAAGCCACAAGGGATCCAAGCAGCCATGGGAGCTGGAAGAGGCAAGGCACAGTCTTCTCTGAAGCCTGGGGAGGCAGTGTAACCCTGAAACGCCCTCATTCCAATCCAGCCAGATTGACCGTGGGCTTCTGGTCTTAAGAACTATCACAGAAGAGCTGGTGAGATGGCACAGTAGGTAAAGCAAGCCAGACACCCTGAGCCGAATCCTTGGAATCCGAGTGGTAGAAGCAAGCAGAGAACTGATTTCAAAAGCTGTCCTCTAGCTAGGCGTGGTGGCACATGCCTTTAATCCCAGCACTTGGGAGGCAGAGGCAGGCAGATTTCTGAGTTCGAGGCCAGCCTGGTCTATAGAGTGAGTTCCAGGACAGCCAGGACTATACAGAGAAACCCTGTCTCGAAACAAACAAACAAACAAACAAATGATCTTTGTGTTGACTTCCTGTGACTGCTGTAACAGATGCTCACAGACCAGCCTACTAAACATAATAGAAGTTTATTCTCTTGGTTCTCCCCCACCCTCTCAGTATGTGTGTGTGTGTGTAAGTGCATGTACATGGGTGCAGGCATGTCATGGTGCACATGCCAATGTCAGAGGACAGCTTTTGTTTTGTTTTTTGTTTTTGTTTTTTTTTTTGGTCTTTCGAGACAGGGTTTCTCTGTGTAGCCCTGGCTGTCCTGGAACTCACCTTGTAGACCAGGCTGGCCTCGAACTCAGAAATCTGCCTGCCTCTGCCTCCCAAGTGCTGGGATTAAAGGTGTGCACCACCACTGCCTGGCACAAAGATCATTTCTTGACTGTGACAATCAACAGGGGCTGTGAACCCAGGATTCAAACTGAGGGCACCACCTCAGGCTCTTGAGTACAGCGCAGGAATTCTTATACACAAAACAAACATCATACAAACAGAAATGAACAATCAATAAACCAGGAAAGAAGAAAATCTAACCCCAAACTCCATCAATAGCCAGGTGCCAAGTTTACTCTCTTTTGTGCAAATGCTAGAGTTGCTGCCTTAGAAGCTCACTCGGTCCGTCACCCACTTTACGGCAGAATTAGGTCACCACCACATCACCGCAAAGAACGTGTGCACATTAACAAGAAGATGCACTTTGTAAGAAGTAGGCGGCTGTCGTGTTTAGTTCCTAGATAAAGAGCGCACTTGGCAGCAGTCACAGCCTCCTCTGTCCATCACAGCTTTACATACGGGTTGTTTTATTGGCTTCCCTTGGAATTCTGTCCTTAACTTACTCAAAAGGAAAATAAGGGCTGGGCTTGACAAGCAGAAGGCAGGCTGGCCATGCTAGGCCAGGCCCTGGGCTCAGTCCCCAGCACTGCACCAAGAAACACAAAGGTCTGAAAGAAACCGATTGACTGTCCTGTTGCCAAGAAAGTCAACTAATAGGAAAGTTGGGATCTAGGATTGAATTCAATCCTCATATAGAAATAAACTAGATTTGTTTCTTTTGACACAGGGTCTTGCTACGTAATCCAGGCAGGTCTGGAACTCACAATCATTTTGTCTCAGCCTCTTAAGGTTGAGATTACAGATGTGCAATCACATATTTTGCTACTTGTTTGTTTGTGTGTGTGTGTACGTGTGTGTGTGGGTGTGTGTGTGTACAGGGCCTCACTCTGTAATGTTACTTAGTTAGTTAGTTAGTTAGTTAATTGTTTTTTTCAGACAGGGTTTTCTCTGTGTAGCTCTGACTGTCCTGGAACTTATTCTGTGACCAGGCTGGCCTTGAACTCAGAGATCCGCCTGCCTCTGTTTGGTTATGTGTCTGTAGATGACCCTAACTCCTGATCTACCCCCCTCCTCTACACCCAGTGCTGGCATTACAGGTGTGCAACACTGTACCTGGCCTTAACTAGCTTTTGACTGAATCTACATTTTTTAAATTATTAATATCCATTAAGCCTGTCTGTTTACGTGGATTCTCCCTCTCTGTCTCTGTCTGTCTGTCTATCTCTCTCTCTCTCATCTGTCACCTCTACCCCTTCTCTTTCTTCTGGCACCAAAATGGTACCCAGGGCATCATGCATGCCTAGGCAAGCTCTTTCCCCTCCAAGAAACACCCCAGCCCCTCATCCTTCGCACTTATCACTGTCTTGATGAGCTTTGGTCTTATTTTCAACAACATTGCCTTTGTTCTTCTGATCTCCTTTTCAACCTTTTTTAAAATTTTGCCCTGACAATATCTGCAAAGTTTTAAGATAAAGCATCACTATAGGAGAATGTTCTTCAGAGTTCTAAATTACCCTGTGTTTGCATCCTAGGTTTTTGGACACAAAGCAGTAAGTAGGGAGAGCTCTAGAGATGTGGTTTCCCCATGGCCTTAGTCATCGACGTGGTATGCAAGGCCCCATAATGCACAGCCTGCAAGACAGGGAGTGGTGGTTTGAGTGAGAATAACGCCCCCTATTGGCTCATATATTTGAACTCTTGGCCCCTACATAGTGGATGGAATTGTTTGGGAAGGATTATGAGGCGTGGCCTTATGGAGGAGGTGTATCACTGAAGGTGGATGGGATTTGAGGTTTCCAAAATCCATGCCATTTTTCTTTGCCTCAGTTCTTGTGAATCATATGTATGCTCTCTGCTACTGTTCCGGTGCCTGCCCGCCCACCTGCCTGCCTGCCTGCCGCCATATTCCCAGCCATGATGGTTAAGGACTAACGCTCTGAAACTGTAAGCAAGCCTCCAATTAAATGCTTTCTTTTATAGGTTCCCTTGGTCATGGTGTCTTTCGTGGCAGTTGAAAAGTAACTAAGACAGAGAATATTTTCAAAGGTGGGCTGCACCATTCATATAAGCAGCCAACCCTGCAGTAGCTAGAACTTAGCTCCACATTCTTACTAATAATGTGCTTTCTTTGCAAGACCTTTAGGTTTAAGAAGATTAGAAGGCCATTTCATCAACAATTTCCTCCCATCTCCGAGACGTTATGGGTGTCTTGTTATAAGGAGCAGAAACGTAGAGAAATAAAACGCACAGGTCTGTATAAATGTACAGACAGGGAGGTTGTGCATACGAACACATGTGTTACATATATTTGAAAATGTCATAATGAAATCCAGTATTTTGTATACTAGAAATTTAGTAAGAACAATTATGGGTGCGCTGCCTGTAATTCCTAGGCTCCTAAGATAGAGACAGGGGATCCTGAAGCAAGCTAGCTAGATAGACCATACTGGCAAGCCTTGTGTCCTGTTAAGAGAACCCACTTCAACAAATAAGGTGGAGAACCATCTAATGATACTTGTTCTGGGCTTGGTTGTGCACACCTTTAATCCCAGCAACAGGGAGGCAGAGGCAGGCGGATCACATGCACCCAAGTATACATGGAGACATGCATGTGTGCATGTACATGACTGTACATGATACATACAGACACATAGAAAAGAGAAAGGAGCAGGACATCACGGTGCGTGCCTTTAATCCTAGCAACCGAGAGACAGAAGCAGGCAGAGCTTCAAGACCAGCCTGGGCTACATGGCAAATTATAGACTAGCCATGGTTACATAATGACTCCATATATCTTAACAAACAAACAAACAAACAAACAAACAGGTAAACAGAGACTAGGTAAACAGAGAAGTACTGATAACCAACCATCTCTGTCTGTCTTGTGTCTGATCAACATACACACACACACACACACACACACACCCCTTCACCAAGAGTCTTAAGCTATCGCAATGCTGAAGAGCCTCTGACCTCCCACAATGCACTGTGCATTCCACTTCCTCCCCTTCCCTCAGTGGCCAACATGCTTAGCTTTCAACAAAACAGCATAAATAATTTAAACCACTACAAACGGATACATGATACAAAAGGTCAGAAGATTTAGAGACTCTGCTGGAAACCAGCAATATCACAAATCCTCCACCGGCCCTGGGATCCCAGGGGCTTTGGAAATGACTGGAGCAAGGTCCTTGCTCATGTTTCTTTATGACAAAATAAAGGACTGACTTAGAGTATCAGATCCCTTGCTTAGTATTTGTGGGGCCTTGGGCTTTACCCCATTACCCAAACTAAACACAAATCAAAACAAAGAAAGATCTCTTTCTATTTCTTAGGCTATTTTTAACCTATGACATCGGCAGTCCTCCCATTGAGAAACGGGTTTGTATCCCCAATCTTTGAAAGCCACACCACCTGTGTCTGCAACAGATGGAGGTCTTAGAGGTCACTGCAGATGTGCTAGGCAAGAACCAGATGTGGAGACCTTCAGGACAGCTTAACCCCAGCCACAATTAGACCACGAACATATAAGTCCCTCAGTTAGCCTCAAAACCCCTGAGCTCAGTCAAGCCACACCATGATTTACGATGATAAAAAAATCACAGTTTCTGGTTTAACCCACAGGCTTTAGATGATCTGCTTAAGAACAAGGGCTAGGTGCTTAGAACGAGACAATAAACCCTATCACAGCGCACACTGGCCTGGGACCGAGAAGCTGGCAGAGACAGGTGCATTGAAGGTTGTTTTGTGTGGGTTTGGGTCTCAGGTAGCCCAAGACAGCCCCAGAGTTCTCATGAGGTGGAGACTGCCCTTGAATGCCTGACCCTCTGGCCTCTACCTAATATCTGAGATTCCAGGCCTTAGCCCTTCAATGCTTGGCTTCTAATGCTTATTTTATTTATTTATTTATTTATTTATTTATTTATTTACAGTTTTTGAAGTGGTTCCATGTAACCTAGGCTGGTCTCATCTCGTGTGCACTATGTAGCCAAAGGTGACCTTGAAGTCGCAATCCTCCTACATCCATGATGACATGTTGGGACTTCGCTGTTGCTACCATGTTAGCCTACCACACTGATTTAAAGTGCTCAGATGCCTCCAGTCTGACATTTTTCAGTCATACCAGAAACCATAAGCCCCATATTTATGTCGCCAGTCCAGACTTCTCTTATACTACAGACAGATATCTATATCAAGCCTGAAATCTTTACACTTCACCCCAAGCAGCTCCACTCAGTATCCCCAACATTGTCCTCGATGTCCTTTGAAGTCACGTGGCCTGTCTACTTGGCTACGGCTGCACTCCCTCTAATCTATTCCCAAACCCCAATCATGGAACCCGACCTATTCCAGAGTCCAGCCTCTCCCCCGAGTTCACTGCACTTGCTTTGATCTGAGTCCTGCCTAGTTGACTATCTCCTGGATTATTTTAAGAGCATCACAAATGCGCTCGGCTTATCCTCTTTTCTAATAATAGCGGTGAGAAGGGGAGGCTTGAGTTGTGGCTCCATTGGCAGAGCACCAGCTTGGTGTACGAGAAGCCCAGGGTTTGATCTGCAGCACCACAGAGCAGATGTGCTGGCACACGCCTGCGATTCTAACACCTGGGATGGAGCAGAAGACACCAAGGTCATTCCCAGCTGCACAGTGAGTTTGAGGCCAACAAGGATGACACAAAACCATCTCAAACAAAACCAACAAGAAGACACTGAACACCATGTCAGGTGGGTGGCACCACCCATGGTTCCATCTCAGGATAGGAAAAGCTTCGTGTTAATACCGTGTGTGGCTGTAAAGAATAAAGCAGAGGAGATGGAGAGGTGGCTCACAGGCTAAGAATGCCTATTGCTAGTACTATTAAGAATCTGGGGGTCTGTATGAAGCATCTCTGAGTATTTTTCGTCAACCCAGAGCCTGGCTCACTCAGCCTCCTTGACCCTGTAAAGAACAAGATGTTTCTTAACCTTTGAGCATCTCTTAGCCCTTCTTAAGATTTTTCCACAGACAATGAGAAATAGTCAAGTGGTTGACCTGGGCTACATAGTGAGTTCCAGGCCAGCTTGTGCTATAGAGTAAAACTCTATCTCAAAAACAAACAAAAAGAGCTAGAGAGATGGTTCATCGGTTAAGAGCACTGACTGCTTTTCCAGAGGTCCTGAGTTCAATTCCCAGCAACCACATGGTGGCTCACAACCATCTGTAATGGGATCTGATGCCCTCTTCTGGTGTGTTTGAAGATAGCTGCGGCATACTCATATACATAAAATAAATAAATAAATCTTAAAAGAAAAACAAAAACAAAAACAAAAAAACCCAAATAACAAAAAGAGACCATTATATTGAGCTGGCATCAAGGTCGAAGGCCCTCCCATAATGCACTGCTTTCTATTTCTTCTGGCATTCTGAACTATTTATGTATGTGTGTACACTGTCGCTATCTTGAGACACCAGAAGAGGGCATGGGATCCCATTACAGATAGTTGTGAGCCACGATGTGGTTGCTGGGAATTGAACTCAGGACCTCTGGAAGAGCAGTCAGTGCTCTTAATCACTGAGCCATCTGTCCAGCCCCTGACTATTCTGAAGGATCTTGCCATGCAGCAGGAATGGTGGTAACACAAGCCGAAGGCAGAAGCTCTAGATTCATGGCTCAGTTTCACTACACCGTCTCCTAACTCTGGCTGTTGAGGATTAAATGAGTTATGACTACACATAAGAGTGATTGCACCCTGAACATATTCAAGAAATGGGAGTCAGTAACCATCTGCCCCAGATGAGTCCTATAGCCTAATGCTGACTCATACAATACTGTGCTCATGTTTCCACAATGAAAAAAAACTTCTGAAAGGGCTAGAGCTCCGTCAGCACATGCTCCTCTTACAGAGAACCTTGGTGCCATATCCAATACCCAGCTCACAAACACCATAATTCCAGTTCCAGGGGACCCAACGCCCTCTTCTGACTTCCATGTGCACTGCACACATGTGGTGCAGGCAGTACACATATATATAAAATAAAAACAAATGCATCTTTTAAAAAACTTAGACCATGCCTAGGTCACACCAAAGGCACAACTGAAACAGCTGGCAATTCACTGTTCAATGTGCCAAGTGCAAAGCAAACCACATAAGACGCTCATGGCTCAAAGGCTGTCCTAAAGGCCAGGGATGTTGTCTAGTTAGATGTCAAGTGCCGGCCTAGCATGTACGTGCCCTGAGCTGGACCTTCAGCACTGCCTAGACAGAAAGAAAAGCGGCATTGTGCCCAACCCCTGTCATTACCTATTCAAAGGTGACTCAGAAAATGAGCATGATGTCATTTTCATTCCTTTTCTCAAGGACTTTCCTTCGGGTGAGACCATACAAGTTCTCCTTTTCGGACAATTTTAAAAAATCTGTTCAATTTATGTATATGAGTAAGGTGTTGCTGACACACTACAAAAGGGCATCGGATCCCATTATAGATAGTTGTGAGCCATCATGTGTTGAACTCAGGACCTCTGGAAGAGCAGCCAGTGCTCTTAACCACTGAGCCATCTCTTCAGTCCGACAACCTTCCTTCTAAACCAGACCTATTTTTGAAATATTCTGGATCCCATCATTTCTAATTAGCAGGCTGGAGGCAAACAATAAATTTCCACCAAACAGCTACTCTAAGAATCAAAGAATAAAAATTCCAAACCATGCTCCTAGAGGCAAAGAGATTGGCTGCATCCTTGCCCCATCCTCTTTCCATAAGTCCACTCTTGAAACCCTTCAATTCTGAAAATCCCACAGGAAGCAGCAGCTGTCCATTGACGGGACAGAAACAGCACCTCTTAGGGATGGAGAGATTAGCAACCCACAGTCGTGAAACCTTAAGCGTTAGGCATGCTTCTAATTAATTAACGTCATTAACTTCATAGGCTTGTGGGTAAAACGCTTGTAAAAAGTAAACTGAACAGAATCACTTCAATGGTGGAATCAGCAGTAATTTCCTTTTTTATGTGTCTTGTCTTACTATGATGATTTTTAAGATATGGGGACTAATCCCAGCAGTCAGAAGGGAGAGGCACCAGATCTCTGTGAGTTCAAGGCCAGCTTGGTCTACAGAGCTAGTTCGAGGACAGCTAGAGCTACATAGAGAAACCCTATCTTCAAGTAAACAAACAAACGAACAATCAATCCTGGGGATTGCCCTAGAGCTTCCTGCATGCTAGGCAGATGTTCCTACCAACTGAGCTACATCCTAGCCCAGATTGTGTACTTGGGGCTGAGGTGGCAGGGGATGGTGAGTTCAATGTGTTCAAGAAAAGAACTCATAAGGTAATGGGCCTCACAGGCCTGAGAGCCATGTACTTGCCAGGAGACAATGGGCAAGGTACCGAATCTCTCTGCAGCCTGCAGCCTGACTTCCTGAAGACCATGGCAGCAAAACCAAGCCGAAAAACAGCAGCACTGTCTCACCTGAGCCTGGCACTTTAAAGATGAGGCTTTTGCACAGCCTGGCACACAGGAAGTGGCACCTAAGTGCTTCCCATAGCTGAGCTGGCATTATTAGCGCCTGTGCTGGTAGAAATCATTTTGCAAACTGGAGTGGTAATGAAGTGGGTGGGACCTGAGTAGGAGCCATGGCCGCTGAGATCTCCAAGGTATCAAAAGCCAGGCAGAGGGCAGAGGGCAAAGGACACAGCTGATTCCCTTCACGCCAGAAGTGGAGAGAGAACAGCGTGGCACATCAGGGATGTGGATGACGGGAATGAGAAAGCTTTAATGTAAATTCACACATCTGTTTACTTACCATACATATGATGCCAGTATGCTACAGCGTGTGTAGCGGACAGAGGATAACTTGTCTGTGGAATGAGAGCAGCAAGCCCCTTTATCCCCTGAACCACCTCAATGGCCCGCTGTGCTTTACTTTAAAGGTAGGCTATTTCCTTTTTTTTTTTTTTTGGTTTTTCGAGACAGGGTTTCTCTTTGTTGCCTTGGCTGTCCTGGAACTCACTCTGTAGACCAGGCTGGCCTCGAACTCAGAAATCCGCCTGCCTCTGCCTCCCGAGTGCTGGGATTAAAGGCGTGCACCACCACGCCCGGCGGTAGGCTATTTCTAATTGGCTCCAGAAAGAACATTTCTTCACAGAGACCTGCTCTTGTTGGACTTTGATCCTTTAATTTTATGTGTATAAATGCTTTGTGTGTATGTACATGCATCACTTGTGTGCCCAGTGTCTGCTCATGGGAGACAGATGTCTAGGCCCCTGGATCTGGACTTCCAGGCAGTTGCAAGGTATGGGTGTTGGGAACTAAACCAGGGTCCCTCTCTGCTCCTGTAAGTGCTGAGCTATCTCTTTGGCCCTGTTTTATATATCTATCCATCCACATATACATGTATATAGATATACACACACACACACATATATGTACATACTTATTTATATATATACATATTACATATATTTAAAGACAGGATCCTGTTATGTGTCCCAGGCTGACATGGAACTCTCTATGTAGACCAGGCCGACCTCAGACTCAGATCCATCTGCCTCTTCTTGAGAGTTCTGGGGTTAAGGGTGTGTGTGCGCCACCATGCCAGCCTTTCCCACCCATTTCTTTCAACAAAAAGACGACTCACAGAAGGCTCCTTCCGAATGGGTATCACCGTTTATTGTTGATTGTGTTGGGAACTGAACAGAGCACAGACTGTGGAGCAGAGGAGAAAGGAAAAGAGGAGGAAGTATGTTTCTGAAGATTTCGTTTCTTTAAAACACTTTATGGTTTCAAAGCCTTTTTCACCCCAAAGGGAACTCAAGAATTCAAGTATGTTGCGTAGGGAGCGGTAATACAGAGAGGGCTTCTGCTCGCGTGCGCCTAGGTGGTGTTGTTGGGCCATGTAAACAAGCAGACAGATTTCCACATTTCTTATTTCTTGCACCCTTTGTTTTTGTTTTTTTTTGTTTTTTGTTTTTTTTTTTTTGCTTTGGTAAGGTCAAACCCCAAAAGGACACAGCATATAAGAGAACCCAGGGCTGGCTGAGGAACTTATCCTCGGCATAGTTGGAATTGTCACATAGGATTAAAACAAAACAAAACAAAAAACAAAACACGCCCCTCACCTCCCCCGAGCCCCACGAGTCACAGGAGTCCTGATCCACTCCAGCCAGCCTGCTGCTGCACCCTTTCCTCAGGATCTTAACTGAGGGTTGCTAGAAGGACCAGGCTCACTGGGTTCTCTTCATTTTGTTTATAATAAAAAAATTTAAAAGGGCTATTTCAAAAGAAAAAAAAAACTGAAATTCAAATTCTGAAAATATCTTGCCTTTTTTATTAATTATGTCATCTAACACCAATTAAAAAAACAAGCATGTGAATATGATATAAAAATACGATCCCAAGATTAACACTTTTGTCGCAGGCACAGTTATCTCACAGAATACATGTTTGGAGGGCCGGGAAAGGAGTCTGGTTCTGTTTCTCTTTAAAAAACCCACAGCAGTGCAAGTAGGGTGAGGGAGGGGAGATTGTTTAGCAGCAAAATGTCCGAGTTCTCTATTCACATCGAAAAAACAAAACAAAACAAAACGTAAGCTCAGGGGGAAGCTGCCCAGACCCACTTGTCACTAAACACTTCCGCTGTCACAGCCCCAGGTAGCGACAGGCGAAGGGTGCGCTTTACTACACAAGCCATCGTAAACTCGTCCCTCAAGCTTTGACTGTTGTCACTTAAATATATGTACAGGAATCCTCTTCTCGTCATCCCCTCAGATCTCCACTGTTTGGTCACACGGGTGGGCTCTCAGGATCTGGCCACATCTGGTGACAGGCCGGAGCTGCAGCCTCGAGGCAGATGCTGCTGCGGCCTGGCTGGCTGGCGTGGCGGCTTCCAGCGGAGGAGTGATGGGGCCTCAGTGGTCACTGCTCTGTTTCTCTCTCATCCAGGCCTGAATCTGCTCCTTTAGCTCTGGCACTGAGGGAGAAAGCACAGGGGATTAACGGCCTGGATGACAGGCTCTTCCACTGCAGTTCTGTCTGAGTGGCCACAAAGTCCACAGTGCTCCCTGTGCTGAGGACTGCAGAAGGAACAGCCATGGACAGGAAAACAACGTTAAAGCCAAAGTGAGCCGAGTGCTCCGTGGCTTTGGGTACTTTCTGGATCCAATGTGGTGGTGCTGGGGATGCACACAGTTGGGCAAGGGCTCTGTGCAGGCCCAGCCACCTTTTCTTTTTTGTTTGAGACAGTGTTGTAATTACACTGTCGGAACGTGCCATGCACAGGATATCCCCTTCTGCTGCTGGGACTGCAGGCCTCTAGGCACCGGTCTGGCTGCCCTCACTGGGCCTCCTACCTGGTTCCAGCATGCTCTCAGTCAGCATCTGGCGGTTGAAGGGGTCAGTGGGGGAGTTGAGCAGATGCCGCAGGATGATAGAACGGTCCATGATGGTGCCAGAGGGCAGTCTCACGGGATCAGTCATCAGGGTATCCATCAGAGGGTCTGTGGAGACAGAGCAGAACACACTAACCCTGAAGAACAAAAGCAGATGGTTCCTACCAGCGAGACAGTCTCAGGGAGAGCTGTGGAGTGAGCAGCCCCTCAAGCCCCTCAGTAAAGGAAGGCAGCAAATGATGAAGGCAGATGAAGGCCTTGCCCTGCCTCTGCCACTGCTGCTGGGAGGAGAAAGGAGCAAAAAGACAGCTAGGCAGCAGGCCTAGGGCAGGACCCTTTGCCTTGGAATCCAGACTCCTTCCTGATAGTGGCAGAGCTGCCTTTGAAGTCTTCCTGGGTATCTGATGAAACCGCACTGGGGATGGTCAATGTAGGATGGACACTGCTGCTGTCCTCAGACACACCAGCAGAGGGTGCCGGACTCCATTTTGGATGTTTGTGACCCACCATGTGGGTGCTGGGAATTGAACTCAGGACTTGTGGATGAGCAGTCAGTGCTCTTAACCACTGAGCTATCTCTCCAGCCTCGGATGGTCAACATTTCAATCTACAATATTCACTACAATTTGCACACATAATTTTCGACAACGCTCAAGAATCAGCTATAGCATCAGACCATCAAGAAGCAGAGCCAGCGGCCGCCCTTGTGCTGATCTGGACGAGAACGGCTCGCCGGAGGCTCAAATGTTAACAGACCAGTTTCAAAAGGATTAGGAGGTATGGCCTTGTTGGAATGGCTGTGGTCTTGATGGAGGAGATTTGTCACTGGAAGTGGACTCTAAGGTTTCAAACCCCACACCAAGCCTACTTGCACCCTCTGGCAGCTTGCCTCCCTGCCTGGGTCTGCACGTGAGCTCTCAGCCCCACACCTGCCTGCCTGTCGCCATGGCCCTGCTATCCTGATCGTGCACGCACCCTCTCAAACTGTTGCCTTGATTGTGGAATAGCTTCACAGGAATGAAACAGTGACCAAGAAAGCACCCTTAATGCCACACACTCCAAGTTACACCGCATGAGCATGCGGACTTGCCTCTGAACTCGTCCGGGGCATCGCTGTAGTCTATTTCTGCCCGCGCATTCTTTGCCACGATTTCCTCCACTTTCTCTGCAAGAAGCTTAAACTTCTCTATTGCGATGGTGGATTTGATTCCCGCCTTCCGCATCTTTGAAATGACTTCTTCAAACAGTTCCTTGCTGTAGGATCGCTGCACACAAGGAAGGTCACGTGAGATGAGAATACACTTGAGAAGAAAACACATCAGAAATGGCCAAGTGCAGTCTGGGAGATCCTTGACTCCTAACGACTGTGACCATACATTCTGCATCCCATCTTCTCCTATACACTGTACCGTGGGCAAGGGGGCACCGGATATAGTTATAGACGCACAGAGACAGAATCACGTGTGCCAAGGTCATCTGTGGAGAAAGCTGCAGGACCCAGAAAAACAGGAAGTTTTTAACATTAGGAGCTAGCAAGCATTTGTTATAAAATTTAGCCACTAAAAAGAGAAGGAGACTGAGGTTATTTCTGTTTGTGTCGGCCACTGTATCCTGGGAGCACATGAGTAAATTCTGCTTTTCTTACATAAGGGTGAGCACAGACGCAAACCAAGCATAGGTCACTGGCTCATTACTGTTCATAGAGGGGAGCTTTGCTCTAGTCACCTCTGGTTCCCTAGGCTCACGTGAGTGGGCACGGTGGCTGTCACATGGTGGTCGTCACACGTGTATTCCATCCTTCCCTCCTAGCGCAGGCTACATAGTGAGGCCACACTCAACAGATCACAGTAAGCCAAATCACCAGGCAACAGCTGAGCATCGTCACTCACTGAAACCAACACTTCCTAATGCCACATTTCCCACAGCACCGAACCCCTCCTATAAGCAGGTGACTGACATCATTTGTAGGAATGCAAACAGTGGACAACACACCCAGACAAACCTAGGCACAAATTCAGATCCCATTACCTCCCGGTTATGCAGTCTTTTTTTTTTTTTTTTTTTGGTTTTTCGAGACAGGGTTTCTCTGTGTAGCCCTGGCTGTCCTGGCACTCACTTTGTAGACCAGGCTGGCCTCGAACTCAGAAATCCGCCTGCCTCTGCCTCCCGAGTGCTGGGATTAAAGGCGTGCGCGCCACCACGCCCGGCTTCAGTCTTTTTTTATTTTCTTCTTCTTTTCTTTCTTTCTTCTTCTTTTTTTTTTTTTTTTAAAGATTTATTTATTGAGCCGGGCGTGGTGGCGCACGCCTTTAATCCCAGCACTTGGGAGGCAGAGGCAGGTGGATTTCTGAGTTCAAGGCCAGCCTGGTCTACAAAGTGTGTTCCAGGACTGCTAGGGCTACACAGAGAAACCCTGTTTCAAAATACCAAAAAAAAAAAAAAAAAAAACAACAACAACCAACCAACCAACCAAAACCCAAAGATTTATTTATTTACTATATGTAAGTACACTGTAGCTGTTTTCATACACACCAGAAGAGGGCATCAGATATCATTATAGATGGCTGTGAGCCACCATGTTGCTGGGGTTTGAACTCAGGACCTTCAGAAAAGCAGTCAGTGCTTACCTGCTGAGCCATCTCTCTAGCCCCCAGTCATGTAGTCTCATGTAAATCCCTAACCTGCCCAAACTAGATTCCTCAGGTGTGACTCGGTCAGTGACTTAGCTCTGAGAGATCTACTGTGTAACAATCACCCACACCACAAAACACACAGCATGCATGCTTCATCCGTGCCCACTTGCTGACTTAGGCCAAGATACAAACAGGAGAATGGGTCCCCCGGGCCCTGGGACACAACCACAGTCTCTAATCACACCAGGCAACCACAGAACACAAACCAAAACCAAGCCCCACCATCAAGTAAACAAATGTCCATGAATTGCTTAAGTGAAGACTCCACCTTCCAGTGCTGCCCTTCCCTCTCTGGCCTGTGAGACTGCACACGAGATTCAGTGATGGCACTGGCACTGGCACGAGGAGGAGCAGGATGCCAGTGTCCCCCTGTGCTCCCCACTGTGAGAGCAAGGGGCCAGCGACAGAGCCTGCAGGAGCTTCTGTTTCACTGTGAGGCCTCTGCCAAGCCTGCTGCTTATCTTGTGACCTTGTGAGCAGGATCCACACTGACACCTACACAGACTCATCTCTTTCCAGCAGTGGGGGAAACTCCTTAATCCATCTGCCTTCTTTTTAATGAGTGACAATCTCAGTATGGAGCCCTGGTTGGCTTGGAACGTTTTATATAGACCAGGCTGGCACTGAATTCAAAAGTTTGCCCCGTCCCTTTCTCCCGAGCACTGCATTTTAAGGCTTCCATTTCTAAATAACCACATAGGCCTGCTTCCTCTGCAGATCCACCCTTCCCTCCCCTGTCCACACCTGGAACCCCAGCACTGGGGAGGCAGCCGGCTACACAGCGAGACAGTGTCCCAAACAGTAAGAAACAACAAGAAGCATCAACACATTAATAATTGTGCGATAAAGTTGTAGTTAAAAAGGTAGTGTATGGGCTGGAAAGATGGCTCAGTGGTTAAGAGCACTGACTGCTCTTCTGAAGGTCCTGAGTTCAATTCCCAGCAACCACATGGTGGCTCACAATCATCCGTAACAAGATCTGGCACCCTCTTCTGGTGTGTCTGAAGACAGCTACAGTGTACTTACATATAATAAATAAATCTTTAAAAAAAAACAAAAGCAGTGTATGGTCAACACACACCTGCGATTCTAGCACTTGGGAGGCTGACACTAGAGGATCCTGGGTTCAAGGCTAGCCTGTCTCAAAAAAACCAAACCAAACCAAACTAAGCAAACAAGAGTATATATACAACTCTTGTGTTTTACCATTACTCCTTTGAATTAGCCATAGGCCACATATGGGTAACATATGCTGTGCATACAAAGATAGTGATATGGGAAGCAATATACCACCTTCCCAACATTTAGGTAGATGGTGAGAATATGGGTACAGGGTTAGACTGCCAGTCACACATTCCCCTCTATACCATACTTTCTGAGCGTGGACATGCCACTAAGCTCCTCTGTGCCCTGTGTTCCTTACTTTAAAACAAAGGGTTTAGTAGAAGCTGTGCCATAGAATTCATGGTTATCAAATGAGTGGTCAGAGCGGTCGGTCGGTATACAGTAAACACGAGGCATTACTGTGCTGCAGAGCTGCCCAGATGTCAGGCATGGTAGCACACATCAATGTACTCAAGAGGAGAGTTTGAGATCAGGAGTTCAAAGGCTACACGAGACATTATGGCAAAAGACCTGGGAAGAAAACAGATGCTACCAGAGACCATGAAGGGGAGGAACCCTTTCCTTTTTCTCTGCAAAAGTCTTCGGCTGGACTAAGGGTTGAGCCTAGAACTTTGCAAGTCCGGGTGCTCTACCACTGAACTATACTCCTAGCTCAATTTTGTTTTCATGGATGGTCTCAGTTAAGTCCAGGTTAGCCTTGAACTTGTGACCAACCTGTTTCCAGCCCCCTGAGTATTTGGGATACAGACTTGTGCCACCAGGACAGTCAACAGGATTCTCTTCTGTGACATCACAGAGGGAAGGCCTGTACTGGAGGCTGTGTGTACATGAGCTGACCTGATCCCTAAAGCTCTTGGATGAAGGAGAGGAGGCAGGCATTGGCTTGAAGGCCATATATTCATGGCAGCTGGTAAGCAGGGTGCTTGGGAAGACCTGCAATTTCCCGACACAGCAAACAGAGTTTGGAAACAGAATCTGTTTGGGGGTCTGAGGGATTAGGGGGCCAGCTCTGCTCTTTTCTCCCAAGGAAGCATCAGTTTCTCTCCTGGACCAGCTGTGGTCCTCTGCTTCATGTCCACTGCATTAACAACTTCTGAAAACGAGACTTTAAAATTCCTGCTTTTACTTCATTTGAGGTGTGGAGTACACACACACACACACACACACATACACATACACACACAGGGTGGAGGGGGACGACAACACACACATGCACAAGGTCTGCTGTGAAGGTGCAGACCACATGTGCCAACTACACGGCTCAGTGCCAGGCCTCCTGATGAGAAAGGCCTCCTCAGTGCTCACCTGGTCATCGGCGATGGCTTTAGCAAAGCGAGCACAGTCCAACTGTAAATAAATATCCGTCAGCTGGTCCAACAGCTTCTTTGGCTCAAAACCATACTTCTCTGGGTTTTCAACTTTCAGGTCCCGGCACTTGGGTCCGCAGAGCTGCTGCAGGTTAAAGTTCAGCATGGCTGCTAATCGGGGACCAAGCTCCTAGGAAATGAAGGACAACAGGACGGTCCAAGCTGCTGCAAAGTTCAGAAGCTCCTACCCCAGTGGGAATGGGCTGCTCAATCTTCAAAGAACCCCTGAATTGTGCTGCGCTGCAGCGCAAAGCTAGAGAAAGCCCTGGAATCAAACATCCCCCGCCATTGATGTGAAAGCCCTACAAGGGAGCGGTCTGATTGCACAGAGATGAACGCCCGCAGAAGTCTTCTGAAGAGACACTTTCTCTTAGAGCAGCACTCCAAAGTCACTGAGAAGCAGCGAGAGGACAGAGGCCCTCGCTGTCCTGTCACTGTGGCTGGGAAGCCTCATCTCCACATTTCCCCATAAACTTCTCAAGTCCCCAACGTCAGGCACGTGTTGTTCTAATCTACTTACTGAAGAGAGAGAAGACGGTGACATTTGTCAACATCGTAAGTCTTGCCTCTGTGATGAATTAAACTGACAAAATATTAAGGACAAATAGCCCTCAAGAGTCGGCAGACCAACAGTACCCGATACAGCTGGGACAAACATGGCTTCTGAGCTCAGAGACAGCTGCTGTAGACCAGACATTAAATACTGACCACCAAAAAGATTCCTTAACTAATGAGGTCCTCATGCAGTGACTGGGTTCATACAAATCTCCTGAGCTTCCTTTTGTAGAAATCATGGTTTTAGCCCAGTGTTGGAAAGCTGGGGGCTGAAAAAGTGCTTAAGCGAGCAAGGAAGGAGGGCAGAAATGCAGGCAGGTTGAAGAGATGGCTTGGTTTTTAAGGAAACTTGCTTCTCTTCCAGAGGACACACACTTTGGTTCCCAGCACCAACATCAGTGAGCTCCTAAGAGTAGGCAAGTCCAGCTCCAGGGAGTCTAAAGCCCTCTTCCGACCGCCAAAGGCGCTAGCAAGCACATAGCATATTCCGTCCCCAACACACCCACACATAAAGTTGTATTTGAATGTGGTCATTCTTTTGGAAAACAGTCAGGCTTGTCTATGTCCAGGCTATCACAGGAGCACAGCTGAGCAGGTGCCTGAGACACACTCTCCAACATCTTTAACAGGCTTATCTCTTAGCCTTTGTAGGAGATGCTAGTAAATCCCTTTTACACATCCTTAAGGGAGCAGGAATGTGGACGGTGAGCTGCTTCCCGCTCCATTGCTCCTGCTGCTATGCTGACATCTGCTTATCAAGAAACAGGAAAAGACCCAGATCTCAGTCTGTAGACAGGCCCCTGTGTGACAGTGCCTCTGCTGGAGGCAACACAGTGACTCCTGTCACAGAGCAAAGAGGAAGCACAGAGAACGAGAGGAATACACAGTAAAGTTACCCCCACTCCAAAGTAAAGCTGTACATGTGCAAACAGCTGCAGATGGACCTCAGCTCCCTGCGCACTGTCACCCCACAGGGTACCTCACAGGTACCTCAGCTCCTTACTGGGGTGGGGTCTCCATTACACTACTCACTCTCAACCTCGGAACAGGACTGGGCCAGGAGTTTCAGCCATCGGGTCACAGTAAGCCTCAGTCACGGTTCTCAGGAGCCCTCAGCTCCCTCAATGCTGCTACAAAGCTCTTATAAGCAGCATCTTTTACCGATTATTCTACTTAATGTCCTCCAAATCATAATTTGTTACCTTATACTTTTCTGATATGTAAACACAATTCAGTAACAATGAAATTGTGTCACAAATCCTGATCCAAATGTGCTGTATAATCAGAAGAGGGCAAAAGTGAACATTTTAGAGTGTATGTTAAGGGGCTTCATTTCAGCCCTGTAGAGTACCATGTGATGTGGACCAAAAGATCTAATTGGGAACAAAATGAGAATTCCACTCACAGCCGGGCGTGGTGGCGCACGCCTTTAATCCCAGCTCTTGGGAGGCAGAGGCAGGCGGATTTCTGAGTTTGAGGGCAGCCTGGTCTACAAAGTGAGTTCCAGGACAGCCAAGGCTATACAGAGAAACACTGTCTTGAAAAACCAAAGGAAAAAAAAAAAAAAAGAATTCTACTCCCCAGTTGCTGTAGTTAAAATGAACATGCACTGAGTTGTAAGTTCTGTACCCAGCACCTTAAAGATCACACAAGCACCCCAGTTTCTACTCACTGGCCTCAGGAACGGCTTCTGGACTTGCTTGGTGAGGAGATGGAACATGTCCACGGTTTCAGTTGCCAGGGCAAGATAAGAACGGGAAACACGCTCGTCCTGAGCAAGCTGAGACTGTCGGGCCTGCTGCTGATCCTGGGAAACATCAAACAGTTGCCAAAGAAATCTCAGTACCAGCCGGCTACTCAGAACACTTGGCCAAGGGGGAAGGAAAAACATGGCCGGCTTACAGCTGTGGAGGGTGACAGGCCAGTGCACTCTGAAACAGAGGTAATGGCCATACCAGCACACTGACCACACAGCTCATGATTGCTCCTTCCAGGATGGGTCCTCTGATGGCCTTGACACCTCTGGGTTACACCCGGCTGGCCCATGCTAAACACAGGCTCTACCACTGAGTCACAGCCAGTCCTGGCCCATGGCTGACCTCTCTGAGCATCAGTGTTCACAACGGTAACAGGCAGGGTTAGTTTCTGGGAGGATGAATTAGATTAGACCAGTCGTTCTCAACCTTCTCAGTGCTGTGGCCCTCCCTTTAATACAGCTCCTCATGTGTGATGCCCCAACCATGACATTATTTTCATTGTTATTTCTTAACTGTAATTTTGCTACTGTTATGCATGTAGGTATGCATGTCAAGGCCAGAGAAAAACCTTGGGTCTTGTTCTTGGGTCCCCCCCACCCCAAACTTTTTTCTTTTTTACAGTTTTTTCTCACCCGCCTGGAACATGTCAAGTAGACACGGCTAACTGGCCAGCAAGCCTGAAGGGTCTCACTGTCACCACTACCTCAGCACTGGGATTACAACTGGGTGCCACCCCGCCTGGCTTCAGCCCCACCTCAGGGGAAGGGCAAACAGCTGGAATGGCAGCTACAGCCCAGCAAGTACCCTCTAGGCTGCTGCTGCAATCTGTGCCTGGTGGAGACTCTGCAGTAGGCTGGTGAACTGCCCACTTCTCCAGGGTTAAGAATGAGCCTATTGAGAAGAAGCTGCACCAGGAAGGGCCCAGGAACAGCCAGGCCTCAATGGCCTCAGTGTGAATCTGAGTATCCCATCCTTCCCTTGCAGATATTATGTAAGCTTAGTCTGAGGCAAGACAGATGGACAGGTTGAAACTTTAACACAACCGATTAAACAAAATTTTCTATAGACACTAGTGCTCTGGACAAAAGACATCTCAAAAATGTTAGAACAACAACTGTTTTTGCTTATGTTCAGAGTGTGGGCTACCTTGAGTTTAACTGTGTTCACAGGTTCTCTCACTGTACTGGCTAGTTTTGTGTTAACTTGACAAAGCTGGAGTTATCACAGAGAAAGGAGCTTCAGTTGGGGAAATGCCTCCATGAAATCCAGCTGTGGGGCATTTTCTCAATTAGTGATCAAGGGGGAAAGGTCCCTTGTGGGTGGGACCATCTCTGGGCCGGCAGTCTTGGGTTCTATAAGAGAGCAGGCTGAGCAAGTCAGGGGAAGCAAGCCAGTAAAGAACATCCCTCCATGGCCTCTGCATCAGCTCCTGCTTTCTGAACTGCTTGAGTTTCAGTCCTGGCTTCCTTGGTGATGAACAGCAGTATGCAAGTGTAAGCCGAATAAACCCTTTCCTCCCCAACTTGCTTCTTGGTCATGATGTTTGTGCAGGAATAAAAACCCTGACTAAGACAAATTGGTACCAGCAGAGTGGGGCAAACCTGACCATGTTTTGGGGAGGACTGTGGAAGGACTTTGGAACTTTGGGCTTGAAGATCCATTCGGTGTTAAGAGCTCTGTCAGATGTTGTGTAGGAGCTTGGAAGATAATGTTGAGAACAGTGCAGAAGATGGAGGCCTGGCTTGTGAAATTTCAGAGGGAAAATTAAAGACTCTTCAGGGCCATTGCTAGTTTGATTGTGAAGATTCTGTGGTTCTGGTTAGCTGGGGCTGAAGAATCAGCTGTGATTAACAAAATACCAGAACTACTAAAGCAAAAACTTTGCATTACTGGGACTATTGATGCTGGTTAGCTGGAGCTAAGAAATTAGCGGTGATTAAGAAGAGACCAGCATCGTTGAGATAAAATCTCCAGGGAAGTGTTTTCTGAGAGCTCAGAGGCTGTGTTCCAGAGATAACCAAGGTTTTACTTCGTGCTGCAGCAGGACTTGGTAATGTGTAAGAGTCACCCAGGGGTTATGAAGAGTGGCTGAGGCTCAGCACTGTGAGAGGCCATGGAAGGCCATTGGTAAAGGTGCAGCCTCAGTTGCAATTGACACCCAGGACTGAAGGGGTCATGCAGTGTTTTGGAGATGCCAGTACCATGAGATGACCACCAAGAGCAGCAAGCAGTGGAGTACAGGTGGCTGGAGCCTAGAAGACAACGTGTGTGTTACAAAGGGCATGTCTGGAGAAGTGACCCAAGCCCTTGGAGGAGCCCAGAAGATAGTGAGTTGAATCCCAGACATTGGACGGTTGGAGATTGATTTTTGCTTTTGATTGTGACTGTGCCCTGATATTTTTCCCTCCTGAAGGAAGTTTTTTAGTGAAGTCCACAGTTAAGAGACTTTGAATTTTAAAAGATATTGGATATTTTACAAGGATTGAACTTTTAATATGTAAAGACTATGGGACTTTTAAAGTTATTTAAGATCTTGGGGATGAATAAGAACTAAGGGTTGAGGCTTACTAGTAATGTGTTTGTGTGTCAAGTTGACAAGGGGTCAATTGTACTGGCTAGTTTTGTGTCAACTTGACACAGCTGGAGTTATCACAGAGAAAGGAGCTTCAGTTGAGGAAATGCCTCCATGAGATCCAGCTGTGGGGCATTTTCTCAATTAGTGATCAAGGGGAAAGGCCCCTTGTGGATGGGACCATCTCTGGGCTGGTAGTCTTGGGTTCTATAAGAGAGCAGGCTGAGCAAGCCAGAGGAAGCAAGCCAGTAAAGAACATCCCTCCATGGCCTCTGCATCAGCTCCTGCTTTCTTACCTGCTTGAGTTCCAGTCCTGACTTCCTTGGCGACGTACAACAGTATGGAAGTGTAAGCCGAATAAACCCTTTCCTCCCCAACTTGCTTCTTGGTCATAATGTTTGTGCAGGAATAGAAACCCTGACTAAGACACTCACCCTCCTTACAGTTAAGCAATGAACCTCATAAAATCACGTTAAAATTACATTTACACAACAAAATTCTTTTAGGATAAGAAATAAGCAAACCAGTCCTTGTGCATGTGTGTACGCATGATATACATAGATCTTATTTTTCATGTGTATGAGTGTTTTGTTTTGTTTACATGTACGTTAGTACCACGTGCATGCCTGGTACCCAAGGAGGCCTGAGAGGGCTGTCAGATCTCCTGGAATTGGGATGCAGCTGCTGGGAAACAAACCTGAGTCCTCTCTCCAGCCCTTCATTTATATATTTTATTTTAATTTTAAATACTAAACTTTATTCCTTTCAAATTATAGCACTGTAATTTAAGTCACAGAAATGCACACACAGACACACATATGAAATCTCCATTTTGAAAGCATCTAAGATTAAAGGCTCACAACTGAAAATAGAAAATCACCTAAGAGAGCCCCTCTCTCAAAATGCTTGGGCTTGAATCTGAAGGATGTAGATCAAGTCCTTTATCTTAATAACCTCACTAACGTTGCTTCTGGGTGGCTGGTCTTGAATTCTTCCCTTCACAGTAGCCAAGGCTCTGGCTCCCCTCCCCTTAGCACAGGTATCTTAGTGGGAAGACAACACCTCAGGGTGCTAGAGGCTATGCTGAGCTGTATTTCCCTACTCTATGGTATGTCCTTAGGCATGGGACTGAAACACAGCAATGGCTCAGAAACTCCCAACTCTGTTGGAGACTTTGCTTAATAAAGTATCACAGGGCTGGTGAGATGGCTCAGTGGGTAAGAGCACCCGACTGCTCTTCCGAAGGTCCAGAGTTCAAATCCCAGCAACCACATGGTGGCTCACAACCACCCGAAATGAGATCTGACGCCCTCTTCTGGTGTGTCTGAAGACAGCTACAGTGTACTTACATATAATAAATAAATAAATCTTTAAAAAAAAATAAAATAAAGTATCACACCCCTTGAATAGACACACAGAAAGGCTGACAAGGAATTGGGGAGAGAAGAGTCAGGTCAAGAATGATGTTGGGGTCAGCAAGCCCCAGCCAGGTTTTCAGTCTGGGTAAACAGCACTGTGGGAAGAGGGGCCGTGAATGCAAGGAGGAAGTGGGAAAGGCCAGTGGGGGAGTAGCTGGAGGGGGAAGGTTGCTGGAGAGGGGAGTAGCTGGAGGGGGGATTAGATGGGGGGGAGTAGCTGGAGGGGGGAATAGACTGAGGGGGTCAGGGTGTCAGGAGCTAAGGGCAGAAAAGTGCACATGCCTGCTAGGATACCAAGCCTTTGTGTGAGAAAGGGCATCCCTTGGCTATGTGCACTGGTGAGGGTGGAGACTGAGAGGCCAAGAGTATGCTACTGCAACAATGAGGGTAATGCAGAATGGTGACCTGGAAGGAGAAGGAAGAGGCCACACACACTCCTCCTGACCTTCCTGCCCCATCCTGTTGATAAGGTACTGGGGACTGAACCCGAGCGCCCCACCACTGAAGGAGATAAAGACAGTCTAGATGGGGGATGGGGCACAGACTAATCACGGGCAACCAGGAAATGGGTAGAATGAAGAAGCTGCCATCGATTAAGGTCATTGTGACTCAGAGAGGAGACCTAAAGGACAATGCGGACAAGTCAGGACTGAGGCCATTAGGGCACAGCCAAAGCAAAGCAGGCCACACTGCTCAGGCCTGCAGGTAGGAGCGCTCTAAGCAGACAGCCATATTTTGCAGTCTTTAAAATACAGATATTTAAAGCCCTGGAAAAGATGAGATCACCTGGCAGTGACTTCAAGCAGAGGCATCAGGGAAGGTGCAGGAGTGTTTGGCTGTGTGAGCAGGGTTGGGGGTGGAGGGTGAGGATGAAGGAGATAGGACAGACTGAAACACAGGAAGACACACACTGCTGGGGTGAAATGAGCAACAGTTTCTTACAGAGATATGCTTCAGCATCCTGTTAGTGCCCCACGGAGAAATTACCCAAGGGCAGGGGCGGCGCATACTTAGAAGCAGAGGACTGAGCTCTGGAGCTACCATTGCTCAGAGGCTGGGGGATGGATAAGGAAGTGAAAGGCAGCCAGAAACCTCAGGGTCAAGGAAAAGCTGTCTGTGAATAGACCTTAGAGACAACTTGTGCTTTAAAAAAAAAAATCCATTAAGGGAAGAATCAATAGTATTTGTCTCAAGTAAATGCCCTGATGGTGACAGAGAGAATGGGCTTCAGGCCCAGAAATCAACTCCTAGGAGATTAGCTGGTCTAAATAACACAGGAGGGAGAACAGGTGAGGCAGGGGCAGGAGCAGAGGTAGAGTTAGGTGGGGCTGCATGGGACACTGGCCATTTCTGAATAGGAGAGATGTCTAACATATTAAGGATGGTTGAAGACGTTTTAGAAATGAACCCAGGGTCCAGGACGAGAGACAGTTGGAGAAAACACAGGACCCACTGGAAAACTTCAATTATCTCAACAGCAGCAGAGGCAAGGGTTTGGGGCCACGGCCACAGGGAGAGCCAGGCATTCATGGACGCCCATGCAGAATGTTGTGGAAGGAGCAGGATGTGAAATTCTTATCACAGCTGCAGGAATACCTGTGATGAGACCCGCCCCCACCCCCAAACCGAGCTATGGTCCACACACCTTTAACTCCAGCAATCAGAAGGCAGAGGCAAGTGGAGCTCTTAATTCCAGGGGAACCAGTGTCACACAGGGGTGAGACTCTGCCTTAAGAAAAAGTCCCCTTAAATGTTCAGTGTCCTACAGTGAAGATGTTTTTAACTCAACCACAGGACTTCAACACTGCCTCACAGCGAGCTCAGCACCACCCCACTTCCCACCAGGGTCTCCCCATGGGGGCAGGACCCTGTGGAAAGCTGCTTTGATTCTGAGCTAACCCAAACCCACGATGACATTCCCAGGAGTTGTCGGGACGTCCCAGGTTACCAGGAACCAGCTGAATGGCTTCCACTGAGTTAGGAGAGGGCAGTGCACTGTCACTGGTACAGCATGCATTTCTCACGGAACCCGTCAACGTTTTCTAGTAAAAACCAAGATCAACAGAAGAGAAAAAGCTCCACTAGGGTCCTAGGTGACCGTCAGACACCTCCAGAGGCCTTGCGAGCAAACCCAATTCCTGCCCAGTAGACAGAAGTCTGAGAGTTATTTCCTGGCTACCATACAAGTCATGAGGCACAGCACATACAATGAAACACTCCTCTAACAGCCTTTAAATGAAAAGGCAGACAAAGTACCCGTGACACACTGGGAAAAAAAGGCTTCTCATTTCTTGAATTTAAGCTATCCTTTGGTGATGGTTTTAGAATCCAGAGTCTCCCCACATGTTAGGCTTCTGCTCTACTCCTGAGTTTTACCTCAACCCTATGATGTGTGTGTGTGTGTGTGATGTATATATATACACACATATATCTGCACATATATATCCATTTATATTTATATAAAATGTGTGTGTGCATGAGTGAGTTTATGTGCACTGTGTGTGAAGGAGTCCCATGAGTCCCATGAGGCCAGAAGGCATCAGACCATCAGAGCTGATTCACAGGCGCTGAGAGCTGCCCGCTGTTGGTGCTGGGAACTGAACCTGGGTCTTCTGGAAGAACAGTGAAGTGCTCTCAACTGATGAGACGGGTTTTGGCAATGAGAATCTGGCTTTGAGGAGAGACCTGATAGCCAGTCTTAGTAAAATAAGGAACATTCTCGCCCGAAACTCAAGCAGAGAGTGAACTTTTCTTCCCGGGTTGAGGCACCACTGGGGACTGTAAGCACGCTATGGAAGCCTCTACCACTGGGCCACACCCTCTGCCCCGAGTCTTCAGATAAAAACCTGTAAGAAGCATCATCTCTTCCTATCTCAAACCTGAAATGTTACTTTACAGACGGACGCCTACAGGTAGGAAAGGCCCCAGCAGAAAGTCTGACCTAGTGTCCCTCCCCCTCCCCGGCCCGTCCAGAGCCCACACAGGCGCAGAGGCGGTTCTCACCCGAGGCAGCTGGTCCCACTGTTCTTTGTTCTTCATCTCTTCTTGCACTTCATGGATCCGCTTCAGAGACTCCAGACTTTCGTCCAGTAAAAAGGTTGTGTCATTTATTAGCATATTGATATACCGAACGAACTGCTTTCCAGAACTGAAAAGGCAACAAGACAGTGTGTGGTGAACACCTGGCTGGGCACTGAGAGAGAATGTGAGCTTCCCCAGGTACCAACCCAACTCCCCGTGACATTGCTAATCCTGTCGCAGATGATAGAGCTGGAGTTTAAGGACTGCCAATCAACTCTCTCCCTTGATTTTGTTACTCCCTTGGTGGTGGTTTTGAGAAAGGTCTTCCTCCTACCCCAGGCTGATGTCTCACTACTCTCCTGCCTCAGTATCACAGAGCTGGGATGACAGACAGGCGCCACCAAGCTCAGCCTCACTGCTCTTCCCATTCACTGTCACAAGCTCACTCAAGTGGCAGCTGGACCAGCACTGTGGGGCTGGTAGGAGCCAGCGGATACCTAGTCCAGAATTTCCTGAGCCGACTTCCTTGGCAGTTTATACATGGCAACTATTTACATAGTTACACTGTGAAAAGCAGCAAATGCGAAAATTCTTCCTGCTGGAGAGGTTCACTGCACAGAGCTGTTGTTTCTAAGTAGAGGAAAGCCTCTTCCAGGCTGGAAGACGCCCAGCACCGAGAATTACTCAAACCCAGGAGATGGAGGTTACTGATGAAGCTGTCTCTTACACAAAGAAGATACCTGAAGAAAAACTAGTCCTAGAATATCAATAAAGGAAGATAGGAATTCTTGTTATAGACCCAAAGCTTCAAGTCTAAGGAGACCCTGCTGAGAGCTGTAATGAAGGCACTTACTGGGGAACTGGGAACTTCTGAAACTGACAGAGAATTGGCAAAAAGAGAAGGCCCAGTGTCCCCAGCAGGTGCACCTAAGGGTAGAAAGCCCATGCTGGGAAGAGAGGGGAACATGAACAGGAACAGAAGGCCTCAGACTCAGGAAGGTGGGACACCAGGACTTCCATTTTCAAAAAGCAGTGTGGACAGATGCAGCTCACGTTGCCGGCAACACCGACTAGTAACTGAACACAGGACAGCTAGACTGATGAAAGATCTGGTATGCAGTGGGACTAAACTTCCTTTGATGGATAAAGCAAGGGTTCAACGTTCACACACTCATCTTTCTTAAGGACTTGCAAATAATTTAGAGAAATGGCTACTGAGCAGGGTTACACAGGCACTGCAGTTTCAAGCTTGCACATGGAGAGTTACCAACTTGGGTTGGCACATAAGCCCAGTCAATAAATTAAGAGGCCACCTTAACCCAAGTGCTTCTAAACCTCGGATGTGTTCTTAACGTTCCTGAGTCAGTCAGAAAACTGCATTTAATAGGATAGAATTCAGAGAAAATGCAAAAACCACTTCACATAAATATTTTCCCAGAACATTCTGCCATGTAAGCCACTCCCAGTGTCAACAACTCTACAGTAAGCAGACAATCACGTAGGTGTCCACACTGAGCAGTGTCCTGTGGTTACTTGAGAGAGGCAGAGACAGAAAGCAGCCCCAATGAGCCGCTGGGCGGCTTTCAGCAGCCTCCCCTCCCACCTGTGCTCTGCCGGAGAGCAAGCTGTGCCATCAGGCCCCAATACTCACTTGAACTCCTCCATGAAGGTGCCATGGTGAGCTATATTTTGCCAAAGGCTTTTAAAAATAGTGCTAATGTGATAGCGAATTGTGAATTTGTCATAGAACTCGCTGGTGGCTCCGGTATGCTCAACATCTAAGGAAGAAAGACAAAGGGACTCAGACACACATCCTCTCTGACCTTCCAGATGCAGTGACACGGCAGGACACAGGGCTGGGAAAGTGCTGCCCGTATCTCAGACGGAAGACACAGGAGAAAGGGTGACTCCATTTTTTTTTAAATTTTACTTGTAATTCATTTTTTACACTCCATATTCCGTTCCCCGCCCCTCCCCATCCACCCTCGGACTACTCCGCACATCCCACACCTCCTCCCCATCCCACCACGTCTCCATGTGGATGCCCCCACCCCATCCCACCTGCCCTCTAAACTCCCAGGGGCCTCCAGACTCTTGAGAGTTGGATGCTTCATCTCTGAATGAACACAGACCTGGAAGTCCTCTACTGTATGTGTGTTGGGGGCCTCATATCAGCTGGTGTATGCTGTCTGGTGGTTCAGTGTTTGAGAGATCTCGGGGGTCCAGATTAACCAAGACTGTAGTAATCCAGTGCCCATCAGTACCCCTCTCCCCACATTTCTGCTTTATTTGCTCCTAAATGTCCCTCAAAATCATATTGCTCAGGTTCCAATTCCCAAGTCCTTAAATGGACCTGACTCTTGCTAATCTCATAAGCCTTACCCTGTCCTGGAACATCCATGTAGACTAGGCTGGCCTTGATCCTCCTGACTCAGCCTGCTGACCACTGGGACTAAAGATATGCGCCACCACGCTCAGCTTGAACAAGGCTTCCTGCTGCCACCTTCCAGGTCCACCTCACTGCCTTTTCTGTCACTCCTCAGCCGAGATTGACTGATGCTCATGTTTGCATCCATCCCACAGAGCTCTGCCTAGATGGGGCACCTTTTGTGAAGTAGCCCATTTTCTCTCCCATCTACTGTCCCCAACTCTTCCACGTTTGCCTCCATGAGGGATCTTGGGGTCCTCACATAGTAGGCCCAACACAAACACTGCTAAATTAGAGGTGGAGTCTGCCCTGCCTCTGTGCAGCCAGCCAGCTCTGAGGAAGGGGCCTGGAAATAAGTCTTGTAGCCACAGCCTTCGGAGCCTCAGGAATTCCTAAGGAATTCTTCCTTAAGGAAGACTGTTAGGACTCATTTAAAACCCTCTTATTTTGAAGTCTAACTTTATTTTCGAAACAAGATTGTGCATAAGTACCTCCTATGTGCCACGACCTGAGAGATGCTGGTTGCTGCAGTTGACCTTGGGATATACAACTCTAAGTCCTATATTGGTGGGGTGCAGGGAAGGCCATGGAGACTGTGAAGTTTCAGCAGGGCGAAGGCCAGCAGAGCAGCCGGGCACACTTGCTAGAGTCCAGCTGCTGAGCACCTGCCACTCACTGGCCTTAACCTTCCGCAAGCGTCCTGACCTTTCTAAGCTCCAGTTTCCTCACTTAGAAAATGGAGGTATTTATAGTACCCATCTTTTCCATAGCTATTCGGATCAAGTGACCACAAGTGGCAGCTATTATTAGGAAAGGTGTCATCTACCCATGACCATGGAAGGGCTCAGGCCAGAGGCCACTGTGCTCCATGACAGAGAGAAAGGGTGGATGACATCCACCCACATGCTCCTCAGGCACGCCAGTGTGTGTGCTTTCTTTCTCTCTCTCTCTCTCTCTTTCTCTCTCTCTCTCTCTCCCCTCCCTCTCTCTCTGAAACTACAGTAACAGGTCCAGACCACCAACCGAATACTAATTAGATTCAACAAAAATCTATTTTTTAATATTAATATATACCTCCTGTGGAATGTGGCTGTTACTTAGATTGTTCCGTAAATTTTTGGGTTGTTGTTTTTGACACAGGGTCTCACTAAGTATTCCTGACTGGCCCGGAATTCTTTATATAGATCAGGCTGGCCTCCAAGCTGCAATGGATACCGCTCCTGTTCTGAATACACACAAGGTGGCATTTGTACCTAACTATGCCGAGCTTATCCTGAAACATGGCTAGGAGACCATGACCTTCTTCCCCAAAAGGTGTGCCAGTGCACTGGACTGTCTCCAAAGAAAGAATGTTATCAAAATACTCAGGTCAGCAAGTGCTTACTTCAGTCATAGGAGAGTCTAAGGGAGGGAGAAACTTACCGGATGTCACAAAGTAACAGTGACAAAGGGAAGTAGGCAGGCAGATTCCCAGAGCCCCTTACAAGGTGGGAGAGATGGCTAACCCCAAGTCCAAACAGGCAGTGGGAACACTGGCCACCCCCGTCAACAGCAACAGGCTGTATGCTCTGCAGAGCTCAGCAATGTCTACTAAATGCCAGACACTTGACTGTATGGCCAGAAAGTACCAGATTCTATACAGGATGAGAAGGCAGGGCAGATTCCGATCAACCCACAAACCAGGAACTTCCATTAGCCACTGGAAGCCTTTGTTAGAGGAGAGATTAACTGGAAAGTTCAAAAGTCAAATTTTGTGTGGAATACAGTCTGCCCAGACAGCTCATTCGCCATACCCTGTCATTTCCAAGTGTAACTGAGCACAGCAGATAGTACCTAGCAAATGGCAGGAGCTCAGTGAATGGAACACACTGATGAATATGGGAAGACTCCTGGAGGATCCCAGAATGCTCGGCTCACTGGCTCGGGTGAAGCCCAACTACTTTCTTAAAAAAATTTTTTTTTTTTTTAAATTTTAAAGGCTTGTTTGTTTATTTGAGTACGCTGTCATCGGACACACCAGAAGAGGGCATCAGATCCCATTACAGATGGTTGTGAGCCACCAATGTGGCTGCTGGGAATTGAACTCAGGACCTTTGGAAGAACAGTCAGTGCTCTTAACCACTGAGCCATCTCTCCAGCCCCGCCCAGCCACTTTCTGTTGTTGCCTTTTTTTTCTTTTCAGAAGCTTAAGGTAGCCTCAAACTTGCTGTGGCAGTCAAGGATGACCTAGAATGCGCATATCAAACTCTCTCCTGTTCCTTCTCTTTGAAAAGGCAGCCACAGGATGGTATTATATATCAGATACTGTAAACTCAACAGCAAATGAACCAGGTTAACAACTCAGATGAAAACATCAGCTTGGACTAACAACAACAAACAGTGTAAATCAACGGAAGGCCGTACACACAGAGGCCGGCCGGGAGAGAAGGCATGCGACAGCCTGTGCTCTGAGCTGGGGCGAGGAAGTGATTTACATAAGCAGATGTTAAAGCCTTGGTGGCAGGATTATTTATTTATCTATTTGTGAATCTAGGTCACAGATTTAGATTTAAGTTTGCTCTGAAACAACCTTGGGTCAAGTACATTAGCACATAGCACAAGGCCCACTCTGAAACCCACCTGTGTAGAACTTCATGAGGGACGGCACCAGCAATTTGGTAGAGAGAGGATGGTTCTCAATCATCTCAAAGAACTTCTGAGTTCTCGGCTGGACAGAAGGGTTGGTCATAAACATGACCTCCACCAGCTTGGCCACTAGGTAAGGGTTTCGGATGTAGTTCTGGTTGCACAGCATCACAACGAGGAACATGACAATGTCCTGAGTGCAGGGCTCATAAAGCACCTGAGGAGAGTATCTGTAATGAAGCAAAAACACATGGTGAGCCGCCTGACCTCGGAGAGCTCGCTAGGCCGGGAAGGAGACAGGGTCCAGCAGAGGGGAGTACTGGGGCACACAGCAGAGGGGGAGTACTGGAGTGCACAGCAGAGGGGGAGTACTGGGGCGCACAGCAGAGGGGGAGTACTGGAGTACACAGCAGAGGGGAGTACTGGAGCGCACAGCAGAGGGGGAGTACTGGAGTGCACAGCAGAGGGGGAGTACTGGGGCGCACAGCAGAGGGGGAGTACTGGAGTGCACAGCAGAGGGGGAGTACTGGGGCGCACAGCAGAGGGGGAGTACTGGGGCGCACAGCAGAGGGGGAGTACTGGAGTACACAGCAGAGGGGGAGTACTGGGGCGCACAGCAGAGGGGGAGTACTGGAGTACACAGCAGAGGGGAGTACTGGAGCGCACAGCAGAGGGGGAGTACTGGAGTGCACAGCAGAGGGGGAGTACTGGGGCGCACAGCAGAGGGGGAGTACTGGAGTACACAGCAGAGGGGAGTACTGGAGTGCACAGCAGAGGGGGAGTACTGGAGTGCACAGCAGAGGGGGAGTACTGGAGTGCACAGCAGAGGGGGAGTACTGGGGCGCACAGCAGAGGGGGAGTACTGGAGTGCACAGCAGAGGGGGAGTACTGGAGTGCACAGCAGAGGGGGAGTACTGGAGTGCACAGCAGAGGGGGAGTACTGGAGCGCACAGCAGAGGAGTACTGGAGTGTGCAGCAGAGGGGGAGTACTGGAGTGCACAGCAGAGGGGGAGTACTGGAGTGCACAGCAGAGGGGAGTACTGGAGCGCACAGCAGAGGGGGAGTACTGGAGTGCACAGCAGAGGGGGAGTACTGGAGTGCACAGCAGAGGGGGAGTACTGGAGCGCACAGCAGAGGGGGAGTACTGGAGTGCACAGCAGAGGGGGAGTACTGGAGTGCACAGCAGAGGGGGAGTACTGGAGTGCACAGCAGAGGGGAGTACTGGAGCGCACAGCAGAGGGGGAGTACTGGGGCGCAAAGCAGAGGGGGAGTACTGGAGCGCACAGCAGAGGAGTACTGGAGTGTGCAGCAGAGGGGGAGTACTGGAGTGCCTCTACATGGTTCAACAATGTGCACACTGGAGCCACAAAGATTTAAAGCAAACCTGAGTGTGCTTGGCTGCAATGTGTTTTAGAAAGTAAGCAAAGGCCATAACTGAAACTTCACAAAAAGATCTTCACTGTCCAAAAGTGGGGGTTTTATTTATTTTAAAAGACAGGATCTTTTAAATAGCTTCAACTGTCCTCAGATTCACTATATGCTGGCTTTGAATGTGTTATCATTTGCCTCTACTTCCCAAATACTGATATTATGGGAATGCATGACCATGCCCAGCTTCAGAATGGACAACCTGAATTCCATCTCTAGGACCCAATTGTTAGCAGGACCTCTGTAGCATTCAAGGACCCATGCGCACACAAATAAATACATGTAATTAAAATATTTTTAGCCAGGCAGTGGTGGCACACACCTTTAATCCCACAATTCAGGAGGTAGAGGCAGGTGGATGTCTTGAGTTTGAGGCCAGCCTGATCTACAGAGTGATGAGTTCAAGACAGCCAGAGCTATACAGAGAAACCCAGTCTCAAACATCACCCAATTGTTGTAAATGAGTGCTCTCTCTGTATGTTCGCCTGCATGCCAGAAGAGGGCATCATATCCTAGGATACATGGTTGTGAGCCACCTCGTGATTGCTGGAATTGATCTCCATCTCTCTAGCCACCTGCCCCAATTTAAAAAAAAAAAAAAAGTTCAAATTTTAAGAAATTAAAATGTAAGCCAGGCATGGTGGCGCATGCCTTTAATCCCAGCACTCAGGAGGCATAGGCAGGTGGATTTCTGAGTTCGAGGCCAGCCTGGTCTACAAAGTGAGTTCCAGGACAGCCAGGGCTATACAGAGAAACCCTGTCTCGAAAAAAAACAAAAAAACCTCCACATTACCACCACTGACTGGGCCTGCACCGAGAGCTTGTCTGTTCTTTTGCTGATCGAGGGAGCGGCTCGATGTGTAGACCAGGCAGGCCTGTGTGAGCTACCAGGTGCTGGGATTACAGGTGTCAGTCACCACCAAGCTCGGCTGGGGGCAGCTTTTAGGACATGACACAAATTTGCTTCGTATAACTTTGGATATTGTTTCTGGCCTCTCCTGCTTTTGCGTTTGAAACCAGATTTCACACACATGCTTCTGCCAAGCAGTTCCCATGAAGTTATGGTGATGAGAAATTACCTCTCACAGTTTCAAAATGAAAAGTGAAGGGCTTTGTTTTGATTTTTGTTTTCAGTGGTACTAGGTATTGAGTCCAGGGCCCTTTACCTGCTGGGCAGCTGACCTGAGGGGTCTCCCTGAGAGGCCAGTGAAGGCTCTAGCCCCTGAAATGAGGACTTTAGGAAACAAAAATCCAAACGAATTGCCTGTCTCCCCCCACGTAGCAGACATGCAGCTTCTCCAGTTTTACAAATGGAGACGGTTTTGGTTCAAACACAGCTGTGGGCATTTGGGTTTTAGACATTTCCTGGGGCACTGCTCCAGAACCCGTTCAACATCACAAACACTGCTCCGGCCACTGCCTGTCCTGGAGATCGTATGCAGTCAGCTGCTGCTGAACGGCGTCTCTTTCTCCAAGTTCTGAGCAGCATTCAGGTAGACAGAGTCACACAACCCCCGACTGAAGCACAGCTATGTGAGCCATGGCCCAGCTCAGGGCACCGGGCACAGTGTATCAGCAGCAGAACACGCAGTACGGGAAGTACTTACTGTACAATGAAAAATAAAAACTCAGCAACATCTTCGACATAAAACTCAGGCAATGCTGCAAATGCCTTGGGGACTTCTGAATTCAAAGGCAGTGTTACGCTGTAGAGGAGAAAAAACCCACAATTTACAAATGCTATCATGGTGCCCTGATTACCAGGAGTGCTATACTTCTAAATGCCCCATGTGGGAAGAGCAGCCCTCACTCTAACACACCTGTGTAAAAGTGCACGGGCAGACGGATGACCTGCAGTGTGCAGAGAGGATGAGGGAGGTCTGGGCGTGCTTTGTAAGGGTTTGCCTCATCTTCTTTTCTTGCCAGACTTAAGGCAGTAGTTAAAATGGGAAAGAAACCCAAAGGTCGAATTTGGTCATTTCAAGCAACTCATACTGAGTGGATAAAGCCAGCATATACTTTATATAAGATTTCCCAGGCTTTTAGGAACACAGTCCGACCTAACCAATACCTGTGACCTAGGGGGTTCACAATGAACGTAAGAGACCTGACTTAAACAACAACAGTGACTGTCGGTGTCCTCGGCTCTCCAAGACTTGGTGCTCAGGAGGCTCAGGAGCCTGTCACCTCTAGCACTTTGCCAATTTATAAACTTCCCTTTTTTTTTTAAAAAGATTTATTTATTTATTATATGTAAGTACACTGTAGCTGTCTTCAGACAGTCCAGAAGAGGGCGCCAGATCTCGTTACCGATGGTTGTAAGCCACCATATGGTTGCTGGGATTTGAACTCTGGACCTTCGGGTGCTCTTACCCACTGAGCCATCTCATCAGCCCTAAACTTCCTTTGCTAGCCATCCAATGTTATAGCAAAATTTTAAAACTGACAGCCACTAAAAACACATGGGGAAATATTAATCTAGCTTCATATGTATTTATGGATAACTATAAAAATTCTCAAGGTAAGGATCTGGCTTTGGTTATGATTCAAGAACAATAGCCCGGTAGCCACCGTGAAGACGGGGCACAGAAAAGAGCACACTTACTCAGGATATGCAGGGTCCAGGATGCGCAGCATCAGCTGAATGAGAAGGCCATAAAAATTCAGACATCTTCTTAGGAAGCTCTCGTCAAGTAAGCCAGCGTCAGCACAGGCCTTGCACCGTACCAGTTTCTGTGGAAGAGGATGGGCCCCGGCCCGCAGATTAGTCCAGTGCCATGGCCCCTCAGCATTAGTAGGCAGTGAGGGGCCAGGAGATGAGAAGTCTAGGTTCAGTAGTTCTGCCTAGCCTCGGGACACTGGTGGTTATGTCAGGGTATTTCTGTTTTCAGAATAAAGACAACGGAAGATAGGCCATGCAAGCCACTGAGCAGAAAGGCCATCAGTCAGTGCTGGAGGTCAGTCACTGACATCATCGCTCAGGAACTTGGACAATTAGTGGGAAAAAGCCAGACAAGTTGTATCTGAATTTCAGCATCAACAGTTCTGTGCTACTCTCAAGCAAAACATTTGTCTGCTAGGCTGCGACATCTCAGAGGGCCTGCCAGAGGAGACACACACAGGGGCCACATCGTGCTAAGTGGATGTTGAGCTTCTTACAGACCCCTTAGTCACAACAATGGAATACAAGGGAGGCTACAGATCTGAAAGAAGAGCTCTGGTTATTCTGCATCCTGACGTTCGGGTAAGACAGGGTCTCATTCTGTAGCTCAGGGTGGCCTTAAAAACCACAGCCATGCTCCCTTCTTGGCCTGGGTTAGTGTTGGGGTTACAGGTATGAGCCACTACACCTCGCTCCATTTTATATCTCAAAAGCACTCTGTGGTATTAGCAAACAAAAACCTGAAAATTTTGCTTGTCATGGAAATCAGAGAGACACTTTTCTCTATAATCCCACTAAAGAACCCATGAGCAGCTAACACAGCTTTGCATTCTGAACATAAACACAGAAGATGTACACATGTGTTTCTGTTTTCCTGAGCAAGATTTTTAGCTGAGTTTTACCAGCAGGGATATTTAGGTTCTACGGAACAGACTGTTTTCATTAGACATAAAGAATAAGAGGACAGGTGAAGGGGGATCTTTCTACAGCCACAGCACGCTGTGGCAACTGCCATGGCAGCCTGAACATGAGTGTGGCAGTGATGGGGGATGAGGGGGGGGGTTACACTGCGGTTGAGAACACTAACTAACGACTCAACTGTATATACACATGTGTGTTCTCTGCTGAGATTTAAATAATGAGATACAGAAATATGCAAGGTATCAACAAGTCCTGTGTTACCTTGAGAGAAAACAACAACAAAGAAATAACACGGACATACAAGTGCTTGCTCAGGGTGCTTACTCTGGCAAGGGGATTGTTATTATGAAGCTGGGCCATAATTATGTCAATCAACGGTACAAACCTTAAGCTGAGTTTTACAGCGCTTCAGCATTTCGCGGTGTCTGGTGGCCAGTGGGGAATCTTTCCACTGGCTTTCATTATTTTTCAAATCTTCCACGGTTCTGAAATTAACAAAACAAACATCTTAACAATCAAATGAAGAGAAACCACCTAGGTCCATCTTATCTAGACTCTCAGAACATAACTGTCTCACAGGTAAGTACTTTGCATGTTTGTATGTATGCATGTATGTATGTTTGTTTGTTTGGCAAGGCAGAGTTTCTCTTTATAGTCATGGCTGTCCTGAAACTCACTTTGTAGACCAGGCTATCTTTGAACTCAGAGATCCACCTGCCCCGTCTCCCAAGCGCCAGTATTAATATCAAGCGCCACCAGCGCCTGGACTCACACTTAGGTAATTTAAAAACTAAAGAATATAGGCCAGGCATTGAGGTGCATGCCTCCAATCCAAACAGGTGGATCTCTAGTTTTTGTTATAGTATATTATAATTGTCTATTTTGTTACTAGTTGTTAATCCCTCAGTGTACTTAATTTATTAAATCTTATCATAAGTATGTATTCATAAGAAGACACAGTGCAAATAATAAGGTTTTATAGCATTCATGGCTTTAAGTGGTCTCACACTTCTGTTTAACGCTATAATAGAAGCCACAGAGGATGGGGCTGGAGAGATGGCTCAGCTGTAAGGAGCACTACTCTCTTGCTGAGGATCAGGGTTCCATTCTGAGCATAAACATGGTGGCTCACAAGTGTCTCTAACTCCAGTGGCCTCTTTTGGCTCTGAGAGTACCAAGCACATGGTGCACAAACATACATGCAGGCAAAACACTTGTACACAAGAATAAAAATAAACAAAAAACAAAAACAAACAAACAACAACAACAAAACACCCCCCAAACCAACCCAAAATCCTGGGGCTGGAAAGCTGGCTCAAGGGTTAAGAACACTGTTGCTCTTGCAAAGCACTTTGGGAAATTTCCCAGTACCTATATGGAGCCACATTCATCTGTAATTCCAGTTCAAGGCCTGATGTCTCCTTGTGATCTCCATAGGCACTGCACACACATGGTGCATAGACACACATGAAGGAAAACCACAAATCTAACAAATTACTTCAAAAATTTATAGCCAATAAACTAAATGATGAAAGTATAAAACTGAATGGACTGTGACACTATCATATGTGAAAACCAAGCCTTAAAACACGAAGATCCTCTTTTAGATCGAGATCCACCGAGTGTCCAAACCATCTAGGGGTTAATAAACGCATAGCTCTAAGCCTGGGTTTAAGTGGGTGTCTTCCATGACTCGATGGAGCTGTGCTTATGAAGCCACCACACTTTCAGGTTTGTCTTGGCCTTCAGGACGCTGCGGCATGAGAGAGCCCCACGCTCAGAGGGAGCCTATTTCCCTGACTCTAGTTTTTTGATATTCTTCATTTTCTGCATTCTGCTTCTTCAAGCAGAAATAGTCTGTTTTTGTTTGTTTAATTGGTTGTTTGGTTTGGTGGGATAGGGTGTCACCGTGTACCCCTGCTTAGCTTACTCCATATGTAGCACTGACTGGCTCCCAACTTGTGGCGATCCTCCTGACTCTGTCTCCTGAGTGCTGAGAATATTGGCATGCCCATCATTCCTGGCCCAAGCAGGCTTTTCTTCATAGCTTATTTGCTTAAAAAACTTTATGATGGGACTAGAGAGATGGCTCAGCAGTTAAAAACACTGACTGCTCTTCCAGAGGTTCTGAGTTCAATTCCCAGAAACCACATGGTGGCTCACGACCATCCTCAGCCGGGCATGGTGGCGCACACTTTTAATCCCAGCACTCGGGAGGCAGAGGCAGGTGGATTTCTGAGTTCGAGGCCAGCCTGGTCTACAAAGTGAGTTCCAGGACAACCAGGGCTACACAGAGAAACCCTGTCTCGAAAAAACAAAAAAACAAATAAACAAAAAAAAAACAAACCAAAAAACCCAAACCAAAACAAAACAAAAAAACCCCAAAACACCAAAACCCAAAAAACCCAATCTACAGAGTTGCCAATCACTGGCGTAGGCCCTTGATGCCAGCCAGCACTCAGGAGGCAGAGGCAGGCAGATCTCTGTGAGTTCTAGGTCATCCTGGTCTACAGAGTTCCAGGATGGCCAAAGCTACACAGAGAGCTAGCCTGAAAACAAACAAACAAAAGAATCTATGGAGTCCATGTTGGCATCCATGATCTGAGGAATGTATAGTTAGATATTCAATATGCCAGTTCTTCTGAAAGCCACCCAAGACCAAATGGAAGTGGCTCAGAACGGCCTGTCCATCAAGCATCTGTCTCCATGTGCTGAGAGGTTCCTTTCCTCGGGGAACCTGACCATCCACAGATTCTTGGGTCACAAACAGCAATGGTGCTAATGATTCCATGATTGACAGGTGAGGCTACAAGCCAGACTTTGGGCTCCTCAGACACAAACAACAGGCCAAAGTCCAATTACTTGTTTCTCTTGATTATCACAGGAAAACAAGGTTTGAAAAGTCCAGAGCATGCCAGGCGTGGTGGCGCATGCCTTTTATCCCAGCACTCGGGAGGCAGAGGCCAGCAGATTTCTGAGCTCGAGGCCAGCCTGGTCTACAAAGTGAGTTTCAGGACAGCCAGGACTACACAGAGAGACCCTGTCTCGAAAATAACAAAAACAAACAAATAAACAAAACAAAAAAACAAAAAGAAAAAAAGAAAAAGAAAGTCCAGAGCAAGATGAATATACTTAAAAGGCAGACATTCTTCACAGCGGTTCCTGATCATTCTCACATTAGTGGAAACAGACTTTAGCAACCACATACAGAGAGGAGCACCCAGGGCTCAGAGATCAAGGCCTGAATCACTTTATCACCAGAAGAACACTGGACAAATGAGAGGCATCGCAGTAGTAGAGGCAGACAGCACCCTGTAATGCACACAGCCTACTCTCAGACATTCTGACCACAACCAACTCCTTGTGCCTGGAGGCAGCAGTAACAGCAAGCCAGGAGAGCGAGCATGGCGCATACCTATTGAGCTCGCGGATGGCTCGAAGTCGGCGAATGTAGCGACGACAACTAGGCAGAATAGAGAGGTGATGAGCATGCAGGGTGAGAAAGAAACATTCCGTAGGGAATTTTGGCTCAGAAAATGGAGGCTGATCACCATCTACAAAGAAAAGGAAACAAACAAACAAACATGAATCCTTCAGTTACGAGCCTAGAATATTTCTGTGTGCATGTGTATGTGTGTCTGTCTGTCTGTCTTTGAGGACATGGTATGTGTGTATGGTGTGCATGTGTGTGTCTGTGTATGAGGACACGGTGTGTGTGCGCGTGTTTCTGGAGACATGGCTTTGCAGACGTGAGGCCGGAGCTTGTGCCTTTAGACACCTCACTTTTAAGACAGGGTATATCACTGAGCATAGACATCATGAGCTCGAGGCTAGACCGGGGATAATACAAGGTCATCCTGTCTCCTTTCCCCCAGGGTTGGCATGACAGATGCATACACCCATATGTAGCTTTTATGAGGTCTGAGGAAGCTGAGCCCAGGAACTCATGCTCGCCTGACGGTGCTTTACTGACCCAGTAAGCCATCTCCCCAGGCCAGGACATTTCATTTTGTGTTGTTTTGAGACAGGATCCTCTCTATGAACCTCTGGCTGTCCTGGACAAGAGAGATCTGCCTGCCTCTGCCTCTCAGTGCTGGGATTAAAGCATATACTACTAAGACCAGCCTCCAATAATATTTTTTTAAATTACTAACTTATGTGATATTGCAAGAGAAATAAACTCCTCCTGCTTTAGTTAATGTCCCATATCGTCTTATCTGACTAAATGTCGGCATAGATCAATCTTTTTTAATGTGTCTTTCTGGTATACTCTATAAAACCATCTTCATTTCCCAAGCTGAACATGTTACTTCAATCTGAAATAATTAGTGCATATTAATAAATTATGGCCATTTTCCTACATGTTTGTGTTTTTGATCTTCTAGGAAGAACTATTTACGAAGCCATCAATGTTGCAAGTAGAGGCGGAAAACTGGAATCATGGAGAGGGTTCCATTATATAGTGGCTTTTAATTAGGACATAACTGGGCTCATAGGGAGAGTTCACACTTGTGTACAACTGTGGTGGTCGGAGCACTTCATCATTCTTTGTGTTAGAACAAATAATCCCATGAACGTCTATGAAATACACCTGAGCTGCCACTACTCATGGCTATCCTGATGTGCTAAAGAGCATCAGGCTGTTTCTCCTGCATGACTGCACCCTTAACCAGCTGCACTGCTGCAAGGGCAAGGTCTTGATGCTTAGGAGATAAGGCAGGAGTCTAAGAACTTGAAGTTAGCCTAGGCAACACAGGGAAGGAGTCCTCAACTCATAAGCTACTGAGCCCTGGGCCACTGCTGCTCTAATAACTGTCCTCCGTGTGCCTCCTTCCCCTCTGCAATAGTATTACAATTTCTATTCAAGTATTGCTGAATTCTACTTTAAAGCGAGGAAATAAATCATTAAAAGGCATCTACTTCTTTCTTTTCTTGGTCTTAGAAGGCAGGGTCTTGCTGTGTAGCCCACGCTGACCTTGGACTCATGATTCTTTTCTCTCAGTCTCCTAAGTGCTGGGGCTATCCGCATGCACTAACAAAGGCTGAGCACTAAATAATTACTTTTTAGAAGGTATACATTTGATCATTGCATTTCCATTTTCAGGTAAGTAGGAATTCATTCTATTCCACACATAAGCAAGATTATTGTTATCACACCTTAAAATAGTCATAGTTTCAACTGTCAAAATGTAACACAAAATCTATATAATATAAAGTTGCTGTTATTGGGCTGGAGAGCTGGCTCAGCGGTTAAGAGCACTGGCTGCTCTCCTAGAGGTCCTGAGTTCAAATCCCAGCAACCACATGGTAGCTCACAACCATCTGTAATGGGATCTTCTGGCACACAGTTGTACATGCAGATCGGGCACTCATATATGTGAAATAAATGAGTCTTTTTAAAAAGTTGCTGTTATTATTTCTTTCTTCACTTTCACACCCATCTATTCTATGAAGCTGTGTTGAGTACTTCGAGGATGAATTTTTACTCTGCTAATTTTAACTATGTATCTCTCTCTCTCAGAGCCACGAGGATGAGAGGGCCAGGCCCACGTCACTCACAGAGTTCTGTCAGCCACTCATTCACATCCTCCATCGTTGCATTTATCCGTGTCTCATCATTCGGGAGAGTGATCCGACATCTCGGGTGGAATATGTAAGTGGGGTCAACTGTTTCTAACTTGATTTTTGTACTTAGCTGCTGCAGGACCCAAAGGAGATTCAGCATAAACCCGTCTGTAGACACCAACCGATCATCTGCCTGTGACATAAGACGTGAAGCAATTGAAACAATTGTTAGGCACACATTTCACAAATCTATGAAAGCACATTCAAATGTAACCAGGCCCTAAAGCCAGTGACAGGACATGTGGCTACCACTGTCAATCAGCTAGCAGGTGCCAGCCCAGCAAGGTTCTACCTATCCATCATCACAGACTCACTGACCTCTGTAATAACCCATAGTCCATACACTATAATTCACATTTTAGAGAAGAACTTCATGTCAGTAAGTAAAACACAGCAACTGTAGCTTCCTTTTTCTTTCTTATTTCTCAAGAACAATGAGCTGTCCTTCGCCCCCATGGCAGCTTTCCCATCTTACACAGTGAGCACAGCCCTGTCTGAATGACAGAGGTTCAGGGATCACGACACACTCAGAACGATTCTAATGGTCTACACGTAAAAGACTCACAAATTAGCGGTCACTCTTAAACCCACTTAGCAAATGAAGAAACTGAGGCACAGAGAAGTAACTATCAGATATGGCCAACTTACAGACTACATGTGGCAAAAGCCAGCTGTAAATGTGGCCCAATGTAAAACTATAGACTTACACAGAACATGATGGGATTTTTGCACATGACCTCTTCTGACTGTGTATTCTTGGCTGTTGAGTTATGGGTGACACTACCATGTGACTATGTCAACAGATGACATACCAGAATACTATTGAGTTTCAAAAGACACTGGGATTTTGCCATTCTCCATACTTTTATTCTTTTGCTTCCAAGATCTTATTACTCTAAACAGCCTACAGTTTTAATTTTCCCACTGTTACCATGGACACCGGCGTCCTCAAGACTCTTGGTGCTTCGTCAGGTGCTTCCCACCCCACACCTTGTCATTCTGTGGCCCACACACGGTTCCTGCCGTGGATTCTACTAGAGTCCTCGTCGGTAAAATAGACTCAAGAGCATGGTTTCTTTTGTTACCTGCCCATGGCCTCCGAGTCAAAGGAACTGTGTGTGCTGGGCTTGCAATAACGCTGGCTCATTTCTCACCTAACACACGATCACCAGGAGGGCTCTTTTCTCAGCCTTGTAAGGAGCCGCTCTTCAGTCGATGCTGAAGGCTGCTCTGCTGCCTGATCAACAGCCACCCCTGTGCTGCCATTCTGGCATCTTACAAGTATGCCTGAATCCTTCACACTTCCATCAGCGACTACTACTGCCTGGATGCTGTGCTTGCCCGTCTTGTTCTGTGCTGCCTTCCCAACCCCCAGAACGCAGCCTGAGAGGTGCAAAGTCACATCTGCACTGGAGAAACAGCTTTAATGAGTAACTGAAAGCACTTGGGGACTCCTACCTGCATCTGGGCTTTCTTCATGTTGGCATTGACAACGGCCGCCATGTAGCTGAGAGCTGCTTCACGAGTTTCGCCGTTTAACAAAATACTATGTAGAATCTTGAAAAGTTCTTGCTAAATTATTTTCAAAATGAAAAAACAATTGATTTCTTTTTTACTTTAAGAAGAGCCTCCCACTCCCCATCTCTCTCCTTTGTAGGGAACCCAAGTACAGTCAAGAAAAGAAGTGTGTGTGTGTGTGTGTGACACAGAGAGAGAGAGAGAGAGAGAGAGAGAGAGAGAGCGCGCACAGCAGCTTGCAACAGGAAGAATGTTGAGCAGTCAGTGTTAATAACTAGCCTTTGCCTCTTCCCTCACACAACCAGTGTGGCCTCGATTAGCAAGGCACACGGAAGACATAGTAAAAGCTGGAGAGAGCCTGGCCACCAGGCGTGCCAGCCCCCAGCTCAGGTCTGCTCTGTCCCTCTACAAAGTCTGCTCCTTCACCATTTCACTGCACTTTTTCACAAAGGGAGGAACCACTGTTTAATTAACTGGGAAATCATGTTTAAAAGAATCATGTTGGACAGCCTACCTCCTAGAGCACACATAAAGTTTCCTTACTTGGGTATGATGTTCCCAGAGAAGTGGCATAGCTACGTTTCAGTCACTGGGAGACACCTTGCCGGGCACGCCTGAGGTAACAGGCTTGCATTTTATCTCTGCCCAGTGACAGCAGCAACAAGTGCTAAAAGCATCGGGTTGGGGTCGACACGGAGCACTTTGTTTGTAAGCTGTCTGATTTGTATGACACGAATGACCGGCAAGCACTGGACATTGGGTCAGGCCCTTCTTCCCTAGAGAGGCCCTCCCTCCTCTCAACACCTACCCGTCCCAGCTCCAGGTAGTGCTGTAGTGACTGGCTGACCACGCGTGTGTTCTCCAGGGTAATGGCGGGCCCTGAGAAGTATTTCTCAACCACCTTTGCCTGGAAGAGAAGGGGACGCAGGCAATCACAAAGAGCGCAGTGAGCACAGGAATGAGCTGAGTGGCTACGCACTGAGTACTTACATCGTCCTCTGCAAAGACTGAGAAGCTAAAGAAGGCCCCTAAGTAGGAGAGTCTCTGCAGCTCCCGCCCAGAACCAGGGCTTAAGGACTTCGGCAACCACAGGGGTAAAGAGGCGACCTAGACACAGGACAGAGAGAGGGCCAGGTAAGCTGCAGAGGCAGCTGACACAGGAGGAGCTTAGAGAGCAGCACGCAGAGCCACCCAGCACCTGGAGACACAGGGCTCCTTGTAATAGTTCTGACCTCAGATAGAGGGTACTCTCCAACTTCCGTATTTTATAAGATATACGTTTAAACTTTTAGTTATTCTTTCACAATTGTGTGCGTGCGTGTAAGTGTGTGGTCTGATGTATTTCTATTGCACTGTCCTATCCTGTCACTGTCTCCCTCCCACTAAGCCCCTCCTTCCCTCAGGTCCCCATACTCTCATGTGCTGTCTGTGTAGCCTGCTGCATCTGAGACTGCAACAAGGCCACACTGCTATACCACTACTAGAGCAGAGGGCACACTGCTTAGGATGAGGACTCTCCTCAAACCAGGAACTCTGCAATAGGTCAGCAACCTATTCTGATGCTACTCAAAGGCTGTCAATGTCCCACAGCACCTGCTCCTCTAGAAAAACCAGCCCTCGTTGTAGAATATGCTCTATAATAGCAGCGGAACAGAGGAGGGCAGCCCCGCCCACATACAAATGTCTTTCAAGAGAAGTCTTTAGCTGACACTACTTTAAAACTGGCCTTTGCCTGTTGACAGAGGTCATGTGCAGACTCACCCGGTGGGCACTTACCAAATTGCACATAGGGTGTGTCTTCCCAAACTTGGTTTCACAGAGTTCACCCAGTGCCTAGAAACAAGAAGGGAAAGAATCACTGCCATGTCTTCTGTCTCACACTGTGCCATGTATGACAGCAAGGAACAGCTTTCATTCCCACTACAAATGCTGGGCAAAGCTCTCTGTGAGGCCATCAGCCTTAATAGTGTTTCTACTTAGAGATAGGTAGACAGACAGACAGACAGACAGATGATTGATTGATAGATAGACAGACAGACAGATGATAGATAGATAGATAGAAAGAAGACAACGCCCAGGCAGCAGGCACTCACACCTCAGTTGCTCGCTCGCAGACAGCGCCCTGTGGTGTCCTGGTGAACAGCTTTCCAAACACGTGCATTTAGCTTTTAAGACTGAGTTTTCATTTTTATCAATTCACAACACAAGATCAACTGCACAGGCTGTGTGTGCTAATCCCGGGCAGCAACACCCAGAGCTTTACTCGGGACCCCAGACGCTACCTACCAGCCACTGAGCCTTTGGACAGGCTCACAGGTCAGGGATGGACGGAACTGATTCCAAGTTTAAGTTCTCATGGCCCAATGTAGGATATCACATTAATACCTCAGGGAAAGCTGGAGACCATCTCAACACCAAACACCAGGCAGCAAACCGTCCACAACTGGGGAAAAACCCTGAGGCTGGCTGCCACACGCCATCTTTGTGATTTATCGTTATCATCGTGGGTTGGGGTGTGTTTGCATCTGTGTGAGATGTCAGGTGTTTGTCCTTGTGCATGTGTGTGTTTTCTTCTAGATAAGGCTTTGTTATGTTGCCCAGGTTGGCCCAGAACTCTCAGTTCTCCTGCCTTAACCTCTTAAATACTGGGGCTGACACATGCTCAGTAGCATCAGCATAAGAAACAACACCCTAGAGGTCACAGCATAGGACAAAGCCAGTTATCAATCCAACAATAACCCAGTTATTTCTGTGATAGCTCCAACAGTCCTCCTCTATTTGCTGTATTGCCCTCCTCCCCTCCATGCCTTCCTGATGCACCCTCCTTACTGTACCAGCATAGCAGCAGGCCCCAAGTTAAATCCCACCCCCCCACAAAGGATGACTGTGTTCCACCAAGGGCATTTTGTGGATCCTGTCATCACATTCTCGTCACTAAACTAAACCAGATAAGGAGCGCAGCAGTTCCAAGGCTGTGTTGCAGAACAGCGAGGGTGATCAACCAGCGCTGACTAAAGGCATCCCCGCTGAGGCAGCAGCAGCAGATTCCATTTCCTGTGCCCAGCCACACAGTTTGTAACAAACAGCCCCAGAAACATGCTCAAAGTTTTTATTTGTCTACTTTCTTGATTTTTTTGGAAACAGAATCTCACTATATAGCACAGACTTATCTGGACTTTCTCACTAGGAAATCCTGGAATGATCGTCCTCCCTCAGCCTCAACTGCTCAACTATAGTGCACCCGGCTCAAAGTGAGATTTTAGGCAGGATATTGTGCGCCCAGGATAATGTCACACTGTGCAGATCAAAGAGACCCTGAGCTCCTGCTCCTCCTGCTCCGACTCTGTGCGAGGATCAAGGTGAACCCAGACACCTGGCTTTTGTTCTTGCCTTTGTTTAAGTGGACATTCTGTAGCCCAGGCTGGCCTTCAACCCATGACTTTCTCGTCTCAGATCTCCAACACTGGGCGACCGTGAACTACCACACTCAGTTCAGCTTCACCTCATTCCCAACATTATTATGAACTTCTCCTTGTTACTGCTATGATAGTCTTGTTTTTCCATTTGTTTTGAGACAGGGTTTCTGTGTGTAGCCCTCACTGTCCTTGGAACTAGTTCTATAGACCAGGATGGCCTTGATTCAGAGATCCGCCAGTCTCTGCCTCCCAAGTGATGGGGTTAAAGGTGTGTACCACCACTGCCCGTTTGTCTTGATTTTCTAACAGTAGCCCTTCTGTTACCTATCTGACCGTCTGTCACAGATTAACTGTGAGGATGTTTTGTGATGGTGTGACTTTTACCCTGAATTACGAATATCCTAAGGGAAGAGAGCTTGCTTTACAAGCGCCTAGGGGGTACAGGGCACATCCCCAATATTATAAGTGATCCACATAATGGAATTAAATGAAAAGAATTACTAAAGGAACAAACATAGTTTCAATTTTTTATGGCCTCATTCTATACAAAGTTGTACCTATATGTAAGTCATATAGTGAGTGAGTTCCATGGTTTTGTATTTTTTCTATTATAATCCTGTAACAAAAATACCAGAAGACATTCATCTCTCAAAATTTCAAAGCAGCAAATGTCAGATAGAAAAGAGCCTCCCTCTCATTTGTTGCTGTTTGGAAAGGTTTTTTGTTTTGTTTTCCCCAGATAGGGCCTCTCTACAGAGCTCTGGCTGTTCTGGAACAGTTCTAGCCCATGTTGGCCTCGAACTCACAGTGATCAGGTACACCCGCCTCTGCCTGCCAAGTGATGGGATGAAAGTCATGGACCACGATGCCTCTTGTATGGACAGCAGTGTTTCATAACAGTTGAGTCCTCGGTGAGAATCTGGCTAAAGACTCTTATTATAGTCTACGGTTGTTCTGAGCACCACGGGGCACCAGGCACATCTACTTGGAAACAAAGACCACGGATGAGATGTGTGGCCTCAATGGCAGGCAGGCTACAGACACCCCGAGATTTATGTGGGTTTAGTCCTCCTGCTTGCCAGGCAAGCACTTTAGCTACTAAATCGACTCCTTAACCTGTATTAACAGGCTATTAAATTTTTAAAAAATTATTCACTTAGTGTGCATTTATGTGTGTGTGTGTGTGTGCGTGTGCACATGCACATGTACAGACAGGCGCACACATGCCAAAGCCCCTATCTAGATGTCAAAATAAAACTGCTCAGCAGTTGGTTAGTGCCCTGCACCAGGTTTTGGGGCAGAATCTCCTTTTTCTACTACTGTGCTTTGCTGCTCCAAGCCAGCTAAGCCCACAAGCTTGCAGCCAAGTATCTTGTACCAGCCTCTTATCTTACCCTAGCTATCCTGTGACTACAGATAGTAGGCAGCACACCTGTCTTTTAATGTTGATTCCCAGAAAGCAAACTCAGGTCACAGGGTTGTGTGGCAAGGATTTTAACCTGCTGGGTCATCTCTCTGGCTCAGTCGGGCATGGCAGCACACAGCAGTCATCTTAGCACTCTGGAGAATGATGGAGGTTCATGACTACACGGTCAGCCTGCACTGCACAGGAAGATACTGAAATGATCTGTTGGGGATTTTTTAAAGATTTACTTTATTTTTATTTTGTGTGTGCCGGGTACATGCCTCCTGAGTGCTCGGCAGCACCTGTGAAGGCAGAAGAGGGAAATCCTCTGGAGCTGGAGTTCCAGGCTATGCTGCAAACCACACTCCAGCCATGCAGAAGAGCATCATACACTCCTGACTGCTAAGCTGTCTTCCCAGCCCCAATCCTCTGTTGCATCTCCATTTATTATTACTGTATGTGTGTCTGGGGAAAGGGGGAGTAGAGTATGTATGTGGGATCTCTCATCTTGACGTGGGGGGTTCCAGTTGTCAGGCTTGAACAGAAAGCAATTAGTAACTCAAGAGCAAGCTATCTCATTATGCTTGATGTTTAAATCCCAAGTATGGTTTGCTTGTTGTTCTGAAAACCAGCAAGATGCCTCTGACAGTCATCCTTTGTGCTGGCTCCCCAGAATAGCAAGGCACATTCCCACAGTGCCTCACTCGATGCTGTCTAGGACTGGCAGTAGCGGAGTATGGAAAGCTGCCAATACACTAGGGTGGCTCAGGACACAGTCACACAAGTGTCTGGCCTACAGCAGGGTCTCAGGTTTTACATCTGAAGGTGAGAGTGATCTACACGTGTAATCTCAGCACTCGAGAGGAGGGCGCAGGGCCATGAGCTAATGCAAACACGAGACTGTCAGAAAGAAAGAAAGAAAGAAAGAAAGAAAGAAAGAAAGAAAGAAAGAAAGAAAGAAAGAAAGAAAGAAAGAAAGAAAGAGGAAAGGAAAGGAAAAGAAAAGGAAAAACAAGGTTAAACATAGATCTGATAAAAAAAAATATGCTTTTACCATGAGGGGATTATTTATATATCAATTAAAAAGGAAAGATTAAGCTTTTACCATGAGGGGGTACTTAAAGTAGTCGCTATCCAAGGAGCACTCTTTGGCAGCAAGCGCCAGGCCTTGTAAAATGGGGATAAAGATCTGTAAGAAAGAGAACCACAAAAGTTAGGTGTGAGAAAAGTTAGCAGGCAGGCTCTTTAGACGACTACCAGTCTGTAGTCCACACACTCGTACTCTCCCCTGCCCCCTGAGACAAACTGGTTTTCCCCATCCATATAAACAACTCTACAACTCTTTGGTGTGGCTGGTCCACCAGGACGACTGTCCAAGCAGCAGCAGAGCCCAGCTGTGCAGGGAAGAGCGAGGGCTGAGCATTAGCAGCACTCTGGCAGGGCCCACGGCCTGTAGGGCGCAGACAGGGCGGCTGAGGGCGTGGGGGGTCCTGCTGCACACCTCAGCACTCCCACTTGCCCTGTCCCCACAGTGTTGCTGGCAACACCCATGATCTGCATGGAAATCACACTAAGTGTTCCACTTTCTCCTCGAATCCACCAACACTTAAGAAATTGTTTCCCTCTGTTGCATTCAACTAACTGAGAACAAGGAGACAGCTGATGAATGTTCAAACTGAAAATTTTATTTTTAGTAAGAATGTCTTGCTAACACAGTCACCTGACCAGGAAATTGAAGGGTAGTCAGACACACAAGGCTGGCACTGATTTGGTGACAGTGGCCAAGCCCTGCTGCTCAGCACAGCTCACCCTCAAACTTCACAGTGCCTTCTCATTGAGCCACATAATTAGGAGTGGGCTAGCATCTAAGACTAACACCATCACGGGGAGAAGGTACACAGCAGCCACCAACGTGAACCACAGCTGTAAAGGGTGCGTAGTATAAACCCACAAGAAACCTGCACCAATCCCTCAGGCCACAAAGCTCATCCCATCCCAGGGAAGTTTCAGCACAGGAGAAGACATGGGATAGAAAGATAGCGCACACCTGCGCAGAGCCCAGCCAGGTTATCAGAACAGCGCTGGAAGAGATCATTCTGGTCTCTGTAACTCAAGTAATCAGGGTGGATGTTATTTGTGCTTTCTTAAGCAATCTGAAAACACTCAACACGGGCAAGAGATGCCAGAACCGCAATCAAGAAGGCAAAAGTTCTACAGTCACACAGATAAACGCCATTAACTGTCCATCCAAATAATATTTAAAATTTATTCTTTTTAGTAGAGTTATCCTCATATGTAAGTAAGAGTTTAATTGATAATTGATAATAAACAGGCAAAATATGAATAAGTATAAATTGTTATCATCAAGGATTCTATTTTTAAAATTTAATTTTACTGTGTTCATATAATATGTTGTATAAGTAGGCATGTGTGCATATGAATGTGAGATCGGAGGGCAACTATTAGGTGCCTTCCCTTGTGGGTTCAGGAACCAAACTCAAGCCGTCAGGCTTACAAAGCAAGCACTTCTACGTAGAGACAGCTTGCCTGCCTAGGCACCATATTGTTGTTGTGACCTGCATATTAAAAGTCACTCTTTTGCCGGGCGTGGTGGCGCACGCCTTTAATCCCAGCACTTGGGAGGCAGAGGCAGGCGGATTTCTGAGTTCGAGGCCAGCCTGGTCTACAAAGTGAGTTCCAGGACAGCCAAGGCTATACAGAAAAACCCTGTCTCGAAAAACCAAAAAAAAAAAAAAAAAAAGTCACTCTTTTATTTCCAAGGAAGAGCCTCCCAGGTGAGATAGAAGCTTCAACGACTTATCTCCAGCCCTTACATTAAGTTGCTGTTTATTTCTGTTTGTTCATTTGGAAACATCACTCAAACATTAAAGGAAGTAGAATTTCCAGTCAAGGATTTAGCCACGTCATAGTTGGTGCACCCGTTAGGTAAAAGGTAAGATGTGGTCTGGGGTCTCCAGGTCCCTTTCCTTCCCCATTCTCTCCAAAGAAACCTCAAACACAGGAAAGACAACAGCATTCACGCCAGCCAGCCCGAGAGAGCACCAGCTTTCCGTGACTCAGAGACCTATCTATGCTGCCTGCTGCCGCTGAGTTCATGCCATGTCCTTTACAAAGCCACCTGAGGTCACTTTATTATGGTCTCAGCATGAGTTTATCAATAAAATAAGCACAAAATGTCCCTTCAGCTGATTTTTGACCTGATTTTAAAGTTACTCTGGGTTCTTCATTGCTGGCGTGTATGAAAAAAGAAAATTCTTCTAATTAAGGGTCATCACCCCCAAAGGCTGCCTCACTTAACTCTCCTGAGACAATGACTTTTTCCCACACGAGTTTACGGATTCGCCTAAAGATGAGGAGCTCAGGTGCTGCCTTGCCGTTCCCGTGTCCACAAGACACCACTAAAGACCGAGGCCAACCAACTGCAGCATAGAACCGCTTTACAGAGAATTTTTCTTCTTGATTCCTGAATTGTTCTTCCTTCCTTCCTCCCCCCCACCCCCATGAGATAAGGTCTAGCCTGGAACTTAACCATATAGACCAGGCTGGTTTCAAACCCACAGAGACTTACGTGCCTCTGACTGGCGAGTGCTGGGATCACAGGCCTGGACTGCGCTTTTGCAAACACGTAAGAACTGGAAGGTCTTTAAACCAAGAGTCATGAGTATACTAGACAGAAACCAAGGTGACGGCATGCTGCCAGCTGCCGCACCCACACTGAGATCGAGGACCTTCTTATTTATTTCCTTTTTAGCACATATTACTTATGATGGGTTTCATGACGGCCTTTTTGTACATGCACATAAATGCACTTTTATCACCCTCACCCCATCACATGCCGGCGTCTCCTTCCCACTCCATTCATCCTCTTCTTCCTCTTAACTTCAGGCCCTCATCACCTCTTTCTTCCCCTCCCTTCCTTTCCCACCTTACCAGTGGCTTTATCACTCAAGAAGGTATCTATCTTTCCAGCCTGCAGCCCCTACTAACTTCATGGGAGAGGTGGGGTTCATGAGTCTCTCCCCTACCCCATGACGTGGTGTATCTTCACAGCAGAGAGGCACTTAGCTAAAAGCTGGAGCATACCTGCTTGAACACCTCTTCATCCTGGTGAGTGGTCCTCACCAGCTCTTGAATGAAGCCGTACGGGAGATTCCTGCAGAGCATGTACGGCACGAGGAAGGATGGCTGTTGCAAGGACCTGCAGATGCAGGAAGAGCAAGGGCTGTGATGGGAGCGTGTGGAATGCCATGGCCGCACAGGTCGCCCGTCGTCACGGAAACACAAAACCTACCAAACACGCTGCACAACCATTACTTAGGCAAAGCATGACCTTTCTGACAATGGTGACATCTGGCCTATTAAAGGAGACATCAGTAGAAACTGCAAAGACAACAAGTCTTTCTAAATGAAGCATTAGGGGCTGGGAGGTACGTCACTTGTTTAGCGTACGAAGAGCCCCAGGCCGGATCCTCAGCAATGGAAGATAAATAATAAATGCATTAAAAAATCAATTATGGGTCCAGAGAGACAGCTCAGCAGTAAGAACACTGGCCGTGGTGGCAGAGGACCTGTTTGATTCCCAGCACCCTTGTGGTGGCTCACAACGGTTCGTAAATCCAGTTCCAGGAGATCTCAACACGTTTTTCTGACCTGTAAGAGCACCCACAAGCACACACACAGGCTCATAAGTGAATCTAATTTTGTTAAATTAAAAAAAAAAAAAAATCCTTGTTATGTCTCATCTACATTGAAGAAAAAAAATAGCCATAATCTCTTTCAAATTCCTTTTCTTTTTTTCTGTTACTTGGTTTTGTGGGGATTTTATTGTTGTTTGGTTTGGTTTGGTTTGGTAAGGTTCCTCAATTGGTAGCAGTGGCAGCAGTGTCACATTTAATCTCAGCGCTCAGGAAACAGAGGTAGATCTCTGAGTTCCAGTCCAGCCTGGTCTACATAGCCAGGAAAGCCAGAGCTACACAGTGAAACCTTGTCTCAAAAAATAAGCAAACAAACAAAAAAACAAGGTTTTTCTGGGTAGCCCTGGCTGTCCTGGAACTCACTGGACTAGGATGGCTTTGCATTCAGAGATCTACCTGACTGTACCTTCCAAATGCTGAGATTAAAGGCATGCCCCATTCCATCCAGCTAAGTTAGTTGGATTTTAAAGACAAGGTTTTGCTACAGAGCCCACGAAGGTCAAACTAGTAGTCAGTCCCGCATCAATCTCCCCAGTGCTGTGAGATTACAGACGTGTGGTGCTATACGAACTAATTTTCTTCCATTTTGAAAGATTAAAAAGCATGTGGTTAGAGTACAGGCAATAACCAAAACTAAAAAAAGAAAATCCCATTTTTTCCATTTTTCCTTTAGCTGTTTTTACATGATAGACATGAAATATAGGGCTGGAGAAATGTGATGTCAGCAGTTAAGAGCACTGACGGCTCTTCCAAAGGCCCTGGGTTCAATTCCCAGCAGTGACATGGCAGCAATCGCTGCTAACTCCAGTTACGGGGGGATCCAGTGCCCTCTTCTGGCCTCTATGGCCACCAGGCATGCATGGAATACACAAGTATACAAGCAGAAAAAAACACATACTCATAAATAAAATTTTGTATTGTCTTGTTTTTGTTTTTCAAGACAGGGTTTCTTTGGGTAGCCCTGGATGTCCTGGAACTCGCTGTATAGACCAAGCTGACCTTGAACTCATAGAGTCTACCTGCCTCTGCCTTCTAAGTGCTAGGACTAAAGGCCTCCACCCCTGGCATAAATAAATAAATAAATAAATAAATAAACGAAATATGCAATCTTTTATTAACCTTGGGAGCTATACAAAACTTTCTGAAACAGACAAATTATAGCAAATTATCCCAAATATTTTCCCTACAACTGTACTTTGGTTTATCTTGTTTTTATGAGACAGGGCTCAGTATGAAACAAAGGCGGGTCTGCAACTTCCTATATAGGCCACAATGGCCTTGTGCTGGTGTTGATCCTCCTGCCTCTGACTCCTGAATGCTAGGACTATAGATAATGTCCCTCCTCAGCTGGTCCCCCCTACCCCCATTGTTCTCTAATACCTAATCAATGTGGTAATCAATGTGGAAGCACATGGAATGTGGTTATTTTGTCAAAAACAGACAATAATCCCAAGCACTAGGTATTAAGTTATCGATATTCTGCCTTGGCTCTACATATTTCAAAGTAGAGAGAACTCTTAAAAAGTAAATAACTTCTTTTTTAAAATGTCCCGTACCACTTAGGAAATGAAGAACACATTTTATTTCCACAGTTTCCACGAGGAGGAAGTGCATCTTTACTCCTAAATACCTCGCTATCCTTAGGCGGATGTACGTTTATCGCATGTTGTTCCTGCATGTATGTATGTTTCTGTACCATACCACATGTGTACAGTGTCCAAAGAGGCCAGAAGAGGGCATCAGATGTACTGGAATTGGGGTTACAGATACTACGCCCCATCATGTGGATGCTGGGAATTGAACCCAAGTCCTTGGCAAGAGCAGCCAGTGCCCTTAAGTCTGAGTCATCTCTCCAGCCTGAGCTCTGAGGACTGAGAGACAGTCACAATACAGGACCCAGAGTTCTCAACATGGTATAAAACAACTGGCAGCTGACAGGCACTGAGCGCTGGCCTTCCCTACCCACCCAGAAGCACAGCAACACGAGTGTCGTCCGTCATACCTGGGCTGTGTGAGGGAACCTTGTAGCACTAGTGCGGTGTGGGAGATGCACTGCGAGCGGATGTTGCTCAGAAGCTGGCTGACTGCTGGCTGGCTGCACATCTGAGAAGAGAGACAACAGTCAGCATAAAGAACCAAAAAGGCTAGGAGCAGAGGCATGGCTATGAAATGGCCTGCTTCTCTCACCCTGGGCTCTTAATGGACAAAGTAAGGCAAGTATGCCCACCTGTACCAAGGTTAATCAGAGAAGATGGGCAGCGCCACGGGCACACCCATTCCATTTCCCGTTGGGGGGAGTTATAACACACTCTGAGGCAGAGTCTTTTGTATAGTAGCCCAGGTGGATTTCCATCTAGAGCAATCCTCCTGTCCCAGGCTCCCCGGGTATACCACACCTAGTGTTAGTTTGCTTTTGCTGAGATTAAGAACAACAGTTTCTTTCTTTTTCTTTTTTTTTTAAATGTGATCTTTTTAAAATTTTTAAAGAATTATTTCTTTTATGTATATGAGTACACTGTAGCTGTCTTCAGACACTCCAGAAAAGGGCATCAGATCTCATTACAGATGGTTGTGGGTGCTGGGAATTGAACTCAGGACCTCTGGAAGAGCAGTGGGTGCTCTTAACCGCTGATCTACCTCTCTAGCCCCCAAGGACAACAGTTTCTAACGTCAGTCTGGTATTAGTGAGATGTGAATGAGGAGATATGGAATGAGACAGCGGAAGGTACCGGGTGTGGTGGTGCACACCTCCATCTCAGCTTCCAGATGCAAGTGGAAGCTGAGTTCAAGGCCACCCAGGGCTACACAGAGAGACCCGGTCTGAAAAACAGGGCTGAGGAATGCTACTTCCTTGTCTTAGCATGGTCCTGCAGCTTGTACAACTGCAGCTTCACCTCTGAGGATTATCACTCTCATGCGGGCTGCGGGGACTCACTGGGCAACTGTGAAAATCCAAGTTCATAGACTGTAACAGTTCCTGCAATCCAGGGAATGGATGCTCTGTAATGTCAGTTGTAGGATTATCTCAGGCTCCTAGCAGTATGGTTTCAATATAAATATGTCCCTGGAGGACTTATGTTATAGGCTTGGTTCCTAGCTGATGGGCATTTTTTGAGGGGTAAAGGGGCATCAGAGCTTTGGCTCTAGCTTCAGCAATGCACTGACTGATGATACAGTAGGATTGGCAGGTAAGGCCTCATGAAAGAAAGCAGGTCAATTAGAGTGTGACTGAGCAGTCTAGCTAGCTCATCCCAGGACTTCCTCGGCTTTCCTTTGCTTCTTGGTCACCATGACAACAGCAATTTAGCTGTACCACACCTGTCTACAAAGATGCTCACCATATCCCAGAAACAATGGACTCATTTGGTGATGGATTTAAGGATCTGTGAGCAGAATCCACCTTTCTTGCTTTGAGCTTCCTGGACATTCTGTGCTAGTACTGGAAAACTGACACAATTATCAGCAATTATCAGGACCACGGACATCATGGGCAGACAGAGGAGAGGACAGACTCCAGAGCCCAGGCGCTCCGACTCACAGCGGAGCTCTGGCATAACGTCTACAAGGTGCTGTGGGTTCTCCAGGACTAGATTCCGTTCTCACAGACAGGGCCTAAGCTGCTGGCACACTGGCACCCAACAGCTGCCCCTGCGCAGGGGTCAGCACGGGCATACATAAGCAAGGTTCGCTTTCTCTCTGGGAAATCCGCTCCGCAGTACCTTTGGTGCTTTTTTCTCCTCTATTCCAACTCGGTCAAAGCACTCGATGAGGTAGTTCAGCATGTCCGTCTCTTTGCAGGTTTCAATGGTGAAATGGTCACTGTACGAATCCCAGTTACTTGCTCCACCAGAGGCTCCCAAACTTTGGAGAAGAGAAAACAGATTGACAATGCTTTCCTTCTCAGGACCACTTCTAGAGCACAGCTTTCTAGAGCACAGCTGGCCACTCTGCAGCAGAAAGCCGGTTAGGAGCCTGCACCCACGGTGAAGCACAATTTCCCCATGCAGCCACACTGCAGCTCATGGCTGCTTTGTCTGCGCCCAGGCCAACCAATGATGTCTGAGAAATGCCCTAGCCTGTCAGGGCGACCTGGCCTTGCTGGGGATGCTAACTTACAAATCAGAAGGACTAGAGACTGCTGCTGAGTGTTGAACAGCTGGAGTCACCACAGGTTCATGAGCCAAAACGAGTGGTATCACTTGGGCAGACACACATGGCCAGACAGTGCTATAGTCTCTCACTTTAGGAGAGATGCTCCAAGTGACTACTACGGTACCACTCTCATCCTCAAAATGTCTACACAGATCTGAAGAGACTTCACAGCATCACAACAGGCCAGAGAATGCCAAGTTGGAAGGAGAAATGAATGTGTTTGCTATTGAATTTTCAGGAATTTCAGTGAACAAGGAAAAGCAAATCAGTGAAAACCAAATAAACAAAAGTCTTGCACAAAGAGTAAGCGGACTCAGGGAGTGGTCCCAGCTTCGCTTGTGCCCTGCAAGGAGAACTTCCACTGCACCTGCAGGGGGCGCTGTGGAGCCCTGCTACTACTATAGAATATATATAATAACTATTCCCAGACAAAGGCCAAGCAGCACAATGGTGAGGTCCAAGGATACTGGACAAAGAAGCTGAGGTGAATCTCCAACAAAACGGATGTTCCAGTACCACACTGATTTTTGTGTTTCTGTTTGTACTTAACACAAAAAAATCACGAAGACATGAAGACAAAGGAAGAAGCGGGAAATTCTGAAACAAAGGGGAGAAGTTAGGCAAAAATATCCCCTATGGAAGATGACAGAGATGGGAGACAGCAGGACCTGACGTCTCTCCTTCAACCGCACCCAGACAAAGCACAGGAACTAAGAGACCCAGCTAAGAACTGAGAGAACAATAGGCTACACACTCAGAGAGACACGCGTAACTACATTTGGAAAATGTGTGCTTAGCTCCCCTTGGCATTTGGGGAAACACACACAGCAGACGTGAGAATGGAAGTGGGGTGTGGAGGTGACTCAGTGCACAAGAAACCATGCTGCAAAGCCAAGGCTGTCCCCCAGGGTCTAACAAACCCAAATTACTGTAATCTAACTCCAGTGTGTTAACATTTTTAAAAAGGAAAGAATGAGGCTGAGGGGAAGTCTAGGGAAGGGGCAGGCCTCCGGGCTGCAGAGCACCTCGCCAGACCCAGGACAACAGCAGAGGAGGTGGCCGGGAGACGCTGAGGCAGAGCACGTTCATCCTCACAGCAGCAAGTGTGCCTTACTCACTAAGCCACGCTCTGGAAGGTCCCGACCGGCTGGACAGCAGAAGCAGGAACAGTGTGAAGCGCAGGAGACAGGCAACCAAGAGTGGATACAAACCTACCGCAAGCGTGCTGATAGAGCAGGCCCTGGGAAGCTCTGGGAAAGCCTGCCTGACCCACAGCAGCCTGAGTTTTACCTGGGACTCCCTGATTATGTTCACTGCACAATCCAAAGACTTTGCTAATACAGCCCTGCTCCTATGTGTAATTCACAGCCACTGTCCTTGTAGCAGCTCTCACATAAGTCAGTGAAAACATAACTTGGTGGTTAAAATGAAACTTTTAAACTATTTCCTGATAAGCACACATTCAAACACTTTCTGAAGTTTAACCTTGCCAGCTGCATGGAGTGTGACGTGGCACCCAGATGAGCACGTGACTCGTGCCCGAGGGTATGAAGCACCTGTGGTGTGGGCTCAGGGAGCTGCGGCTCGAGTTACAATCAGCTCTCAGCGCTGCGGCTCGAGTTACAATCAGCTCTCAGCAATACACTGCACTGAACAATCACCACACTCCAAGTGTTCCACTAGAATGTCAAGTGGCAGGTGACCGACCGGTGCACCGGCTTACACCTGTGATCTCTGCACTCAGGCAGAGGGGCAGATGCCTAAGATGACCAAGTATATAGAAGTCTGTCCATCCTCTGCGAGACAACACAAAGAAGGACCTGAGGAAATATCAAGGAGTTTTCAAAGCTAAGAGATGTTTCATGAATCAGACAGCAAGCAATTAGCTGATTTACATCAGAAGGGGGATAAAGGTGAGATGAACCTTTAACCCAACCCTAGAGAAAATCCTAGATCAGATATTCAAAGTACCCAAGGAAATCATGATCCCAGTCTTAAAGGGCCACTCTCATCAACGCCAAGTCAACAGTCAGAGGTCAAAATGACGGCAAAGATTCTCAGCACATTAATCTCGTCAGGAACACAGCCGAGGGGACGTCAGCGGCAGTGGTATGGTCCCCGCTGCTCAGCAGGTGAGGCTGAGGAAGGATAACCACCAGCAGGTCCCCAGCCTCCACACTCATGATACCTGCACCAACTCTGACATCCTAAAATCCTAGAAACGTTTCATATTTAAGTCCCAAGAAGGGACAGGTTAAAAACTTACACCAGCATTTTCTGGTAACCACATCAGCAGTCTGAGTTAATCAGCAGTGTGAGGTGCTTGCTAACCAGGTAACTGCCTCCTAGAACAGGAATGTAACAGAATATCCCAAACAATGAAAACATTCTCAAAAATAACACACACCTCATGCCCTTGGTCCAGACTGAATTACATTTCAAATGTACCAATAACAATCACCTGCGTCTTACAGGGTCCTGCGTGTTTCCTTCTCTAATGGGAATACTCACATTTCCATTTACCTGGAGTGTTCTCTCTACTCGAGCGCATGCGTGCCTGTGAGTGTGCGTGTGTGTCTGTGTGTGCTCACCACTGAGTGCTGTACCCTCAGGAGCTCACTGAATGCGCTGGACATCCTTCTGCCTGCGTTTCCTCGCCAGCACTCAAACCACACCCATGTGACACACTGCCGCACCAAGTTTGTTCTAAGCACATCTATGGGCCAAACCCAGGTTCCCAGGAGTGCACCCCGACTCAGCCATCTCTCAAGCCTCCCATTTACCAAGCTCTTAAGTATAGACCTTGAAATTCTGTATTTTCTCAAGCTAAGGCCCAGAGTTAATCAAGTTCACACCAGCTGATTCACTCTACAAATGTGCACTGGGGACGGCTGTGCTCGCTCTGAGCACCGTTCATAGTCCAGGGACTCTACAATGAATGGCACAGATGAAGGATGTCAGTGAATAAAGGCAGAGACTGGGTGTGGCACAGCACTGGGGAAGTTGCAGGAGTAGGCACGGGACTGTTACGTCCCTCGGTTTCCAACGTTGACACACTACGGTCAGACGCTAGCCCTTGAGGAGATGACACTGGAGCCCAAGCCTGAGGAAAATAAGTAGCAAACTGCACAGCTCTCTGGGACAAGAAAGGATATGAGTCTTCAGGGCGGTGTGACAAGATAAGCCTTCCCTTACGGACTCTTCCCTGAGACAATTCTCCCCCACCCCCGAGCTGTTTTTTAAAAAAAATTACATTTATTCATTTAATGTGTATTTGTGTATGCATGTGTATGTGACCGTGTGTGTGTGCGTGTGACACAGCACATATATGGAAATAAGAACATTCCCAGAAGTCACTTTTCTCTGTCTCCTTCACTGTGTGTGTGGGTCCTTGGATGGAACTCAGGCTGTCAAGCTGACGCTGTGCAAGCGTAGTGTGTGCTCACAACTGCTGAGCCACTCCCAGCCTCCAAGTCTTTAGTTTTAAGTCTAGATTCTGCATATGAGGGAGAAAGTGTTGTGTGTCTTTCTGGGCCTGGCTTACTTAATAAAATGATCTGTAGGAATTAAAGTCCTTGCACAGCATGAACTCTGATGACCCTCAGACAAGGAGTGTCTTCAAGGCTGTCAGCGTCCAAGCCCTTTCCTGAGAGACAACACTACTATTCCAAAATGATTTCTTTCTTACCTCGGAAAGACTGCTCTGTGGGACTTTTAGCTTTTTAGCTTTCTTTCTTAACATGATCATTCTATTATACAGAAAAATGACTCATTTCCCTGCATCCCACGACTTCACTTAAAGTGCTAGTAAACTTTCCAGCTTTCTGGTTGGGTCCTTTAACATAGATCACAGAGATGGAGAGATGGTTAAAGGTATTTGTTGCTCTCACAGAAGACCAGGTTCGGTTCCCAGCACCCACATGGCTGCTCACAGCCATCTCTAACTCCAGTTCCAACCTATTCTGGCCTCCAAAAGCACCTACATGCTTCTAAGTGCACACACACACACACCCAGGCACAGAAACATAAAATAATACAGTTTTAAATAGCTACAGAATCAGGCTGAGGAAATGGTTCAGAGATAAAGTACACCAGCTGCTCTTCCAGAGAACCCAAGTTCAATTCCCAGCACTGTCGTGTTAGCAACTATTAACAATTGTCTGTAAATCTAGTCCCCAAGGGTCCATGAGTGCCAGCCACCAATGTGATACAGAGACACAAACGCAGACAAGGCAACCCTACACATAGAATAAATAAGAGAAACCTTAAAGAGGAGGAGGAGAAAGCTATAGAAGGACATCTCCTGTACATAGAGATAATTTGACTTCGGGGAACAGTGGTGGCCACGCCTTTAATCCCAGCATTGAGCAGGCAGAGGCAGGTGGATCTCTGAGTTCAAGACCAGCCTGGTCTACAGAAGGAGTTCCAGGAAACCCTGTCTCAAAAAAAAAAAACAAAAACAAAAGATAATCTGACTTCTTTCTTATTCACAGCCTGTTTGTTTCTCTGTTACTGCTCTGATTGCTCTGGCTAACAATCCCAATACCAAGTTACAGGACATCCTCAGATATATAAATTTATCCCACCGATAAATCAAAACATGCTCTCACAGATGTCTGCTGTGTGAAATGGAGTCACATGGGATTTTACAAGCACAAAAAAAGACTCCACTCAAAAAAAATAATAAGTTCTTTTGCTAGCTCTTGCTGTCCTGACTTCCATGTATCCTCAAGCTCTCGATTTGTTTAGTGTTATGTCCTGCTACCATCTTCATACACTTTATCTGGAGTCTAATCGTAATCTCCAATAGACAAGCCAGATATCTCATTTCAGTGTAGCCAAAGAAGCTGGAGCCAACTGATAAAAATGTAACCTTGTAACTGAGCCTAAAACTCTGGCCAAGCCACACAAAGAACCCGAGCAGCAGAGATGAAACACAAAGACCACAGCGTCCTCCCGCCGCTCCAGCCCAAGTCCCACCGCAGAGAGCACACAGGCGATGCTGGACAAGCACCGATCCACAGTCACACCGCAGCCACTGAATAAGCACAGAACCTGAAGCTCAGGCACGGCTGGACACAGGGAATCTACAAAGAGACGTGTCAGTAAAAGCAGGACGTGATCTGCTAAAGAACTAAACAAAACATTCCGCTCACAGACAGCTCAAACCAAAACAAATGAAGCATTTTACCACGTATGGAAGCCACTCCTAGGGATGTCTGCTGTGTGAGCGGTCGTCACACAGACGTTACAGGCACAAGAAAGACACAGTTGCCTTTGGTAATATTTGCTTGGGAAAAGGTAATAAAATATTCAACCTAATATAAACATCTATCTTTTGGGGTCAATAGTCACCTTGCATCAACATTCTTCTCTCTCTCCAGGAGCTGCCAAACTTAATGATGCGCACCTAGCTCCTGCTGCAGGCTCTATACTTCTAGCCTGGAGTTATTTGTACTGGGCACAAACACAAACTGGGTGGGTCCAGAGGGAAATTCAGTTGAAGACGTAGAAACAAAGGGTCATTAAATTTGTGTGCCCCAAATCATCTAGAAATGCAGTTTTTAACCCAGTTTTCGGAGTGGGGGGCATTCAGTGGCCCCAGAAACAAAAGGCCACTGCTCAATTGAAACTCAAGAGATGCTCAGGGAGACTCAAGGTCAGATGTAAAAAGAGAATCCCAGTTACAATGGACTGCGTGATGTGGAAGAAATGGCCACACACACCCAAACCACAGTGCTATTCTTCAGTACCTACAATCTAAACAACCACACTCAGGAACACACTGGCGATGAGCAGTGGAGGCCCCTCATCTCCTCCTAGCAGGGGAGCTTAAGACTGAATGGGGGTTCAGCTCTCTCCAGGCATGTGACCGATGACGCAGATATGCTGAATTACCAGTTGAATGAATTGTCTATGTGTCGCTTCTTCCCAGGGTAAGGTCCTCTCACTTCAGTGCACGCTTGCTAGCCTTCCTCACTTAACACTACCCTGTCTGGACTCAAAGCAGAGAGCTCTCAGCAGTGCTCGCTAACGTTAGTCCCTAAGCACCTGAAGCACATGCAGGGGCAAGACTCCATTCTGCCGGTACCTGGACCCAAACTGGACATAAGAAAAATCATCATCACCACCTCCTTCATCCAACTCCTCCTCATCTTCTTCTTCATCATCATCACTACTGTCCCCAGAAAGTTCGAGGAAGAGGAAGGAGAAAGGGCTGTCGGACATACTACCACAACAAAAGCAAAAAAGGTCATCAGGGACAGAGGATAGAGGGAACAGGAGGAAGCTGCTGCTGCAGGCTGTCATTTAAAGTAAATGTCACACTCGGAAGCTGTACGCACCGACATGCAGAAACACAACGTCCTGAGTTACAGAAACACCCAGGGACATTTGAAAAAGGAGGCCACCAGATTCCTGGGCTGCTGCTGCCGCTTTCTGAGAGACTGGAACTACATGCAATCAGACGTCAAGACAGAAACGCATAACTCGCAGAAAGAGCAGACACCGGCCCAGTCCAAAAAAAGGCATCCTGTGAGCCCCATTTCTCAAAACACTGCCCAGAGTCTCCGAGGAAGGACTCGTGGACTAGATCTCAGAAGAAGGTGGAGTGCTTGGTTTTTGTGTGCAGATGACAGGAGGAGTGACGATAGGGGGAGGAGGGGAATCTTCACTTCCTCGTGGACAAAAGGCTGCCAGAATCATGGAGGTAGGCGCATGCCTACCACAGCTAGCGATCGAGCGATACAGGTTAATAACCCAGCGACTTCCAGAATTCAACTGAGGTCAGTGTCACACAGCAGTTCTTTCCAAACCGTGTTAATCTCCTCTCCCTGCACTGCAAACACACACGCAGCTCTCCTGCAAATAAATACCTAGGAGAGATCCGCAGGGAGGAGGGACGTCTGCTGGCGGCACTGGGCGAGGCAGCTGGGAAGGCAGGGACCCTGCTGCGGGGCCTCAGTCTGGAGGAGCTGGCAGGTACGGCCCGGGGACTACTTGCGTGGGAAGGGAAGCCTGGGGAGTTAGCCAGAATGGAGGAGCGTGGGGTGGGGCAAGGTGAAGACGCCCATGGGTGCGTGACAGTGTAGGGCCGATACCTCGGGGACGAGGGCTGGCTTCCAGCAGCAATTCCAGAAGCTGTGCTGTGAGGGCTGAGGGGTGGGGAAGGCACAGCCGCCTGTGGGGCTACACCATGGGGGCTGAGGGGTGGGGAAGGCACAGCCGCCTGTGGGGCTACACCATGGGGGCTGAGGGACTGGGAAGGCACAGCCGCCTGCAGGGCTACACCATGGGGGCTGAGGGGTGGGGAAGGCACAGCCGCCTGTGGGGCTACACCATGGGGGCTGAGGGACTGGGAAGGCACAGCCGCCTGCAGGGCTACACCATGGGGGCTGAGGGACTGGCTGAGGGACTGGGAAGGCACAGCAGCCTGCAGGGCTACACCATGGGGGCTGAGGGACTGGGAAGGCGCAACCCCCTGCGAGGGTACACCATGGGGGCTGAGGGACTGGGAAGGCACAGCCGCCTGCAGGGCTACACCATGGGGGCTGAGGGACTGGGAAGGCAGAACCCCCGGCGGGGCTGGGTGGGAAGGTGAGGCAAAGGATGGGCTGAGCACTGGCAAAAAACTCCATAAACTGGCAGAGGGGGCTGGGCTCGTTTCATAGAGGCTGAGTTAGTTGAGAGACCGAGGGAAGGAAAAAAAAAAATCAAAGAAAAACTTGAGATAACTAAAATGGGTGTCAGTTTTTAAAGGATAGCACATTTATACTACACACTCTAGGAATTTAAGTAGATAAGCATTTGAAAAATGACCAGACTCTGATCACTACATTCATGTAGGTGACCCTTTCAAAGAATACCGTAGCACATACAGCCACGTGTGTCTAAAATTTAACCAACAACCTAACCACAGAATGCTAAGAAATCCAACTAAGGAATGGTAAAGTCACATCCAATGGCCACACCCCCTTTCCCCTCTCTCCTCCCACATGTCTGAGACACAGTTCAGCCTTGTGAACTCGAACTCAACGGCCACAGCTGTTTTACTACCAGTGAGACAGCAGAGAACCACAGCACTGACCTGGACAACGAGCTGGTGCTGAAGGAGCCCATGTTGCAGAACATAGGGCTTGTTCCTGAACTGGAGCCAGTGTTCAGCATGAGATTGCGGTCTGGTGACCGAGCTGCCGTGGCGATGGGCTGGGATGTGGCTGTCAGACTGGCAAATGGATTTTCATCTCGTGTCTGAGTTGACATCATCAGTACTTCCATTAAAATCTGGCCAATCAGATCCTTAAAATCAGAGAACACTGTTGGGAAGGCAGAGTGAAAAGCAGGTTATTCATAGGTCCTCATTTATACCGTCCTAATAAGCCAAAGAGCCAGGCTGATTCTGATTCTGTGTGCTGGGATCCTGGATTGGATTCTCAACAGTGAAAGGATTTTAGCTGAAACCCAAAAAAGCTCTGGTGTGGTTCCCAGTAATTTTTTTTCTAAAAATCATTTTGTATTTATTTGTGTCTGTGTGTGTGTGCACAGCACCATGCAGAAGAGGACAACTTTCAAGAGACCCCCATCTACCCACACGGGTTCTTCCAAGAGACCCCCATCCACCCACACGGGTTCTTCCAAGAGACCCCCATCCACCCACACGGGTTCTTCCAAGAGACCCCCATCCACCCACACGGGTTCTTCCAAGAGACCCCCATCCACCCACACGGGTTCTTCCAAGAGACCCCCATCCACCCACACGGGTTCTTTCAAGAGACCTCCATCCACCCACACGGGTTCTTGGGGATGGCACTCAGGCCACCAGGCTGAGGAGACGTCGCACTGGCTCAGTGCACAGTCCCGTCCGAGTCTGGGCACACACACTCTACTGTACAGACTGCTACATGAGAGGACACTGAGGGAAGCATATGCATGAGCTCTCGGGACGGCCTCCAATCATTTTCTATAAATATAAAACTATCCCAAAATTAAATCTTATTGAAATCAAGTTAGAGTGCAGTCAGGGAGCTACTGTTGATAAATGTTAACTGTAGAAGGAGCCAGTCGCTACCAGAACTGCCCTTATCATATACACCATACCACATGCCGCTGAGCTAGTGGTTCTCAGCCAGCACACACTTTACAGAGTCCAAGGCTCCACACTGAGCCACCCTCTGGTTTTTGAAGCAGATTCTACACTCTAGCTCCTTTCTCATTTTTTGCAGATCCTAGTTGATCACTGTTGATCTTTGGACACATTCTGGATATCACTGAACCAAAGCCCTATTCTGTGGCAGTTGCATCTGGTTAGAGAATGTGTTAGTCAGGGCTCCTATTCCTGCACAAACATCATGACAAGAAGCAAGTTGGGGAGGAAAGGGTTTATTCAGCTTACACTTCCATACTGCTGTTCATCACCAAGGAAGTCAGGACTGGAACTCAAGCAGGTCAGGAAGCAGGAGCTGATGCAGAGGCCATGGAGGGATGTTACTTACTGGCTTGCTTCCCCTGGCTTGCTCAGCTTGCTTTCTTATAGAACCCAGGACTACCAGCCCAGGGATGGCACCACCCACAATGGGCTGGGCCCTCTCCCCACTTGATCATTAATTGAGAAAATGGCTTACAGCTGGATCTCATGGAGGCATTTCCTCAAGGGAGGCTCTGTTCTCTGTGACAACTCCTGCTTGTGTCAAGTCAACACAAACCCAGCCTGCACAGAGCACTAAAGATTACCACTGATGTGTACAAGGCGTTATGAGATGTGAGATCCTTAAGAGCTGACAGCCAGAGTATCCAGTGGCAAGTCTTTAAAACCTAAGGCTGCTCAGCTCTTCACAACTACAAGTACTAAGAGGCTATCCCATCAGAAACCGACCCACCTTCCAGGAACACAGAAATTTCACTCCCTCGCAGAAGACAGGCCAAATAAAACGTAACAGTAACCACGCTAACAGCGATTGCTTCAGTGAAAACACATCTTATACAAAACACCTTCCTAAATACATCCATGAGCAGAGAGTCACAAAAACTGCATTATATGCCAGTGTAAATCAAAGCACAAAGCCTGCAGCACACTGACTACCCCTGCTGCAAGCAATTAAAGAAACAGAAAGCCACAGTGCTCAATAAGGCTGTCTTACAAAGCATTTGATTATTTTAAGTATAGTTCAGCACAGCTGACCTCCTAAAACAGAGCCCTAGGACAACAAAGTATAATCATTTTCCAGTTTGCTGAGTAATGTGATAAAAAGATCCCACTCGACTGTCTGCAAATCACCTGGGAAGCATTCAGATCCTAGAAGATGAAGGACATGCAGAAAGAAGCTCGCTGCACTACAGATGCAAGCGGGCAGCTGAGTCTTGGGGCCCACTCAGCACGCTTCTACCCTACAGGAGCTGATGCCTTCTCAAAGAGTCTTCTACCATAAAGGAAAACTTCCTGCCCCAGACAGGGAAAACCATTCACTTATTTAGTTTTCTTCTGTAAAATCACCTATCAGGGCTGGAGAGATGGCTCAGCAGTTACAAAAGCTTGCTGCTCTTCCACAGGACCCCACCTTGGTCCCCAGCGCCCACACTGGGTGCCTCACAACCCTGTGTAACTCCAACTCCTGGGAGGGATCTAACGCTCTCTTCTAGCCTCCAGAGGTACCTGAGCATACATACATGCACCATACACACAGCACACACACATACATAAAGACAAATTTAAAAATCACTTAGCAATACTATCAGGGAAGAAAGTGACCACACATCTGTGTCCCCACCAGAAGCAGCCCCGTAACAGGAACTGCAGTCCCACAGCAAGAGGACAGAGACCCACACGGAACTGCAGTCCCACAGCAAGAGGACAGAGACCCACACGGCCTCACATCCCGTATGACGTTGCTCTGACAAAGAGTCCCACCTTCTTTTGGGTTCTGTTTAAACTGCGCAGAGAGAGAAGAAAGGAAGATGACATCTCTGTCGCGGTCCTTCCAGGAGACACGGAAGATCTTACAGACCAGCTGTAAGGCCTGCTCTTCAGACACCTCAGGACCTGAAGAAGGCTCCTAGTGGGGAGGATGTGAGAGTTAATCTGTAGTAGAAGACATGCATTAAGACATTTTGTTTTGATCTGATTCATTTATTAACAAGGATATTTTTAAATGCATAAAACCATCTAGCCAGGCAGGTGACACAGTGAACACAAGATCAGCCTGGTCTACACAAACCAAGTCTCAAGCCATGCAGAGTTACATGTGAGATTTTGTGGACAGGGGAAGTAAGTTGCAAAATCAGTGTCCCATGAAGCTGAGGTCCTCATTCATAAAAGTCTGGCCAGAAAAGCAAAGGCGTGGGCGTGCTTCCACCCTCGCTACTAACTGTGCTGTGCTGTACGGAACTCTCAAGCGCCAGGTTCATGTTGTTGGTATATAACCACTTTCCCTCAAGGATATTTTACAAACATTAACATGTCTCACTGATTACATGTCGGATACATTATCACATAAAAGAAACATGAAGAACTCCATGAATAGAGACAACCTGGAGGCTAAGGTCCAACTTCTGTTTTGTTTTTGTTTATTTGAACAGGGTTTCTCTGTGTAGCCCTGGCTGTCCTGGAACTCTCTCTGTAGACCAGACTGGCCTTAAACTCAGAAATCCGCCTGCCTCTGCCTCCCAAGTGCTGGGATTAAAGGCGTGCACCACCCAAACCCAAGCCACCTGAGGTTAGGGAACAAAGCTCAAATGAAAATAAACAGAAAGGCCTCCCTGAGTTTTTACTTGCTGATAGACTTTATATATCCTTGTTTTAATTACTTCAGAATATGCCAAAGATATGATTTACTGTCTTAGTAGAAAAGCCACAAAATTAAGTTTTACTCATGAAAGCACGAACCCAGCCAGTCATGGCAGCCTGTCTTTAATATCCTCACATGTTGAACAGGCACACACATCAGGGAGCAGCCTGGTCTAGACAGGGAGGAGTTCGGGGCTACCCAGGGCTAAACAGGAGGATTCTACCTCAAAAAAAGCCCAACCCACCCGACCAACCTCAAAAACATGCAGCCAAGTCAAGCAGAATGGAGGGAGTTCACTGTACAAAAGGGCCGAGTGCTGCTGCTGCTGCTGCTAAGCAGACTAAAGTTGGACTGTGGGATTTCAGTTCCAGCACCTGAAGCTGACACAGGTGGACGCCAGTTCCAAGCCAGCTCGGACTGACGAGGGACAACTTTCCGGGGAGACTAAGCATTCTTCACAAGGACAAGCCTAGCCACAGACAGACAGACAGACGCTCTGGCTAGGGCAGCCTAGCCGAGCGAGCACTGAGAAACGGAGCGCCCTTCACCATCACTGACCTTGTCACTCAGGCTCCGTTTTTCTCTTCGGTCGTTCTCGTCCACCTCCATATTCTCAATTCCCGAATCCACATCCACCTGGGACATGCTTTAAGTACAGAAGACAAACATGTCTTTCATCTTTTCTAAAACTCCCAGCATCAAGGCTCACTGGTCAGGAAAGCACAGTAACACTGGCTCCCCCCACCCCCTTCTTCCTGTAAGTCTAACAGCTCCTCCCAAGCTGGCAGCACATAAGCGTCCTGTTCGTCTTACGTGCTGCAGTCGTTTTTCCCAAGGTATCATTTCCTTGGGCTCACTTTCAAAAACGAAGAAATCAGCAGAATGGATTTTCAGGACAAGCTATTTTTACACAGTGCAGAACACAAGCGTCTTTACAGCACTGACTGTCCGGCACATGCATTCAGACGACCCCCATGATGACACTTGATGAGAACACTATTCCGCCATGTCTCGTTTTTAAAGATGTGTGGGATTTGCGGCAGTCACTTCTGTCCACAGCAGTCACCTTGTCTCCAGCTGACTTGCTTCTTTCTGGCTTGACATACAAGTCAGAACCCACGGCCCTTACACTTCTGACTCTGGTGGCTTTCGGCCTGTAGAGTATGTAAAGTTCTATACTTTTCATTAGATCAAGGTTGCTGGCTGCATTGCTTAATCTGTATGCTTAGTCACCTTCTTCCTCTCCCTGATGTATTTCTGGCTAAGAGAGACATGTCTGAATCCCTCTAGGATGGTTTTAGGTATGGCAATTTGCTGCCGAGCGCTCTGTCAGCCTTCGCTTGTGTGATATGCTGATGGCAGATTACTAAGTGTGTACATATTTGCAACAGGCATAGCTACTGATAAACTCAACATCATCCTAGAATCCTTCTAACCACTGGAATTGGGTTAGAAGATAATAGTAGTCTGTGGGTCAGAGGATCCACAGCAGTCCATGGGCTCCCTTCACTCAGTTCACTCACTCAATACTATGAAACCGAAAGTTAATCAACAACTCAGAGTTGTGAAGTGCATGCTACTGAGCGGCAGGGTGAAGTCCTGGACCCTGCTCCACTCGGCCAGGTGGGAGTCCTCGCTTTGCCTGGCTTATCTGCACGGTACATGCTATCTGCTCATTGGTCATATGGTAGCTTGGTTACCAAACTACTTGACTTCAAGTATCTCTAACTTTACTCAACAGTGGCCCCTAAGGCCAAGAGTGGTGACACTGAGGAAGCACTAAGGCCTAACATAAGGAGGGAGCTATTTCTGGCACTACAAGGTAGGGCTCCAGGATGAGACACTGTTGTTGTTGTTATTTTCAATAATAAAGAATTAGGCCAGGCAGTGGTGGTGCACGCCTTTAAGCCCAGCACTTGGGAGGCAAAGGCAGGCGGATTTCTGAGCTTGAGGCCAGCCTGGTCTACAGAGTGAGTTCTAGGACAGCCAGGGCTACACAGAGAAACCCTGTCTTGGAAAAAAATAAAAACAAACAAACAAAAAAAGAATCTTGCGGGTACTTGCTGTAATTACAATTCTCTACTATGGATGGCTATTCAGTATCTCAACACAATCTGAGGTCTGTGGCTTCTGTCAGATCTCACTACTGTTCCACACACTGGCATTATCTGCCATTTATACATGGAGATTTATTCAGATGTATCTCGTGTTCACTATGAGGCCATATTTTTTTTTATTCACTCATACCTTACATCTCATAAAAGACATTTGGAATTAGAGCTCAAGTTCTATGGAAAGACAGCCACCTCTCTAGCTCCTAAGACGCTTGGCGCTAACAAATATCAAAACAATATTTCATTTAGAACAGAAACACCTCAACTTAAGAATGAAGTTTGTATTTAGTGTGATAGGAACATGGCTCTCTGGGTTATCACTTCAGACAGCTGGCTAGAGACTAGAGAGTGAAGACTTCCCTTCCTATAGACAGGGAGCACCAAGTTACCTTTTCTCACAGGAGACACCATCAATATCCATGCTCTGGGAACGGGAGAGGGACTGAGACTGTGTCTCAAGGCTGTTGGAAGGTGAGCTGCTAAGAGAACTGACGCCTTCGCTGCTCTGGCTCCGATGGGCAACTCCTGCACAGGCAAGGCAAAAGAGAGAAAGGCCACGTGACACAATGCAGGCCCAAGAGTGAAGGCAGAGGTTAGCACAGGCGCCCTTAGAATGCTTGCCCATGAGGATCCTGTCAGAAGAACCAGGACTGTTACAAAGAGGTCACGATTTATCACTGTGCATCACCTAAGGTCAGCACTCGAGCTGCACGTGATGCCTGAGAAAACTCACCGCCTCTCCTTCAGCAGGTCCAAATGGAGCCTGAAGCCAGGTCTTTGCTACTTTATGGGGCTTTCCCCCCACCCTTTATCTCCCTGGGGTTTCACCCCCATCACAAGATAGGAGAGAAAGGGGGAGCGAGGGGGAGAGAGAGAGAGATCCCTGAATCCAATTTCTTTTGTTTTATCTAGTAATAAACCGCACTGAACCTCTTTTCCCCACCCCCAAAGACCAACCCCCAAAGCTACCGCTCAGGAGCCCTCACATTTATATACCCCAACAAGTTCCCAGAATTCCAAACATCATACAATCACAGAAACTAGCCACAGCTGGCAAAACCACGCCTCTGCTAGAGCACGGGGCAAATCATAGCTGCTGTAGGCAGCCTGAAGCAATCCACACCTGTGATTCAAATGAAAGCACACTCTTATATTTCTGTGTTTTTTAAAGAAACCACAATCCCAGAATTGTTACTACAGTGCCCATGAACAAATTAGGTTTTGTGACAGTATAGAAAGTTCTTGTTGGGCTGGTGAGATGGCTCAATGGGGAAGAGCACTAACTGCTCTTCCGAAGGTCCTGAGTTCAAATCCCAGCAACCACCCGTAATGAGATCTGACGCCCTCTTCTGGTGCATCCGAAGACAGCTACAGTGTACTTAAATATAAAAATAAATAAATCGCCGGGCGTGGTGGCGCACGCCTTTAATCCCAGCACTCGGGACGCAGAGGCAGGCGGATTTCTGAGTTCGAGGCCAGCCTGGTCTACAGAGTGAGTTCCAGGACAGCCAAGGCTACACAGAGAAACCCTGTCTCGAAAAACCAAAAAAATAAAATAAAATAAAATAAATAAATAAATAAATCTTTAAAAAAAAAAAAAAAGAAAGTTCTTGTTTTCTAAGCTGTCATGAGGGTTGGTGGCTGATGTCTTTACCCATTAAGTTAGCCATTCCACCGACCCAACAGGACAGAAAAACTCTTGAAATGGACTGAAAACGAGATACACTAATGGACTGACAGACAGGAAAAACAAAAAAACAAAACAAGCAAAAAAAAAAAAAAAAACAACCAACAACCCAGTAATAAGTGTTGATGGCAGAATCCAGATGGTGTGGATGTAGGTGTTTGTGGACAGTCTTTCCACTTTGCTACAAAACTGAACTCAGATATGGCCTCACTGCCCCATCTCCTTGTGTACAGATCATGGTTCTGTTGATGGAATGTGTTTGAAGGAAGAAAAAGCTGACCCCGCCATTGTCCCTACAGAACTTATGGTAGCACAAAAACCAGCATCAGGAGGAGGAACAGATTATTTCTCAGAGAACTTTGCTCAATGCCTTTAAAGTTATGTTTGTTACAGAACTTTAAAAATCACCTTAGCCAGGTGTGAGGCATAGGCACCCCGCTCTCTTAAGTTTGAGGCTAGCCTGGTCTACGAAGAGAAACTCTGTTTCAAAACAAATAAACAAAAAAAAAAACAAAAAAAAATCAAAGGATACAAAAAGGTTGCTAGGCAAGCATTTACAGTATTTATTTATCTTTGTTCATAAGAAGGAAAGTGAACTGAGATGCTTAAAAATAAACGAATTACCACTACCAACTGAGATAACTAGTAACTGTGGTAAATTTAACCGTCCTGGCATCATGAGAAAGAAAGCCTGCCTGTCTCCACACTAGGATATCACAAAAGCATACTTACTCCTCCACCATCTTCAAACTCATACCAATTTGTTAAAACTAGTAAAGGACTCACAAAAGGAAACAGCAAGCTAGTCACTCACTATTCCTAACAAGACTCAAATAAAACATATAGGGCATCTCACGCCATCAGAGTTCTGAAATAAGACTTAAAACTCATCCACTCAAGGGCTAGAGAGATGGCTCAGTGGTTAAGAGCACTGACTGCTCTTCCAGAGGTCCTGAGTTCAATTCCCAGCAACCACACGGTGGCTCACAACCCTCTGAAATGGGATCTAATGCCCTCTTCTGGTGTGTATCTGAAGACAGCTACAGTGTAGTCATATACATAAAATAAATCCTTTTAAAAAAAAAAAAGCCAAAACAAAACAACTCAAGAGATATGGACAAAAAAATAAGTAAAAAATAAGGCAGGATTAATTTATCAATCACAGAAAAGGCTACTTCATACAGAGACTGGTTAACAAGGAACTTAACTACATACTTTACTTTTTTTTTTAACCTTATGGGCTGAGCTGTTGTCTCTGTTGGTAAACAGAAAGACCTGACCCCATGTGAAAGCCACCTTCAATGCTAGCCTGGGAAGGCAGAAGGCAGGGAGATAGATGCCTGAGGCCAGTCTAGCTAAAATGGCCAGCTCTAAGTTAGGCAAGAGACACTGTCTCTAAAAAATGAGGTGGACAGAGACTAAGAAGACATTTGGTGTTCATTCTGGCCTTGACTGTGGTGCCCGCGTGCACACTAAACATAGGAACTTTAGTTAAGACGACAGAGCACTTGTACTGGTTTTGTGTGTCAACTTGACACAAGCTGGAGTTATCACAGAGAAAGGAGCCTCCCTTCAGGAAATGCCTCCATGAGATCCAGCTGTAAGGCATTTTCTCAATTAGTGGATGGTGCCATCCCTGGGCTAGTAGTTTTGGACTCTATAAAAAAGCAAGCTGAGCAAGCCAGGGGAAGCAAGCCAGTAAGAAACATCCCTCCATGGCCCTGCATCAGCTCCTGCTTCCTGATCTGCTTGAGTTCTAGTCCTGACTTCCTTTGGTGATGAACAGCAATGTGGACGTCTAATTTTGAATAAACCCTTTCCTCCCTAACTTGCTTCTTGGTCATGATGTTTTGTGCAGAAATACAAACCCTGACTAAGACTATATAATATACAATACATACCACAGTAGGGATGAAGCGCCAGGGCACACTGTAAGAAAGACAGCATTTGAATCCACTTGGTCCTGTGCTTCAAACATCTTCACATCCCGGTTCCCCCACAGTCACATGCGCCCACTGCTTCCCATCTCTACACATCACAATGATCTACCTGCTTTGTAAATCTACCAAGCTCAGTGGCCCCTAGCTTTACTTAGACTGTAAGTTATCAAGACAAAACCCACCAAATGCAACAGCCCATGGCATCCCTCTCTTCTGAAATCACACTGTTATCACTCTTTCCCACTTACTGCTAGAGAAATCACAGTCGATGAAGTAAGCCTCAAAGATTAATGTTTTGTTCCATCCCCCATCTTCCTAAAGCGAGATATTTAAAAAGTTAAAGCCTTGTTGGGTGTGGTGATGCATGCCTTTAATTCTAGGGAGGTATAGGCAGGGAGATCTCTAATTTTGAAAACAGCCTGGTCTACAGAATGAGTTCTAGGACAGCCAGCAAGTTATACACTGAAAAGCCCTATCACAAAAATCAAATTAAAAAAAGTAATTTAGGGCTGGAGAGATGGCTCAGCGGTTAAGAGCACTGACTGCTCTTCCAGAGGTCCTGAGTTCAATTCCCAGCAACCACATGGTAGCTCATAATCACCTACAATGAGATCTAGTTGCCCTCTTCTGGCACTTAGGCATACACACAAGCAGAACACTGTATACATAATGAAATAAATCTCTCTCTTTTTTAAAAAGATTTATTCATTTTGTGTGAGTACACTGTTGCTCTCTTCAGACACACCAGAAGAAGGTATCAGATCCCATTACAGATGGTTGTGAACCCCCATGTGGTTACTGGGAATTGAACTCAAGACCTCTGGAAGAGCAGGCAGTGCTCTTAACCACTGAGCCATCTCTCCAGCCCATGAAATGAATGAGTTTTAAGTCTTATTGAAATGAATCTTTAAAAATTAAAAGAAAAAAAAAATTAGAAGCAGGAAAGGGACTGGAGAGATGGCTCAGTAGTTGAGAGCTCTTCCAGAGGTCCAGGGATCAATTCTCAGAAGTCCCAAGGCAGCTCATAACCTTCTTCAACTCCAGTCCCAGGGGATTCAATGCCCTCTTCTGGCCTCCAGAGGTACCAACCAGCCACGTGGTGCACAGACATGCATGCAAATAAAACACCCATACACAATAGAATATTTTTATAAATGAAAATAGGAGAGGTGGGCGGATCATAAAGATCTCGTCCAGTCATCCATTAGCCTCCTTCTATAGATAAAATCAAAATCTCTGAAGCCATGGATGGTACTGTCTGCTGTAATCCTAGCACTCAGGAGGCACAGGCAAGAGTGTTGAGTTTGAGACACTTAACAAGACCCTTAAAAATCTAAAAGAAAGGAAGGGGCTGAGAGGATGGCTCAGAGGCAAGCACTTGCTGAGTTCAAACTCCTAGCATCTGTACTTAAAGAAGAAAGAGTTGGGCATGATGCTCATGCGTGTTCTAATGGATGGAAAGACGGACTCTCAGGCAGGTGGACATCTGCAAGCTGGTTTCTTCTCCACAAATTTCTAGGTCAGTGGGAGTACATCTCCAAACAAAAAGGAAGATGGTTGCTAAGGCATGACTTCTGAGGCAGCCCTCTTACCACCAGACACATGTACCACACACACACACACACACACACACACACTGCATACACAACATGGACACACAAGTGCACATACACACTACACACACATTCGAGCTCTAATGCACACACGAGTACACACGCGCATGTATGTACACACACACAGGCTGAGAGATATTTTCTAAATTTATGATGTGGCATCAAGCAGGCAATTCTATGAATGCTGTGATTTGTCATTTAAGTTTAGTGTCTCTGTTTATCTGTTCAGTAATGGCACTAAGGAAGAAGGTTCTCTAGCCCCTCTAGTTCTGTTAAAGTGAAAACTGTCATCTGGTGTTCGTGAATGTGCTATCTGTGGACTCATGCACGCGTGTGTGTGCACACATAAAGGAAACACGTTTTCCAGGAACTCCTCCCGTGTTCGGCATCGCTCCTCTGCCTTCACAGAATGTACCTGTGAGGCAGGTACAGGGACGACAGCAGTGCTGTGCAGAGCTGGCCTCAGGTCAGGCTGGGAAGGCTTTGAGCAGAGGAAATGGCAGGACAATGGGACCACTGGTGCAGACACACCATCACTAGCAAGACACTGACACCTGCTCCAAATTCACAAGGGGACGAATGTGACCTAGGAACAAATGTGCAAGCAAAAAGGAAGGTTCCAACCAAGAGAAACCTTCAGGGTGTTTGGGGCTCCCTTGCAGCAGCTCCACCGCAGCTTCTGCCTGGGTCTCTGCCTCTAGCCAATATCTGACTTTTGTTTGTGATTTCATTTTCTCAGACAGACCTCACTACGAAGCCTACATTGGCCACAAACTTATGGAAATCCTCCTGCCTCTGCCTCTCAAGCCCTAGGCTTACAGGCATAAGGCCCAGCTGTATGTTTTTCTTTGCTTATTTGTTTTGGCTATTTCTATTTTATTGGATGGAGCCCAAGGTCTCCTGAATACTAACAAGCTCTTCCACTAATTGCATGCCCAGCTGCAAAGCCAGTTCCTAAACCACACACAAAACTTTCCCTCTCCCAAGCCCGTGCCAAGTGTAAGAGGAAAAGGGATTTTAGTATAAGCAACTGGTAATAGAACAAAAGATTACAACTCTGCCGAAGCCCCTGGTACCATTCTTAGGCAAAGGCAGTGTGCTGATAAGAGTGCCCTTTCCCTTAGCTGAAGTCCCCAAAATGCACAACTAACGTGTTAAAGCCTTCATTGAAGACTCAAAATTAGAGGACACGGGATGGACTTTCCTGCTCTTTCATCAATCACCAAGGCTACTTCTGCACTAAAGGTCTCTGCCTCTGCCTTTCCTATGCACAGCCTTGCTTGCCCACACCATTCTGGACCCTGCTGACCCCACCATCTATCACTGAGGCTCATGGTTGTCGCTAGAGCAGACGAATTCCCTCCTGCTCTCCCTGAGTACTTTATCCCAACACCCGACCCTCAATAAACTGTAAGCACTGAGCTAAGAGCTGGCATGGTTTAAATACACACTAAGTGGGGCTGCACGACTTTACAGCACTTAGCACATCACTGTAACAACCTAGAGACATTAAAATGTGAGATGAAACATGACAAGCAGGTTCAGGGAAGTGAGAGTAACACCTGTAACCAACAGACAGGGATCATCCTGTTTGCCAAGCAGTAATGCTGGGGTGTTGCTGTTGTTGTTGTTGTTTTAAGGTAGCTTTGTGGCCTTTTAGCTCAGCAATGGAAAGACAGAGGCAGGTTATATGAATTTGACGCCATCCCTGTCTACATAGAGTTTCAGAGCAGCCAGGGAAAACACACTGAGAACCTGTCTTTAAAAACAAAACAAAAACATGATAGCTGGGCATATTATGTGTCAGTGTGTATCTGTGTGTGTGTGTGTGTGTGTGTATGTGTATGTGTGTATGTGTGTGTGTGTGTGTGTGTGTGTGTGTGTGTGAGAGAGAGAGAGAGAGAGAGAGAGAGAGAGAGTGTGTGTGTTTGGGGGGGTAGGGGAATCAAGCCAGGGTTTGCAAAGGCTAGGCAAGTGCTCTTCACTTAACTACATCTCTAGCCCAAGGCAGAGTTGAAAACACTCAGTCCTAACCTGGCCCCTGAGGAATGACACTCAGGACTGACCCTTGGCCTCCACACATGTGCACACACAGCAGTCAGCTGTGGTAAGAGCACAGCAAATGTGCACCACGTTTTAAGAGAAAGAAAAGCAGTATTAGTAACTGTCAGTCTCCCGTGAGAAACCCAAATCCACACGAGGCCACGAGGTCATGAGGAACGATCCTACCACATTCACAGCATAACAAAACCCAGTAGCAGTCTCGGAAGTCCCTGTCCTTGCTGAAAGGCCAGTGCAACCTCTCTGTGAGGACAGCTACCTAGCAACCCAGTCAACCTTGCATCAAGGCCTCCCCTGTTACTGATCTTTGTGGCCAGTGATAATTCAAAACAACTTACATAAGCTCCCTCCCTTTACCTGGGCAGCTGCCTTCCTTCCTGTCTCCACACATGACCGACCATGATCCCCTAAGTACTCATGTGCCTACACAAGACCGGATCCCCTGCGATACACAAGCTCCCATACAACCCTCTGGTCATTTCCACATGAACTCACTTCCTTGGAGGTTTCTCTCCCCACTGTTAGCCTTAGAGGAGGAGCTGAGTGAAAATGGTTACCAGCTTCTGGGAATGGTGTATCAGGTCGGACTTTGAGGACCATGGTGGTGAGGGAGAAGTGGGACATCATGGGCTCCACAGAGGTCCATAGGCATCAGCTATGTCTCTGTGCCCATCCCAAGTATTTTGTCCTTTTTTTTTTTTTTTTTTAATTTTAGAAGGAAATGAATGGTTCAGAGATGATAAAACTCTCTTCAGGAGAAACGACAAGGCAGACTTGCTGGCTTCAGGGGGAGGAGTAATCTTCATGAACTTCAATTTGTACTTTGAATCTAACACTTGTGACAAAAACCATTGCTCTCCTCTGTCCAGTGTGAGTCTCGGGACAAGGGGATAAACTCCATGTCAAGGAGCTGAGACAGCACAGTGGTTCTCTCCACTGTTGGGTTTAGGAGAGAGGGGTGAAGAGGGTGTGTGAGGGTGATGTCATTTTTACTCTTTCCATGGGAGTTCCCAGGACTGAACTCAGTCCTTTTCTGAGAAAGGGATGCTAAAAATATTTTGTTAGCTTGATTTGGGTTCTATTTCTTCCTTTTAAAAATCATCTTCATATCTTTATTTATTTATGGATGGAGGAAGCCTACTACACCTACGCATACTCCCCCCCCCAACCCCATGTGAGTAGGGGGGGCAGGACTGAACTCGGGCATAGAGACAAGCGCTTTTATCAGCTGAGCCATCTTGCCAGCCCATAGCTTTTTTTCTTTATTTTATTCTTATTTGAGACAGGGTTGCCCTGGAACTCACTACACAGACCTGACTGGCCTTGAATTCACAGAGATGGACCTGACTGGCCTTGAATTCACAGAGCTAGCCGCAACTGCCTTCCAAGTGCTGGCGTTAAAGGTGTGTGCCATCACACCTGGCAACTCTTCACTTTTAAAATGACAATTGTCATAATTTCTTGAAACACCTTTAAGCTACACAAGCCTGTGCTGTTCTGGTCATTTTCTCTTTGGGACTCATTCACTAATTCACCCCATCTTAGAGCCAATGCCAGGCATGGCGGACACACGAGTGAACACAACAAACACTAATTCCTGAGCCAGACCTAGAGTTTCCACTCCATCAGGGAAGGCAGACAAAACAGGGCACACAAGTACTCAGGTGTACAAGGAACACAATGCTGGAAAGAGCCAAGAGGCATGGCACTGTGTTATATACATTAGACAGTGGCCAAAGACAGCTTTTCTGAGAAAGGGATGCTAAAAATATTTTGTTAGCTTGATTTGGGTTCTATTTCTTCCTTTTAAAAATCATCTTCATATCTTTATTTATTTATGGATAGAGGAAGCCTACTACACCTATGCATACTCCCCCCCCGACCCCGTGTGAGTAGGGGGGGCAGGTCAAGGGGCACCTTATAGAGGTTGCTTCTTTCCTGCCACTCTGTGAGTCGGGGGACTAAGTTTAGGTCATCAGGCTTGACAGTGCGTGTCTTTGCTTGCTAAGCCATCCTGCTGCCCTGATCTTGGTTTTCTAAGGAGGGTTTGTTTGGGTTTTTTGGGGGGGATGGGGGGGCCTCATACACCACAGCATGTCTCTGCCTTCCAAGTGCTGGAGTTAAAGGTGTGTGCCATCATACCCGGCAACTCTTCACTTTTTTTTTAAACAAGTATTTATTTATTATTATATAAGTACACTGTAGCTGTCTTCAAACACACCAGAAGAGGGTATCAGATATTTTTATGGATGGTTGTGAGCCACCATGTGGTTGCTGGGATTTGAACTCAGGACCTTCAGAAGAGCAGTCGGTGCTCTTAACCACTGAACCATCTCTCCAGCCCAACTCACTTTTAAAATGACAATTGTCATAATTTCTTGAAACACCTTTAAGCTACACACCACATACACCACAGCATGTCTCTGGTGGTCAGAGGCTCGTGCTGTGGAATCAGGCCTTTCCTCCCAGTCTTACATGAGTTCTAGAGTGTGACATCATCTCTTCACGTTTGTTCAGAGAGCCCATTTACTTGCTAAGTCATCTCAGCAGCCCCCTAAGCTTGATGTTAAAGGGCTGGGAAAATGGCTCACCGAGCACAGTACTTGCCCCACGTGCATGGGAACTTGAGTTCAGCCCTCCAGCACCCACACAAAAGCTAGGTTAGGTTAGCAAGGCACAGCGGTAATCCCAGTGCTGCAGAGCCAGAGCCAGCAGGATCTCAGGTTACTGTGGCCAGGCGCCTTAGCCAAATCAGCAAGCTGGGCTCAGGAAGGCACGGTCTCATAAAACACGGTAGAGCACAGTCAAAGGGAACCCTGACACCTATTTCTGGCCTCCACACACAGGAATAGGCATATGAACACATATCTGCACACATACCTACACATGGCGTGTGCGCGTGAGAACACACACATATTTATTTTTAAGATTTTAAGGGTGAAATGCTGATGAGAAAGAAAGTAGAAGTCAAATGGGTCATAAGATTATGAGTCTAAAGTTCAGGATGCAGATCTGAGCTGGAAATGTAAACTAAGGAGTTATCAAACTGGAAAGAATACTAAAGCCAGGACACTAGATGAAATCAGTAAGAGAATAAACAGAGAGAGACAAGAGTTTAAACACTGAACGCTGGCATGCTGCCCTAGAGTCACTGAAAAGGAACAGGGAGGACGGGAACCAGGACAAGACTGTTCTGGGAAGCTAAACGGTGTTTCAGAGGTGAGAGGGTGAAGCCACCAAGGGAGGAGACAGAGACTCAGAGCAGAGGTCCCCCTCAAGCTTGCTCAGCTCAGCACAGGGTACAGGGCCAAAGATGGGAGAAGAGGAATTTAGTCCAGAAGGCTTGCAGGAGAGAGAGGGATGGGAGCTGCAGGGGAGAGAGGGGTGGGGGCAGCAGGGGAGAGAGGGGTGAGGGCAGCAGGGGAGAGGGGGTGGGGGCGGCAGGGGAGAGGGGGTGGGAGCAGCAGGAGAGAGAGGGATGGGAGCAGCAGGGGAGAGAGGGGTGGGGGCAGCAGGGGAGAGAGGGGTGAGGGCAGCAGGGGAGAGGGGGTGGGAGCAGCAGGGGAGAGAGGGGTGGGGGCAGCAGGGGAGAGAGGGGTGAGGGCAGCAGGGGAGAGGGGGTGGGAGCAGCAGGGGAGAGAGGGGGTGGGGGCAGCAGGGGAGAGGGGGTGGGGGCAGCAGGGGAGAGGGGGTGGGGGCAGCAGGGGAGAGGGGGTGGGGACAGCAGGGGAAATGGGAAGAAGGGGCTCCTTTTCACAGTCGCCAGCACTGTACAGAGTGCACTGCAAGGTCTAGAATGGTTAACAAGGGTTCACCTGAGGTAGAAGGAAAAGGGAGCTGTGGGAAGTGAGGCTTCGCACGGTGAGAGCAAGTGCAGGCACTGACTGAGGCCTAACAAGAACTGGGCGTGCACACAGGAGCCCGAGAGAAGCGATGACAGAGGCTATACAGGTTCCCTTCCGCATGTGTGTCTGCTCCACACTGAGTGTGTGCATGAGAGCGAGGAGAAGCACACTAGATGGCAGAGAAGGAGAGTGGACAGGGAAGCCGTGAAGTCGCCTGGGTGTGCTGGGCTCTTCCTGAGTTTGTGATCATGGGCTTGAGGGAGATGGACAGACCACATGGCTGTGTGAGCTCCCCTCCAGCCTGGACGAGGGTGGGAGACAAGCGGCAGGCGGGTGAGGAATGGATGGAGCTAGACTGTGACACAGCCAGTAAGAAAAACAGATGGGAGTGGCGCTGCCCTGAACATATTCCAGAGCTGCAGGGATGGACAGCCCCGTCATAGCAAGGAAACGGCATAGCAGTGACCACATTTCCCAAGGAAAGGACAAACTCACCCTGGAATCCTGAACGCTAACTCTATGAGAAAATTGCCACAGCTACTCAAATCATGCCTTTCATAGCTGTCGCTCCCACCAAATGATGCTTTGTTCTGAATCTCTGTTATCACTAACAGAATGATGGGCCGACATTTATCCACGCAGAGGGAAGCCTGCGGAGGGCTAATGACTTAAAGCAACAGATGCTTTTAGCTGACATGAGAAAGAGCACCCAGTACTGGAATCCACAGTCATACATGATTCTTCTATGACATACATGGCGCTCCTAGCTCCTTCTTCATAATTTAACTGTTACGTAGTGATTATGAAATGACCATGTTTAATAGAAAAGTCATGAAGGAAAATATTCCCAGGTACACATGTGAATGGACATCATCATTTCTTAAGAAAGACAACCCTGAACATCATCAATGAGCTCATTTATTTAAAACAACAAAAAAACCCTTTTTACCAGGGTTAAGCAGCTCTCGAGGAGACAGCTACAAAAACCACACAGGCAGAGCTGATTCCTGTGGTGCTAGGGACTGCACCCAGGTCTTCACGCATGCTGGCGAGTGCTCTGCCATCCACAGTACCCTTGATATCCACTCAATTCTAAAAACTTTTGTGCCAATTTATCCCGAAGACAAGAAACCAGGGCCTTGCCATTCGACCATTACTTCACTCTTCCATTTACAGATTACTTTTTGATTGTGTGTGTGTGTGTGTGTGCATGTGTGTGTGTGCGTGTGTGCATGTGTGCATGTGAGTGCGTGCGTGCGTGTGTGTGTGTGGCGCACGCATGTGTGCACTATACACTCAGAAGGTGGTGGTGTGTCTCTTCCTCTCATGTTCTTGAGACAGGACCTCCCACTGAACTAGAACTCACCTATTTGTTAGACTGGCTCGCCAGTGTCCTAGAAGGTCCCTCCCTGTCTCTACCTCCTGAGTGTTAGGGTTACAGGCATGAACTCCTGAACCTGGGTCTCACTCTCGTGCAGGAAGCCCTTTACCCACCATGTTCTCTCCCTAACCCCCAGACAGCATTATGGGAAGGCAGAGCAGTCTTTAGGGGAGCCCATGCCTATAGAGAGGGAGAATGGGGATTGGAGGGAGAAGCATCAGGCAAATTCACAAACTCAGCAGGAGCAACTCAGTCTTCGCCAGACCTGAGCCTGGAGCTGGAGAAGGGGAAGGAGACGGGTTTGCAGAAGTCTTCACTAGTCACTATCAAATGAACAGACAGAAGCAAGACACACCGCAGTGACCTTCAGGCCACTGATTGCTTTAATCAGTGAGGCAACATCGAGATGCTGAGACCAAAGTACAGCTTCCAGGTTGGAGGCTGAGGCTCACCTGCTGCACCTATGGGGGAGGTAGCTGGGGTCATGTTGTGGACATTGAGACCAAGACTCTGGGAGGGGCCTGGGGCTGATGCAGCTATTGGAGGTCCCGGAGGGTTCTCCCTCTGGGGAGATGTAAGCGGGGTGGTCGGCTGGGAGGTCTGTCCACCAGCAAGTCGTGCCAGGCGCCTCCGTCGAATCTACAGAAGAGGAGAGAAAGGACATTCTGTCACTGCCAGCAGAAACACAACCACCTGTAAGAACAATGATGTCAGTGTACTAAAACCATCAAAACCACCTCCAAGCTTAGGAGCCAAAGCCACCTAAAAGGAGTGTGTGCAGGGGCTGGAGAGACGGCTCAGCAGTTAGGAACACTGACTGCTCTTCCAGGGATCCTGAGTTCAATTCCCAACAACCACATGGTGGCTCACAACCATCTGTAAAGGGATCCCATGCCCGCTTCTTGTGTGTCTGAAGACAGCTACAGTGTACTCATATAAATGAAATAAATTTAAAAAGAATGTGTTCAGAAAAGTAACAAGGCAAAGCAAATGTTCTAGGTGTGTGTGTGTGTGTGTGTGTGTGTGTGTGTGTCAGAGGAAACCTCAAATTTAGTCCTCACCATCTGCCTAGTTTAAGCTAGCTCTCTGCTGTTCCCCACTGCATAGGAAACGCTAGCTGCCCATCCATGGGGGGGTTATCGTTAGGTCTCAGCACCCCCACCTCCCTCCCCATATGTCTAGAAATGAGCTTAAAGGCTGCAGGACTTCTGGAGGTTAGAGAAAAGCTAGCATTCCGCAGGAACTTGTGAAACGGGTTTTCTATCCTCAGAAAGAGTCCCTCCTCCCCAGCCTATCAGCCTCCTCACAACCCACGTGATTTGTCTGCCCCACACTCTAGCACTATCTTGCTGCTCTCTGTACTCTGGCTAGGCTCTCTTGCTATCTCCCAACACCCCTCTCCCTGCCCCTACTCCCTTGCTTCCCTAGTGTTGCATACAAATAGCACCAGGGCAATCCAAACACCTTAGGCCTGACCAAGTCCAGTGTGCTTTCTCTTCGCTCTACTCTGGACTCTTCCAGACGCCCTCTTTACTCATAATAAAAGCCTTCCCTAGCACAGAGTCATGTCAGCAGTTTCTTTACTGCACCCCTCCACAGCACTCTCTTCTCTTCCCTTCCAGCCCAGCATAAAAGCACTGAAGACAAAGCACGGTGCCTGGCTCGCTCTCTGTGGGCTCTGGACCTGAGATCCGGTCCTCACACTTAGGTAGCTAGGGCGTTACTCACTGAGCCATGTCCACAGCCCCAAACGGATGCTCTTAGAAGCTGCTGACTTACTCTTAAAACCTATACAGTGATCGGCTCACCAAGATGCTCTATGTCCTTGACTGACACTGCAAATTTCCAGTATGCTCACTACCCAACACACTAAAACCTGTTTTGGTTTTGTGTGTGTGTGTGTGTGTGTGTGTGGTGGTGGCAGGAGCTGTTTGTTCAAGAGAGGGTTTCTCTGTGTAGCATTGTCTGTCCTAGAACTTGCTCTGTAGACCAGGCTGGCCTTGAACTCAAGACATCCACCTGCCTCTGCCTCCAGCGTACTGAGATTAAAGGTGTGTGTCACCACCGCAAACCAAAACCTGGTATTTTAACAAAATGGCATTATGTAGTCGTTTTAGATAGGTAAGATTTAGAGGCTACATGGCTCAGTAGTTAAATGTACTTTGTTCTTACAGAAGACCTAAGTTTGACTTCCAGCAACCATTTCTAACTCCAGTTTCAGGGAATCTGATGCCCTCTTCAAGACTCTGTGGCAACCAGGCACACATGTGGTGCACATACATTTATGCAGGCAGGACAACTCATACACATAAAATAAAAAATAAATCTAAAAAAATTAAAAGAAAAGTCTATTTCATCCAATAGGAGAAAGAAACAAAAGGTACACCAAGACACAAAGTTTATGTTTAAGCTGATTTTTTTTTAATGTGATCAAAATGAAAATATAATCGGCCATTCTCTGAATGCTCCAGTTACCAAGTAATTACAAATAAACATAGGATGGATCACAGCAGCATTTCCTATGTCACGCATGCTCTTTCTCTCTCTCTCTCTCTCCCTCCCTCCCTCCCTCACATGCACACATGCACGCACACATGCACGCACACAGGACCACCACCCTGAGGTTAGACATGTATACCAAGCACTAGATGTGAACAGGCTTCTCAGAAATGAGGCAGCCCCAGACACACACTCCTCCTACCAGGAATAAGTAGGACAAAGCTCCAGCCCCAGCGATTCCTAACAAGGACAGATTCCAGGAAATGGGTGTCCTTCTCACACTGTGCGACACCTGTTCCCTTTACCTTTCTTAGACCAAGGAAATGCCCTGAGTCCTTGCCCCAGAGTGGAGAAGCGTCTCCTCCCGCCTGTGCCTCAGACATGCCAACCAATCACTTCACCTGAAACATGTCACACAGGTCACTATCTCAAGTTTACTTAACCATATTAAATCTTTTGAAGAAAGGATTAGGAGAAGCTAGGGAGATGGCTCAGTTGATAAAGCTCTTGCTCGAGGACCGGAATTCAGATTTCCCACACCTGTCTCCCCCTGCACAGCTGCAAACGTGCCACAGCCACGCAGGCTTTGTCAGGGTGCTGGGCGTCTAAACTCTGCCTGGTCCCTAAACACTCACAGCAAGCGTGTTATCCACCAAGCAATCTCCCAGTCCCGACTTCTTTGTTGCTGTGTTCTGTTTTAATTTCAGCAATAAGACCTGAGCATGGGGCATGTCACACTCTTAGCAAGCACACAGCTCTCAGATGGACAGCTCCAGCTCAAGGTATGATTTTCTTTGAAAATTAAGAGATAAATCTGCATCATGAAATTTAAGTGTGCCAAGTTTTGATGTACGACGGAGCTGGGGAACTGGCTCGGCGGCTGGGAAAGCAGCCTGTGCTTAGATGGGACTTGAATTCGGTTCCCTGCATGCACGATGGATGACTCACAACTGTCTGCAACTCCAGGCCCGAGGGATTCCCCCTCATCGGCCTCCTCTGTCTGACACTGCACACTTGCCAAAAGCACACAAACAAACATCCATAATTAAAAATAAAAATAACTCTTTAAGTTTCCATTGTATCTTATTATTGTGTGCATATGGGTGTTGTGCCCACACGTTACATCCATGTACTACATAACCCACAGAGAGTCCTTAGAGGCCAGAGAGTGATCTGCTGAGACTGTAGCTACAGATCTTCGTGTGGATGCTGGGACTGAACCCAGATCCTCTGGAAGAGATCTACTGACCTTACCACAGAGCTATCGCTCTAACCTGAAATAAAAATAAATGTTCTTTTTAAAAATTTTAAATGACATTACTGAAAACACTTATATAAATACTAATATGAACAGTCCCCATTCTCAAAGATTCCCTGATTTTCTTTAGTGATTCCTGCATATTCTAATTTTCAAACACAGATATCTTCTTATATTTTTGTTACTTTTGCATCTGGCTTTACAACACCAGTATTTTCAGTACTTAGCACTACATTTCTTCAGAGCATACTAACACTGCAGCTTTCTGCCATATCTGCCCACTGCTTTGTAGCCTTGGGTGTTGGCACTGCACTGTGCTTGCTAATGACTTCACTAAAGGGCTGGGCATACCCAAAATCAGGGGTTTGGTTTGGTTTGGTGTCTGAAGACAGGGTCTCACATAGTCAGGCTGACCACACACTCATTATCTAACTAAGGCTGGTCTTGAACTTCTGATCCTATTGTCTCCACTTCCCAAGTTCTGAGAATAAAAGCATGTGTGACCATGTGTCAATATGCGGCTCAAAAAATAAGACATTTTAAGTTGCTGCAGCAACTTAAGACATTTAAGTTGCTGGTGATGATGGAGTACACCTTTAATCCCAGCACATAGGAGGCAGAGACAGACTTATATCTCTGATCTCTGCTGAGTCTGAGGCCAGCCTGGGCTACAGTTCGTTCTAGGATAGCTAGGACTACACAAAGAAACAAAGAGCCCTCACTGCTCCTGGACACTCATGTATGGGGGATTATAACCAGGTATAATTCCAGCTCCAGGGATCCAACAACCTCTTCTGTCCTCAGGAGGACATCTGCCCAGTCCCCCTACACCCCTAACACATGCACACACAGAGAGAGGGAGGGGAGGGAAGGAGAGGGAGGGAGGAAGGAGCCAGTCCCAGCACTCCAAGTATTACTAAATTCCTTTTCTTTACTCACCCTACTTTTTATGGCTGGTTATCTCCTTAAGTTAAACCTAGGTTCTTTTTAAAAGATTTCCTTTTCCATTTGTCACAGATCAAGAATGGAAAAGCATGAAACAGAAACAGCTGTGGCAGTTCCATGGCCATGACTGCACCCCGCCCCAGACCCTGAGCAGGAGCCACATTCTGTCCGTCTCAGGTCACATTTTTAGCTGACACTACAACAGGGTTTCCCCTAATGGCTCTCCTGATGCTGTATGTCCCACCCCCTCCTCCAGATTTACCCACACTAGACTCAGAGCAGGGAAAGCCCCAGGGCAGGGCAGATCAAACTGCTCCTCTTATTTTTAGCTCTTTGTGGGGGTTGGGAGGGTCCACAAAATACTGCTTTAAATTTAATAAAATACAGTCTGCAAAAATCCTTATTTCCAACTAAAATTTTACAAAGTAAACAAATTCCAACACACAGACAGACATCACTTACAACTTTTAGTCTTTAGGATGTTCTCCTAAAGATATTCTATGCATTTTTCAGTCACACAAGACCTCCCAGATCTCAGCAACAACCTACCCCTGCTCCTACAAAGAGGAAGGGGATGGGACAGGGACAACGGATAGATAGTAATCTTTCTACTTACAATGTCACTTCTGGAGGCTCTTGGTGATCCTGACACAAAGGAGTAAGTGAATAATTTAACTAAGGCAGCCCTCCACTTCCTGTGGGCCAGACGCAGCTCTGCAGCCCATGGGTAAGCTCAGTTGACAACCCAGGGATCCGCACACTCCACTACCATTTTACAAGTGAGGAACCCACCTCCAGTGAAGTGACTTGCTCAGTGACACAGCTCAGGGGACACAGTGCAGGGTTTGAAGCTGGACTGTGACTTCCCACCCATCACCTGTCTCCACACAAGACATTCCTACAGTGACAAGGTGGCACTGCTGCTGACTAGTTTAAGAAGTCAGCTCTGTATAGATTGCTGGTGTCGGACACTGCCTCCACCCTCTGATCAGCAACACTGAACAAACTGACCTCTCTGGTGAGAGGTGCACAGTGGAACACAGAACATCCACCTGGTGTTCTGGGTACAATAGAACAGGAGCATCCTTGTGGCATGTCGATAAGTACCTACTGTGTGCCACAAAGTTGAAGAAGATGTTCCACTTGAGTCCTAATGCCCACCCTCAACGTCCTCTAGATGGACCAGGAAAGGAAAAGCAAAGGGACAGTCAGGACACAAGGTCAGGAGGGCACGGACCCGTGCCTGTGTCACAGCCTCACAGGGAGACCAGCCCAATCCTGTATCTTCACCAGAAATAATACAAAAGTAGGATGTGCTGTGTTCACTTTGATGTCTTTTTTTCTAAGATTTATATTTATTTTTTGTGTGTCTGTGCGAACCTTTCACAAGCATGTATATACAGGTGCTCATGAAGCAGACCTCCGGGGGCCAGGGGTTATACAGGCAGCTGTGAACCCTCTTATCCGGGACTCTGGAATAGCAGTGAGAACTCTTACAGACTAAGCCATCTCTCCTGCCTCACATCCATGGCTTTTAAAACTAAGTGTATTTCTATGCTTTTCAGGTTGTAGAAGCTGAGCTAAAAATCCAGTTGCTACAAGACATGCACCGATTTCCTCTGTACCACACTACTGCTAGTGCAAATCTCTCAAATACTACACCTCTAAAACCTGCAAACACTTGCTGTCACCCTGTTCCACCCCACCTTCCCTCCAAGACCAGGTGACAGGGCCGAAACATAACTAACTCCAAACCCTGCTCCTCTTATTTTTAGCTCTTTGTGGGGGTTGGGAGGGTCCACAAAATACTGCTTTAAATTTAATAACCCGGAAGTGATGTTTGGAACTGCCACGGGCTGCCCACAGCACATGGGGAAGTGAAGCCTCCCCAGGAAGGCTGTGTACACTCATAGAAAACTAATCTCCCTCTTCTGACATGCTCCTGTCCACATAACTGCTCTGCAGCCCACCCTGCTCCTTCTGGTTCTGTCTGGCTTGTTAATATCTCAATGAGACCTTCAGCACCACTGGGCAGTGGCCCAGTCCCCACATCTCTATGGCGACCAAACCTGCAAACAGTTCAGCACAAGCCAAGTATGTCTGTGTACACTAATTTATACGCTGAGAGAAAACGTGAACACATTAGTAGCTGATGATTCAAAGCAATTTATTCAGCCTTCCTGTAAATGTAAAAATCTTCAGATTATAAGGTCGAGAGCTAAGGGCTGGAGAGACGGCTCGCTGGTTAAGAGTACTTGCAGAGGAGGCTGGCTCAGTTCCCAGCACACACATGGTGGCTCACAACCATCTCTTAAGTCGAGTTTCAGGGAACCTGATGCCTACTTCTGATACTGCAGACATGCATACGGTACACATACAAGCATTCTGGCAAATCACTCGTATACATAAAATAAAAATAAATCTGCCAGGCAGTGGTGGCACACGCCTTTAATCCCAGCACTTGGGAGGCAGAGGCAGGTGGATTTCTGAGTTTGAGGCCAGCCTGGTCTTCAGAGTGAGTTCCAGGACAGCCAGGGCTACCCAGAGAAACCCTGTCTCGAAAAACCAAAAACTAAAAATAAATAAGTAAATAAATCTCTTTTATTTTTAAGTTCACAACTGAATTTAGCAGCATACACTACAATAGGAGCATGAGAGTAAGCTCATGGCTAGCTTGTACTACTGACACCATGTTCAAAAAAAAACAGGTAGGGGGAAACTGAGCCTGGCTATACTCTAGCCAAGCTCAGCTGCACACAAGGGACATGAGCTAGGACGTCTGGAAGAAGGCTGGAGTGACATGGAGGTGAGGCAACGAGAGGGCAAGCAAGGCTGTGACAAGGGGAGCGTGACTCAACTCTCTGTTCCTGTGACTCAGCCATCTTTCTGTTCCTGTATTCCTGAAATAACTCCCATCTTTGTTAAGCTCAGTAAGCTACACTATGGCTTACAGTGGTCTGCTTATAAATACTTCCACTCCCCAGGACGCTCAACAATGTGTGGACAGCAGCATCTTGCTTTCTTCACTACTGGGTTTTCAGGATCCAACTCTCTTACACAGTGTCTTAGTGTCGTGTTTCCGTCACTCTCAGGAACAACTGTGAAGACCCAGCACACTGAGCCCCTGAGCTGTGCTCACTGCTGACTGGGTTTCTTTTTCAGAGCAGGTAGAAACCAGCTGGGGTGAGGACGGAGGTCCACTGTCAGAGGCAGGTGGATCTGCAGGAACCCACACTGCTTCCCTGACAGGAAAGACACACAAGTCAGGGCAGGCAGGCTGAGTGAGACACACCCGCTAGCAACACCACCCTGATGCCCTGGACTTGCTCATGAAGGTAAGGAGCAACTGAGATAGACGACCATGGCAGCCACTGTGAGGACGAGCACGAAGGTAGGACAAGACACCAGACTGGCATAAGGACATGGAAGAGAGACGGTCAAGTCCAGTCACATTTAATTAGTGCTACAAAGAACTTGGTCAAAAAACAAAAACAAAAAAACAAAAAAAAAAAAAAAAAAACCTTGGTCATTCTTTGGAATTGAGGCATGAAGAAGTAGTGGAAAGCATAGATTTCAGGCCTGGCTAGCTACATGAGATAAAATTCTGTAAAGCAAGAATGCAAGAGACTTCAAGAGAGCAAGGCAGCCAGGCAGGAGATATAGCCCCGCAGTACCAGCCCCTTGGGAAGCTGAGGTAGAATTGTTGGAGCTCAAAAGTCTCTGGCCAACCAAAACTAAATAAATAACTACGTAAATAAATAAATAATAAAAGGATACTGAGCATAGGAGAAAAATGATTTCAACCTTTGGTGTCTCTAGGCTTCAACACACACAGAGACAGACGCAGAGACAGGCAGACAGGCAGACAGACAGACACACACACACACACACACAAGAATGGAAGGAGCTAGAGGTTAAACTAGGAGTATCTGCAAGAAACTCATATAAATGGGAGGCAATGGAGCCTACCCATACTCCTATCCTTTGGGAGGCTGAGGCAGGAGCATTGCTGAGGTCAGCCTGAGATACAGTAAGACTGTATTAAAAACAGTAAATGAAGAATGGAGAAGAAGGGGACGACGGCAGAGGGGCTTCCAGGAGCGCAGCAGCTAGGCTGACACATGGCTATTGCTGACTGTTTCTAAGTTTACAGTGAGGCTTGGGAACTTTAAAAAGCAAAGTAGAAAGATGTGAAAATCCTGCATTTTTTCCCAGAAGGGAGCATATTTAAAATTGGGACTAAAGAAGGCATGATTTCTCAAAAAAGATGAAAGCCATTAAAAGGAAGCAGGTGAAGCCGGGTGTGGTGGCGCACGCCTTTAATCCCAGCACTTGGGAGGCAGAGGCAAGAGGATTTCTGAGTTCCAGGCCAGCCTGGTCTACAAAGTGAGTTCCATGACAGCCAAGGCTACACAGAGAAACCCTGTCTCAAAAAAAAACAAAAACAAATAAATAAACTTAATGCACAAAAAAAAAAAAAAAAAAAAAAAAAACTGTTTTTTAAAGGCAGCCAAGTACTTTACCCTGGAACAGCGAAGCTGCTGCTCACACACAGGAACTGCCTGGCTGGAAGGTCTAGTCCAGGTTCAAGGGTTATACACTTTTAACTCATTTGGGGAACTTTGCTTTGGGTTTTGGAAAATGGCCCATTGGATAAAGAACTTTGCTGAGCAAGCATAAACACCAGAGTTCTGACCCCAAATCCACATAAAAGCTGTGTGGGTGTGGTGGTCGCCCACAAACCCAGCCCCCAGAAGACGCAGATGCAGATCCTAGGGCAAGCTAGGTAGCAAGACAAGGTAGTGAGCTAAGTTCAGTGGGGACCCCTGATAAGCTCAGTAATCAAAGAGGGTACCCTGTTCCCCGAAAGATGCAAAGGGCAGGGGCTTTTCCAGGCTATTCATCAACACTTGATTTTGGGAAAGAAGCTAGACACACCATGGCATAATGGTCTCATGTTCACCACATGAGGCCCAAAGATCAGGCTCAGATTCTGAGACTTGGGGGAAGCTCCTTCACCACTGATAATCCCACAGGTTCTAGACACTTCTCAGAAGGCACCTGAGCTTGCTGTGGCAGTTTACGCTGTAATCAGAGCACTCAGGAGGCTGAGGCAGGAGGATGCTAAGTTCCAGGACAGTCTGACCTAGATAATGAGGCCCTGTGTTGCACAGATACACGAGGAGGAAACAAAGAGGGGAAGATGTAGAGAAGAAAGGAAAGAAGGGTGAAGGAAGAAACACTTTACCACTCCACCTGAAAACACAGCAGAATCCATAGGCAGGAGTGAGCAAATACTATTCCATCTCCAGTCGGCCGCAACACCAGAGCCCCTCCAGCTGGGTCTAGCCTCAACTTCGGCTGTACCCACACCTACCTGGGTTCCTCTCTGAGACCTGAGTAGTTCCTGATTCAGGAGAAGGTGACAAAGAGCCACTGACCTCGCAGGTACACATCAGAACAGGCTGATATTCTGCTCCATCTGCCAGCTCCTCTTTACTCATCTGCACAGCCCAAGCCCTAGCAGAGCAGGGGCGTGGTCCATTCTTATTCGTCGTACATCCTTGCAACCCTAACAGTATCTCACCCAGAGAGCACTTAGTAAACAGTGAGTGAACAATGCTGAACAAATGAAGGAGTCCCTGAGAAAGACAGGTGACAAGTGTTTCCCAGAGACACACATCACACATGTATCAATATTTTTCAACCCAGAGCTCTCCCCATCTTTCTTTTTTTTTTTTTTTTTAAGATTTATTTATTTATTATATGTAAGTACACTGTAGCTGTCTTCAGACATTCCAGAAGAGGGTGCCAGATCTCGTTGCGGATGGTTGTGAGCCACCATGTGGTTGCTGGGATTTGAACTCTGGACCTTCGGAAGAGCAGTCGGGTGCTCTTACCCACTGAGCCATCTCACCAGCCCCCTCTCCCCATCTTTCTGTCTTTGATCTCTTTGAGGCTCAGATACTACTTTCCTTTAGCTTGGGTTCTGTTAACATTATGCGTGCAGCAGAGCTGCTGTCCTGCGCATCACCGCTGTGAGCTGACTTGAGAAAGCAGAAAGATCCAGAGCCTCCCTCAGGAAGCATTGCAGGGCTGAACAGAGGCTGTTTTAGCTGCACTGCATCCTGGTTTGTTCATTTGGTTGGTTTGGGGTTTACTGTTTGGTTGATTTTTGTTTTCTGACACAGGATCTCACTGTATATCCCTGCTGGCCTGAACTGCTAAGTAGACCAGGCTGCCTGTTAACCTGGAGCCTACCTGCCCACCTCTGTCTCACTAGTGTTGGAATTAAAGCTTAGGCCACCACCCTTGGCTCCTTTGGGGTTTCTGTCTAGTGCTGGGGTTGAACCTAGGGTGTTATGCATTCACAAGAGTCTCCCACTCAAGCTGCACCCTCAGCTCCTTTCCCTTTGGTTTGCTTTTTTCCCTGTGTAGCCCAGGCTAGCCTTGAACGCTCAGTGATCCTTCTGCCTCAACTTCCCCAATATGGGAATTACAAGAAGGTACCACGGTACTCAGCTTAAAAAATGATTCTTAGCCAGGCGTGGTGGCGCACGCCTTGAATCCCAGCACTCGGGAGGCAGAGGCAGGCGGATTTCTGAGTTCGAGGTCAGCCTGGTTTACAAAGTGAGTTCCAGGACAGCCAGGGCTATACAGAGAAACCCTGTCTCCAAAAATAAAATAAAAAAAAGATTCTTACAGCTATAGTTTTGTGTCGACACCAGAAAGATCAGGCTAGACGAGCACCCTGCAGGTGCCACTTGCATCTTTGATCCCACTTAGAGCCAAAGCCAAGCAGAAGGTGCTTCTAACACTGGTCCACAAAACAGACTCAGTAAGTGACAAGCCCCAGGAGAACGGAACAGCACTGTACCGAAGCATAGGGACCTGAGCTTGGCTCCACAGCACCCACCTAAAACCTGGGCACATGGCTCGCATCTGCAATGGGGGAGGGGTGGATAGGCAGATTCCTAGAGCTTGCCAGCCAGCCAATCAAGCCAATTGAGCTCCAGGTTCAGTGAGATCTTATTCATGAAAATGAGAAAGATGGGCAACTGGAGAATACATTAACAGTAACCTCCCCTGGTCTCCAAGAACACAAGTTCCCACAGGTAAGCAAGCATGTACACACACACACACACACACACACACACACACACCATACATATGTGCATATCTAAATATGCATCCAGTTAACAGTGTGTACTAACTGGATTTGTGTGTCAACTTGACATAAGCTGGAGTTATCACAAAGTGTGAGCCTCCCTCGAGGAAACGCCTCCATGAGATCCAGCTGTAAGGCATTTTCTCAATTAGTGATCAAGGGGGAGAGGACTTATTGTGGGTGGTGCCAATCCTGGGCTGGTAGACCTGAGTTCTACAGGAAAGCAGGCTGAGCAAGTCAGGAGAAGCAAGCGAGTAAGCAGCATCCTTCCATGGCTTCTGCATCAGCTCCTGCCTCCAAGTTCCTACCCCATGTGAGTTCCTGCCCTGACTTCCTTTGGTGATGAACAGCAGTGTGGAAGTGTAAGCTGAAGAAACCCTTTCCTCCCCAACTTGCTTCTTGGTCATGCTGCTTGTGCAGGAACAGAAACCCTGATTAAGACACAGAGGTAACATTTAACTGTCTCACCACAAGACCACCACTGTTTCAATCCAAGTATACTTTCCCTGGGGTGGGAGCACTAAGACTGGTGCTCAGCAGGAGTGGTCACTGACTTTAATCACAAAATAACAAAAACAAACAAGTTTCTTTTAGGAGAGCTTATATGTGGTAAAGAAAAATTATTTCTCTTTTAACAGCTTCCTATTTCTCTCATCTCATTCAAAATTTTTAATTGATATTTTTTTCTGAATGTCCATACTGTGTCCCAATATTATGAACAGGGAAACCGTACTGTTCAGTGCACAGAGAGCGTTCCAGCGAATGCTGATGGTGGTCCATGACCGGGACTCCACCCACTTGAGAGGCAGCCTGGGCAGATGGGACGATACCTAAATAACAAAGGCTGATTTTTTCACTTTCTAGTAATTTTTAATTCCTTTCCAGAAATAATTTTCCACATTAGGACATCCATATATTCAAATTTTCTCTGTAAATGTATTTTGCTATTTTTTGAAAATTTAAAATCTGTACATTATTTGTAGCTAACCTAAATACCTGATGGGTTATTTTGCTGTTTTTAAATCTATACATTATTTATAGCTAACTTAATACCTTGTTTACAGATAAAACTTCTATAATAATACTTGGCAGACTGAGGAAGGAGGATCCCAAAGTCAAAGATGTCTTGGGCTTTATATTAAGTTCCTGTCTTAAAAAAACAAGAACTAACAACAACATGAACTAACCAGTACCCCCAGAGCTCCCAGGGACTAACCACCAACCAAAGAGTACAGATGGTAGGACTCATGGCTCCAGCTACATATGCAGCAGAGGATGGCCTAGTCGGTCATCAAGGGTAGGAGAGGCCCTAGGTCCTGTGAAGGCTCTATGCCCCAGTAGGGGAATGCCAGGTACAGAAAGCGGGGAGTGGGTGGGTTGGTGAGCAGGGGAGGTGGTTAAGGGGAGGGGGGATTTCAGAGGGAGACCAGGAAAGGGGTAACATTTGAAATGTAAATAAAGAAAATATCTAGTAAAAAATTACGAAGAAAAAAACCTAACACTGTAAGAGAAAAGTGTTTGTTTATGTACACACACACACAGAGACATATGGGTTATATCAGTATTTTGCCTACCGATGTTTTCTGTGCACTACCTATGTGCCTGGTTCCCTCAGAGGCCAGAATAGGGAGTCAATTTCCTTGAAAACGGAATTGCGTAAGATTGTGAGCCACCATACAGGTTCTAGGAATCAAACCCAAGTTTTCTGCAAGAGCAGTTAGTGCATTTACCGCCAAGTTATCTGGCCCCTGGATAAAACAAACAAACACACACACACACACACACACACGGTTTTTTGTTTTTTATTTATTTATTTATTTATTTTTTTTGGTTTTTCGAGACAGGGTTTCTCTGTATAGCCCTGGCTGTCCTGGAACTCACTTTGTAGACCAGGCTGGCCTCGAACTCAGAAATCCACCTGCCTCTGCCTCCCCAGTGCTGGGATTAAAGGCGTGCGCCACCACGCCCGGCTTGTTTTTTATTTTTTGTTTTTTGTTTTTTCCATTTGTCAAGACAGGGTTTCTCTGTGTAGCTCTGGCTGGCCTGAAATTCTGCTCTATAGAACAGTCTGGCCTTGAACTCAGAGATCCACCTGCTCTGTCTGTCTTCTGAGTGCTGGGATTAAAGGTGTGTATACTATCACTGCTAGGCTGAATTATATTTTTTAAAAACATTTTAGGTAAGTTATGGCCTTATGTATGATTCATATTTCTTGAAAACAAGACTTTATACCATAAATACAAGATCGGGGAATGGAGACACAGCGCTCTTTCAGAAGACTAGTGTTCAATTCCCAGTACTCACATGGCCGGTCACAACCATCTGTAACTCCAGTTCCAGGGATCTGACACCCTCTTCTCGCCACCAAAGGCACCAGGTACACTCACAGTGCACATATATACATGAGGGCAAAACATCCATATAAAATAAATGGGCAATGGTGGTGCACGCCTTTAATCCTAGTACCTGGGAGCCAGAGGCAGGTGGATCTCTGAGTTCATGACCAGCCTAAGTCTACACACAAAGAAACCCTGTTCAAACAACAAAACAAAGAAATGATTTTTTAAAGACATGATCAAAATAGATACTGTGAATGATAAAACACCAAAGTTTTATTAAGATTGGAGAAATAAGATGTACAATCCTGGGCTTAGTAAGGTATCTCCAACCATAATCTTAGTAGTCAGAGAGCTAAGGCAGGAGAGGAGAGGAGGAGGCTGGTGATGTGGCTCGGCAGTAAAGAACTTACTTGCCGTGCAAAGCTCTGGGTTTTATCCTCAGAGCCATAATGATAATAAACGTTACATAAACAGGGTCATTTTGCTTAAAATCACATGATGGCTTTACTTTATACAAAGGGTTTGCTGGACGCTTGGATACGCACCACTGTTATTATTAATTGCATGCAATTCAACCCTGAGGGGAAAATAGTATGTCCCATGGACCCACTGTGCCAGTGCACTGCACAAACCCCAATGCCAGGAGACACCTTACAGTCATCCCATACTTGAGGAAGCCAGGGCTCACCCAATTAGTTGGTACATAGAAAATACAGGTTTATCTGACCCTGAATCACAACTGTAATAAAGGTTTCTTCCAAGCATCCCCTTGACGTACCTAGTGGGCCTTATTGTAGCAACAAAAGGAAAGAAAAATCTACTAACACAAGGTAAAAACTAGGTTACAAAGAGACAACTGTCTTGTTCTGTCCACCCATCTACTCATAAAAACATTTATCATGGACCATTCTGTGCCCAGCCCTGTGCTAGAAAGAGGCTAACAATGAGCATGAGCTGGGAGCCTGTGTTCCAGTGGAGACACACCAGTGAACAGGCCAGTCAAGGCCACAGAGCCTGGATTAAGGATAGGAAACCAATTTTTTTTTTTGTTTTTTGTTTTTTCGAGACAGGGTTTCTCTGTATAGCCTTGGCTGTCCTGGAACTCACTCTGTAGACCAGGCTGGCCTCGAACTCAGAAATCCGCCTGCCTCTGCCTCCCAAGTGCTGGGATTAAAGGCGTGCGCCACCACCACCCGGCTAGGAAACCAATTTTTAAAAAAGACTTATTTCATTTATATGAGTACACTGTAGCTGTTTCCAGACACACCAGAAGAGGGCATCAGATCCCTTTACAGATGGTTGTGAGCCACCATGTGGTTGCTGGGAATTGAACTCAGGACCTCTGGAAGAGCAGAGCCATCTCAGCCTAGAAAACCACTCAGCCATCTCTCCAGCCTAGAAAACCAAATTTTAATGACATGCCTTTTCCTTCTCTCAAGCCCTCCCCCTCAGCTCAACTGTTGCTGCTGCTTGCTGGAATGGTACAGTGAGATGGGGTTACCTGAGCCTCATGATCACATCTTAGGAGCTGGAGAGATGGCTCAGTGGTTAAGAACACTGACTGCTCTTCCAGAGGTCCTGAGTTCAATTCTCAGCAACCACATGGTGGCTCACAACCATCTGTAATGGGATCTGACGCCCTCTTCTGGTGTGTCTGAAGACAGCGACAGTGTACTCATGTAAATAAGGTAAATAAATAAATCTATTAAAAATATATACAAACAGCAGCAGTGCACCGTTTTGTAAAAAAAAAATTAAAAAAGCCTTTCAGACCCAGGCATGATGGTACACACTTTTAGACTGAGGCACCCACCTGAGGGCAGCCTGGGCTCAACCTAAGACAACCCTGCCTCAAAAAACAAAACCAAACACACACCATCTCAGATCTACACCTCTAAGCAATTTCAAAAGAATGACCAGTTTGCCCCAGGAGGACAGAGCTGACACATTTTATCCTCCGTGGCCCATTCTGTGCACCCATGCCGCTCCTGTCCCCACCCATTCCCACCACTCCCACTGAGATGAACTGCTCCACACATCCACAGCAGCTCCTCACATCTACTTAACACACGAGCTCACTGCAGGACCAGGACTCCCTTATCCCTGATCTCAGTATGAGCAACCCTGACTGAGAAGGCATGCAGTAGTACCTATTTGCTGAAATTAAATGGATTAATAATAATCAGATGTCCACCACGTCCATGTTTATCACCAGTCTTATGTTTGTTGTTTTAACAGCCTGCCTAGCTTTCCCCTCCCAAGAGCTTCATCTAGGAGCACGCACCACCCTAAGTTCAGACATGTACTATGCTGGTCTATATACTGAGTTCTGGTTCTCGGCCAACCAAGGCTACATAGTAAAACACTGTCTCAGAAAGCAAGCCGATGATGTCACATTTACTTCCTACCTCAAGGGAAAGGAGAGAAACAGTAAACACTGACTCAAAGCTGCTGGAAACAATAAAGACATTGGTCCTAGTTTAATCTTCTTTTTAATTTTATGTGTCCAGGTGTATCAGGTGCTTACAGAGGCCAGAAGAGGGCATTAGATCCCCTGGAAATGAAATAATACAGGATTATAAGCCACTGTGTAGTTCTTAGAAATTAAACCCCCATCCTCTGGAACTAGTGCTCTTAACCAATGAGCCGTCTCCCCTTAGCCCCATTTTAACTTTTTAAAAAAGACAAAAGTAGTGATGAGAATAGGGGAAAATAAAATGTAAAACCCTACCCTCCAAACCCTCAGTTAAACCCATGGCTCCCATCAATAGCCACAGGTGGCTTCCTAGCTCCCCCACCCATTTTCTTCTGACTTAGGCAACTTGTCCTATTAAGGTCTTGGAATCACTGCGCTGCCAAATCCCAAATCCCATAGTCACCTCTACATCTGTCCCTAAGCACTTGCCATGTAGCTCTGACAACCTGAGTTCAAGCCCACGTAAAGGTGAAAGAAGAGAACTAGTCCACGGATGCTGTGCTGTGGCTCCCCAGGCATGCATACTTAGGCCCGATACTTAGGGAGGGAGTAGAGCCACCTGCATCCCTAGAGCTCACTGCCCAGGCAGCCTAGCCAATCAGTGAGCTCCAGATTCAGAGACACAATCTTTAAAAAAACATGACTTACAAAGGAGACTGAAAGAGACACTGGACCTTGACCTCTGGCCTCCAGAGGCACTTGCACATCTGCACACACCTATAAGAAACACACAGGGGCTGGAGAGATGGCTCAGCAGTTAAGAGCACTGACTGCTCTTCCAGAGGTCCTGAGTTCAATTCCCAGCAACCACATGGTGGCTCACATCCATCTGTAATAGCATCTGATGCCCTCTTCTGGGGTGTCTGAAGACTAGCAGCTACAGTATATATATATATATATATATATATATATATATATATATATATATATATATATATATATATATATAAAATAAATAAAAAGAAACACACAGATAGCGCGCACACACACAAAAGCCAAAGCTATGCTTCGATCTTGCTTAGGCCATTATTATTCTGGACTGTCTGCTCGATCAGCTAATCACCATCATAACTACCATACGGATCTTGGAACCGGAAGTTATATGTATGACCCTGACGTGGGGTCAGCATGGGCACAGATGCAGCAGAACAGAAAGCAGGTGATCCTTATTAAGCTTCAATAAACATCTGGTAAAAATATTGACACCAGAGCCTGTAAAGCAGCTGAACAGGCAGAAGTGCTTGCTCCCACGCTTGTTCCCTGGCTCCCAGAAAGCAGCGGGAAAGAACCAATTCTAGCAAGTGGTCTCTGACCTCCACATGCATGCCATGCCATGCCATGCCATACACCGTGTCCATGTCACCGTAAAAAAACAGCTGACACGCCGACATAGCCTGTAACTGTAGGGCAGCTGCGGGGACGATTCAGATCTAATTATTTCCTGGCTTCACGCCACGGTAAGGAAGTAGTTCCACGCATGAGGCCAATCAGCATTCAAGTATAAAAGGCACTATGATCTGCCTAAGGAATGCCTGTGCACAGGGCAGGTTTACTCAGACCAGGAAAAACCACCTCGTCAGCACTCAAGGGATGGACTCTGGAGAAAACGCCATCTCAGGAAGAGGAGGTGTCTGGGCCAGCTTCAGACTTTGCCCAAGAAAAGAGACAGTAACAAGTGTGCTGGATAGTTTTAGCCATCTGAGAGGAGGGAACCCCAATTCAGAAAATGCGTCCATAAAACTGGGATGGAGGGAAGCCTGTATTGTCTTAATTAGTGATTGATGGGGGAGGGAACAACCCTTTGTGGGGGTCCTGAGTTCTATAAGAAAGCAGGCTGAGCAAGCCAGGAAGAGCTAGGTTCCTTCACTGTTTGAGTTCCTGCCCTGACTTCCATCAGAGATAAATCATTACCTGGAAGTGTAAACTGAAATAAATAAACCCTTCCCTCCCCAAGTTGCTTTGGTCAGGGTATTTCATCAGAACTGAAACCCTAACTAGGACAACCAGGGACAAGGAGGTGCCACCAAAGTACCCAGAAGCAGGGCTGCTGCCTGGGATATCAGGAACCACACCAGGGCAGAAAGCCGGCACTGGTGGCCCTGGTGGGTCCAGAAGGAGTTTGCCCCAAGCGCTACAGTCCATCCTCTTTCAATGGGCAGGTGTCTTTATTTCCGTCACCCTAGCCCTCCCACAACACAGAGGGGAAGGGCAGGAGGGAGAGAACTGGTGTCTTCACCCACCCACGTAAGCGTCCTGGACTCTACAGTTTCCTTGGGTTTTCTTCCTCAGGAGGGTGGGGTTTCAGAAGGGGCTAACCAGGAAGGGTCACTGTCTTCTCTTTCTAACATGAAAACTTTTGGCTGGACAGGCAGTTGCCCAATGACAACTGTTTCTCAGCATTCCCAACAAGTGGCCAAGGCTCTGCGCAGAGAGAGGCAAGCAACCAAAGCTATGTGCAGCCGCATCTAGGCTGTGCGCGACAGAGTATGACCTCCTTCCCACTCCTCTCTAAATGCAGACACACACTGCCATGAGATGAAGCCATATGTTGCCACACCAGCCTTTTGCCTCCTACCCAGACTTAGAATCAACAGCCATCCGGCTTAAGCCTCTGTTAGAACCACCAACCCTGTGACAATCTGAGTCCTCTGGCACCCTCAACTCAACCCCACAGCCATCCTGGTTCCCAAACCACTGACTGACCCACCTTCTCTACCACCAACCCAGCTGCTCCCACGTCGTCTCTCCCTGGTACTCCACAATGCCTCCTAACCTTTCTCTCTGATTTCCTCTTCATAGAGGAGAGAACGGATTCTTCAATAACATAAATCACATGTGTGCTAGCTAGTTTTTGTCAATTTAACACAGCTTAGGGCCATCTGAAAAGTCTCAATTGAGGGGATTGTCCTCAACAGACTGGCTTGTGGTAATGTCTGTAAAAATTTGTCTTGATTGACTATTGATGGAGGAGGGTTCAGCCCACCGTGAGCAGCAGCATACCCTAGGCAGGTGGTCCTGGGCCATGGAAGGTCAGTGAGCAACCCAGAGAGCAAGCCAGTAACTGCTGCTCCTCTATGGATTCCACTCCAGTTCCTGACCTGACTTCTCTCAGTGGTAAAATGTGACGTGAGAGCTGTCAGAGGAAATAAATCCTTCCTTTCCCCCAAGTTACTTTTATCCTATCAATAAAAACCCTGAGGAAGACGACACAATGTAAGCCTCCTACTACATGTATGAGCACAACGAAGACGACACAATGTAAGCCTCCTACTACATGTATGAGCACACAACTTCAAGCCCAGCACTGGGAACGCTCACACGGGGATGGATTCCTGAATTCGGGGCCAGCCTGATGTACATAGCACATTCCAGGCCAGCCATGGTCACATAGTGACACCTGTCTCAAAAAGAAAACAAAAATAAGTATGAGCTGTCTCAGGCTGCAAGCTGCACCAATCTTTTTTATTATCAGCAAGAGAAAAGCAAACAAACAAACTGCGCATGGAACCACAGCAAAGTGCTTTATGATGGGACAGGGACAAGTAGGGCATGGTGGTTTATGCCTACCACCATTTAGGGGCTGAGGCACGAGGATTGCCCTGGGCTCAAGGCCAGGGTGGGATACAGTGAGAGCCCCTGACCTTCAGTTGCAGTCTGGGGACGGAGGCAAGCGGACCTCTGTGAGTCCAAGGTCAGTGGTGAGCTCCAAACAAGCTCAATTCTAAGTTGCCAAGTACAGCACAGCTTCAAGAACCAGATTTCTGCCCTTGTGAACTCTGCTAACACGCTTGGCTGTTGCCTTACAATGAGAAGTTGCTGACAGGACTCCAACCGCAGATACCCACTGCTATTCCCATCCCTCGCTCCATAAAAAAGAACATTTGCTCATGGAGAGGAGGCAGAGCACAGCATGGGTGTTCCCAACCTGTGTGCAGGTGCATACCCCGCTTGGGGGGAGGGGGGGGCAGAAGCCCACCCCTGGGATTCACTTCTGCTGCCTTCGTTTTTGAGACATGGTCTCTCCCTGAACCTCATGTTCCTGGACTCAGCTGACTTGCTGGCTAGCTCTCAAGTCTGGGGGACCAAGCCCTGGTGCCACACCCGCTTTCTCTGCAGGTGCTGGAGACTCTGAACTCCCATGTCGTCAAGTCACCACCATGCCCATGCGGCAGGCACTTTAGCCTCTGGGCCATTCCTCCAACCCAAAGCACATCTGTGTTTTTAAAGGTACTTAAAAGGACGACTATACATAAGAGATTGCTCAAAGGGACATCAACCGGTGTAATCAGATTTGCACATGGGCAGGAAACGGCCATGCCACAAGCCAACGGGTCAACAGCAATTACACCTGCCACAATAAGGAGCATCCCAAGCCCAAATACTGTCATGCGGAAAGGTCGGGAAGGCAGCCCAACCAACAGAGGCCTGGGAGAGCACAGTAAGACTCCAGCTCTCACCACTGTGTCCCTCAGACAGCAAGCCCCAAGGTGGCTGAGTCCCTAGGAACAATCTGTCCCAAAACAGCTCCCTATTGTCCCTTAAATTCTTCTCAAAATTCTGGGCTGGGGAGATGGCTCTGTGATTAAAGTGCTTACTGTAAAGGTATAAGGACCTAAGTTCAGGACCGGGGATGGTAGCACACGCCTTTAATCCCAGCACTCGGGAGGCAGAGGCAGGCGGATTTCTGAGTTCCAGGCCAGCCTGGTCTACAGAGTGAGTTCCAGGACAGCCAGGGCTATACAAAGAAACCCTGTCTCAAAAAACAAAACAAACAAACAAAAAAAAAAAACCAACCAAACAAACAAACAAACAAAAAAAACAACAAGGGGTAGCACTATTTGAGAAGGATTAAGGGGTGTGGCCTTGTTGGAGAAAGTAGAGTGGACTTTGAGGTTTCAAAAAACCCACCCCAGGCCCAGCATCTTATCTTTCTCCCCACTTGACTAAGACAAATGAGAAAGCCTATCTCAAGAACAAGGGTGGCAAGCAAGCAAAAAGCACCTGACATCTACCTATGGTCTTCAGATATGCACACACAGGCACACTCACACACACACACATATACATGCATGTGTACACACACTCACATACACACATGCAGGCACACACCTTTAAGACACCTTCTTCTAAGCCAAGTGTAGTGTCTCATGCCTATAGTCTCAGCTACTCAGGAGGGTGAGGCAAGACGATCCTCCGAGCTCAGGGATTTGAGGCCAGCCTGCAGTATATAACAAGGCCTCACTGGCTCCTCTCAAAAGTCCCAGCTGTGATAACAAGTGACTTGAGTCCCAGCACTCAGAGGGAGAGGCAGGAGGATCTCTGTGAGTCTGAGGCCAGTCTATGGTGTACACAGTAGGCTTGCCAGAGCTACATATTGAGACCTTAGTTAAAAAAAAAAATGGGAGCGGAGGGGGACCAGAGATGACTCAGTGGTTAAAAGCACTTACAGCGCTTATATAATCTCAATACCTACATGATGGCTCACAATCACCTATTAATATCTACACAGGCATACACATAAGTAGAAAAATAAAATAAAAAGCCACCCCTGAAACTGACCCTAGTTTTTCAATTCTTCAGGCTAGATCTCTTCAGACTTTATTTTCCTTTATAGGGTATGGCATCAAGAACGCCTCATGTACCTGCATACTATCTGCTTCCTTTGAGGAAAATGACGCTGCGTGGAAGCAGCTCTCAGTGGTACTGGAATGCAGTCAGCAAACCATCAGCCCACAGAGTTAAATGCCTCAAGGCAGACATGTCACTGGCTCACTACAGATGCCTTCCTGCCTTCTTCAGTATCCAGGGCTATCTGAGGCCTGGACCCTTGGCTATAACAACTGGAGTATAAAAGTCTGCTGGCTTCTGCTGCCCCCCTTCCCTACTCATTATGGGGGTGAGGGTGTTCCCAATGGTGCTTTAGCAAAGGGACTGAGAACTCCACACTTAGGCTCTGGATTGGAATCCAGATCCCACATTAAACTGGCTTATGCCTTGGAGATGGAATGTAGTTCAGCTGGTAAACTGTTTGCCTGTTTACATACCTTTCGGCAAGCTCATTAATTTCTATTAACCTGGGTTTTCCTATCTGTAAAATGGAGAGAATAATAGCAAAGGTGGTAGGGGAATTCAGAGCTTACAACAAAGAAGTCCTTGAGTGTCAGCTCACATCACCATTATCATTGTGTCTTGTCTTTAAGAGGACACAAAAGGACCGACAGGATGGCTCAGCGATTAAAAGCAAACACTGTTCATGCAAAGGGCCTGAGTTTGGCTCCCAGCACCCTCCGCAGAGGCCTCAGGACCATCTGTAACTCCAGGTCCAGGGAAACCTGTCTCTTGTCTCTGAAGGCAATTGCACGGACACCCCCACCCCCAAACACACACACACAGTTAATAAATAAATAAATAAATAAATAAATAGTTGGTGGGAGAAGGTAGAGATGAATTAAGTACAAAGGCCAGGTGAGAATCACCAAGCAAATTCACAGAGTGTGTGTGTCTGTCTGTCTGCCTGCCTGTCTTTGATACAAGTTTCATTGTCTGTCTGTCTGTCTGTCTGTCTGTGATACAAGTTTCACGTACTCCAGGCTGTCTTTGAACTCTTATGTAGCTGAAGATAACCTCAAACTTCTCATCCTCCACTGTCTAACTTCCAAACCTCAGATGCAGGAAAGCATCACCATACCTGATTAAACAGGTCCTGGGGATGGAATCCGGGGCCTCGTGCATGCTAGGTAAGAACTCTACCAACAGAGCTGGACCACCAGACTAACTTACATTTTCAATATCTTGCCTTCTCTAAAATCTGCTCGTGTCCAATCCCAAAATCAGCCCTGCCCTTAACTAGACACCACGGATTTATGTCTCCTTCTCTCCTGCGTCACGGCGATGTTAGAACTGGATTAATTAGTCAAGCATCCAAGCATGGGACATGACAGCACAACCCTGTGGCCCCAGCACTTGGGAAACAAAAGCAGGAGAAATCTGCAAGTTTGAGGCCTACTTGAACTACAGAGTTCTAGGGCAGCCAAACAGCTAGGGCTACCACAGTGAGATCTCATTTCAAACAAAAAAGAGAAAAGATAAGGCAAAAAGACAGACAGACAGAAAAGAACCAGACTGACTTATGCCTCGGTGCTTATTCTCAGTGTGCCCGCTCAACCCCTTCTCACTGTGGAAGGCCTCAATCCACGGACCTCTGTAACAGCAGCAGCCTCCTACTCTGTCCCGCAGTGTGCGCCACCTTCCTCCCAGGCTGCGGATGCTCACAGCCCTGCCAGTCATCCTAAGCCCTAAGTCTCCCTGCAGGGTAGAGGTCAATCTCTCACAGGCAGAGTAGAAACGCCTAACCTTTCAGACAGCTCTCCAAGATCTGACAACAGCCAGTGCCAAAGGCAAACCATCTCCCGTGACCAAGCCCCACGGCCTGGTACTGAGCCCCTTAGTCTCACACCCCGCTCCCAGGACCCTTTTAGCACAGAGCCTTTTCCTGAAGTCTTAAGACCTTGCCCCACGAGGCATCCCCTCTTACGCTTCTGAGTGTCTCACATGTACCTTCACAATAGCACTAGGCACAGCACCTACACTGGACAGTAAGGTAATTCTTATGTTTCACTGTATGGGAGTGAGTGTTCTGCCTGTAGAGGTGTATGTGTACTACATGTGTGCCTGGTGCCCAGGGAAGTCAGAAGAGGGCACAGGTCCCTAGAACTGGAGACACAGTAAGAAAGCAACCTGGGTCCTCTACAAGAGTAAGTGCTTCTAACTGGGAAGCCCTCTCTCCAGCCCCTATGTTATACATTTTAGATTCCTATCACCCAACCTGACCCCCAAACTTATGAGTAAACCATCTGAGGCTGGGGTTGGGAAGAGTTGGTGCAGAAACATCATTACGCATGAGTCAGTCGGTTCCAAGAACAGATCACATCATGAATGAACTCATACAGAATACCACTTGATAGAAAACTCAGCACATCAGAGAGGTCAACATTAGCAGAATATTTATGTAGATGCTGTAATCGATCCATGGACAGCTGTTGAACAGTGAGATGTAATAAAGGCAGCATTGGAATCAGGGGTCCTGAGCTTGAATTCTAACCACGTGACTTCTAAACCAGGTCACTTTTGCCAAGTGTCAGCCTAATGTTTCCTCACCTATAAACTCCACAAACAGTCTTACGTCATCACATTGTTTCACCAAATGAGGTCGACCTTTTTTTTTTTTTTTTTTTTTTTTAAACCACCATGTGGTTGCTGGGATTTGAACTTCAGAACCTTCGGAAGAGCAGTCGGTGCTTTTAACCACTGACCCATCTCTCCAGCCCTGTTTTACCAAATGAAACAATGGCTGCACCACGCCTGCCAAAGTGCAGGCTTCTAAGACTTCATACCTGTTAATCTTTTCCCACTTACAGAATACTGGTCATCTGTAATCCCAGCACTTGGGAAGCTAAGGCAGGAGGATCACAAGTCTAAAATCTACCTGGTATATATAGCCACACCCTATCTCAAAAAAAAAAAAAAAAAAGAGTGGAAGACACTGTATTAAAAATCAATAAGAACCCAAGGTCATATATGCTGCATTTGGGAAGAATACTGAACACTCTTCTAAAACTTTGAGCACACCCCAAGTCCCAGCCAGCGACCTCACAGAAGTAGGTCATAAAAATGTAGAAGAAATAGAGAAAAGGAGCCGGGAAAGGTACAAATCATCTCAAAGCAATTTCCTCAGCACTGCTGAGAAGCAGTTTAAACCACCTGCCCTCCTTACAGCACTGCGTTGGTCCAAGACAACAACACATGAGTAGCTAGCTATAGCATGAATGCAGTGTAAACAATGATGCTGTGGGATGTCACAGCTCTGTTCCGGAAACTCACCATAAAGCACTACGTACATAACACAGCCATGCAGATAAACAACCCTTTCAAATACACAGAAAGAAGTAAAAGAACTCAAGGTGACCCACGAGAGAGGGACCTGGTCTGGTTAAACCAGTTTTTACTGTTCTAGATGGTATTCACATATATTTTCATTTTGTTAAAGTATGAAACTCGGATTTAATCCAAGTTCCTAACTTACAGTGAGGAGAGCACGTCAGTGTGTTTTAAGTCTGAAATGTATCCTTGTAAGACACATGTGTTTTTTATATATATATATATATATATATATATTTTTTTTTTTTTTTTTTTTTTTTCGAGACAGGTTTCTCTGTCCTGGAGCTCACTTTGTAGACCAGGCTGGCCTTGAACTCAGAAATCTGCCTGCCTCTGCCTCCTGAGTGCTGGGATTAACATGCCCGGCGTGTTATATATTTTTTTTAACTAAATCAACATCACCTACAACATCTGTCATATAAGTTTCTACTACCAGAGTAACCAAAAATGGGCACAAACACTTTTGGAAACATCTCAGCTGAGAAATGCACATCTAATTCTGAATTAAGGGAACTGGATTAAAGCTGGGCACACTGGTACACACTCAGGCAGAGGCAGGTAGGGGTCTGTGAGTTGGAACCAGCCAGGGCTACAGTGAGAGTCAAAAAAGAAAAAAAAATGTTTTTAAAGAGATTTTTGTTCTGGCTTCTAATGAGAATAAAATGACCAGTAATTAACTGTACTGCCACTGTGGTCTGGCCAACTAATTTGTTGAAAATACCTTTCTACTAATCCTGCTTTAGTGAATTTAATTTTTCATATACATCTTAGTGTTCTGTTGACCTTGAAAAATTTTTCTTCCACAAAGGTTCTACGTGTTCCTTTTATGGTCACTAAGAGAATCACACCATCTTAAGAACTGAGCAAAATAAAGCGACACCTTCCAGATCGAGGATCTCTGACCAGTCTGTACACTTTAGTGGTTTGAAAAAAAATTAGTGAAGATCAAATCCGTAAAGGCCGCTAAAACAAGAACTATTTACAAACCATAGTACTTTTTAGAAGTAAAGGGCTACAGAAAAACACAGATTGTGTTTCTTTAGAATGAAAGGAAAACGGGAGGATGCTTTTTTAAACTACATAAAACCAAGTATTTTTAAGTTGATCTCCTGATATTTCCTGAAACTACTCAGGGCTTTTCTGATTTAAGATTACACTCCTACTGTAGTTGAGGAAAACCAAGTTAGCTGACTGAAAATTAACAATTCTGACTTCACAACTGAAGTATCACAAGTCACAAGATTGGTTTTTTTTCCCCCTACCTGACCCTTCACCCACGTATGCGCATGCTCCATCCCTGGAGAATTTTAGTGAGTAAATAAACATGAGGAGACCATAGCCAAAAGTGGAGCACGGGCCTCTTCCAATCGACTTGATGACAGATGATGACTACTTTCGTAATACTGCAGAGGAAGCTTACGTGAAGCAAGGGAAGAAATTAAGCCAGCTGGGGTCTCGAAAAGAATGCTTTCAATTTGTAAAACGACGGGAAAAAAAAAAAAAATCAACTGAGGCATAGAAATCCCTAGTTCCCTAACTGCCTCTGCTTTCCTGACAATCCCACACAGTACAACCCAAGTTTGAGGGGGAGGGGTCCTGACAAAAGTAACATAATACCAGAAGTCATTAGGAATCTGTTAAATTAGTGTAATTTAACTGGAATCTTTTTAACTATTAAGGATATACACTTTGTTAATGTTAAATCTCAAGGAATCTGTAACTACCTCTCAAACACAAAGGTACCTTTGATAATTTATTACAATGAAATGGTCACATGTACCTGGGATTTCAAATCCTTCCTTTTAAAACAGCCATTAAACATTATGATTTTATGCAAAAATTGTTCTTTAAAACCCCCGACGACACAGACACACACAATATACCACGATCTAAATCGCGCCCCTCTTTCTCGAACACCCTTTGAAAAAGATTGAACACCTTCAAGATGCTCCTCACCACCCCACCCCCGTCTTCAGACCCTAAAAGAAAGAAAAGCGAGTGGAGTTCCGAATGAAGAAACGAGAGAGAATAAAGGAGAATAAAACGAGAGACCCTCTTGCATTCTCTATCTCTGGAGAATTTTAGTGATCGAGTAAACATACTGAGACGGTAGCCCAAAGTGGAGCCAAGGGCTTCTTACAATACAGCCAACCTGATGATGAATGAATACTTCATCATTATATTTCATTATTCTTGAAAATGCCATGTCCGTTGCCTCCCCAATCCCAAGAGCCCGACACCACCAGGGCAAAATCTGTCCCCATCCAAAGCGCCAAAGAGTTGCCAAGTAATCCTTTCAAGGTGCCCCCCCCCCCCCACGCCCCAGCCTCCTCACCTCGTCAGCGCTCAGCTCCTCCATCGCTTTCCTCTTAATGGTGAAAGGCGTTAGAGAGATCCTTCAGTTCTTGAGACCAGGGCGGGAGCAAAGGAAGAGTGGAAGGTATCTATCGGGCTGTCTGGTCCCCCAATGGGGGAGGTTTCAGAATTGCATAGTCAGAGGTTAAAAACTAAGAACACGAGGCACTGAATCGCCTTGGCTTCGGTCGCTCGCTCGCACCGCCGCAGCCTCCTCCAGCTGCAAGCGCCCAGAGCTGCCGCCTCTGGCCACGGCCACCGCTACGGGGTCCTCTCCAGGCGCCACTGACTCCCCTCAGCTTCCCAGGTTACCCAGGGCGGGCGGCGCGGTCTCCAGCTCCGCTCGTGCCCGCTGCGCGCCGTGTCTTCGTGGCGGTGACGCGGCAGCTGCGTTTTTTCCTCCCGCAGACCCTGCTCGGGGTCCCACCCCTGGGCCCTGGCGGGAACGGCTCCACTGCACACTGGATGCCCCCGAAGCGCGGCGACCCTACAGCAGCCCAGGCAGAGCCCAGCACCGGACTGGGAAGCCCCTCCCCTCTAAAAGCAGGCCAGGCTCGCCCCGCCTCCACGCGAGAACCCCGGTGGGGGGCAGGGGAGGGACGGGACTGGCGAAGCCCTCGCTGGAAGCGTAAATCCTCCTACCCCTCCAACCCTACTCTTACCCCCTCGCCCCACCAAGTATTATTCATCAAAACAACAGGGCGGCCATCTTTGAAAGGGGTCACGTGACCCTCGCCGGGGAGGCGGGGCTTCTCGCTCCGGGATTCGCCAGCCAATAAGCAGCGGGCGTCGCGCCGCCGATTTCCTCTTCGCTTGCATCCTGTCCCCGCCCCCTGCCCCACCCCCTCTCCCCTGAGCGGCGCCAGGCGGGGGGAGGGGCGAGAGGGGCTGCTAAGCGGAGAGGAGGAGGAGGCGGGGCGGGCAGTCACCATGGAGACTGCGCGGAGGCGAGGGGCGCGGTGGGCGGGGCCCAGGTAGAATTGCTGAGGGGAGGATGCGCCAATCCGAATATGGCCCTTCCCGGGCTCTCCTCCGCGCCTTGGGTTTCTGCGGTGCTGGTTTGTTCCCATGTGGATCCTGCTGTGGAGTGACTTGGGAATCCTCCAGGATGCTGCAAGCCTGCTACAGACATTAGGAGAACTGAGGAATCGGAAACACATTTGCTTTCTGCAGGGAGCACTTAGCACCATGCTGCAAATACCTTGTCCCACTCTTTTCCTCCCCCAGGAAAACCCATGGAAGAAAACTAACAGGATCTTACATTAATTTTATTTTACCTTGTTCTTTTAGAGAGGCGCTCTGCTTTAAGGGTGTAGAGACTCAAATTATTGAGAAATGTGTTGAACAATGACTTAGTAACTAACCCTTTGTAATGCCAGCTCGGCCGGACAACAAAAACTTACTTTACAATCAATGTATAAATACAAATTGAAAAATCTAACAGAACCGTGAAAATCCAGATTTTGCCACAAAGTATATATCGTATGGCTTACAAACGCCATAATCATCTCGTTCCTAATTGTTCTTGAGACGGAATCTTGCTGTGTATTTCAGATAGCCCCAAATTTGAAATCCTGCCTGAACGCTGGGGTATGCACCACCATCACAGATTACCCAACTATAACATTAATGTATGTATATGTGTATGCAAGTATGTATTTCAAACAGGGTCTCGCTGGCCTGGAACTCACAGAGATCTGCCTGCCTCTGCCTCCCAAGTGCTAGGGTTACAGTACCGGCTACTCTTAGCTGAACTATAATCTTAAACATTCCACTCCTGTCTAAAAGAGTTACAGTTGATCTTATCCAAGGGGACAAGAAGTGACTAAAATAGTTACAATTTGTTTGCTACATGCTAAAAATGGGAACATGACTACTAGATACGCAAAGAGTCTGTGAGTAAAATTAAACGGCTGCAGGCTTTTCAGGACCACATTCTACTTTCCAGGAAATGAATTCTGTGTAAGCCATTTTGCACCCCTAGTTACACTGATGTCAATTACACTGTCTTTCTGAAAACATGATAATTGCCATGTAGCCTCAGATTAAATCCCACAAGTAAAGTATACAATGGCTCTAGGGTAGTGAGAGTTCTTTAACATCATTGCTCTTTAATTTCAGAACATTTTAATCACCCACCCAGCCATCCAACACACTATAACCATCCCTCCTCATCCTGCCATTACTTCCGGTAGCCGATCTGTCCTCTGGCTCCCCGGACCTTCCCACTCTGCACATTTCACATCAAATAAATTGAACATTCGGTAACTACTCTTGCGGGGCCTCAACTGTACTGCTTTTTGGACTTCAGAAAGATAGTTTATCCTCCTTGAGACCTTGATGTTTGCTGTCTCCTTTGTCCCAAAGACTCTTCTCCTGGACTTTGCATGGCTTCTTAGTTTTTAGTTTTTAGATTTGATGTCATTTCCTCACTGCTGCATTAACTTGCTTATCAAGTATATGTATGGATATGTTCCGGTTTGTGGAGGTGTACATCTATGTATACATGTGTATGTGTGGAGGACAGAGGACAGTCTTGGTGTCATCTCAGGAACACCATCCACCTCTGTTGAAACACAGCCTCTTATTGGCCTGGAGCTCACCAGTTAGGTTGGACTGCTAGCCAGTGAACCCTGGAGATCCTCCTGTCTCCACCTCCCCAGCCTGGGGCTTGCAAGCCTCCAAGCCTGGCATTTTTACATAGGGTTCGGTGATGGAATTCAGGCCCTCATTCTTGCAAAGTCAGACATCAACTTGTAGAAATTGGTTCTTCCTTCCACTGTGTGGCCTTTGAGGATCCAAGTCAGATCAATAGGCTTAATGGCAAGTGCCTTTACCTACCATGCTGTCTACCAGAAGAACATAGCTTTTCCCTTTGCACAGGATTGGGGCTATAAATCAGGGGTAGAATGCTTGCCTAAGTATTCATGAAGCCCCGTAGGACAGAAAATAATAATAATAATAATAGTCTTCCTCACATATTGCTTATTTCTCTCAAGCCTTTTTTTTAATTTTATTTATTTATTTATTTATTTTTTAAAGACTTATTTATTTATTTATTTATTTATTATATGTAAGTACACTGTAGCTGTCTTCAGACACTCCAGAAGAGGGCGTCAGATCTCATTACAGATGGTTGTGAGCCACCATGTGGTTGCTGGGATTTGAACTTTGGACCTTCGGAAGAGCAGTCGGGTGCTCTTACCCACTGAGCCATCTCACCAGCCCCCTATTTATTTATTTTTATGTATATGAGTACACTGTAGCTGTACAGATGGTTGTGAACCACCATGTGGTTGCTGGGATTTGAACTCAGGACCTTCTAAAGAGCAGTCAGTGCTCTTACCCGCTGAGCCATCTCACCAGCCCCTCAAGCCTTTTTGTATATGTAACTTTATTCTAGCTTTCTGTGTTTCTCCACCCCCCCCCAGTTGTCTGTCTGTCTGTCTGTCACAGGTAAGGTCATGACTAGTACACCTTAACTGACCAGCTCATCTGTGTCTTGTGTAGGGCTTTGCCCATAATGCTGTATGAGTGGTTCACAAATACAAGAACAGAACAGGGCTTAAGTCAGCCACACTGGCTTATATTTCCTGTGGTTATATTAGCAACCACATGTATCTATCACTAGGCATAACCTCACAGTCCTGTGGAGATCAGGCTGAAGCCAAGCAAGAGGAATTCAAGTAGTTAACAACACTCCAAGGCTTGAACTCCATCAGGGATGTTACATATGGTGATGGCCAGAAATCATGACAAATTCCAAAGGCTCCCTTGTTCTTTGACAGGAATGCTGCCTCATTTTTCTGTAAGAAGATTAAAAATCTAGAAAGAAGAGCTGGAATGGTGGCTCAGTGGTTTGGAGCATTTATTACCCTTGAAGAGGACCCAGGTTCAATTCCTAGTACCCATATGCGGTGGATCACAACTGTCCATGGTTCCAGTTCTGGAAGATCTGTCATCACATTCTGACCATAGCAGGCAGCCAATATGCCTGTGGTGCACAGACAGACAGACAGACAGATATTCTCATTAACATTCAAAGATACGATATGACTCTTCCCAAACTCACGGTGAGCCAGGCAGATAGCTCAGCTGGCAAAATGACTAGACCTGCAAGCCAAGCAAGCAGAGGTCAAGCCTCAGAACCCATGGCACTACTCCTTTGTCATCTCAGGACTCCTGCTGTGAAGCAGGATGCAAAGACTGAAGAGTGGGCCTGAGGCTCAAGGAGCAGCCCAGCCTGGAGTACGCAACACAGTAGCCAGAGAAACAAGAAAGACCCTGCCTCCTCCACAAGGTCAAAGGTGAGAACTGACTCCTGAAAGTTGTCTTCTGAGCTACACACAAACACAAGGTACACACATGGATACACACATACATATACAGAAAATATTTTTTTTTTCAAGACAGAGTTTCTCTGTGTAGCTCTGGCTGTCCTGAAACTCCATCTGTAGACCAGACTGGCCTCGAACTCAGAGGTCCAGTTGCCTCTGCCTCCCAAATGCTGGGATTAAAGGGGAGTCACCATCGCCTGGCTTTAAGTAAAAAATTAATTAATTAATTAAGAAAAACTTTTATTTTATTTCTTCCTCCAACCTCGATCCTGTTTCTCTGTGTTCTCTTTCTCTTCTTCTCCCTAATCCCCCACCCCTTGTTTTTTGAGACAGACTTTCTCAAGTAGCCCAACCTGACCTCAAACTCTGTATATATCTGAGATGAGCCTTGAACTCCTGATCTGCCTGCTTCAGTCTCTCAGGTGCTGAGTATAGGCGTACAGCATTATGCCTGGCTTTCTCTGCTCACAAACCTCTTCAAAGACCTGTCTGCACTTGGCAGGTTCAGTTCCGACCAAGTATAAAATTCCACTCCCTATCTCTCTTCCAAGTCCACTGTATCCGGAGTCTCTTCACCTCACCCAGGGGTCATAGCTTTGCCTGTCAGCTAATTCATACATAGACGGGCCACCCAGAACCTCCATTCCATACTAAGAATTGAGCCTGTGAGACAGAGTACCGGGGGCATAAGTGTCAGAAAAGACTGGTGGCATCTAGTCTGGCATTCTCAGTTCCTATTTCCAAGGTCAATATATAGATATGAAGGAAGCTGAGGCACGTGCATACAACACATAGAGTAAAAAAAAAAGAAAACCAATGGCTGCTGGTTTGGAAGGCATAGCTTCTAACATACGAGCACACTTAAGGAAATCTACCCAGCAATTTTCCTTGCAGCTGTGTTTTAGAATTTCAAAACATGGGAGTTTGTTTTTCTGGTTTTTCAAGACAGGGTTTCTCTGTGTAGCCTTGGCTGTCTTGAAATTCCCTTTGCAGACCAGAGATCCACCTACCTCTACCTCCTGAACGCTGGGATTAAATGTGGGTACCACCACCACTCAGCTGGAAACTAATTTTTATAAACCCTTAAAGATGGGAACATTAGCCGGGCGGTGGTGGCGCACGCCTTTAATCCCAGCACTTGGGAGGCAGAGGCAGGTGGATTTCTGAGTTCGAGGCCAGCCTGGTCTACAAAGTGAGTTCCAGGACAGCCAGAGCTATACAGAGAAACCCTGTCTCGAAAAACCAAAAAAAAAAAAAAAAAAAGATGGGAACATTTTGATCCTGCTTTCATTTTATAGCCAAGTGGGCTGTGATGGTTTGTATCTGCTCCTGGGCCCAGGGGGTGGCATTATCTGGAGGTGTGGCCTTGCAGGCATGGGATTTAATACCCTAGTCCTAGTTACCTAGAAGCCAGTATTCTGCTAGAAGCCTTCAGATGAGGAAGCAAAACTCTCAGCTCCACCTGAACCATGCCTGCCCAGACACTGCCATGCTCCCTTTATCTGGTATCTTCTAGAGCAGAGGATTCATCTCTGTTCTACTTCCTGGTGTCCCTTTAACTGAACCCTTGAACCACATATTTTGTATTTTTCCTTTCTCAACTTGCTCCTTTTCATTAAAATGTTCTTCATAGGAGTGAACTTTAGTAACCACACAACAGAATTGACACCAGGCTGTTTTGAGACTTCTTTTCAAAGCAATTAGTTTAAATCTCTTCACCTTAGCCTCTCAGGTAGACTTTTCAGACAATGGCAAAAAGCAGCCACATTCTTTACCAAAACACCACAAAAACAGTATCTAGGCCACATACTGAAATTCTTCTCCACTTGGGCCAGGTTGGCACAGTTCAAATCACTCACAGCAACAAAGTATTCCATATTCCTCCTAAGACAGCCCATTAAGTCCCACTTAAAGCATTCCAATGCTTTCCAAATCCAAAGTCCCCAAATCCATACTCTTCCAAACAAAACCATGTTCAGACCTGTCACAGTAAACCCTACTTCTGTCTTAGGGTTTTACTGCTGTGAACAGACACCATGACCAAAGCAACTCTTTTCTTTTTTTTTTTTTTTTTTTTTTTGGTTTTTCAAGACAGGGTTTCTCTGTATAGCCCTGGCTGTCCTGGAACTCACTTTGTAGACCAGGCTGACCTCAAACTCAGAAATCTGTCTGCCTCTGCCTCCCAAGTGCTGGGATTAAAGGCGTGTGCCATCACGCCCAGCGTCCAAAGCAACTCTTATAAAGAACAACATTTAATTGGGGCTGGCTTACAGGTTCAGAGTTTTAGTCTATTATCATCAAGGTGGGAGAATAGCATGGTCTGGGCAGACATGGTGCAGGAGAAGCTGAGAGTTCTACATCTTCATCTGAAGGCTGCTAGCGGAATACTGGCTTCCAGGCAGCTAGGACTGGGTATTAAAACCCATGCCCCCAGTGACACACTACTCCAACAAGGCCACACTACTCCAAGAAGGCCACACCTCCAAATAGTGCCACTCCCTGGACCAAACATATACAAACCATCACATGGGCTAATTTCTATCTCTTACTCCAAAATTCTTCCATTAAGATTATATTTAAAATTTAACATTTAAATGTTCTGTCTATAGAGTTAATCCCACCTCAGTTATGTGGCTATAACCAAATAAGGAGAAGCTAAAACATGCTGAAGGGCAGCACAGTGTCTCCACTGCCATGCACAACAGTGTAAGACTCTACATGACAACACGGAGTGCCCATTGTCCTCAGGCTCACAGCCCAATCTCTGTCATCCCCACACTAAAATAAGCATGCTGGCAGAAATCTCTACCTCATTCCAGAAAAGAAAAGATTTCCTGGAACTTTTTTCTTTTTTTAAAAAATTTATTTGTGGGCTGGTGAGATGGCTCAGTGGGTAAGAGCACCTGACTGCTCTTCCAAAGGTCCAGAGTTCAAATCCCAGCAACCACATGGTGGCTCACAACCATCCGTAACGAGATCTGGCGCCCTCTTCTGGAATGTCTGAAGACAGCTACAGTGTACTTACATATAATAAATAAATAAATCTTTTAAAAAAATAAATAAATAAAAATTTATTTGTTTGTGTGTGAGTATGTATGTAGGGGCCGTGTGCAGGCCTTAGCATGGACATGAAGGTCAGAGGACTTCTTTCTGAGGGTGAAGCTTGCCCTCCAAACTGTGGGTTCTAAAGATTAAAATCAAGTTGTGAGAGTGATGATGGCAAGCACATTTACTGCTGAGTCATCCCCATGGCCCCTGTGGCCCCTGTCCTATAACTTGATCTCCTTATCCTCCTGCCACCACCTCACAAACTCTGGGGCCACAGGTGTGGACCTCTATGTTTATTAGTGAAGGTGTCTTTCCTTTGTTGTTGTTGTTGTTTTGGTTTGGGTTTTTTTTTTTTTTTTTGGTTTTTTTCGAGACAGGGTTTCTCTGTATATCCCTGGCTGTCCATTGGCCTCGAACTCAGAAATCCACCTGCCTCTGCCTCCCGAGTACTGGGATTAAAGGCGTGTGCCACCACGCCCGGCCCTGGTGTCCTCTTTGCTTTTTTTTTTTTTTTTTTTTTTTTTTTTTTTTTTTTTAAGATTTATTTATTAGCCGGGCGTGGTGGCGCACGCCTTTAATCCCAGCACTCGGGAGGCAGAGGCAGGCGGATTTCTGAGTTCGAGGCCAGCCTGGTCTACAAAGTGAGTTCCAGGACAGCCAAGGCTATACAGAGAAACCCTGTCTCGAAAAAACCAAAAAAAAAAAAAAAAAAAAAAAAAGATTTATTTATTATATGTAAGTACACTGTAGCTGTCTTCAGACACTCCGGAAGAGGGCGCCAGATCTCGTTACGGATGGTTGTGAGCCACCATGTGGTTGCTGGGATTTGAACTCTGAACCTTCGGAAGAGCAGTCGGGTGCTCTTACCCACTGAGCCATCTTACCAGCCCTCGTCTTTGCTTTTTAACCCAGTCTTGTAACCTTGACCAGTCTGGAACTTATTACATAGCTGAGGATGACCTTGGATTCCTGATCTTCCCACTCCTCCTCCCAAGTAACTGTCCTCCCACCCCTCCTCCCAGTGCTGGATCATACTCTGATTAATGGGAATATTCTGAATTAATTGTACATCAGCCAATTTGCCTTTGCTGTCACCATGATGTATTATGATTATATCAGTTCCATCAATGTCAATAACACAATGTAAATTAAACACAAATTTAAATCTTTTGTCTCACATTCTCTTATCACTTAGATTGTGAAAAAGGTTAAAGAATTTACTCATTGTGCCCAGTCATAATAAATTATTGCTTTTGGTGTGACCTAAAAAAAAAAAAATTCCTTTCCAGTGTCAGAATAATATATATTGAATTCATCATTCTTTTTATGGCCCTTCTCTCATTCTAGGAACTTAATAATGATCCGTGGCGAACCCCTACAAATAAGTGCAGAATTGAATTCAACCTAAGCAGCTATGATAAAATAGCTTCATAGGCTGGGAACGTAGCAGAGTTGGCGGAGTCGAAGCTGTGCACACAATCCTCAGGCCACACGGAGGAGGCATGGTAGCACAGGTCCGTAATTCCAGGACTCAAAGGGTGGAGGCAGGAGAATCAGAAGCTCATGGTCATGGTGCCCTCTGACTACAGCACGTTCAAACCGTAGTTTGTGCGAGGTGAGACCTTGTCTCAGAAAGAAACAGACCAACAAGTAAAATGGAGAGATGGATGAGATGGTTCAGTAGTTAAGAACCCGCGAGAACCCCAATTCAATCCTCAACACCCATAACTACAGCCTCAGGGGATCTGACACCCTCTTCTGACCTTCACAGGCACTCACATGAGACTCTCACGTGCACTTACACACATGTGCATTCAAGTCCATCTATACACGCACACAGACACACACACAGAGAAGTGAATATGTTTATTGTTATGTGTTTTGCCTGCATGTATACGTGTATGCAATGCGCATGCCTGATGCCTGAGGAGGCCAGAATGCATCAGATCTGGAACTGAAGCTACGGGTGACGGAAAGCCACCATTTGGGTGCTGAAAATTGAACCAGCCCTCTGGAAGAGCAGAGAGTCTTCTTAGTCACTGAGCCGTTCCTCTCTCCAGGACCTGAAAATATTGAATTAAAAGAAAAAAAGTAAGCAGGTGTGGTGGTGTGCACTTGTAATCTAGCCTGGTCCACGGGGCAAGTTCCCAGACAGCCAGGAAACCTCTTAAAACAAACAAAAAACCTGAACCTATACAGTTCTCTTTTTATCTGCAGACTTCCTTTTCCTCTTCCTTTTTCCCCTTGTGAACTGAAGTGTAGCCAAATGGTGGACATTTGTCTAGTTTACACGAGGGCTTGGGTTTGATTTTGAATGCATGCAGACTGTCTAAACACACACAGACGCACACACACAAAGAGGAAGTAACTCTAATGTAGAAAATAGGAACCATGAAGCCCACAGGTGGCTCAGTGGGTAAAGGCACTTGCCATAGGAATTTAACAACCTGTACTCAATCCCCAGAACCCACATAGAGGTAGAAGGAGAGACCTGACCTACACACACACACACACACACACCTTACCCATACCTCTTAACACACCTCACATACGTATATATATTCCTTACACATGCGTCACACACACATATACCTCACACATACACACACATGCGTGATACACACACCTCACATACCTAACATATGCACACCTCACATACACACCTTACACACACATCTTACATGCACCTTCCACATACCTCACACACTCCTCACACATATACCGTATACACGCGCCTTACACATACTTCTCATACACACACCTCACATACACAGCTTACACACACACACACACACACACACACACACCTTATATACACACAAATGATGACAATGGTGCTAAATGAAAGTTTAAAAACATATAAAACTTGGGCTGGAGAGATGGCTCAGCGGTTAAGAGCACTGACTGCTCTTCCAGAGGTCCTGAGTTCAAATCCCAGCAACCACATGGTGGCTCACAACCATCTGTAATGAGATCTGATGCCCTCTCCCGGAGTGTCTGAAGACAGCTACAGTGTACTCACATATAATAAATTTAAAAAAACAAAAACAAAAACAAAAAAAAACATATAAACCTCATGAACTGCTTTTGGGGGTGTAAATGATGTGAGCATTGTGGGAAACAGGCTCTCAACCCCTTAACAAGTTAGGCACAGAGTTACTGTTACCCAGATTTAAGCCCTTGGCAGATGTCCCAAATAACTGAAATCAGATATGCAAGCAGAATTTAATACATGAATGCTCTTTGCAGCCCAGTTCACAACGGTTGAAATGTGGAAGTCATTAAACGGCCATCAACAGATGGTGGAACCAGCCATTTGTTGCCTAGCTGTAAAATGAAGTATCACTGAGACATCTCAGACAGGAAGGTGAATGGAAGCTGATGCGTGCAACAGTGCAGACAAACCTTGAAGATGTTATCCTCAGTGGAAGAGAGCACATGTTTCTTGTATGATCTCATTTATGTGAGGAGCCAGAACAGGCAAAGCCACCCCTCTTTTTTAAAGATTTATTTATTTATTACATGTAAGTACACTGTAGCTGTCTTCAGACACACCAGAAGAGGGAGTCAGATCTTGTTCAGGGTGGTTGTGAGCCACCATATGGTTGCTGGGATTTGAACTAAGGAAGAGCAGTCGGGTGCTCTTACCTGCTGAGCCATCTCACCAGCCCGACAAGTTCTTGAAGCCTATAAGCCCATGTCAGTATTCCAGAGACATTCAGAAAGAAAGAGCCTGAGGGAATTTTGCTGTTTTATTTTGTTTTGGTTTGGTTTTTTGAGGGGGGTGAGGTTTTTTTGTTGTTTATTTAGCTTTTTTTTTTTTTTTTTTTTTTCTTGGACAGGGTTTTTCTATGTATTGCTGGCTGTCCTGGAACTCACTCTAGTAGACCAGACTGGCCTTAAACTCAGAGATCCACCTGCCTCTGCCTCTCAAACATTAGGACTAAAGGTGTACACCAGCATGCTTGCAAAATCTTGAGTTTGGGGGTACAGTTTAAGAATGTGAGTTTGGAAGTCGGGCAGTGGTGGCGCATGTCTTTAATCCCAGCACTTGGGAGGCAGAGACAGGTGGATTTCTGAGTTCGAAGCCAGTCTGGTCTACAGAGTGAGTTTCAGGACTGCCAAGGCTATACAGAGAAATCCTGTCTCGGAAAAACAAACAAACAAACAAAACAAAAAAGATGTGAGTTTGGTTATAGGCATAGTAGTGCATGATTGTAATGCCAGCATGAGGGAGGTAGAGATACCTCTGTGAGTTCAGGGACAGCCTAGTCAACATAACAAGTTCCAGGCCAGCTAGAGCTACACAGTAAAACTTTGTCTCAAAACCCGAACAAAACAAACAAAAACAGTCATGGTGGCCCACACCTCTAATGCTTTAATCCCAGCACTCTGAGGGCAGAGGCAGGATTGAGGCTAGCCTGGTCTAGAGAGGGAGTTCCAGGACAGCTAGGGCTACACCGAGAAAAAAAGAAAGGAGGGGAGGAAGGGAAGGAGGAAGGAAGGAAGGAAGGAAGAAAGGAAGGAAGGAAGGAAGGAAGGAAGGAAGGAAGGAAGGAAGGAAGGAAGCAAGCAAGCAAGCAAGCTCTGGCTGCCCTGGAATTCATTATCTAGACCAGATTGCTCTCAGATTCACAGAGATCCACCTGCCTCTGCCTCCCAAGTGCTGGGATTAAAAGTGTGAGCTACTATGCCCAGTAATAACTTTTTTTTAAAGATTTATTTATTTATTATATGTAAGTACACTGTAGCTGTCTTCAGACACTCCAGAAGAGGGCGCCAGATCTCGTTACGGATGGTTGTTAGCCACCATGTGGTTGCTGGGATTTGAACTCTGGACCTTTGGAAGAGCAGTCGGGTGCTCTTACCCACTGAGCCATCTCACCAGCCCCCCCCCCAGTAATAATTTTAATGCAAGAAAAAAGTTATTGAGCTAGACAGCAGTTATGGTTGACAATGTCGCAAGTGTATTTAGTGCACTGAACTGTGTACTTTGGTTGAAAAGGTCACTTTGGGGGTTGCAGAGATAGCCCAGCACTTAAGAGTGCTTGCTGCTGTTTCAGCAGACCCAGGTACAGTTCTCAACAGCCACATCAAGGGACTCACAGCTGCTGTCATATCCAGCGTCAGGAGTGCCTGACACCATTTCTGGCCTCTGTGGACACATGCACACACACATCTACCACCCCATGTCCACACGTATACATAAATTAATCTTTACAAAATAAACAAAATGAAAGGCTAACTTTGTTTTTTCAGTTCTGGGCACCAAACCCAGGGCTTCACAAATGCTAGACCAGTGTCGCACCACCAAGCTGCTTCTGCTGCCCTTAAATGGCCAATCTGATGCTATGTAGACTTTACCACCTTTTTTTTTTTTTTAAGTTCACTCACAGGGATGGTGTACTGGCTAGTTTTGTGTCAACTTGACACAGCTGGAGTTATCACAGAGAAAGGAGCTTCTGTTGGGGAGATGTCTCCACGAGATCCAGCTGTAAGGCATTTTCTCAATTAGTGATCAAGGGGGAAAGGCCCCTTGTGGGTGGTGCCATCTCTGGGCTGGTAGACTTGGGTTCTATAAGAGAGCAGGCTGAGCAAGCCAGGGGAGGCAAGCCAATAAAGAAAATCCCTCCATGGCTCTGCATCAGCTCCTGCTTCCTGCCCTGTGTGAGTTCCAGTCCTGACTTCCTTGGTGATGAACAGCAGTATGGAAGTGTAAGCCGAATAAACCCTTTCCTCCCCAACTTGCTTCTTGGTCATGATGTTTGTGCAGGAATAGAAACCCTGACTAAGACAAATTGGTACCAGCAGAGTGGGGTATTCCTGTGACAACCTGACCATGGGAGGACTGTGGAAGGACTTTGGAACTTTGGGCTTGAAGATCCATTCGTTGTTAAGAGCTCTGTCAGATGTTGTGTAGGAGCTTGGAAGATAATGTTGAAAACAGTGCAGAAGATGGTTTGTGAAATTTCAGAGGGAAAATTAAAGACTCTTTTCAGGGCCATTGCTGTTTTGATTGTGAAGATTCTGTAGTTCTGGTTAGCTGGGGCTGAAGAATCAGCTGTGGTTAACAAGATACCAGAACTACTAAAGCAAAAACTTTGCATTACTGGGACTATTGATGCTGGTTAGCTGGAGCTAAGAAATTAGCAGTGATTAAGAAGAGACCAGCATCATTGAGGTGACATCTTCTGGGAAGTGTTTTCTGAAAGCACAAAGAGGCTGTGTTCCAGAGATAGCCAAGGTTGTACTCCTGCTGCAGTGGGACTTGGTAATATGTAAGGAACACCCAGGTGGTACTGGTTTGAAGGCATGAAGTGGTCACACAGAGCAGCTGAGGCTCGGCACTGTGAGAGGGCATGGAAGGCCATTGGTGAAGATGCAGCCTCAGTTGCAATTGACACCCAGGACTGAAGGGGTCATGCAGTGTTTTGGAGATGCCAGTACCATGAGATGACCACCAAGAGCAGCAGCAGCAGTGGAGTACAGGCATCTGGAGCCCAGAGGACGACCGGTGTGCTACAAAGGGCATGGCTGGAGAAGTGACCCAAGCCCTTGGAGGAGCCCAGAAGATTGTGAGTTGGATCCCAGACGTTGGATGGTTGGAGATTGATTTTTGCTTTGATTGTGACTGTGCCCTGATATTTTCCCTCTTGAAGGAAGAAACTGTTTTAGTGGAGCCCACAGTTAGGAGACTTTTAATTGTAAAAAGACTTAGGATTTTTTTTTTTTTTTTTTTTTGGTTTTTCGAGACAGGGTTTCTCTGTGTAGCCTTGGCTGTCCTGGAACTCACTTTGTAGACCAGGCTGGCCTCGAACTCAGAAATCCGCCTGCCTCTGCCTCCCAAGTGCTGGGATTAAAGGCGTGCGCCACCACGCCCGGCTAAGACTTAGGATTTTAAAAGAGATGGATATTTTAAAGAGATTGAAATTTTAAGAATATATAAAGACTGTGGGACTTTTAAAGTTATTTAGATCTTGGGGATGAATAAGAATGTAAGGGTTGAGGCTTACTAGTGATGTGTTTGTGTGTCAAGTTGACAAGGGGTCAATTGTAATGGCTAGTTTTGTGTCAACTTGACACAGCTGGAGTTACCACAGAGAAAGGAGCTTCAGTTGAGGAAATGCCTCCATGAGATCCAACTGTAAGGCATTTTCTCAATTAGTGATCAAGGGGGAAAGGCCCCTTGTGGGTGGTGCCATCTCTGGGCTGGTAGACTTGAGTTCTATAAGAGAGCAGGCTGAGCAAGCCAGGGGAAGCAAGCCAATAAAGAACATCCCTCCATGGCTTCTGCATCAGCTCCTGCTTTCTTACCTGCTTGAATTCCAGTCCTGACTTCCTTGGTGATGAACAGCAGCATGGAAGTGTAAGCCGAATAAATCCTTTCCTCCCCAACTTGTTTCTTGGTCATGATGTTTGTGCAGGAATAGAAACCCTGACTAAGACAGATGGGTACTGTCAAAAGCCAGAGACTGACAGTTGTTGGTCAAGACGGGAAGAAAGCCTCCCTGTGAGAATGTCCACTGGTAATGTCAGTGTGGAGCATTTTGGCTGTTCTTCCACAGAATTACCACACGACCTAGGAATTCCACTTCACAGCCAAAGGGATTGAGGTAGGAATTCCAGTGAGGTTTTTTTTTTTTTTTTTTCCACTATTTTGTTTGGCTCTGAGCCATATAGTGTTCCACCAGGCTGGCCTGAAACTTGATATGTAGCTCAGGCTGGCCTGAAACTCACTTATATAGCCCAGGCTGGCCTTGAACTGTGACATCATTCTGCTTCAGTCAACCAAGGGCTGGATTACAGTTGCTACATTCTAACACTTTTCACTCATAGCAACATTATTTACACAGTGAACCAGAAAGCAATGGAAGAAAGGACAGACTGAACGTGGTCTAGCAACACAAGGACTAATAATTCAGCCTTAGGAGCTGGAGGAGAGATGGCTCTGCAGTTAGGAGCACACACTAGTTCATCCATAGGACATGGCCAGCAGCTTACAACAGCCTGTAACTCCAGAGGGATCTTGTGCCTCCAGCCTCTGCCAGCCACTGTACCTGATGCAAATACCATCCCCAAGTACACAGGGTTTAAAATAATAAATCTTTAAAAAACAATAAAAGAAGGCTGGAGAGATGGCTCAGTAGTTAGAGCACTGACTGTTCTTCCAAAGGCCCTGGGTTCAATTCCCAGGAATCACATGATGGCTCACAACCGTCTGTAATGGGATCCAATGCTCTCTTCTGGTGTGTCTGAGGACAGCAATAATGTATTCACATGCATAAAATAAATAAATAAATCTTAATAGCATCAACAACAACAACAACAATAACAGCATGCACTGCCCTTGCAAGAGGACCAGGGTTCAGTTTCAAGCACTCACGCTAGGCTAGGCAGTTCACAACCACCTGTAACTCCAGCTCCAGGAGGTCTTCTTAAACACCTGCACACATGTGGCATATACACGTGGCATACACTGACATATTCATATACTCAATTAATAAAGCCAAAATCTTTATATAATTAAGTCTTAAAAAGAGAGGGAATTCTGACTTACTCGCCAGACTTTAGAGATTAATAGTATGCAAAATAAGCCAGACACTGGGACTGGAGAGAGAGGCCTCAGTGAAAGCATGAGGACCAGAGTTCAAATTCCAAGCACTCACATAAAAGCCGGGTGTGGCCAGGCAGTGGTGGTGCATGCCTGTAATCCCAGGGGGAAAGCACTCTTCAAGTAGTGGTGGTGGCATAGCAGTGGGAACAAGATCCTTTGTTTTGTTTTGGTGCATGCTTGAGACAGGTCTTGTGCAACCTAGACTGGCCTTGAGTTCCCTGCATAGATCTTGAGTCCTGTACTTCCTGGCTCCCTGTGTTGGGTTTTACATAAGTCTCTCCATACCTGGCAGTATAAATGTTCTTACTTATTTATTTCCTTATTTGGGGACAGTGTTCCTCTGTGTAGTCCTGGCTGTCCTGGAACTCTCTCTGTAGACCAGGTTGGCCTCGAACTCACAGAAATCCACCTATCTCTGCCTCCCGAGTGCTGGGATTAAAGGCATGAGCCACTACACTCAACATTATGAATGTTCTTAATGCTCCCCATTTGGATTGTTCAAAGTGTCCAACATGGTCAATTTTATGTGTTTTTTTTTGCTGTCTTCACTGCTCGCCTGAACCCAGGGTCTCTGCATGCTAGCCAAGTGTGCTCCCATGGAGATAGAACATTTCCACTTTGGCAATACATCTCTAAGGCTTTATGCCACCCTATGTGTATTTCATTTGCACTTATTTATTATTTGTGTGCGCGTGTTAACACAGGTGTGGAGATCAGAGATGACCTTTGGGTCCTCTTTTCAGGACTCTGTTCTCTCCTATCACGTGGATTCCAGATATCACAAACACAAGGCTTAGTGACAGGTGCTTTTGTGTGCTGTGTCATCTCCCTGACCGTCATATATGTATTTTTACCACAGTTAAAAGAGAGAGAGAAAAAAAAAGCTGGGTGTGGTGGCCCATATATTTAATACCAGCAGGAGGGAGGCAGAGGCCAGTGGATCTCTATGAGTTACAGGAGAGGTCAGCCTGGTCTACATATTGACTTCCAGGCCACAGCCACAAAGTGAGACCTTGTCTCCAACCCCCCTTAATCCCAGAAAGGATTTGTGTGTGTGTGTGTGTGTGTGTATATATATATGTGTGTGTGTGTGTGTATACTAAGGCTAATTTTTAAACATTGTTTTTGTTTGCTTGCTTTTATTAATAAGACAATTTCTCTATTCCTACTGGGTAGGAATAAATAAAAATTAATTAAAACCAAGGACCAAGCGTCTTCTCGGCTTCCTTTCGGGTGTCCCCGTGTAGAACTGCAGATCACCTCCCTAACCACAGACTTCCCATTGTTCTCTGGCTCCACAGCTCTCCTGCTCCCCTGGAGTCCAGGCTGAGGAGCTGGAATTCTTGATCCTCCCAGGAAAGCTGGCTCGGTTCAGATACCTTGCTGAAGCGGGGTCGCGAAAAGCCTCTTCTTTTATCCCTTAAAACCTGCCCTTTCTCCGTGTCATTACACCTTTGCACAGACAGCTCAGCCTGTGCTTTGGGGAAGGACCGAGCCTCCTCCGCGCTCCGCGGCTCTCCGCAGTCCTCATCCGACACGTGGCAGCCCTTCTCAGCTCTGCACACCGAGGTCTTGCAGCCTCCCCCTGGTGGACGCTTCGAGTTGAAACTCAAAGTGGCCATTCGTTCCAGTCTGCGCCCCATCAGCCCCGCCAGCTGGCGCCAGCCTGCAGAGAAGCAGCGGGAGCCATGGGAGGGAAGTTGCATCCAGCGCCTGGTGCAGATGTCACGTCATTGCCTCCACGGAAGTCCTTCCTTTGGCTCCTCAAAGTGTTCAGTTATTTCCGGCATAAACTGTGGGGCTTAGGCCTCAGACTCTTGAATCCTAGTCTGTCTGATGTTCCCCTAAATCTTTACTGAGTCCCACTGAGGCAGGATAGAAAGACGAGAAAAACCATCCTGATGTGGGAGATAAAAGGAGTCCCTAGTTGAAACCTCATCTTCTAGAGCTTCAGCACGATTAGCATTTGCTGTGAAGGTGGCCAACATAACGTTTTATATATATATATATTTTTTTTTTCACAAAAAAATGTTAAAATACCAATGAATTGGGCTTAAAGCCTAAGGGTTACACTGTCTCCATGTTGGCCACCTGGCAAGGAATGTTAAATGTGTTTAGACTCCTGATGCTGTGATTTCAACCGGGATTCAGAATGCTGTCCCCATCTGGGTGGTCCCACGCTTGAAAACCACGCTTGGCTCCCCGCCATCCCTCGATCTATTCCGTCGCTGAGCAGCCCCGCCCCTTCGCGGAGCTGCAGCCTCACTTCCGGCTTCCACCACATTGCTCTCTCCCAGTGGGCTTCCTCCTCCTTCAGCTGCTGGAGGCCGAATAGGTCATCTTACCACAGTCCTCACCTTGCATCCTGCTTGCCTTTCTCGCTAGTTATTTTGAATTGCGGATTCTTCATCTAAAATGGCTGTTTCTGCTCCAGACAGAGTTATTGAGTGTTAAGGGGACTTGCCCTAGGGCTTTCTACCTGGATTTTCTTATCTGCATCTCCAAGAGCCTCCCCCACCAACAGCTCTATCTCCTCTCTGATCACTCAGATTCCCTACTGCCTAGATTCCTTTTACTGTTGTGGAAAAATACCCTGAGGATAGCAAGGTAAAGAAGGAAGGCTTCATGCTTACTCACAGTCCCAGGTTACAGCCCTTCAAAGCCTGGAGTCTCCCAGCAGGGACTTAAGGACCTTTTGTTCAGTCCAGGCAATGGTGTCTCCCAGTTAAGGGCCCTCTGGTCTCCTCTCCTCAATTAACTAAATCCAGATATTCCCTCAGAGGCATGCCCAGAGCTTGTCTTCAGCTAGTCTAGCTCCTGTTAAATTGATACCCAACCTACACACTTTCTTAGTGTGACCTTCCTTACTGTGCACTCAAAGTGGTTATTACCCCAGAAACTTAGAGATACAATTTGCAAAACACAAGAAAATCAAGAATGAAGACCAAAGTGTGGATACTTCATTCCTCCTTAGAATAGGGAACAAAACACCTATGTTTTGTTCAGAGTTACAGAGACAAAGTTTGGAGCTAAGACGAAAGGATGGACCATCCAGAGACTACCCCACCCCAGGGGTCCATCCCATAATCAGTCACCAAACCCAGACACTATTGCATATGCCAGCAAGATTTTGCTGACAGGACCCTGATATAGCTGTCTCTTGTGAGGCTATGCCAGTGTCTGGCAAATACAGAAGTGGATGCTCACAGTCATCTATAGGATGTAACACAGGACCCCCAATGGAGGAGCTAGATAAAGCACCCAAGGAGCTAAAGGGATCTGCAACCCTATAGGTGGAACAACAACATGAACTAACCAATACCTCCAGAGCTCGTGTCTCTAGCTGCATATGTAGCAGAAGATGGCCTAGTTGGCCATCATTGGGAAGAGAGGCCCCTTGGTCTTGCAAACTTTATAAGCCCCAGTACAGGGGAATGCCAGGGTCAAGAAGTGGGAGTGGGTGGGTAGGGGAGCAGGGCGGGGGCAGGGTATAGGTAACTTTTGGGATAGCATTTGAAATGTAAATAAAGAAAATATCTAATAAAAAAATAAAGTAAAACAAAAGAAAAGGGGATACTGAATTTCTTTAGTCTTTGTGCTAATTAAAAAGCAACAACTAATCTACATGGTTTAAAACTAAATAAAACTAATAAAATCAAGCAAAAGAAAAATAATTTGAGAAGAGAAAAAGAATCCCAGCCGGGCGTGGTGGCGCATGCCTTTAATCCTAGCACCCGGGAGGCAGAGGCAGGCGGATTTCTGAGTTCGAGGCCAGCCTGGTCTACAGAGTGAGTTCCAGGACAGCCAGGGCTATACAGAGAAACCCTGTCTCGAAAAACAAACAAACAAACAAACAAAAAGAATCCCAGTATCTGAATGGGAAGGCGAGAGTTGTAAAGAGGAAAGATAGGCAAGTGGTGACATGTTTTAGAAGAGACATTATGGAACCAGTCATTTTATACAGTGAATGTATAGTAAAGCATTTTTAGAAATTGAGCAAATAAATATTATAGAGAAAAAAGATCCATGTGAAGTTCTCAAGCGTTGATGTTCATCTATTAGCACAGAGGTTACAACAACAGTGTATGTGTTGGTCTGAATACAAGGGTTGTAAAGTTCTAATTAAAACAGCGGCGCTGGGCAGTGGTGACGCACACCTTTAATCCCAGCATTTGGGAGGCAGAGGCAGGTGGATTTCTGAGTTTGAGGCCAGCCTGGTCTACAGAGTGAGTTCCAGGACAGCCAGGGCTACACAGAGAAACCCTGTCTCGGGAAACCAAAAAAAAAAAAAAAAAAAATACAGCGGCAATGCTTAAGAATGTTAATAATAAAAATACATATTGCCGGGCGTTGGTGGCGCACGCCTTTAATCCCAGCACTCGGGAGGCAGAGGCAGGCGGATTTCTGAGTTCGAGGCCAGCCTGGTCTACAGAGTGAGTTCCAGGACAGCCAGGGCTACACAGAGAAACCCTGTCTCGAAAAACCAAAAAAAAAAAAAAAATACATATTTAAAAAGAAAAAAATGAGGAAGGTCTGACCTTCCTCTTAAAGAAGCACTGGGGACAGGTCTGACCAGTGTGTGTGTGCGTGCGTGCATGCGTGCACATATGCATGCCATAATGCTCATGTGGACATTAGAGAACAGCTTGTGAGGAATCAGTTCTCTCCTTCACCAAATAAGGACTGAATTCATACTGTCAGAGGAGGGCAAGAGCTTTTACTCACTGCGATCTTGCTGGCCCCAGATTTTTATCGATGTGTTTGGAAATTTTGCCTGCATGTCGTATGTCTATGTATGTAAGCGGCGGCGTGAAAAGCCTCTTCTTTTATCCCTTAAAACCTGCCCTTTCTCCGTGTCATTACACCTTGGCACAGACAACTCAGCCCGTGTTTTGGGGAAGGACCACATGCACACCTGGTGCCCACAGAGGCCAGAAAAGGGTGTTGGATCCCCTGGAACTGGGGTTACAAATGGTTATTAGCAGACAACCATTTGTGGGTTGTGGGAATGAAATCTGGGTCCTTAGGAAGAGCAACTTAGTCATTTCTCCAGCCAAACAAACTCCGGCTTTTAGAATTTGTCATTCAAGGTCTGCCTTTGATGATAGGTCTTTGATGACCTGGCTTATGCCGGTTTCTTCTCACCGACCCATGTACACCCTGTGCTCTGTTAACTGGAGCACACTCTGGAGCCCCAGGCTGCATATGCACGTGAAGGAGCCCGGGCAGCATCAGCTCTCCCAGCATCCCATCGGGAGGCCAAGGATTACAAATTCAAGACCAGCCTCAGCTGCATGAGACCCCATATGAAAACAAGCAGCCAAATCCCTTAAAAGACCTCCTTGCAGGTGTGGTGGCGCACGCCTTTAATCTCAACACTTGGGAGGCAAAGGCAGGCAGATCTCTGAGTTTGAGGCCAGCCTGGTCTACAAAGTGAGTTCCAGGACAGCCAGGGCTATACAGAGAAACCCTATCTCAGAAAACAAAACAAAACAAAACAACAACAACAACAAAGACCTCCTGGCCTTCCAGCTAAAGTGCTTCCTGTTGGCATGGGTATCAAGGCTACTTCTACAGCCTCACACCCAGCCAGTGCCACCACCTGTCCACCTTCAGAAGCTATTTTTGAAACACTTCTCACTAGCCTTGGAGGCAGGAATTACGTCCTGTTCCCCAGTGTGTACTCTGCACACAGAACAAGCTTTTGAACACTCCTTAAAATAATGGGTTGTGCCCCAGGCCTTTAATCCCTGCACTCAGGAGGCAGAGACAGGGCAATGTCTGTGGGTTCAAGGTTAACCTGGTCTACATAATGAGTTCCAGGTGAGCCAGGGTTACACAGTAAGAACCTGTCTCAAATACTATATAGATACATAGATATATAGATATATAGATAGATAGATGGATGGATAGATGGATATAGAGATATAGGTATAGATATAGACATCTATCTAAATATAATATATATATATATATATATATATATATATATATATATATATATATAATGTATACAGCGTTCTGCCTGCATGTATGTCTGTAGCTCAGAAGAGGGCATCAGATCCTATTACAGATGGTTGTGAGCCACCACATGGTTGCTGAGACTTGAACTCGGGACCTCTGGAAAAGCAGCCAGTGCTGTTAACCTCTGAGCCATCTCTCCAGCCCCTCAGATAACAAGCAAACAAATAAATAAATCTCTCCAGTCCCTCGAGCAAATAAATTAATAAACAAAGAAAGGAGTCATGTTAGGTGTAGAAAGTAAAAAAAACAATCAGCAACACTTGAGCAGATTTATTGGAGCTGAAACTGTCCTGGAACCCAATAGTTTCTCATACAGGCTGTGTGACAGCTTTCCAATGACAAGACCCTTCATCAACCCAAAACACACAAACACCGGTTCCTTCTGCGAGATAACTTGGCATTGAGCCTCAAGTGGGCTCTGTGGCTGGAGCTGTATCAGGCTCTCTGGAAGGTTTGTTTGCACACCTGGCCTTCGCAGAACATTTCCTGGGACAGGAAGGGAGGGAAGAAGAAAGAAAAGACAAAGTTGACGTATGTTTTCAGCACTCCTGATACCGAATGTACAGTCTTCTCCATCCTTATTTCTCACGCTGACAGGAAATGGGTGTCCAACAATGTGATCCTGACTGCCTCGACTGGAGTTAGTGTAGACTCACAAACACAGGTATGGTTATACATATGTATGTGCGTGTGTATGCATAACCTGTGTATGCATAACCACACATGAATATAGTAGGGTCTCTCTACATAACCCTGGCTGTCCTGGAACTCACTGTGAAAATCAGGCTGCTCTCAAATTCACAAAGATCCACCTGCCTCTCCCTCCCAAGTGCTAGGAGTGAAGGTGTGTCCCGCCTTACCCAGCCCTGGTTTTAAACTTTGAAGATTTCATACCTTCCAGATTGCACTTTAGAAGTATTGACCGGTTTGAGCTGTGACCTGTGGTCATGCAGTTCTGGCTGTGAAACCAACCAGTGCCCCTCTGTGAAGAAATAAGGCCCCGAAGCAGCAAGACACAGTGGGGCTGTGCCTCTGGCTTCTCGAGGTAACAAGAGGCACTGTAGACTGAGTTTTATTGATCGTAGAGACCACCCTGAAACACTATTATTTTCCAGCTCTCATAGAGTCAACGCTGATCTCCGGTTTGCTGTATTGCTGAAGGTGACCTTGAGCTTTTGACCCTCCTGCTTTCCACCTCTCAAGTGCTGAACCCACAGATGCGGGCTCAAAGGGAGAGCTACACACACACTGAGCAAGTACTCTACCAACAGAGCTCATGTGTACATAAAACATGCTTCATATATATATATGAAACCACTGAGATGGCTACCATGCCCAGCCAAATAAATCTTAAAAAAAAAAAAAAAAAAAAAAAGGTGATCAATCCAGCCTAGAGTGGTGGCACACACCTTTAACCCCAGCACTCAGGAGGCAGAGGCAGGCAGATCTCTGTGAGTTCAAGGTCAGCCTGCTCTGCAGAGTGAGTTCCAGGACAGCCAAGGCTACACAGCAAAATCTTGTCTCGAAAACAAAACAAGCCGGGCAGTGGTGGCACAGGCCTTTAATCCCAGCACTTGGGAGGCAGAGGCAGGCGGATCTCTGGCTTTGAGGCCAGCCTGGTCTACAGAGTGAGTTCCAGGACAGCCAGGGATATACAGGGAAACCCTGTCTCGAAAAACAAAAAAAAAACAAAAACAAAAACAAAAAAAATCATCAAAACAAAACAAAACAAAACTTGCCTCAATATCTTTCTACATGTCTGAGAGAGAGGGAGGGAGAGAGAGAGAGAGAGAGGAGTAGGGTGACTGTCCACCTTTTTTATATTGTTATTATCTCTTTTAAAATAAGAACAGGGGCTGGCGAGATGGCTCAGTGGGTAAGAGCACCCGACTGCTCTTCCAGAGGTCCAGAGTTCAAATCCCAGCAACCACATGGTGGCTCACAACCATCCGTAAAGAGATCTGGCGCCCTCTTCTGGAGTATCTGAGGACAGCTACAGTGTACTTACATATAATAAATAAATAAATCTTTTTAAAAAATTATAAAAAAAAATAAAAAATAAAATAAGAACAAGGGCTGGTGAGATGGCTCAGTGGTTAAGAGCGCCGACTGCTCTTCCGAAGGTCCGGAGTTCAAATCCCAGCAACCACATGGTGGCTCACAACCATCCATAACGAAATCTGATGCCCTCTTCTGGAGTGTCTGAAGACAGCTACAGTGTACTTACATATAATAAATAAAATAAATAAATAAATAAATAAATAAATAAATAAATAAATAAAATAAAATAAAATAAGAACAAAGGACACTCATGTGGGGCTCATCCCAGTGCATTGTTCAGCTCTCAACAGAGGAGCTTCCTCATGCAGTAGATGGTAATTATCAAAGACCCACAGTTGGACAGTGGGCAGACAGCGAGAGACCTTGGAGCACTCAGCCCTGTACCGGATGCCTTAAGACAGCCGTCGAGGCTCTAGGATCTATTCAGAAGAAGAGGCAGAAAAACTCTAAGAGCCAGAGGTGGTGGGCGACTCCCAGGGAACAGCCTCTGCCAGAGACAGCGGGGCTGGCGTACGGACACACTCACAGAGCCTGTGACAGCATGCGGGAGACCTGCAGAAAGTGAAGCCAGACAAATCCCAGAATTGAGAAGAAAATGACAGGAAGTGCCCAGCCAATTGATATCTTCTGGGGGAGGAGAAACCAGTTTTCTCCTACGGCGCACAGTAGATCAGCTGCTCTCCAAGGCATAGCTCATGTGCAGGAGAAGTGACCACTGCAAAATGGACTCCATGCGCCTATTGTTGTCTGGGGATTGTTTTTGTTGTGGTTTTTAAATTTATTTATTTTGGTTTCAAAGAAGGAATATGAAGTTAGGTATCGGATAGAGAGATAAAAGTCTGAAAGGACTTAGGGAGGGGATAGAATATGATCAAAACATATTGTTATGACAACTTTTTGTTTTGTTTTGTTTTGTTTTGTTTTTGGTTTTTGTTTTTTTTCAAGACAGGGTTTCTCTGTATAGCCCTGGCTGTCCTGAAACTCACTCTGTAGACCAGGCTGGCCTCAAACTCAGAAATCCGCCTGCCTCTGCCTCCCAAGTGCTGGAATTAAAGGTGTGCACCACCACGCCTGGCTGACAACTTTTTTTAAATAGTAAAAAACAAGGGGATAGAGAGATAGCTCAGTGGTTGAGAGTTCTTACTGCTCTTGCAAAGGACCAGGGTGCAGTTCCCACACTCACAACCACCTGCAACTCCAGTTCCAAGGGGATCTAGTGCCCTCTTTTGATCTCTGAAGGCACTACATACATGTGGCACACAGAGAGAGAGAGAGAGAGAGAGAAGAGAGAGGCACAGAGGCACACACACATACACATGAACATAACTAATGAAATAGCGATTTAAACCTCTCCTCCCACCCCTCCCCCAAAATGTTTTAAAAAATCAGGACAGATCAGTACCAGGTGGAGCTGGTCCCCTTCCATCCAGTGGCTCCAGCCTCTGTTTTTCTTCTCTCCTCTCTGTACACAAGTGAGTTTGTCATTCTCCCAGGTAACCAGGCTCTGCAAAGAGGGAGAGAGAAACAGTGTTTCACTATGGCAGGATCCTTAAACATTACCGGGTAGACTGAGTGAAGAGCTAACTGAGATCTGCAGCCTAGGTTACATTTTAATCTTTTAAAACTTTATGTGTTGCATGTGTGTTGCCTATATGCATGTATGTGTACTATGTGCATGGCTGGTGCCCACAGAGGTCCTTGGAATTGCAGTTACAGGTGGTTGTGAGCCACCATGTGGGTGCTGGGAATTAAACTATGGATTCTCTACAAGAGCCCAAATGCTCTCAGCTGATGAGCTCTTTCTCCAGCCCCAAGCCTATGTTCATTCGTCTTTCTTTTTCTAAGGTGCTAGAAATCTTCCCTGGGCCTCATGCTGGCTAAGTGAGAGCCCTAGTCCTTAGCTGCTGCCTAAGCCCTTACCGTGCATTTTCTGTTATCCAGGCCTTTGTTATCCTCCTCAAACTCTTCTCCAACTTTGAATTTTACAAGGTAGTTCCTGAGGCTGCTGCACGTCTGGATGGTGAAGGAGTCCCCATTTTGCTCAATCACTTTCTGTGGCTTCAGCAACTTGGCAATCTTACGAGTTGCAAAGTCAATACCTGCAAAGTTATTGTTCTTATTATATATATATATTTTTTATTTTAATCATCTACATTGATGTATGTGTGGGCATGGGTGTGTAAGTCAGAGAGCAGCTGGTTTTAAAGCAGGATTTTACATAACACATGCTGTCTTTGAACTTATACAGGCAAAGGTGACGTTACACTTCTGATCTTCTTCCCTCCACTTCCCAATATTGGATTATAGCTTGACTCAAGAGAACGTGTATAAATTTTACCTGCAGGCATATCTGTGCACCCCATGTATGCAGTGCCCAGAGAGGCCAGAAGAGGGCATCACATTCCCTGTAAACAGGGCATTCACATGGTTGTGAGCTGCCATGTGCATGACTAAGCCACCTCTCTAGCCCCTAAAGAAGGATGATTTTTTTATTATTATTATTATTGCTTTTACTTACTGGGGTTTTGAAGTCTGTTCTATGTACTTGAAGGAAGTTTTTCAAGTACCCAGTATAGCAAGATATGGTAGCTTAGGTCTCTAATCCCTATACTTGGAAAACTGAGAAAGGAGGATTTCCTGAAGTCTGAGACCAGCCTGGTCTACAAAGTGAAGTCCAGGCCATTTTGACCTACAGCATGAGACCTTATCTCAAAACAGACAAACAAAAACCCGAACAAATAAATCCCAATACAAGCCCTGGCAAGGATGCTCTGCATGCAGGAATAGTAGTTCAAATCTGTCAAATCCATAGAGCCAGAGCAAGTTGCCGGGGCAGCGCATACCGAGAGTCTTTCAGTGATCAGGCCCTCTCTCGTGGACCCATGCACTGGCGGCCACAGGGTTCAGGGTGTAGGGCACTGCTCCCTCGACACACTCCTGGGTAGCTCAGGCTGACTCTGCCCGTTCATCTGCAGGAGTCGCCTTGGACTCCGAACACTGGCCAGGCGGGCTCAGCTCTGGCGGGGAAATTGAATTCTCACGCAGACTGCAGCTGCTGTTTGCCTGGTTTCCAGTGCCAGGACCCGCCCTGCCCCTAGGAGCCCCAGCCGCTCCCAACCGTATCCCACATATCCATGCAGATTTGGATAGGCAGGGGTACATAAGCACCTGAGATTCGAGGAACGCAGAGGGGTACGGACAGATGGGATGATTGACAGACAAGACAAGGGGGTCAGAAGAAAGACAGAGCAGCAGAGACTCTGGGACAAGGGCAGGAGCTGACCAGCGAGAACATAACCCACGGGGGACAGAAGGACCTGGAACACACATGACAGGCTGTCTTCATTCAACCCCGGAGGCCCGAGGCCTTGCTCCCCAACCATAGCTTCCCCTAGCTGCACAACCCTAGGTCCTACCCAGGGCCAGCATGTAGCCCTCGAAGTTGTCGCTGCTGAGAAGATTCCAGGTACCGCTGAGGTCTGCTGGCATGGTTGGGTGTCTGTCCGCAGCCAAAGCCCAAGAGTCACCAGCAGTGGTGCCCTATATTGTCAATGGGACGAGGGCGGAGCCAGGATGGAGCCCAAGGGGACTGCAGGAGGGGACAGGGAAGCTGGGGGTGGGGAGCCCTGGCTATCCCTCCTTCCTTCCTTCCTTTCCCACGTACTCCTGGCTCCATCCCTTCTCCTGCCCCACCCTACCTTGGCAACTTCTGTTTCCCTTGTGACTCTCCTTTAGTTTAACTTTAAACACCTCTGAGCCCAGGGTGTGACCCAGGTCATCCTTTATCCTTCTGCTTGTTATCCTTCTTGCTATGTTAATAACTAAACGAATGGTTTTGAGCTCCCAGCATCAAATACTGACTGGGTCAACATAAATGTTTAAAACCAGCTGTTCTCTGATTTACACACGCATGCCCACACATACATCAATGTATATGCAGCACCCAGCCATCCTAATAAATAGGAACTCATTTCTTTCTTTTTTTTTTAAGATTTATTTTATTTATTATATGTAAATACACTGTAGCTGCCTTCAAACACCAGAAGAGGGAATCAGGTCTTGATACAGATGGTTGTGAGCCACCATGTGGTTGCTGGGGTTTGAACTCAAGTCCTCTAGAAGAGCAGTCAGTGCTCTTAACCGCTGAGCCATCTCTCTAGCCCAGGAACTCATTTCTTTTACCCTGCTCAGGTTAGACCAGCTGATCAGACTTGACTGTGTGTTAGCTGGAAATCTGTCCACACTTGAAAATTGAGGGCCGGGGGTTGGAGAGATGGCTCAGTGGTTAAGAGTGCTGACTGCTCTTCCAGAGGTCCTGGGTTCAATTTCCAGCAACCACATGGTGGCTCACAACCATCTGTAATGGGATCTGACACCCTCTTCTGGTGTGTCTGAAGACAGCGACAATGTGCTCACATACATGAAATAAAGAAATAAATCTTAAAAAAAAAAAAAAATGCTGAGGGCTGGGTCCTGTAAACTCTAGGCTCTTTATGGACTGTTCGGGTTCCCAGATAGCGTGGAGGTTGAGTTCTCTAAGAGTCCCAAGAGAAACACAAAGGTGCTGCCCTGTGTCCTACAAAGCGATCTCAGAAGTTAGGTGACATCACTTCCACCAGAGTCCTAAACCTTTCAAAATTCAAAAGAAGGGAACTGGAAACCAGGCTGGAGACGCGCTCAGTGACAGAGAGCTTGCACTGAGGCCCTGGGCTCTGTGTCTGCACCGTAAAAGCAAGCGGGTGGGTCTTAGTCTTGTTACCTGTTGCTGTGATGAAATACTCATGCAAAGCAACCCATCGGGGAAGGGATTGTTTTAACTCACCATTCCAAGTTATGGTCCAAAAAAAAAAAAAAAAAAAAAAAAGCCGGGCGTGGTGGCGCACGCCTTTAATCCCAGCACTCGGGAGGCAGAGGCAGGCGGATTTCTGAGTTCGAGGCCAGCCTGGTCTACAAAGTGAGTGCCAGGACACCCAGGGCTACACAGAGAAACCCTGTCTCGAAAAACCAAAAAAAAAAACAAAAACAAAAAACAAGTTATGGTCCAGCCTTGCAGGGAAGCCAGGCTCACAGGCACGTGAAGCTATCAGACATCCACAGTCAAAAGCAGAAATGCTTGCCTGTGCTGGGCCCACTCATGTCTCCTGTCACACACTCCAAGACCTAAACTCTGCCAATGGTACAGGGTCCTTCCACATCAGTTAACAGGCATCATGGACACCCACGGTGACACAGCTAGCACTGACAAAAACTCACAACTTTGTTAACATTTTTTTTTTTTCGAGGTTGGCTGTTGTGGCACATATCTTTGATCCTAGCACTCAGGAGGAAGAAGCAGGCAGATTTCTGAGTTCAAGGCCAGCCTGATCTACAGAGTGAGTTCCAGGATGAACAGGACTGCACAGAGAAACCCTGTCTTGAAAAAACAAATAAAACCAAATCAAACAAACAAACAAAAAACAAAACAAACAAACAAAACTTATTCATAATTTGCATATGTTTTATGTCTTCTTCCTCTCCGTCTCTGTCTCCCTCTCTCTCTCCTTCTCCCTCTCCTAGTCCATGCCTCCTCCATTTCCCTCTTTGTTGACTGAAAGGCATGACTGTGGGTTCATGTCATTCACCATGACAGTGTCCCCGGGTCTTACACTCTGCTCAGCAAATGCTCAATAAATGCTTGACTGACTGACTGACTGACTGACTGACTGGCTGGCTGGCTGGCTGACTGACTGGCTGACTGACTGACTGACTGACTGACTGACTGACTGGCTGGCTGACTGACTGACTGACTGGCTGGCTGACTGACTGACTGGCTGGCTGGCTGGCTGGCTGACTGACTGACTGACTGACTGGCTGGCTGGCTGGCTGACTGGCTGGCTGGCTGACTGACTGGCTGGCTGACTGACTGACTGACTGACTGGCTGACTGACTGGCTGACTGACTGGCTGACTGACTGACTGGCTGACTGACTGACTGACTGAATGTGACCTTTTCCAAGGGAGAAATGCCCTCTGTATTGAGAAGCCAAGGTGGGATCAACTTGCCCAGAAAGAGCGCTTGAATCTCTTACACCAATTGGCATAGACATTCCTTGACGTTTGAGGGATCCATAACTGTGAACTCTGCCCAAATTTCTGGAGTCAGGAACAGGACGCATAAAGAACAGTATCAACTTCCTAACCTTAAGGATCATATTGTTCTAATGCCTGGCCTAAAATTGAAAGGCACAGAAGTAACTAATAATACTCTTAGCCTTTGTGCCAGATGTCCTGGCTTCGGGCCAGCTTGAGTAAAGGCCACCTATTCAAGACTGGACTGGACTGCAGCTGAAGGGGACGGAGATTTGACTGAACCGTAGGCTCCGGAATCACCTTTCTCCTGGTCAGTTCCAAGAGTTTCCCTCTGGGCAGGATCAGAACCGATCACTGCAAAGGAGAGGAGAGGAAAGAAGGAAGGTGTTTGCCTCCATACCCTGTGCTTAACACTAGTAACTCAACTATAAAAAACTTCTAGACAAAGGCGAGGCTCTGAACCTGTGTGTAGAACTCCTCCTCAACAGACACTGGACAGGAAATGACGAGGTCACATGGGTGGGAACTCTCTCTCACTTGATGGAGTCTGATGCTGATCCAAGAAGGATCTGGGAGCGGGAAGGTGATCTTCCCATCATCCCTCCCTCCCCTCCTGCTGTCAGGACACGATACCACCAAGGCAAGGAGTATCTTTCCATTCCTTAGATAGCCCCAAACGAGCTCAAGGCTAACCCCATCACTGCAACCACATCTCCTGTACCAAGAATTGGCTTTAAGGACACGAAGTCTCGAATGATGATGGGACACGAGAAATATGTCTGATTTGAAGGGAGAGGCTGGTGGGGATCCAGCATCTCTCCACTTCTGAACCCAAGCAAGCATATGACTCACTCTCTGTGCCCAGAGCCCTGGTCACTCCCCTGCAGCTCACCAGGCACGGAATTAGGACACCGTGACTGGCAGGGACATTGATAACTCTGGGGATTCGTTCACACCAGCCCTGGATCCTGCCCTACATCTCTGCTTCTGAATACAAAGGGCTTTCTTGTTCAGGCCAGTCAGGGTTGAGCGTCCTACAGTAGAAAAATCTAACACAGACAGCACATAAAATCCAGGTACTGTCTCCTCCAGCAACTGTCTTGCCTTTGGCTACGACCTACAGCAGGGTGAAATTCTTTTGCAGGTCTGACTTAACTTGTTGCAGATGCACAAAGAGGAAGCTGAACCAAAGCTACTCCGTAAATACTGCTCTCTCAACAGCATCACGGTGGCTGGGAACACATGAGCTCGGTTTTGGGGACGCTGCCACTTTAAGCAGCACCCCTGTAAAGCTTGTTGGTTGTGACAAAGTTTGAACCAACACAAAGAGCCTTGAGCCCCTCAATCTTGCTTGGCCACACTACATAGGAAACACCTCAGGGGAGCACCTGGGGAGCACTCAGGGAGCACTCAGGGAGCACGCTGCTTTCTCATGAAGTCAGCTCTTCCTCACCGCAGAGGCAGCCTAAATGGAGAAAACCCGTTTCTTTTGTGGGCTTTCTCTGTTATTTTTGGTGGCAAGAACAAATTGCACAAGATCTATCCCCTAGTGAATTATTTTATGACTAAGTCAAGGTGTCAAGCAGCCCAGGCTAGCCTTGAACTTGTAATCCTTGGAACTACTGTGGATGATAAGCATGCACCAGCACTTATGGCTGTCTTAATTTTAAGTGCCCAACATATTATTGCTGACTACAAGTACAGTGTCCTATAGGAACTCTCTAGATTAGCAGTTTTTAAACCTGTGGGTTGCACAACCCCTTTAAAGATTGAACAACCCTTTCATAGGGGTTGCCTAAGATCATTGGAAAATACAGATATTTATATTTATGAGTCATAACGGTAGCAAAATTGTAGTAATGACGTAACCATGAAACTAATTTTATGGTTGGGGTCACCACAGCATGAGGAACTGTATTAAAGGATAGCAGCAGTAGGAAGGTTGAGAACCACTGGTCTAAATCTTACTTATGCCCTAAGATTCTTTTTTTAAAAAAAGATTTATTTACCATTATATGTAAGTAGACTGTAGCTGTCTTCAGATACATGGGAAGAGGGTGTTAGATCTCATTACAGATGGTTGTGAGCCACCATGTGGTTGCTGGGATTTGAACTCAGGACCTTTGGAAGAACAGTCAGTGCTCTTAACCTCTTGAGCCATCCTTCCAGCCCCAAGATTCTTTCTTTCTTTCTTTCTTTCTTTCTTTCTTTCTTTCTTTCTTTCTTTCTTTTTGTTTTGTTTTTCGAGACAGGGTTTCTCTGTGTAGCCCTGGCTGTCCTGGAACTCACTCTGTAGACCAGGCTGGCCTGGAACTCAGAAATCCGCCTGCCTCTGCCTCCCAAGTGCTGGGATTAAAGGCGTGCGCCACCACGCCCCGCTTTTTTGTTTGTTTGTTTTGGTTGGTTTTTTTTTTTTTGATTAAAAAAAAAAAGATTTATGTATTATGAATGCAGCATTCTGCCTGCATGTATACCTGCAGGCTAGAAGAGGGCACCAGATCTCATTATAGATGGTTACAAGCCACCACCTGGCTACTGGGAATTGAACTCAGGACTTCTTGTTTTTTTTTTTTTTTTTTTTTTTTTTTTTTTTTTTTTTTTTTGGTTTTTCGAGACAGGGTTTCTCTGTGTAGCCCTGGCTGTCCTGGAACTCACTTTGTAGACCAGGCTGGCCTCGAACTCAAAAATCTGCCTGCCTCTGCCTCCCGAGTGCTGGGATTAAAGGCGTGCGCCACCACGCCCGGCTGAACTCAGGACTTCTTGGAAGAGCAGTCAGTGCTCTTAACTGCTGAGCTGTCTCGCCAGGCCCTGTCTTGTAAGATTCTTTATAAAGTCCTCTTTCTTCCTGGTCTTTGTTTCTCATGTCCTCTCTCCTCCTAGTCTTCACTATAATTGTTTCAGTGTACAAATGAGACTCCAGCACCCTCTCACTTAGGAGTATCAATAGGAAGTGGTACACAGGGGACGCTATTCAAAGGACAATCGATGGCTGGGGATGAAGCTCGGTCGCTAGAGTGTTTGCCCAGCGTGCATGAAATCCCAGGCTCTGTCCTTAGCATTGCCTAACCCAACCTGGCTGTAATCGTATGCCTGCAGTCCCAGCACTCAGCGGCAGAGGCGGTAGGATCCCAAGTTTAACATTGTCCTCAGCTACATAGGGAGTTCAAGAGCTTCCAGCATTAGAGGCCCTGTCTCAAAGCAAAACAGATTCGAAGAGAAAGCCAGGCATGGTCTCTGAGTACACCTGTAATCTCAACACACCAGAGACAGGAGGATCTTGAGTTCCTAGCAATCCTAAACTACACAATACCTTGTCTGACAAAACTACAAAATAGCCAGTAAAAGGAAACAACGTGGGTTCCCCCGCATTGAAGCATTTTGTTAAAATGTTCACTGAAGCTGGGTAAAGGCTTTCTATTGTATAAATCGGTCCATTTGACTGCTGTTGGGTTTGTGTGAGCTTGATATCTTCCCTGTTTTACAGCATAGCTGTTAAGTTTTTAGTTTTGAAACACTCACTGGATAGCTCACCTTGCTTTGGCAGATACAGTCCACTGTGACTCACTTAGACTCAGGCTCACAGGCAGAAATAGAGAAAGGAGGTGATGTCAGGTGCTGGGTGTACAAAAGGATACACAGGAGAGAGGTTCCCCCCGACCCCAGGTTGTCAAAACAGGATCAGGACACTTCCCCCCCCCCCTCCGCCCTCCAGCATGTGCCAGAAATCAGGGCATCAGGGTAGGGCTTACTGGCCCCTCCCTCCTCCTGTGCCAGCCCACACATCCTACCTTATGGGCTGCCAGGTGTCCCTGTGACAGCACACGGGTGATGTGCCAGCCCTTCTTCATACCCCGCCCCCCAGGATGGTCTACCTATCCACAGCTGCTGGGGTTGGCAGCAGAGCCAGGCCAACCTTAGACTGTGGTTTTAAGCATAAGGACTTTTTCTGGCTTCCAAGAGGGCAGTTCTTGTTTTCTGTCCCCCCTTTCCCCTCCCCCTCCCCAGAGCCCAAGCCTTTTTTCTCTCCCCTAAAGAAAGATTTTAAAATAGTTCTGGAAGGTCCTGACTGATGCCCTAGTTCTACAGATCTTCTCCTCACACCACTGTTGGAAACTTGGCCAGATCTCATACTTCCATGGCTCCTGGCATAGAAACAGTGGTCAAGGAAGCGCTGGTGACAGCTCTCAGGGGACAGCAGCCTGAGGAACAGTCCTTCAGTAGGACTATTAATATTTTAAAACTGTGAGGGGGCCTCAGGGACCACACGATTTCAAAGGAAAGGATTCTGAGGGGGCCAGTGAATGACAGACTTGGACATCTGGCACTGGAAACCCTCATTCAAGGCAGACACTCTCTCTACTAACAGTCTCATAGGCATGTGTGTGTGGGCATCTGGGGTACACCCCTCTCTCCCTGTCTCTTCCCCACTTTGTTCCTCTTTCCTCTCTGCTCCCCTCCCCTCCCTTCCTTTCCCCTCCTGCTTTATAGAGATGGCCCTGATGGTGCAAGCCTATACCTGTAATCTCAGCTATGCAGGAGTCTGCAGTGGAGGACTAACCAACCATTAAAGGTATGTGTAAGCTACAGATCGAGTTCAAAGCCAGCCTGGGTAACTTAGACCCTGCCTCGCTCTAAACAAACTCGTGAGGATTAAGCTCAGTGATAGAGTGTTTGACTAGCATGCATAAATTCTGGAATCTTAATTTAAAAAAAAAAAAGGGAAGGTGTGTGGATGTGTGTGGTGAATCAGGAGTTCAAGGTCAAGTTAGGCTGACTGAGAAGTGTGTAATAGGACCAGGTTGGGGTGTGACATAATGTGGTGGAGCTTGTGTTCAGCATGCACGTGGCCTTGTGTTTAATTCTTAGTACACACAAACAGACACAAACAAGGCACACATACAAGCACATGTACACATACACATATGCACACACATGTATGTACTAATGCATGCACATACAAACATACACACACAGACACACACACACACATTTACGTATGCATTATGGCTCAATCCTCTCCCTCTGACCAGTAATGTGTGGTCTTAGTTCTAGGCAGTTGTAAAGCCAGACAAGTTGGATTTAGTCCTTCTGTGTGGATAGATCACATCAGACTTCTCCAGCAGTCTCTCACGATGCCCAAAATCTTATTTGGACTTGTTTAATTAGCGAAGGTGACAACTTCAAGATTTGGCTGAACTTTCCGTGGTGAACTAAAGGTGGTGCATGCCTTTAATCCCAGGCAATAACGAACACTGGGTGTCCTCGGCCACCTGGGAAGGTCTCTGTATCCTTGACCAGTGGGCCTGAGGTGATCATAAAGTAGTGCGGTTCCAACATTTACAAATAGGGGACACTAAGGTTTGAGGTAAGGTTCCAGTACCAGAACCTTACAATCCGCCAGGCAGTGGTGGTGCACGCCTTTAATCTCAGCACTTGGGACGCAGAGGATTTCTGAGTTCGAGGCCATCCTAGTCTACAGAGTGAGAGAGTGAGTTCCAGGACAGCCAGGGCTATACAGAAAAACCCTGTCTCGGAAAAAAAAAAAAAAAAAAAAAAAAAGAGCCTTAGGATCCACGGCACAGGAGATGAACTGCGCATGCTCTGCCCACCCTACCCCCGCAGTTGAGTGTTTTTTTTTTGTTTTTTTGTTTTTTTTTTTTTGGTTTTTCGAGACAGGGTTTCTCTGTGTAGCCCTGGCTGTCCTGGCACTCACTTTGTAGACCAGGCTGGCCTCGAACTCAGAAATCCGCCTGCCTCTGCCTCCCGAGTGCTGGGATTAAAGGCGTGCGCCACCACGCCCGGCTCGCAGTTGAGTTTGATGGCTCCTCTGACACAGTTGTTCTCCTTCAGACCTGGCTCAGCTCTCAGCTCTGAAAATGTTGACCAGGGAAGGAGGAGCTGTATCTCTGCAATCTGAGGTCTGGGCAGCCACACTTTCAGGCCAAGTGAACTGAGGCTGTGGGCGTGGCTTCTTATCTCTCTTGGTCTTTGTTGTTGATGGTTGGCAGCAGGAAGGTTAGGAAATGGTTTTCCTTTTTCTGTCTGAGATTCAGATCTAACTAGAAATTTGCATAATTGTTTTTTTTTCTTTTTCTGTAGAATTATAAAGTCTTTCTCTAGAGAGGTAAGTATGAAACACAAATTTAAAAAAAAAAAAGGTAAATTAGGTATAGCAGGGTAAGTTCTAGCCAGCCTTGTCTGCATAGTGAGACCTCCCATCTCAAAAAAATTTAAATGTACATTACCCTATTTTAATTAGGAATTATACTGGCTGGTTTTGTGTGTCAACTTGACACAAGCAGGAGTTATCACAGAAAAAAGAGCCTCCCTTGAGGAAACGCCTCCGTGAGATCCATCTGTATGGCATTTTTTCAATTAGTGATCAAGGTAGGAGGCCCCCTTGTGGGTGGTGCCATTCCTGGGCTGGTAGACTTGGTTCTATAAGAGAGCAGGCTGTGCAAGTCAGGGGAAGCAAGCCAGTAAGAAACATCCCTCCATGGCCTCTGCATCAGCTCCTGCTTCCTGACCTGCTTGAGTTCCTGACCTGACTTCCTTTGGTGATAAACAGCAGTATGGAAATGTAAGCTGAATAAACCCTTTCCTCCCCAACTTGCTTCTTGGTCGTGATGTTTTGTGCAGGAATACAAACCCTGACTAGGACAGGAATTCAACTTTTTGTTGATGTTGAAACACAGTCTCAGGTAGCCTGGGTTGGCCCCACACTGTTGCTCCGGTGACCCTTGAACTCCCGATTCTCAAGTCTCCAGCATCTGAGTGCTGGGATTACAGGCTGTGCCACCATGTCCAGTGCAGGAACTTTACCCTTGCACCAACTGCAAGACCACTTCCACAAAACATACAAAGTTCTCTCTGGGCTAGACCCCATAAAAGGCTATCAGTGACTTTTGTTTTAAAACTGTGTGGTGGCACCCTCAATGCAGAGACTGGTGGAGGGGAGACTCCTGCTGATGGGACTCCTCATCCACACTGGCCTGGCACCACCCCCTCCTCTGGTGATCGATAGAAACAGGCTCATCGTACCTGTGCCAGACACCTAGTGGGGTCTCAGAGATACCCTGGGTGAAGTCAGTGGTAGGAGGTGGGGGAGGCAGCAGACGCTAAGTTGAGCCTTTTCTGCCTTATGGTATTTGCCACCCTGGCTGTTTCTCCATTAAATTCTCACATTTGACTGTAGGGAAAGATCTCAAAGGCTCTTTCCAGGATTCCCAAAGATAGCAGAAGCCCCCTGGGTGAGATTTCAGAGGGTTGTCATATTCACTACACACAGGCTGCTGGCAGGAGACATTTGTCCTGGTCTTGCACATGCCAAGCGCAGGGTAGGGTATGGAAGGCCCCAGTGGACACTAGCCCACAGTCCCCATGGTCCCCACCTGTGCAAACATGATGCAGGGCCAACCTGACACTTAAGCCCTCTCCAGGCCCCGCCTGTATGGTCTCCAAATACAGACCCTAACTGAAAAGTATGGTGGCCAACTCCTGTAAAATATCAGTCAATAACCAACTCCCTAACAGCCTTGGGCTTTAACAAAAAGCTGTGATCGTGGTTATTAAATCAGAGGAACAGAACCAGGAAGAGTGTAAGGCGGCAGAAGACCCTTTCTCTGCAGATTCAGGACATGCAGATCGTCACTGCACTGGAGAGAGACCACGCGGCTCCTCGGAAACATGGCGGTTTCAGATGCAGTGATGGAGCTTGCAAAGTAGCCCTTCGCTCCAAGGTCAGACAGCAAAGAGCTGTGTAGCTGACCCAGTCCACCCCTTGTGTTCTTTTTTTTTCTTTTTTTTTTTTTTTTTGGTTTTTCGTTTTTGTTTTCTTTTTAAGATTTATTTATTTATTATATGTAAGTACACTGTAGCTGTCTTCAGATACTCCAGAAGAGGGCGCCAGATCTCGTTACGGATGGTTGTGAGCCACCATGTGGTTGCTGGGATTTGAACTCTGGACCTTTGGAAGAGCAGTCGGGTGCTCTTACCCACTGAGCCATCTCACCAGCCCCTTTTTTGGTTTTTCGAGACAGGGTTTCTCTGTGTAGCCCTGGCTGTCCTGGCACTCACTTTGTAGACCAGGCTGGCCTTGAACTCAGAAATCTGCCTGCCTCTGCCTCCCAAGTGCTGGGATTAAAGGCATGCGCCACCACGCCCGGCTCCCCCTTGTGTTCTTAAGAGCTCTGTTCCCCATACAATTATAAATAAAGGTGAAGAACGTTCATATTTTTTAAATCCTTAAATGGTACTATTTGTTCTATGCGATTCTCTTGGAGGCACTGTGACATTACCTTTGAAGCTGTCCCCAGGGATAAAAGATGGTGCTGGCTCAGCAGCAAGGCTGTGTTTAGAAAATGTAAGGCTGTACCTGTCTGCCCTGAGGCATTTGGGGACTCAGGCCTCACCCCCTCCTCCAAGGCCTTGCCCATTGCTTCTAAGGGTGGGTTTCATGCAGACTCATCTGGTTAAAGCTTAATCAGCTATTCTTTTTGTTTATTTCATGTGTGTGTGTGTGTGCCTGTGTGGTCAGAAGGTAACTTTTGGGGGCTATCTTCTGTCTGGGGGCTTGAATGCAGGTTGTAAGGCCTGGCAGCAGGTACTTTTATCTGATGAGCCATCTCACCATCCCTTTAATCAGCGATTGCGATGCAGAGCAGGGAGAAGTGTGGTCTACTCTGACTTCTTCCAGATGTATTCACAACCTTCATTTTGCAGAGTGGGAGGATGCTTGCAGACATCCGATCATCCTTTGAACCCTGAGACTGTATGCTGGGAAAACCTGTCTCTGGCTGTGGTACAGCTCCTCCGCCCTAGTACACACCTTTAATACAAAAGCTTTCTGTTTACTGTAAAGATTAAGTCAACCATAGGTCAAGAGATGGAGCAAGGAACTGGTTGACAGGAAGTGAACATAGGGAAAAAAACCATAGGGAGTGAGAGGAAGTCAGGAGGATGGATAAGGAGTGAGAGGAAGTCAGGAGGATGGATAAGGAGTGAGAGGAAGTCAGGAGGATGGATAGAGAGTGAGAGGAAGTCAGGAGGATGGATAGAGAGTGAGAGGAAGTCAGGAGGATGGATAGAGAGTGAGAGGAAGTCAGGAGGATGGCTAGGGAGTGAGAGGAAGTCAGGAGGATGGATAGAGAGTGAGAGGAAGTCAGGGGGATGGATAGAGAGTGAGAGGAAGTCAGGAGGATGGATAGGGAGTGAGAGGAAGTCAGGAGGATGGATAGAGAGTGAGAGGAAGTCAGGAGGATGGATAAGGAGTGAGAGGAAGTCAGGGGGATGGATAGAGAGTGAGAGGAAGTCAGGAGGATGGATAGAGAGTGAGAGGAAGTCAGGAGGCTGGATAGAGAGTGAGAGGAAGTCAGGGGGATGGATAGAGAGTGAGAGGAAGTCAGGAGGATGGATAGAGAGTGAGAGGAAGTCAGGAGGATGGATAGAGAGTGAGAGGAAGTCAGGAGGATGGATAGAGAGTGAGAGGAAGTCAGGAGGATGGATAGAGAGTGAGAGGAAGTCAGGAGGATGGATAGAGAGTGAGAGGAAGTCAGGAGGATGGATAGGGAGTGAGAGGAAGTCAGGAGGATGGATAGGGAGTGAGAGGAAGTCAGGAGGATGGATAGAGAGTGAGAGGAAGTCAGGAGGATGGATAGGGAGTGAGAGGAAGTCAGGAGGATGGATAGAGAGTGAGAGGAAGTCAGGAGGATGGATAGAGAGTGAGAGGAAGTCAGGAGGATGGATAGAGAGTGAGAGGAAGTCAGGAGGATGGATAGGGAGTGAGAGGAAGTCAGGAGGATGGATAGGGAGTGAGAGGAAGTCAGGAGGATGGATAGAGAGTGAGAGGAAGTCAGGAGGATGGATAGAGAGTGAGAGGAAGTCAGGAGGATGGATAGAGAGATGAACAGGAAGTAGAAAGGAGGGACATTTGGTTTGAAGGGTTTTAAGACAGTGTGGAGGAGACCTGGATGCCATCAGTTGAGGTCAGCTGGGTACATTCTCTGCCTCTCTGAGCTAGCAGGCTTTCATCCCAGCATCTGCCTCCTGAGTCTTCATTTGGTAAAATCGAACCATTGGAATTTTGTCTTAACAACAACAGAGGGTAGTCGTCCTTGGTGAATTTTGCGGGATTGTTTATTTATTTGTTTAATTTAGACACAGGGTCCTCAGCGTCCCTTGATGACCTCAGACTTGCAGATTGTCAAGGATACCTTGAGTCCTGATCCTTCTGCTTCCACCTTCCAAGTGCCAGCATTAAAGGTGTGCATTGCCGTGCCCAGGTGTGGTGATCTAACCCAGGGCCTCAGGCCTCCTAGGCCAGTGCTCTACCAACTGAGCCACATGCCCAGCCAAGGTCATGTCTTAAAGAATTCCTTCCTTTGTCTATCTATTCTGGATAAAGACGGTTGTCACCAAGCACTAACGACGTGTCAGTTCTCTTCATAAGTAACGCTAGGCTTCTATTTTGTTTTGTTGCCTAGGGTCATCTCTGACTCCCGGGTTCAAAGTGATTCTCTGACCTCAGCTCCTGGTGCAGCTGGGGCTGCAGGTAGGCATCAGTGAGCCTGGCTAGAGTGAGGCTGCTCTTTCTCTTTGTGTGGCAAGTGTGTATGCGTGCGTGTGTGTGTGTGTGTCTTTTGCCTGAATGTATGTCTATGAAGCATATCTAGCCCAGAGCCCACAGAGGACAGAGAGGGCATCAGATCTCCTGAAACTGTAGTTACAGACAGCTGAGAGCTGCCATGCAGGTGCTGGGAGCTGAGTCTGGGTGCTCTGGAAGGGCAGTCCGTGCTCTTAACCTCAGAGCCATCTCTCCGGCCCCTAAAGGATGGCTTCTGGATGGACTTGCTCATCACATTTGCTTCTCTTGTGCGGCAGAGCATGAGGTCCTTTCTAGAAAAATTGATTTAAAGTTAGCGTCATTAACATTTCATTTTAGTGACTGAGCTGTTATTTGAAAGGTGAATTACATCCTTTTTTTTTTAATGGTCTTATTTAAAACATTCATCTCAGTCACTGATCTTAATTCCCTGTTGGGTTTTTTTTTTTTTTTTTAAATCGAACCTTTATCTTTCAGTTGATGAAACAGGATGGTGGCAAGTCCTTCCCTGAGTTTCGAGTCTCCAGACGAGCCTCTGGCGGACGCCGTGTACTGTGTCACAGAGTGGAATGGTTGTGCTTGGCCTCTGCGGCGTTCCTCTGCAGAGGAGCCAGGGTGACCCCAGCATTCCTGTCTTCACTCTCCGTGTTGTACAGCTCATGCTTCTCAATGTACTCTTGGACCAGGTCTGGTACCAAGTAGCGGATGCTCTGGCCCCTCCTTAGCGCCCTCCGGATCTTAGTGGACGAGATGTCATTGGTGATCCACTCGTTCACCAGGTGGATGTTGCTCTGATGTCTCCACAGCACATCGGACTCGTAGATGAATTTCTGAGCATCACTGCCAGCCCGAGTGATGCAGATGAGCCCAAAGTTGGCCACGATTTGCGTGATGTCCTCCATCTTCCACAAGTTGGGCACGCTGAAGGACTCCAGTAAATCCGCCCCACACAGCAATTTCACCCTAGGCACACCTCGAAGGGAAAAAATCAAGCATAAGGTCAGGGTTTGTTTTCTTAATAATCACCCGTATTAAAGTGACCGCGCACGTGTGCAAGGGAAGTAGATCTGGTGTCTGGTACCCCAGAGCCCTTCCTTCCTTTTATTATCATCATGGACCCAGCAAGTCTGGAATAAGAAATAAAAAGACTGGGCTGGAGAGATGGCTCAGTGATTAAGAGCACTGACTGCTGCTCTTCTAGAGGTCCTGGGTTCAATTCCCAGCAACTACATGGTGGCTCACAGCATCTGTAATGAGATCTGATGCCCTGTTCTGGTGTGTCTGAAGATAGCAACAATGTACTCATATACATAAAATAAATAAATCTTTTAAAAAAATTATAGAAAAAAATAAATAAAAGCACCGACGGGGGCTGGAGAGATGGCTCAGCGGTTAAGTGCACTGACTGCTCTTTCGAAGGTCCTGAGTTCAAATCCCAGCAACTACATGGTGGCTCACAACCACCTGTAATTAGATCTGATGTGTGTCTGGGGTGTCTGAAGACAGCTACAGTGAACTTGCATATAATAATTCTTTTTTAAAACAACAACAACAACAACAAACCCCAGTGGGGTATCTACCGTGGAATCTGAGCAATTTTTGGAGTCCTGGTAGACATCACAGACCTGTTGGTTTGGGCTCTTGGGGCTTCTGTGGGCTAGAATCTTGCTTTTGATCAGCCCACTTCCTCTTCCGCCCAGGCCTTTCCAGCGCAGGTGAGCTTTGTGGGTGAGTGCAGCTGCCAGTTGCCAGCTTCTCCTGATGGTGTCTACAAAAATGACAACCCAAAGGCACACTCCTTAGTGTCAGAGTGCTCTCTGTGTGTGTTTGTGTGCACATGTATGCAGCAGTAAGAATTAACATGGGCTGGCGAGATGGCTCAGTGGTTAAGAACGCCGACTGCTCTTCCAAAGGTCCCTAGTTCAAATCCCAGCAACCACATGGTGGCTCACAACCATCCATAACAAAATCTGATGCCCTCTTCTGGAGTGTCTGAGGACAGCTACAGTGTACTTACATATAATAATAATAATAATAATAATAATAATAATAAAGAATTAACATAACTACTTACTCCCTTGCCCAGCTGTCTTGCACACTTTTCTTGGCTTCTCATGGGAAAAGCGCTGCCCTCGCCATGGGGAAAATGAGACTTGAGGCCTTGGGTCCACCACTAGCAGAGTCCTGACACTGGAAGTGTCCCACACCCAGTGTGCCACTATCTGTCTGTCAGAGTGTTTGTCAGCCCACTGAGAGAGGAGATGATTAAGCTGCTCATAGTACAACAGAACCGCGATTTTTTTATTTGTTTGTTTGGTTGGTTTTTTGTTTTTTGTTTTTGTTTTTGAGACAGGGTTTCTCTGTGTAGCCCTGGCTATCCTGGAACTCACTCTGTAGACCAGGCTGGCCTCGAATTCAGAAATCCGCCTGCCTCTGCCTCCCAAGTGCTGGGATTAAAGGCGCGCGCGCCACCACCACCTGGCTAGAACTGGGATTTTTATCTGACAGTCAGGTCTAGAGCCTACACCCTTGACCAATAAAGACCATGGCCTGATCTCACAATGAAGAAGCACATGGCAAGGAGAGGGACCAGAAGGGCAAGTGTCTGAGGCCTTCAAGGAAAGCAGCCCTGCAGGAACGGGGCTGGTGGCAAAGGTTCACTGCCTTATCTCAGTGCCAAGCTACCAGAGCAATGTGGACCAAAACCCCAGGGGTTGGCCCTTCACACCCTCACTCCCCCCTCTTCCCCATCAACAGCCAAACTGACTGTGCTGGGGATGAGGTTGCCATGAGGCCAGGGGGAAGAGTGGGGCTGACACAAGATGATGGCCTCCGATGGGAGAATATTTTACCATCAGTAGGGAGATCGCTTTTCCTGTTAACCCTGAAAAGGGAGCCCTGGTATGTCACAGGTAGCTGCCATCTTCTGGCTCAATGCCCCGTCCTACCCTAAACACTACCCAGAGGTCCTTATGTCAACGTCCAGCGTGGCTGAGAGTCTGTGGATAAAACTCTCTGGGAGTTCAGTGAGACAGAAGCCAGATACTGCAGCATCCCCCATAGCCTGCAGCTCAAGCGCCTTTGGTGTCTGTGGACTCCAACGGCCTGCAGAGGGCAGCAGGAACAGATCAGGTCCTCTCGAGCTGTGCAAGGGCCACCCGATGCTTCTGGTCCCTAACACACTGCACTCAAAGCACCCACAACACATCCTACTCTGACCCCTGAGTGTCCTAAGAACAGACATTAGACAAAGGTTTTTCACAAAGTCCCTAGTTCACCCTGCAGACTGTAAAGAGATGGTTAGACAGTCCTCCCTTCACTCCCTGGGAGTGGTCTCCAAGGTCTGAGCACAGAGGCCTGGATAGCCGCCTATGCTCTTCTGTGAGGACCACACAAGGTCAGGCTGGATCCTCGGCAAGCTCTGCCCCACACTCCTCCTTATGAAGTATATGATAAGATAGTCATTAAAAACAAAAACAACCGGGGAGCTGGAGAGATGGCTCAGCGGTTAAGAGCTCCGACTGTACTTCCGAAGGTCCTGAGTTCAAATCCCAGCAACCACATGGTGGCTCACAACCATCAGAATGAGATCTGACGTCCTCTTCTGGTGTGTCTGAAGACAGCTATAGTGTACTTACATATAATAATAAATAATTCTTTAAAAAAAAAAAACAACAACAACAAACAAACCAAAAAAAGCAGAAGCTCACAACCGTGTGTAATGGGATCTGGCGCCCTCTTCTGGTGTGTCTGAGGCAGAACTTAAAAATAAATAAAATAAAGATAATAAATAAAGATAAAATAAATCATCTTTTTTGTTTTTGTTTTTTGTGTAGCCCTGGCTGTCCTGGAACTCACTCTGTAGACCAGGCTGGCCCTGAACTCAGAAATCACCTGCCTCTGCCTCCCGAGTGCTGGGATTAAAGGCATGCTCCCGCGCAATGTGCTGCCGTGCTCCCTGCCAGGATGACAAAACCTCTGAAACTGTAAGCAAGCCCTGGTTACAGGCTTTCTTTTCTAAGTGTTGCTTTGGTCATGGTGAACAGTGACTAAGACCCTTGTTGATAACCTCACAGTCCTGCACAGTCAGATGCAGAACTGAAACCATGGCAACAAGAACATGTGGACTGCACTGTGGTTACCTGAGCACCTTCACGGTCTCCACCCACTCCTTCTGAAGACTTTCCCACGTATCCACTTCCACCCAGTGTGAGTTCTTGGTGGCAAGTTCTGCCATGATGATTCGGTGGTGGGCTGGGATGAGCCCTTTCTTCTTGTATGCATCACCGACCGGCGAGATGATGCCTTTGATAACACTGTATTTTCCTGGGTAAAGAGTGATGTTCGATATTAGGCATAACAAATCAGACTTTATGAACAGGAAATATCAATATTATTTTATAGTCACAATGTCCCCTCCTTTTAATAGGCAATCGAAACTGTGATAAAGGGCTAGCAAGAGGGCATCATGGATAAAGGAGTGTGTCGTCAAGCCTGATGACCTGAGTTCAAGCCCCAGCACACACATGGTGAAAGAAGAATGGATGTCTCCAAACTGTCCTCTGATCTCCTCAAGAATACCATGTCTCCCAAGTAAATAAATTTTAAAAAAAATTAGAAAAGAAACTCTAATAACGTATTGTGAAGTTATCGCTTGAACTCTTTTAGGTGTATAGTTCTGTAGTGTGGAGCTCATGCAGGCTGCTATACAACCTTCACCCCTTCCATCCTCAGAACTTCATCTTCACCAACTAAAGCCCTCCACCCCTTCCTTCCACACCAGCTCTGAGTTCCCTACATGACTTACAACTCTGGTGGATGTTGCTGTTCCTTGCAAAAGCCTGAGTCAGTCCGCAGTGTTCACCTAGGGCAGCTGAAGGAATCCTGCTCGCCGCCTCTAGGTGCTTGACAACATCAAGTGAGTTTTACTGACTGAGCCTCTGCCCAGCCTTGCTCCTTCTTATATAGACCAGGCTGGTCTGAAACTCATAGAGATCACCTGCCTCAGACTTCCATGTGCTGGGAATGCACCATCACGTCCGGCCTTATTCACGTCTTCCTGTTAACATACTTTGCAACAAGCACTTCCACCTCGCTGGCCCTATTAACCTTTTCTGGCTAGGTCCCTGTGCCTGGAAGCAGGGCAAGCTCCTTGTGTCCAGGATCAGGCATTCACACGGACACGGTCTTTAGTTAGCTGGGTCGCCGCTCCTACCTGTAGCATTCATATAGTCCTTGGCCAGCTCGAACAGTCTGAGGTGCATGTTGGTGATGGGGTTAAAAGAGCCACAGGCCAGGAGAACCACCTCTGTCTTCTCGGATGAGTCCATGGGGAGAAGTTGGTGTTGTTGACCTAAATGTAATCCTCTGACACCGATGTTGTCTACAAAGGAGAAGGGACACATGTTCATTTACAGATCTCTTGAAGTCACCATGGTGACTCCCTGAAGACAGGTGGACAAATACTTGGCTTCACAGACTGAGACGAACTGCAAAACAAGCTGCACCCTCTGCTCTTCGCTTTCACCAGTATGCAGTTCCTCCCAGAGAGGAACGGGACACACCTCTCTCTTCCTAAGATTCGATTTGCCCAACAGAATATGGCAGAAAAGATAATGCGTTAGTTTTGAGCCTAGTACTTAGATGGTTTCGTTGTTCTATTAACATATAGTAACATACTAAAGAGCGAGGCAGTGGTGACTCACACCTTTAATTCCAGCACTTGGGAGGGCTTGAGGTCAGCCTGGTCTACAGAGTGAGTTCCAAGACAGCCAGGAACAGCTACACAGAGAAACCCTGACTCAAAAAACAAAACCAAAAACCAAAAAACTGCTCTCCTGAAAACTAATTCACTCTCATGACCTTCTTGCTTCCCACAAGGTACCTCTCCTCTAAGGACCCGGCACCTCAGCACAGCCATGCTGGACACCAAGCTTTCAGCACATGGACTCCAAGGATACACTCAGACAGCACTTAAACTGTAGCAGAGATGTCCCTATCCTCTGCTGCTGCCTCTACACTAGACTGCTCAGTGATGACAGTTGGTACCCCAGCTGAGAAGACAACTGGCCTCTTGATATGTGACAGGCCATCAGAGGCCAGCCAAGCACAGCCAAGATCTTCATTGCCACAGCCAGCCCAGGAGAGAGCAGACGCACCCTGATGGAACTCAGTAAACCCACGCGTGGGTCTTAATCTCAAGCTGAAACGAGTATTTACTGATGGCTGTCACTTGGGTTTTGTGATGGAATTTTAATAAAGTAATTCACAGAGCTGGGGAGATAGCCAAGTGACAGGACACTTGCCTAATACAGATGAGATGTTTAATCCTCTGCACAGCAAAACAAACAAACAAACAAACAATAACTCATATCACTCTTGAAGAAACAAGAGAAGAAGCTATGGCGGGAAGCGGGAATGGATATGAGCATGCCTGAGGCCCTCAAACCAAACAGTCTTGGAGTTCTAGCTGCCTGTGAGGCAGGGACCTGAGAGGAGCCTGGACAAGCGACTAAGCTCTCATCTCAAAAAATCTTCCCAAACCTCCCAAAACAACAGGGGCTGGGTTCAAGTAATAAAGTGCTTGTCAAACCGGGAGTGGTGGCGCACACCTTTAATCCCAACACTCGGGAGGCAGAGGCAGGCGGATTTCTGAGTTCGAGGCCAGCCTGGTCTACGGAGTGAGTTCTAGGACAGCCAGGGCTACACAGAGAAACCCTGTCTCGACCCTCCCCCCCCCAAAAGTGCTTGTCAGTCAATCACGAGGTCCTGAATTTCATCTCCAGCACCTACATAAAAAAAGCCAGGCACAGTGGGCACAGGTCCATAATCCAAGCACTGAGCAGGGCAGGCAGAGAGACTATTAATGGATCTTTGGCCAGCCAGTCTCTCTAAATCCATAATCTCCAGGTTCACTGAGAGACCCTGCCTTAGAACAAGGTGGGGAGGGGTTAGGGAAGACAGCTGACTCTAATCTCAGGCTTCACTTGCGCGCACATACAAACCCTCCCCCACTCCCCCAATCTTGCGCATGCACACACATTAAGTTGCGAACACACACCTGTAACCGCAGCCCTGGGGAAGCAGAGCTAAGCAGTCTAGCTCAATCATCAAGCTCTAAATTCTGTGTGAGGCCCCATTTCAAAAGGTAAGGTGGGCTGGGCAGTGGTATCGCACGCCTTTAATCCCAGCACTCGGGAGGCAGAGGCAGGTGGATTTCTGAGTTCTAGGACAGCCTGGTCTACAGAGTGAGTTCCAGGTCAGCCAGGAAAAAAGGCAAGGTGGACAGCTATTGGGGATGACACTAGATATTGAGCACAGGCTTCCACGTGTTCACATACACACATGTGCACCTTCACACATACAGGCCAACCAATAAAAACAAACAACAAAAGACACAGGGAAACTGCTAACTGTGGACAGATATTGAGACTGGTCATTGATGTTCGGTGTACTGTTAGCTGGGTTAGGGGTTGGGGCTAGAGATTAGTCTGAGCGCTTGCCTCACGTGCAGCCGTAGGATACCATACATTTGATCCCCAGTGGTGCTCCCCTCGACCCCAAAAGAAAAGGAGTTGTTAAACAGTAAGGCTTTCAAGGTCTCACTTCTTTCTCCTTACAAAACCAAGGTTTGCTAATGCCAGCCCTGTCCCTTCCAGCCTTACCTCTATCCACTTCCCATACAAAGTGCCTGTTGCAGAGCTGGGAGAAACAGAAGGACCATAAGTTCAAGGCCAGCCTGGCCTATAGGTGACCCTGTCTCTAAAAAAGGCAGCATCTCCACAGAACTCTAGTCTACAGAGAAACTGGGGTACCTGCCGACCTCTGAGCAAGCTCTCCAGGTCTTGTTGGAAGGTCCCTCATGCCAGTCCTGAGCACACCCAAGTCAGGTTCTAGACACTGTGTCCCAAGGGAGGGCAGAGTGGAAGGATAGGTAAGGTGTGGAGGGAGTCCAGAGACTGCCTGAGGTCTGGAAAGAGAGAGAACAAAGTGCATTGGGACCCACCCTGTGCTCTGGGGAGCTCGGGTTCCCTTCCATCCATCCCCAGAGGAGGAGGAGGCTGCTGGAAGCTGATCTCTCAGTGTACAGGGGGCAGTCTTTGTCCTTTGTCGCACTGGTGACCTGTCTCAGATATCCAGTCCTCTCAGCTAGGCTCTCAACCCTCCAAGCAACAGAGTTAAGTTACAGTGAGCTCCTACACCGTGTCCTGTCCCAACATGGAGGTGACGGATGGGTGTGGAATCTCAGACAGAACTGTCCTGAACGCCGCGGCTACCGGACCCGTGTCGCCCTGATACACTTGTGTTTGGTCCACACAGCCTGTCACCGGCACTGCTGGCTGCATCGGCTCAGGCTGTAAGTGCCGCCATGATTCACTTTTGTTTGGTCCACACAGCCTATCACCTGCACTGCTGGCTGCCGAGGTCGCACCGCCTCAGGCTGTAAGTGTCCCTCCCCAGTGCCTTATGTCAAAAAGCTCGTAGCTTCCTGGGGCAGTCTTTGAGTTTAACTGAAATTTACTTCTAAAGCACCCATCTTTTGAGCGTAAAAGACACTGTGATGCAAACATTAACTCATGACTACAACTTCGGAAGAGCGCCGTGACTCTGCAGTTCTTTCCCGTCTCCAGTCTCTCAGTCTAAAGCCACATTGGCCTACTGCCAAAAATGACGGGTTCGGCCAGACCACTTCTCACAACCGCCGCTATTTCTTTTGAACTGGTAGCTTCGTATATCTTGTTCTGATGATGCTTCAAGTGTTTTAAATAGTGTAGATTTTGAAGGTGTCTGTTCTTTTAGTACCTCATCTGAAAGTGCAGTAATTATTCTCTATGAGCCTCCTACAGTCTTCAGCCCCAAGCCCTACTAATGAAACCACTGAGGTGAATGCGGCCTGGGGGTCGGGTGGACTAGTATTTTATGATGAAGGTTTACTTACAGGTCACCAAGATAGCACAAAGAATTCAGAAAATGTGTGCAGCAGTTAGCAGTGATTCTCATTTGGTCTGCAGGCTAACTCGGTTCACACTCAGTGTGGCTTAACCTGCCTGGGGCAAGGGTGGCTTGTGGGCTCTGAGCCTAGGTCCCTCACTGACTGCTGCTGTCTGTTTCTTGAACAACTCAAATTTTTCTGATCCTTGGCTTCTGCATTATTAACATGGGGACCCCAGGCCTGGTGACTCTGGTACCAGTGCTTAGCAAGCTGAGGCAGAAAGACTGCTTAAGCCGGGCGGTGGTGGCGCACGCCTTTAATCCCAGCACTTGGGAGGCAGAAACAGGCGGATCTCTGAGTTCGAGGCCAGCCTGGTCTACAGAGTGAGTTCCAGGACAGAGAAACCCTGTCTCGAAAAACAAAACAAAGCAAAACAAAAAAAAGATATTCATACACTTATCTAATTGCAAATATTAAGTTCTGTGGTTTGGTTATTTTCTATTCTTGAGTTAATACTGCTTACTGTAATTTGTGTGTTGTTTCATATCGTTAACTGAATCATGGCAGAGGTTCTGCAGGCTGCCTTGCGACTGCTCTCGGCGGCACCTGGTACAAGGCCGGGGCTGAGGTACTGACAGCTGCCATTTTACTGGAAAGCGGCGAGCTAGCCATACACCTTTTGCTTAGTTTAAGACCGAATTTGAATCTGGTTCCTGGAAGTCCTAAAGGTGCCCCTCCCTGTGTCCGTGCAGCCAGGTGACAGTGCTCCTGTTGGGGATCAGCACCCTGACCCTCCAGTTCTACGTGCTGTTACGGTAAGTCAGCCCAGGCAGCCTTACCTGTGGGAGTCGTGCGGGTGCTCCCTGGGACTCCTGTCACACACCTAACTGCCGCCTGCCCCATTGTTTCCATTCCTGTGTCTGGTGGCAGACGTGTCCGCCCCTTCGCATACCTGGAAACCTCAGTGCGGCAAATGTTGCAGAGAATCGGGCAGATTCAGTTTAAGTTTTAACAAACATTTACTTCCATGTAAGAGGTCATTAGATGGGAGACAGTGAGGGCGTCACCAATAACTCAATTGATGGATTCCCGAGAGTCCAGTCCCAAGGGCCTAGTGTGAGCTAATGTCTGCAGGGCCGAGGGCAAGGCATGCACACTCAGTCAACTGGATTCTGAACTGATTCTAGATTCTGCAACTTCAGATTCAGGGTGGGAGCTTAGTCTGCAAGCTAGAGACAACTGTCCCTGAGGAAGCAAAGCAGACACAACCTGCTTGCCCAAAATAAAGAGTCTCTGTCTTAAAAATGTGGAGATTCTACATAAATCTGAAAACTGAGAAGCCATTGACGTGAGGATAAAAAGGAGGCCCGGGCTGGTGCTAAACGCATAGCGCAGGTCTAGCACAGGTCTGTGTGTGGTACATCGCAATTCTTTACTTCCAGTGGTCAGAATTTCTACAAAATACTTTTACCAAAACCATCAAATTAGGATTACATAACAAGCATGCTTATTATCAGGCTGCCAAGAGCCAGACAGAGCACGAGGGAGCTCCTGGTGTGCCCAGGCCTTGGAGAATTCGCTGCTGAGTAAATGTGGATTGCTTTTCAGGCCCAGGTCCTCCCGGTTCTGCAGCCAGCCCCTCCTGGCCAACCTGGTCGGTAGCATGGTCTTCACCCTGCTCACACTTGGTAAGTAGGTGTAGAGTTACCTGAAAGCTCCCAGTAGGTGCTTATTATTTGATACACTCTGTAGGGATCAAAGAGGCTAAGAGAAGGTTTTCTGCTCTATATGTGTTCACACAAGAGAAAAATCACACTGAAAAGTCAGATGGCAGGCCTGGGTTGCGGCTCCATGGTAGAGAGCTTACCTAGTATGTATGATGTCTGGGTTTGACCGTCATTAAAAAAGAAAAAAAAACCTTAAATGAAGAGAATCTTTAAAATTTCCTGGGCATTCCTTATAGTTATCCTATAATTAGAATGTGAAACCTGAGACCAACTCTAGTAAAATTAATTGTATTTTTCTCCTTCCTTCCCCTAACTCGCTTTTGGGGGTGGGGTTGGGGATTTTTGTTTTATTTTTGGAGACAGGGTTTCTCTGTGTAGCTCTGGCTGTCCTGTACCATACACCAGGCTAGATCCAGCACTCGGGAGAGGGAGGCAAGAAGACAGTGAGACTGAAGGTAGCCTGGGCTACGGGACCAGAGCCTGTTTCAAGACAGGAAAGCAAAACAGCAAAAAGGAATGTGCATGTGTGTGTGTGTGTGTGTGTGTGTGCGCGCGCGCGCGCGCGCGCGCGTGCGCGAGGTGATTGAGCCTGACGGCCGTGGGCACTTCCTTGCAGGGCTCTTTGTGCTGCTCACTCAGACGGAGCTGGCCCCGTTGGCTCTAAGGACAGCACTGGTGGTATTTGGCGTGGCGTCCTTTGGTGAAGGAGTCTGCTCTGGGCTGTTAACACTCCTGGCATCAGACTGCGTATGCTTTTTACTTTTTGTGCATTAATTTACCTATGTGTGTCATCGCATGCATGCCACAATATCCGACTGGGGGCCAGAGGACAACTTGTGGGTGCCGGGTCTCCTCTGAGGATCAAATTCAGGTTATCAGGCTCAGCAGCAGACTTCCTGGCGAGCCATCTCACTGGTCCCTGTTTTGGTATCTTAATCTGAACAATTGGTTACATTATTTTTCTTTTCTTTCCTTTTTTTTTGGGGGGGGGGGCGGGGAAGGGAGTGTGTGTTGAGACAGGGTTTCTCTGTATAGCCCTGGCTGTCCTGGAACTCATTCTTTAGACCAAGCTGTTCTTGAACTCAGAGTTCCACCTGCCTCTGCTTCCCACTCACAGGGATTAAATGGTGAGTGCCACCAACACCCAGCTACCATTACTTTTTAATATTTATTATCTACTTATGTTGAAAATAGAGATACATAGGCATGGGATTTCTAATCAGATATACCGCAGTTATTCTAGAAAAGTCAAAGCTTTCTGGGGGCCAGAGGGAGAGCTCGATGGGAAAGTGTGAGAGGACCTGAATTTGACCCTCAAAGCATGGGAAAGCTGGGTATGGGGTACACACTTGTAGTCCCACTGTTGGAGGAGGGGAAAGACAGGCATATTCTGGGGCTTAAAGTCCAGCCAAGTCTAACAGGTTGAGATCCCATCTCAAGGAGGCAAATAACATTTCTGAGAATGCCTGCTTCTCCTGCTGCTTCTACATGTAAGTGTACACTTGGACATACACGTACACACATGTACAACATTTTGTTTGTTGTTGGTAGTGACGGTGACTTTGCTGTTGTTGCTTGTGTTTTTGAGACAGGGTCTCTCTATGTAGCCTTGGCTGGCTTAGAACTCAGAGATCCACCTCTACCTCCAGAGTGTTGGGCTGAAAGGCATGAGCCACCACACTCGTCATGAGATTTTCTTATTGTGGGTGAATCCCATGTTAATAGAAAAAATATGTATATGTACATATTTTTAAAAGAATTCTTTATTTATTTTAGTATATGGGTACACTGTCACTGTCTTCAGACACCCCAGAAGGCAGCATCAGATCCCATTACAGATGGTTGTGAGCCACCATGCGGTTTCTGGGAATTGAACTCAGGACCTCTGGAAGAGCAGTCAGTGGAGCCATCTCTCCAACCCGAATTTTAACTTTTTTTTTTTTTAAAAGATTTATTTATTTATTATATGTAAGTACACTGTAGCTGTCTTCAGACACTCCAGAAGAGGGAGTCAGATCTCGTTACGGATGGTTGTGAGCCACCATGTGGTTGCTGGGATTTGAACTCTGGACCTTCGGAAGAGCAGTCGGGTGCTCTTACCCACTGAGCCATCTCACCAGCCCTAAAAGAATTCTTTATTTATTTTAGTATATGGGTACACTGTCACTGTCTTCAGACACCCCAGAAGGCAGCATCAGATCCCATTACAGATGGTTGTGAGCCACCATGCGGTTTCTGGGAATTGAACTCAGGACCTCTGGAAGAGCAGTCAGTGGAGCCATCTCTCCAACCCGAATTTTAACTTTTAAAAAATTTAAAAAGTGTATCACATTTGTGTATGTGTGTGATGTGTATATGGAAACATATGCCGTGGCAAGCATGTGGCGGACAAGTCTGTGGAGTAGACAAGGCTATGCTCTCCTTCTACCAGGCAGTATTGAACTCAGGTCATCAGGTTTGGGGGCAAGCACCTTTGCTCACTAGGCCATCTCACTGGCCCTAAAAAGATTTTAATAATATTAAAGACAGTATGTCACAAGACATATATAGCACATGTGCCTATGACTGTAGGGCTTGAGAAGCAGAGGCAGCAGGATTGCAAAGTCTGGGGCAGCCTGGGCTACACAGAGACACTATGTCACAACCCAAACAAAGCTAAACGTAGTGTACCCCTTTCATCCCAGCACTTGGTAGGCAGAGGCAGGAGGATCTCTATGAGTTTTGAGTCCAGCCTGGTCTTAGTGAGTTCTTAGTGCGTTCCAGGACAGCCAGGGCAGCACAGCGAGCGAGACCCTTGTTGAAACAACACAACCAAACCAAACCTAAACCAAACCCCACTGGCTAAAGGACAGAGAGATTTCTGATGGTGTTTTGCTTCTCATACAGGAGAAAACCACCCCTGAACTTTACTATGTATCTGTGGTGCTGTCAGTGGGCAGCCTGGTATCCACGGGTGAGTCAAAACACCTCCCAAGCCCCTATCCAGACCCCCTTGCAGACACTGTGTGACCTCAGAGGCCCCAGCTCCTCTTACTGCAGAACTCACAGAGACAGAGTGTTAAAGAGAGGAAAGGGAGGCTTTGGATGGGATGTAAAGAAACTTCCTGGGACGCAGCTCAGTGGGGAAGAGTGCCGGCCAGCACAGCTGAGGTCCTGGGCTCAGCCACCAGCACCGGCCTATGCCCAGGTGGTGACACACAGGCTGGCAGTCCCAGACACTCCAGAGGAGGTAGAGGCAGAGATGGAGACAGGTGGTTTTCTGTGAGTCGGAGGCTAGCCTGGTCTACCTAATGAGTTCTAGGAACTATGTAACAGAGAGACCCTGTCTCAAAGTTAGATCTTCCACAGCAGCTGTTGTTAGCTGCATCGGATCTGCACAGGACTGAGCCTCTTAACATCCCGTCATCATGGGCAGAGGAGGGGCTCATAAGGCCTCATCCCTTCCCTCCCCAGGGTGCACACTATTGGCAGTTAATGGTAGCTGGAGAGAGAGTCAGATTTCTCTTTAGTTCTAGGCACTGGTAAGGCGCTCTTGCTCACACACCTCCTCGCCCCCACTTATGCAGGCAACATTAATTAAAGCCTCTGGGCCACAAAGAAAACAAATAAACAAAAAAGTCATGGAAGTTGGGTGGGATGTGTTGGGAAAGAAAGGTTTTGATGTGGGAGAGGGGTTAAGGCAGTACTGTGGGGAACATGATCAACAAACATTTATATATGCTGTCCTCTTGTGTATGAACTTTTGAAGGAATACGTTTTTAAAAGCATCCTTCTCACCTGAGTCCTGCTCCACCTTATTAGACACTGTGCTCTGTCCTGCAGTGCTTTTTTCTGGCATGGGGCTCATCTGGCTGTCCAAAGTGACCTGCCCAAGGCCAGATGCTAAGCCAACAGTCTGAAGCTAGCCCAGAGGTCCTGCTGGTTTCCTGCCTCATTTACACGCCTGGGCTGACTGAGTCCGCCCCAGCATTACCACTGTGTACCGTCAAGCATCTCACAAGATGATCTCCTAGCTGCCATTTCTACATAAAATGTCTGCTGCACATCATAACCACGCAGGAAGCATGCCAAGACCAGCCATCATAGAAGCTGCTTAATGAGCACTGAAGAAGCGGGAAACGATTGGTCAACTGATACCACAGGATCGCCATTAAAAACACATTCATACGAAGGAGGAGTGAGTGTCTACACAATACTCTCAAGATTGTTACAATGACTTCCTATAAACCTCAGTTCCTATAAAACAGGGACATTAGAATCTGAGCCGACGACACCGGCAGAAGTGGACGTTGTCAAAAGAAATCGCTCATCTCAGCAAAGTGAAGCTTCACAGGAAAACAGTGTTGCAGACCTTAGATCTCACCAACATCAATCTATACATTCTTTCCATTGTGGGGACTTTTGGATAAAGAGAATCTCTTTATGGGTTACAACAGTCTTTCATATCACTACAGCCAATTATTTTGTAGGACATATAGCCTCTCTCTGCTGCTGTGACAAAACACTCTGACCAAAAGCAACTTGGGGAGGAAAGGTCCTTTTGCCTTGTACTTCCAGGTCAGTCCATCACTGAAAGAATTGGGGCACGGGCTCTAGGAGGAACCGGAAGCAGACACTACTGAGGAATGAATGCTGCTGCCTCCTGGCTTAAACTCTGTAGACCAGGCTGGCCCTGAACTCACAGATATCATTCCGTCTCTGCCTCTTTAGTGCCAATGCCCAGCACCTAGGAAGTTGGCTTTCTTATACAGCCCAGGATTACCAGCCAGGGAATGGTGTTACCAGGTGGGCTGGGCCCTCCTCTCCCAATTTACATAACAGTCTCCCACAGACATACCCACAGACCAATCCAATCTGGACAATTCTTCAATCAAGGTTTTCCATTCAGATGACTCTAGGCTATGACAGCAGTTAAAGGTAACTATGAACTTCTAACAACTCCCCCCTCCCCTTCAACTTCACAAAGGCATCACTGTAAGCTATAACCTTTCAATTTCTTGTCTCCAAAGTCCCTGTTAACATTATAAAACAAAAGCATAGACCAACTTTCAAAATTCTCAGTCTTTCAAAATTTCAAAACTTTTAAAGTTCCGAGTCTCTTTAAAAGTCCAAGTCTTTTAATCATGAGCTCCCGTAAAATACAAAATAAGGTTCATACTTTCTAATCCTAAAAGGGAAAAACCAGAGAATAGGAATAATCACAATTAAGCAAACCCAGAATCCAACAGTGTAGCTCAATATCCGACATTTGGAACTCTGGATCTGGGTCCCAAAGGGCTGGCATAGCCCCATCTCCACTCAGCTCCCCGGTAACAGTTTACAGTCCACTCAGCAGCAATTTGATTGGTTCTCAAAGGCTGTGTGGGCTTGCTCTTTCCCAGATTTGGAAACGACTAAAAGGGAAAGTCCTTCTCAGCGCTGGCTTTCCCCCATTGCCTCTCACCCACATCCCTCTAAGTTCATGGGCGTCTGCTCTCAAGAAATCTCTAGAGAGGAAGAATCCAGGCCACCCCAAGTTGGGGAACTGACCTGCACCAAGGTCACAGGAAATTTACCAACTTTTTGGTTCCAAGAACTAAAGGGCAAGAGTTGACTATGAAGAGCTGGCCCCAGGGACCATTACAAAAGTCTCTAAAGGCCCAGCCATTGTTCATTGTCCCTTGCTTGGCAAAGTACGGGTCGCCGGGCTAACGCTCGCACAGGCTCGTCTCCTAGGTCCTCAGTAGGTTGCTTACCAGGCCTTGAAGGCCAAACGGCCCTAGTCCTCCAGGAGACAACCTCGGCCCGGACGCCAGCGCAGGGAACACCGCCGCCTTGCTCTCATTGGCCCAACACAGCCGGAAGTGCGCGAATCCAGCGGAAGTGCTCGCTCCATGCGGTCCGCCCGGCCGGGGCGTCAGGTAGGCGGGGCCCCTGGTTCCAAACCCTGGGATCCGCAAGCTTGCGGCAGGCGGGGATCGGGAGGGCGAAGGAGGTTGTCCTGTTTCCGATCAGGGAGGACGGAGAAGCGTTTCGCAGGCGTAGGACTCCCCGCCTCCTCAGGTGACCACCGGGCCTGCTGGAGCCCGGCCTTGGCGGGACCTGCACACCTCGGCGGGAGCTTGGAGTTCGTCTGTCCGCGGGGAGGAGGCCCGCAACCGAGCGTGCGTCCCGGCTCTGCCTTATTTTTGTTCCAGTGGTCCTGGGCCCGGGCTCTGATTACTTCCGTCCCTGAGAAGGTGTGCTTTCTGCCCTTGCCTTGTCGTGCGTCTGAGTTGGACAGTTTTCCTCAAGCCCTAGTCCCGAGTGCTGTGGCCTCACCCAGAGGGGACTCAGCAAAAGCTACGGGAGGCACAGCCCAGGGATTCAGTGGCCTCTCCCGCGTCTTCCTAGGAATGGAGAACGTATTTCAGTTACAGTCTGCTTAGCGGGAAGTGATCTGGACAGCTGTAGGCCAAGTTCAGACACAGCAAATAAAACTCTTAACAGTTTTACCTTGTTCTAGCCAGCTCCACCCCAGGAGGTTTGAAGTTTGAGCCTCCCGTAAACTTTATGACAACTTCGCTTTCCTCAAATTGATGACACTCAGAGCTCCGACAGTTGGCGAGTTTTGAACACCGAGCACGGGACAGGATACTGGAAGCCCGGTGAGCGTGAATGAATATATTCCACTCCAGATGACAGTGTTGGCCATTTCGGCATTCTCAAAGGAAACGCATCACTTTTATTCAATACTAGGTGGTGCCAGTGAGTCAAATCTTTCTGGTCCAAATCTGTAGTGTGGTTAAAGTTTTGTTTGTTTGTTTTTGCTTTTGTTTGCTTATTTGTTTTACAAGCCTTTATTTTTCCTTAAATTTATTCAGAATAACTTTGCTTTTTGAGACTGTATTGCAGCTTGGGAGTGCAGTCTGGCGTAGCGTATATGTCGCATTCTGGTTCCTCCATTTCCCCCAAGAAGAGATAGATTTTTGTGTTAAACAGTAATAACTTACTGTGCAGGGGATTTATCTTAATGGCAGAGTCCTTGCTTAGCAGGAATGAGCGCCTAGATTCAATCCCCTGTTCTGGGGGAAGAAAAACAAGTATGGGCATGTTAGCACATACCTGTAATCCTAGAAAAAAATATGTTCTTTTCATTTTTTTTTTTTTATTTATTATATGGAAGTACACTGTAGCTGTCTTCAGACATTCCAGAAGAGGGCGCCAGATCTCGTTGCGGATGGTTGTGAGCCACCATGTGGTTGCTGGGATTTGAACTCTGGACCTTTGGAAGAGCAGTCGGGTGCTCTTACCCACTGAGCCATCTCACCAGCCCTGTTCTTTTCATTTTATATTTTCATAATTTACTTTTTTCTTTTTCTTTTTTTTTTTTTTTTCGAGGGGGTGTCGGTTCGAGACAGGGTTTCTCTGTGTAGCTCTGGCTGTCCTGGAACTCACTCTGTAGACCAGGCTGTCCTCGAACTCAGAACTATACCTGCAATTAAAGGTGTGCGCCACCACTGCCCAGCACTTTTTTCAAGACAGGGTTTCTCTGCCCTGGCTGTTCAGGAACTCTTTCTATTGACCAGGCTGCCTCTGATTCCTGAGTGCTGAAGTTAAAATGCTTCGCCACCACCCAACATTTTAGATTTTCTTTTTTTTTTTTTTTTTTTAAAGATTTATTTATTTATTATATGTAAGTACACTGTAGCTGTCTTCAGACATTCCAGAAGAGGGCGCCAGATCTCGTTGCGGATGGTTGTGAGCCACCATGTGGTTGCTGGGATTTGAACTCTGGACCTTCGGAAGAGCAGTCGGGTGCTCTTACCCACTGAGCCATCTCACCAGCCCTAGATTTTCTTAATATTGAATTGCACCAATATGTTGAATCTTCCCAAGTAACCAAATACAGTGTACTCATGTGGGCTTATTGTTCTTACAGTGATTAAAATGGCTTCCAGAGGAAAGACAGAGACAAGCAAACTAAAGCAGAATTTAGAAGAGCAGTTGGATAGACTGATGCAGCAGTTACAAGACCTGGAGGAATGCAGGTAAGTTATAACTATATGTTCTCACTCTGTAAACGCTTATTTGTACGAAGAGAGGTCAGGCTCCGTGGATGCAAGCCTGAAGCCCGCGTGTGACCTTGGTCTCTTCTGTAGTATTTTACAGCACTTGGTTTGTAGAAGCAAACTTGTCAAGCTCTGTAGTCATAAAGCCTCAGATGTGGAAGACTTAAAATACTTAAGCTCCTGGAAGTAATAATGTTTCCTTTGTCTTTAGTATTTTAAACAGCTTTGCCTAGTATGAACTAATTGCTAAGAATACTATGATTAGGCTGGGGACGGGGTAAGGCTCTGTGGATGAGTGGGTGCCTAACAGCTAGAGGCTCTGAGCCCAATCCCCAGCATCGAAGAAGAAGAGGGACGGGAAGGGAGGTGCTGCACTCCCGTAATCTCAGCAGTGAGGCGGATGCATGAGGGTAGGAGCGCGCGCTTCACTTCGTGGAGAGCTCCAGGCCAGCCTGCTACATGAGTCACTGTTTCTATAAAGCAGAAGAAAACAAGCATACTAATAATCGTAGCTGTTAATAGCCTTGTAAGGATGTTACAAATATTAAAACGAAGGAGGCAAAACAGTGCTTGGCCCAATTGAGCGCTCCATGAATGGTAGTTCTCTGAGCGGAGCTGCTGTTACTTGTAGTAAATATTTCATAAGCGGCTTGCTTGGAGAATAAAAATAACCTTTTACTCAGGTGACAGATGTGCTGTTGTTGTTTGCAGGGTACACAAGGTGCTTCCTACCACTGAGGAGTCTGATGCTAATAGAAACTGTTTAGCTATAACTAGATGCCAGGCACTTTATTTTGTTTAGTCTCCATAAAAATCTTAGTAGCACTGTACTATCATTCTCTGGAGCTGAATAGGTAAGTTGAGGTTTGGCTTTGTGTACTTTGTCGCCCTAGGCTGTACCGTTGATGCATAAGAGAAGTCGCCATGTGCTTGAAGTGTGACTCAAATCAGTAAAAGTTGACTGGGGCGAGGGGAGATGGCACTCTCATCCTGAGTTTAACCTCACTGAAAGGCAGCGGAAACGCCAGAAGTGTAACTCGGGGGACACGTGCACCGCTAGCGATTGGTGTTCCCCTCCAGCTTGCTCTAGAACAGTTGCTAAGATTGTCATGCTTTGAAACTTGTGTACATTTCTGCATTCTGATGTGAGCTGTGACTTAGGGAGGAGCTCGATGCGGATGAATATGAAGAAACTAAAAAGGAAACTTTGGAGCAGCTGAGTGAGTTCAACGATTCGCTGAAGAAGATTATGTCAGGAAATATGACGCTGGTGGATGAGCTCAGTGGGATGCAGCTGGTAAGAGGGATTCCCTGGGGTGTGTGTGTGTGTGTGTGTGTGTGTGTGTGTGCACGAGCCTGTGTGGGCTGTGAGTGGGTGTGTGATTTGTTTGTGTTTTGTGGGTATATTTCAGATAGAAAATGCATACTTTGAAGGCTGGGGATGTAGCTCTGTGGTAGTGTACTTGCTTAGCATGTACAAGACACTAGATTCTCTCCCTAACACCGCAAAACAAAAAATTAAATTAAAAAAAGGAAGAAGAGGGGTGTGTTTCCCTGATAGCTTCTTGATTTTGTGTCTGCTCGGCTCCAGTAACACGCTCAGAGATGATTTCAGGTGCCGTCACCCTTAGGTGAGAGCCGTCAGTCCGATGTTGCAGATGTAGTTGTGTGGATATTGTGGTTAGTCTTTGCATCCCTGCATTTCCAGGCCATCCAGGCAGCCATCAGCCAGGCCTTTAAAACTCCTGAAGTCATCAGATTGTTTGCGAAGAAACAACCAGGCCAACTTCGGACAAGGCTAGCCGAGGTAAAGCTCTTTACACGGTGCGGTTGCTGTGTGTGTTTTTCTCCAAGCCTGTGAATTCACTTCTTGTACTTGCCTGCTCTTTAAATCCTGGTCACTTGGTGTTAGAGCCACACTCAATTGTCAACAGTTGCTACCTGGGACAATTATAATTAATCATAAATGGATGTTTAACCACTGGGTGGGTATTCAAATTACTTCCAATCACTTCTTTAATATTTTTTCCTTAACGTGTGGGGCTCTAACTTGAGATTCTGTTGGGATTGGAGTCAGCAGTGCTTCTGTGTGTACACTGCCAACATTTTCTTTTCTCTTCTTTTCTTCTCAGATTTATTTATATTATTTTAAATGATGTGTGTGCACATATGTGCGGGTGCTCTCAGAGGCCAAAGGCATCAGATACCCTGGAGCCAGCCCTGGAGCTGATTCTTAGCTGCCCAGTGTGGGTTCTGGGAATTGAACTTGGGTTCTCTGAAAGAGCAGTACACAGTTCTCAGCCACTGAGCCGTGTCTCCTGCCTCTCAAGCAGCTTTGTCTGTTGTTCTGTTTTGTTTTTTGAGACAGGGTTTCTCTGTGTGCCCTTGAACTCACAGAGATCCACTGTCTCTCACTCCTGAGTGCTAGGATTAAACCCACTGGCCTCTGTTTTTCTTTTTCCTCCTCTTCTTCCTCCTTTTCCTCTTTTCTTTTTCTCCTTTTCCCCCTTTCTATCTCTTTTGTTTTCCTATCAAGCATCTTTATATAAGCCTCTTACTTCCAGAAGTCTGTTTATGGATTTGAATATAATTATGGCTTATCAGGTAGTTTCCACCTACAGGTAATTCAGTAGAGAAGTAGGAACATGCCATTAGGGAGTGGAGGAGAGTAGAGGGGGGACTCAGCTGGTAAAGTGCCCATCAAGGTGGCATGTGCCTGTGGTTTTACCACTGGGACATAAAGACCAGAGGGAGCCTAGAGCTCTTGTCAGAGAGAGACCTTGTCTCACAAAATAAGGGGAAGAGCAACTTAGGAAGACTCCTGACATCTGACATCCATCCCTGACCTTACACTCGAACACACGCACTCATACAAACACACGGGGGGGGGGGGGGGGGGGGCGGGATTTAGATGAGATTGGTTGGGCTTGAGTTCCTGCCATACTTACTGGGTGGGGTATGTGACCTTTGGCAAGTTGTTTTATTCAACCTTGTACCTTGGTTTTCTTATCTGAAAGAAGGTGATTAAGAGTCTCTACTTGTGGTTGTGATGTGGGTTTGGTGACACTTAGGAGTTGGCTTCAGTTCCAGGTCCTTGGGAGGCAGAGGAAGGAGGGTCATTTGAGGCCAGCCTGGACCAATAAGAGACCCTGTCTCAAGAATCAATAAGTGGGCCAGTGAGGCGGTGCATCGGGTAAAGGCCTCCAAGCCTGGGCCTGCGCTGAGGGAGAGCTGGCGCCTGGTAATCATCCTTTGAGCTTGCACATGCACTGTAAACATGAAATAAATATGTGTGATTAAAATAGATAAAATGAACAAAAGTGGGCTGGGCATGGAGCTCAGTAATACAGTACTTGCCTAGCCTGAACAAGACACTGGATTAAATCTCCAGCAAAGTTAAAATTAAATACACTTTAAGATTTTTTTCAGAGCAAGGTGGCTCACATCAGTGATCCCAACACTCAAGAGGCCAAGACAGAAAGATTGCTTTGGCTGGGCGGCAATGGTGGTGCACGCCTTTAATCCCAGCACTTGGGAGGCAGAGGCAGGCGGATTTCTGAGTTCGAGGCCAGCCTGGTCTACAAAGTGAGTTCCAGGACAGTCAGGGCTACACAGAGAAATCTTGTCTCAAAAAAACAAAACAGGGGCTGGAGAGATGGCTCAGTGGGTAAGAGCACCCGACTGCTCTTCCGAAGGTCCAGAGTTCAAATCCCAGCAACCACATGGTGGCTCACAACCATCCGTAACGAGATCTGGCGCCCTCTTCTGGAGTGTCTGAAGACAGCTACAGTGTACTTACATATAATAAATAAATAAATCTTTAAAAAAAAACAAAACAAAACAAAACAAAAAAAAACAAAAAAAGAAAGAAAGAAGGATTGCTTTGAGTTCAAGCTGCAGAGGGAAATAGTATCAAAAAGAAAACAATAACAGAAAGTGTGTAGGATGTTAGCAGTGTGTAGTGCCTGCCTAGTGCTTCTGCCAACAAGGAAGATGCTGAGCGTAGCTCCTGGGAGCCTGACACAAGTCACCCCATTCAAACGTAGAAACTGCAAGTTAGAGTTAACTCATTTCTTGGCTGGATATTGTAGTGCATGTTTTAATCCCAGCACTTGGGAAGTGGAGGCAGGAGGATCAGGAGTTCAGGGTTATCCTTGGCTACATAGGAAGGCTGAGCCAGTCTTGGCTCTATACGATCCTGTTTCAAAGGGACTGGAGTGACAGTGGCTAAGAGCACTGACTACTCTTGTGAGGACCTGGTTTCAGGTCCCAGTACCCATATGGCAGATCTCAATGGTTCTGCTGCTCTCTCTAGGCCTCCAAGGGTACTGCATGTACACAGTGCTCATACCGACAAGCAGACAAAATATTTAGGCTCAAATTAAATAAACCTTAAAAAAAAAATCCTCAGGCTGGTGAGATGGCTCAGTGGGTACAGGCAGTTGCCATGCAAACCTGAAGACATGAGTTCAGTCCCTGAAGCCCACATAAATGTGGAAGGTGCGAACTATTCCATGAAGTTGTCTTCTGACCTCTGCACACATGCTATAGCATGCTTGCTCACATGCACACATCTCACACACACACACACACACACACACACACACACACACACACACACAGAGTAACAGGCAAATTTTAAAAAGAAAAGAATCCTGTGCTAAAAAGAATAAAACTTCTAAGACGGCAACTTCTTTCCATTGGAAACTGTTGGCCTTGTGGAGTTCACAACTAAACAGTGTTTGCATCACAGGTTCAGATGTGGGAGTCAGTCATGGGCCCAAGTCATCCCTTGGGCCCATGTAGACGTGGAACAAGAGAGCAGACTCCACAGTTGTCCTCTGAGCGCCACGAGTGCACTGCAGAAAGCACACAGTTTTACACACATGCAAAATGATGATGTTAATCATTTTAAGATGTTTTAAAACTGGACTGAGCTGGGCGTGGTGGCACACACCTTTGATCCCAGCACTCGGGAGGCAGAGGCAGGTGGATTTCTGAGTTCGAGGCCAGCCTGGTCTACAAAGTGGGTTCCAGGACAACCAGGGCTACACAGAGAAACCCTGTCTCGAAAAACCAAAAACCAAACCAAAACAAAACAAAACCAAGAAACTGGACTGATGTGGTGGCTCGTGCCCAGTGTTAGCGCTCAGGAGGCTGAGGCAGGAGGGTCACCAACACACTGAAGTCAGCTTGAGATACAGATTGAGACTTTGTTTTAAAAAACAAAAATGGAGTATAAAAACTGTTATAGGTCAGCAAGATGTCTTAATGCATAAGGGCACTTGTCACCAAGTCTGAAGGCCTGATTTTTTTTTTTTTTTGTTGTTGTTTTGTTTTGTTTTTCGAGACAGGGTTTCTCTGTATAGCCCTGGCTGTCCTGGAGCTCACTTTGTAGACCAGGCTGGCCGCGAACTCTGAAATCTGCCTGCCTCTGCCTCCCCAGTGTTAGGATTAAAGGCATGCGTTACATGAGTACACTGTCGCTGTCTTCAGACACACCAGAAGAGGGCGTCAGATCCCATTACAGATGGCTGTGGTTGCTGGGATTTGAACTCAGGACCTCTGGAAGAGCAGTCAGTGCTCTCACCTCCTGAGCCATCTCTCCAGCCCCTCCCTAATTGCTTGATTTGAGTTTTATTTCCATCTCTAGACCCGCATGGCAGGAGAGAACCCACTCCCAAAAATTGTCCCTTGACTTCATACGCATGTACATGCACACACGTAGATAAATGAAGGTAATTTTTTTTTAATGTCAGAAACTTGGCCAGGTAGTAGCGGTGACACACGCCTTTAGTTCCAGCACTCTACAGGCAGAGGCAGGTGGATTGGAGTTTTAAGCAGCCTGATCTATATATCAAGTTCTAGGGTAGCCGGGGCTGCACAGAGAAACAGTGTCCTGCAAAACCAGTAAGTAAATAAATAAATAGATAAGCCAGGCAGTGGTGATGCACACCTTTAATCCCAGCACTTGGGAGGCAGAGGCAGGCGGATTTCTGAGTTCGAGGCCAGCCTGGTCTACAGAGTGAGTTCCAGGACAGCCAGGGCTACACAGAGAAACCCTGTCTCGAAAAACCAAAATAAATAAATGAATAAGTAAATAATAAAATGAAATGTCAAGAACTTACCTGACAGCAGTGCTACTGCCTAGATGTTTCTGATTATTTCTATAGTTTTTATATTAACCAAATAGTGTTTGTTTTAAGAAGTAGGTCTGTAAAAGTGGCTTTTCTACCCAGAATGGTTTTGGCTCATGTGCACATGCCTTGCATTCATCCACTCTAGATGGACAGAGATCTGATGGTGGGGAAGCTGGAAAGAGAGCTGTATACCCAGCGGAAGGTGGAGATCCTGACGGCACTCAGGAAGCTCGGAGAGAAGGTGCTGGCACTTAGCACACTCCGCGTGCTCGGTAGAACATCTGGGGGGTGCTGGCACTTAGCACACTCCGAGTGCTCGGTAGAACATGTGGGGGTTGCCGGCACTTAGCATACTCCGCGTGCTCGGTAGAACATGTGGGGGGTGCCGGCACTTAGCACACTCCGCGTGCTCGGTAGAACATGTGGGGGGTGCTGGCACTTAGCACACTCCGTGTGCTCGGTAGAACATTTGGGGGGTGCTTGATACAGAGCTTGCTGCCCTGTGATGGGCTCTGTAGACCTAAGGCATTTTAAATAAATGTTTGTAGGTTTATTTATTTGATGCATGTGAAAGTTTTGTCTGCTTATATGTGTGTATCGTGTGTGTGTGTGTGTGTGTGTGTGTGTGTGTGTGCGTGCGCGCGTGCTCGATGCCTATGGATGTCAAAAGACAGTATTAGATCCAGGATCCCCTGGAGCTGGAGTTGTGATGGTTGGGAGCCGGCATGTGGGTGCTGGGTGCTGAACCTGGTTCCTCTGGAAAAGCAGGCAGTGCTTTTAACTACGGAGCCATCTCTCCAGCCCTGAGCCGTCTTCACTGCGGCTCCTGGGACTCGCACGTTTGCACACGTTTGCTCTCACACTTGCACTTGGCTCACTCTCCTTGTCTCCCCTGTGTAGCTGACAGAAGATGATGAGACCTTCCTGTCAGCTAATGCAAGTGCTGTGCTCAGCCAGTTTGAAAAAGTCTCCACAGAGCTTGGTGAGTGAGCACCCTGGTGTTCCTCTCTCCCTTCCTCCTCTGCACCGCCCTCTCCTCTATTGTTTGAAGTTACTTCTCCTCCTCTTTCCCCCTTTTCCTTTCTTTTTCTTTTTTCCTTTTTTTTTGAGACAAGGTCTTGGCTGTCTTGGGTCACTCTGTAGACCCCTAAACTTCCTGCGCCTGTCTCCTGTGTGCTGGGATCAGAGGTGTGCGCCACCACTGCCGGGCTACTCCTTCTCTTCTTTCTTTTTTTCCCTGAGTAAACGTAGGTTTATGGAGGGAAAATAAAGAACTCTCAGGCGTAAAAGGGTCTCCGAGGGGAAGTCCTTTTGTGTTCGGTGATGTTGGTGATTGAGCCCAGCATCTTGTGGGTATGTCTGAAAGCTGGGCTCGTCCTGACAGAGAACATGCTTGAGACAACCATGACGTTTGCTTGAGTTTAGAGTGAAGCATGATTTTTTTTAAATTTGCTTTATGTGCATCTCTGTGGGGATGTTTGTACATTAGTGCAGGTACCCAGAGAGGCCAGATGAAAGCAGTGGACCCCCTGGAATCTGACTTACAGGAGGCTGTGGGCTACCCACGTGGGTATTGGGAACTGAACGCGAGTCCTCTGGAAGAGCAGCCAGCGGTTCTTAACCACGGAGCCATTGCTCTAGTCCAGAAGGATTTTCTTCACAAATTCATTATATTGGTTTTATTTCACGCTTCTAAGAAGATTCATGTTTTATTCGTATGTGTGGAGTGGATGTGTGTACACACACGTGTGTGCGGATACCCATGGAATGGAGCCTTAGGTCCCTCAACCTAATGTTCGAGATGTTTCTGAGCGTTGTGATGCGGTGCTGAGATCTGCATCCACGCCCTGAGTGCACACTGATCACTCTGAGTCTCCGAGCTGCCCTTCACGCCTCCACGCTTCTCCCAGTTCACCAGGAGCCTCGTCTGGCATTGAGCTCAGCATCTTTCTGCCTTGACCTCCCAAGTGCTGGAGCCATGACCATGCACCACACACCTAGCTCCATATTCTAAGATAAAAATAAAGGAAGACAGATGAATTTTCAAAAAATTACATGCCACAAGACTGGAGAGATGGTTCATCAGCTAAGAACACAGGTGAACTGCTCTTCCAGAGGGCATGGGTTTAATTCCCAACACCCATGTGCTGATTCACTACTGTCTGTAACTCCACTTCCAGGGGTCCCATGGGGACCAGGTATGCACGCAGTGCACGTTCCTATATGCAGACAAAACACCCATACTTGATAAGAAAGTTTAAAATTACTTATCTTTAATTAATTAGTTAATTAGCTTACTGTGTGTGTATGTGTGCTCACCCGTTCTCGGATGCACAGGCCACAGCAGTGATGGAGGTCGGAGGCTGGTTCTCTCCTAGGGCGTGGGGCCCAGGACTAAACTCAGGTTAGCGAGCTTAAGGGCAGGTGCCTTTATCACTAACCCTGTCTTTTTTGTGTGATGCTCCTCTGCCCTGTTGTCTAGGCTGGCCTTCAACGCTCTGCTCAAGTCATTTCCTTGCCTCAGATCCTAAGTGACTGAGACTGTACCTACACACCAACAATTGCAGCTTTTTTTTATATATAAGAATTATTTAAAATTTTTCCATGTATGACTGTTTTGGCTACTTGTATATGGTGCTCTAGGAGTCCATGCAGGGCATCGGCTCCCCTGCAACTAGAGTTACAATTGTGAGCTGATGTGTGCCACGGGAACCAGGCGTGGGTCCTCAGGCAAGTCTTCCTCACACCGAGCTCTCTCTAGCTCTGGTACCCCCAGCTTCGCAGCTGACTGTTTGAAATACCTCTCAGCAACGCGCAACTATAAAGCTGAACTAGGATTTTACATTAGAGCTGAGTTAGGAATCCTCAGCAGGAAGCCATTCTCCTAGCTGGACTGTCTGTGCAGGAGGGAGGTGCGGGCGGCAGTGGCACTGTAGGGCTGTCACATCTGGTTTTCTGTCTGTTCCTACCTGGGCTGAAGTGCATTTGAGGCAACCTTTTCACTTTGTGTCTTTCCCTCAGGCTCTGGAGACAAGGTCCTTGCTCTGGCAGGGTTCGACGTTGAAAAAGCCAAGAAATGACGGCGTGGTGGGTTTGGCTCTGCCGGCCCCACCCCTCCTGCACACGGTGCTTCCATCCTGAGGACTCAGGCCACACAAAGCTGTAGACTCTCACAACAGCCCAGGAATAGGTGACTTGGAACACAGTGTGGCTTCTGCTTAGGGTCCTCGTCCCTCTCTCTGTGGATCTCCCTTCTTACGTGACCCCAGGCTTGTTGGACAGAGGGACATTGTTCACTATGATTTGTTTTGTTAAGATGTCTTGGTTTTAGTGCTGATAGGGGTGAGAGCTATGAGCTAGGGACTATCCTGACTTCTGTCTGCATGCCTTGGGATGAACAGCAGTGATATCCCTGGCCCTCCTGTGGCTGGAGAATCTTAGAAACCTTTTCAGTTTTTACACAAGGAAACCAAGACTTAGCACTTGTGATGTCTAAAGTCACATTAGAGGCAGAGCTGAGGCTGGGGCTCAGGTGTCCTGAATCCAAGTTTTACTTCTTTACTCTGTACTGTTTTTTATATATATAATAATTGTATTTGTGCAAATTGGTGTCTATGAAAATTCAGTGTCCTAACTCAGTTGAATGGGCACGGAGGGGCTGTTCCTAGCCTGTTCATGGGCAGCATGAATGGGCCCCATTGTATCTCTGGGTTCCTAAGAAGCAACAATGGGAGCCCTGTTGAGAGCCTCCCGAAGTAACTTAACCCCCTGCCTGTCTCAGTGGGGAAGCAATAGGAAATGGCAACCCACAGCCCTCTGGGTCTGACCTCTTGCCAGCTCTGTGGTGGTGGTAATAGCAAGTTACTATCAACTGTGCAGTTTGGGGAGAAACACAAAATAAGTTATGAGGAAAGCGAGTTTCTCCCTAGGAGCCATGGCTCTGCATTGGGCAGCCTCACCCTTATTTTCTCTCTCTTTCTCTCTCTCTCTCTCTCTCTCACACACACACACACACACACACACACACACACACACACACACACACACACCTTCCCAGGCATCGCCTGGATTGGATTCCTTTCTGTATTTCTCATTATTCTTTTTTTTTTTTTTTTTGCACTTTATACAAATGTAAACCATTTTTACTGCTTCTTCTTAACTAAAGTTCTACCAGGTGTTTTGCCAACTGGACAAATTAGGGGACCTCAGCTATGTAAATGCCTTATTTGGAACTCATAATGTCTTTTGGACCTTTGAGAGGGGTGGGTCTCTGGGCCAGCAGGATGGCCCAGTGAGTACAGGGCTTCCTGCCAAGCCTGATGCCCCGAGTCTAATCCACAGATCCACCTGATGAAGGAAGAGAATTGAGTTTTACAAGTTGTCTTCTGACCTCCACATATGGCCCATGGCCCGTGTGTGTGCACATGTACACACGCATATATGCATACTTACACAATCCATAAGAGAAACAGCGGGAAGGGGTCCCCTGTGCTGGAGCCTTAGACTCAGACGCTTTTCCAGCCACCTCCTCCCCGCAAGAAGCCGGGACCCAGATGAGCTGAGCGCCGCTGTGCTTTCCAGTGGGCCGTCTCTATTCGCTGTTCACGGGTAGCACACCAGGAAAGGCTGATCACCTGCTGTAAGCAGTGGGGCTGTGTGTGCCACCACGGTTCCATAGAGATAAACTCCTACCAACACAGAAGTCACAGTTCCACGGTGTGGATTCAGTAATGCTGTGCAGCTACCAACCAAGTACCAAGTCATGCCCATGGCCCCTACAGGAGAACCTGATGGCTTCCAGGCACTCCAGATGCCTTCCTCCCAGCCTCCAGCATCTGAGCTGCTCTCTCATATCTCTGCGGACTTGGCTTTCTGGAGAGTTCATATGAACGTCACATGTGATGGCTTGTTATGTATCTGGCTTCTTCATGCAGTGTTTTAGGGATGACTCACCTTGTAGCACACTTTAACACTTCATTCATTTTGGGGCCTGAGTGATGCTTCACTGTAGACTTTAGCCATGTCTTCGATGAACATCTGAGTTGCTTTCAGCTTGTGTGAACAGTGCCATTAAGAACATTTCTGCAGCCGGGTGGTGGTAGGTCACGCCTTTAATCCCAGCACTCGGGAGGCAGAGGCAGGCAGAGATTTCTGAGTTCGAGGCCAGCCTGGTCTACAGAGTGAGTTCCAGGATAGCTAGAGCTACACAGAGAAACCCTGTCTCGAAAAACCAAAAAAAAAAAAAAAAAAAGAACATTTCTGCACAAATATATGTTGAATTCCTGTTTTCGGTTTCCTTTGGGTTAGTACCTAGCTGTAGAATTGTTACGTGGAGTTTTACACTATAGCAAGATTGTCCTTTGTCTCATGCTCACCCAGTAAACCCAGGAGTCTGGAGGTATTTTTCATTTGAGAAAGACTCATGTCAGTCTGAAACCCCTAATGTTGGTGTGCCTTAACCATTCTTAAAGAACAGCACCGGGAGGCGAGGTCTGATGGCATACACCTGTAACCCCAGTACTGGGAGCCAGAGATGGGGGGTGAAGAGGTTAAGCCAGCCAGGGCTTCTTGGTGAAACCCCTTCTTAGGCAAAATGCAAACAAACCCACCAGATGAGCATAGCGAGGAACTTGCTCTTAACCACGGCTGTCTGTGCTACTTAAAGTTGCCCCCTGTTACAGAGCCTGCTGCTCTGGGCACCTCAGTTACTTCAGCTTAAGGAGCTTCACTTCCTTCAGGGGAGGCCTGCCTGTTAGAGTTACTTTGCATTTCCCTCCCTCAATACAGTTAGCCTTGGTGCCATTCAGGCTAGTGTACCATTCCAGCGCTCGTCTTGCCGCTGAGTGACACCTGATTCCCCAGTGTCGTGTCCACCAGTACATTCTGTGCAAGTGCAGTTATTAATGCCAGCAAGCCGTGTCTCCTGTTCACATTGTCATCCTTTCTGGAACTTGGAAGGTCTGTCACTTAAAACAGCTAGCTTTTAATATTCTCATGTCACGATGTTTTGGTGAAAATTTCTGCATTTCAAGTCAAGTGTGGTGGCTGGTGCCCACCTGTGATCCTAGTGCAGGAGGGGGTGGGGAGATGGGACAGGGGCAGGCAGGTCTCTATAACATGACCATGTCTCAAAATACATAAATAAATTTTCTCATTTCTCCAAGAATTAGGGCTAAAGCAAAAATATGTTCCAATGAGAGAGTGTCTAAATGGGCTAGTAGTTAAATATATTAACTTAGACTTTGTGTTTCAGAGATGGTGTTCAGTCTTGTAAATGGTAAATCAGGTATTCTAGGCAGGTGGATTTTCCAGGAGAAGCCAAGGCTTTGGGGCAAACAGCATGTTAATATGATTGTTAGGCCTTTCTCTGAAGGCAGAGCCAAGGAAAGGCATGTTCAGTGACTAAAAGACTGCGAGTCTTCCATCGACATGGTGTCTGATTGCAGTAAGTGATGGACAATTGGAATTATTTCCAAGGAAGTGAGCCTGGCCGTCACCCACAGTGGTCAGCCCCCTTCCTGTCTGCCGTCATTGTGGTTTATTTTTCTACATAGTCTTTCTGTCACAAAGACCTTTCTATTACTTTGCCTCTCGAAATGTTTGTCCAATATTAGTATGTAAATTAAAACTGTCAGCATTCCCACAGACTCCCAAGAAAAAATTGTAACGTACAATTGCTTCCATTCTGTCTGGCCCTGGAAGTCAAAAAAGAAACTAGAAACTGGAGGAATGTGTTCAATATTTCATCACTTTTCTGAAAGCCAGCTAACAGTGTGGCCCTAGTAGATAATCCCCAAGTGTATGTTCCTTTGACACCCTACTCGCCTCCATTGTGATCTCCTTCTCACTATTTAAGTTGACTTTGGGGCTGAAGAGATGGCTCAGTGGTTAAGGGCACTGGCTGCTCTTCTAGAGGACCTGGGTTCAATCTCCCAGCACCCACCTGGTGGCTCACACTGTCTGTAACGCCAGTAACTGACAACCTTACCCAGACATACATGCAGGCAAAACACCAGTACGCATAATTAATAAAAGTAAATTATTTTAAGTGTTTAAAAAGAAAAAATTGACCTCGAAACAGAGACCATTTTGCTGACCAGTCAGTCACTGAGGGCAAGGGTCAGTCTTTGCACGTGGCCAGCAGTTGAGAGGTTAAAGGCTGGCTTCCCCAGGAGGCCTACACGCCGCCCTTGTGCCACTGCCACGTCTCCAGTGACCCCTGGAGCGAAAGTCCCAGCACATTTCACGAGCACTCAACACCAGTACCAATGGGCCGTGGAAAATGGCCTTTGCCAACCCTGCCATTGAGGGTGTGAGGCAGAGGTGCTCATGTGGTGTTGAGGAAGGCAGACATGATGAGGTGGGACGAGGGAACACCTTCATGCAGAACCCACGACACTACAAGATCCCAGGTGGCTCGTGAACAGACAGAAGCACGTGAAGGGACTACAGCCAAGTTCTGGCCAATGGGTTAGACAAGCCGTGTGGGGACATGGAGCTGATCGACGAAGGTTAGAGCCCATTGGGGGCTGAGCCAGTCCTGGGGTTCATGTCCACAGTGGGTCTAGTGGCATCCCCAGGAAAGCCTTCCAGCTTCTCTATGAGAGTCAGCCTCTCATAGACCTCGAGCTTGATCTTTAGGCTGGATGGCCAGCCAGGGAGCCCAAGGCACCAACCTGTCTTCCTAGTACTGAGATTAACCACCATGTGCTACCAAGCCGGGTTCTGGGTTCTACGGAGGGTCCCTAGGTCCCTGTATGTACAAGGCAACCTGTTTACTTACTGATGTCTCCCTCCAAGTTCTGGCCCCCACACCCCAGCTTCTGGCCTCTGCTCCAGTTTCTACCAACTATAACTATGAATTTTGGATATATTACCCAACAGCAGCCTCTGATAAAGCCATGTTCCAGACATAATTTCAACACTGGAGTTAAGTTATCTTCTAAATTTTGTTCATTTTGGCATTTTGAGACAGTCTCACTCAGTAGCTCAGGCTATCCTAGAATATACTGGGCATTGCAGGCAAGCCTCATCCTGCCTGCACTGGGACAGCAGACATGTAGCTCCAACCAGCTCATATGAGTAAGCTATCCATCGAGTTGTTTGCTTTCTCTGAAATAGGCAAGCAATTAGCTCTCCTTATTTATTTATACTATCTATCTATCTATCTATCTATCTATCTATCTATCTATCTATCTATCATCTATCTAATGTATGTGAGTACACTATCCCTGTCTTCAGACACACCAGAAGAGGGCACCAATTCCATTACAGATGGTTGTGAGCCTCTATATGGTTGTTAGGAATTGAACTCAGGACCTCTGGAAGAGTAGCCAGTGCTCTTAACCTCTGAGCCATTTCTTCAGCCTCTTATTTATTTTTATCACTGTTTTTTCGGACTGGCAAGATGGTCCAGTGAGAATAGGCACTTGCTGCCAAGCCTGACAAACTGAGTTCAATCCTGGGGACCCACATGATAGAAGGAGAGAACCAAATGCCACAAGTTGTCCTCTGACTTACACACAAATAAAATCATTTTTTTTTTTTTTGATCCAGGTAGTAGTGGCACATGGCTAATCTTAGCACTTGGGAGGCAGAGGAAGGCATCACAGATGCAGTGTTCTCAAGAATAAAAAACATGGACCCTGCCCTTCATTTGTCAGCAGACATCCCGCTTCAGGAAGTCAGACCAGTCAGCTGCATCCTTTGTGCCAACTTGGCACTTCTGACCACCTACTATATTACTTGTGCTGGAGTAGGAGGTACATGGTGCCAAATTTGTTCATTTGGATTTTTTACAGAATCTCACCTATAGCCCTGGTTGTCCTGGAACTCACTATGTAGATTATTAGGCTGGCCTCAGACTGCCTGCCTCTGCTTCCTAAATGCCGGGGTTAAAAGCGTGTATTGTTATTCCCCATAGTACTAGATTGATTTTGTTAAAACCAAAGCACTGAACAGATTGAATACAGTAGGCCCCTAGCATTTGAGAACTCAAGTGTGGTTCTCTGTGCTGCAGATTAGGTGCCAATGTCAAAGAAAAGGAAGCACTCTCTGAGAAAACCTAAAAAGTGATGCCTACTAGGAGTGGAATATGTTTCTTTTTGCCGTCTCTGCAATGTCATTGAATCTCTCATAAGAAATGTAATGAGTGGTGGACTGGAGAGATGGCTCAGTGACTAAGACCATGGCCTGCTCTTACAGAGGATTCAGGTTTGGTTCCTAGCATCCACATCTGATGGCTCATAGCTGCCTGTAACTCCAGCTCCCGGAGATCTGAAGCCCTCTTCTGGCCTCCGAGGGAATATGTGTACATACTCCCTGGCCTCCCAAATACATGTAATTAGAAATAAAATCTTTTTTAAAAACTTAGTGCTGGTATAAGTGAACACATTAGCTGGCTCCTTTTTTGTTTGTTTGTTTGTTTGTTTCTAAAGTAGGTATTTGATACAGTGTTATTTTTTCTTCCAAATAAGACATGTTTATGTCATTCATAACCATTAGAACAGGGATCCGTTGGATAAAGATACTTGCTGCGCAAGCCTGACAGCCTGAGTTTGATTCGGAGACCCATGTGAAGGTAGAAGGAGAGCCCACAGCCATGCCCTCTGCCCTCATGAGTGTCCTGGTGCTCACACCCACACATACATCTGGTACCCACGCAATAGTAATAACACAAGTTTCATTGTCAGTACAGGTGTAGATGCACAAGTGTATCATCGTATAGTTCTCTCTTTTTGATTGATAAAGTTCTGTTGTTAAAGGGCTGAGGATGTAGCTCAGTTGCAGCGTCCCTGCCTAACATGCATAAAGCCCCTGGGTTCTTCCCTGCAGTGCACAAACCAAGCATAGTATCATAACGCCTGCTGTCCTGGCCTCAGGAAGTGGAGGGTGGAGGAACACAAGTTCCAGGGCATCCTCTGCTGTGTTGTAAGTGTAGCTAACCTGGACTTCATGACGCCCTGTCTCAAAAATAAATAAATGCAAGGATGAAAAAAAAAAAAAAAGAGAGATCTGTCAGTATCATAGTTTTCTGGGTTCTTAGGAACATTCAAATGTGGATTTAAATGAAAAGTGCACATATGTTGTTAAAAATAGTGAATGCCGGGGGCTGGTGAGATGACTCAGTGGGTAAGAGCACCCGACTGCTCTTCCAAAGGTCTGAAGTTCAAATCCCAGCAATCATATGGTGGCTCACAACCACCCATAATGAGATCTGATGCCCTCTTCTGGTGCGTCTGAAGACAGCTACAGTGTACTTACATATAATAAATAAATAAATCTCAAAAAAAAAAAAAAAGAATAGTGAATGCCAGCCGAACGTGGTGGCACATGCCTTTAATCCCAGCACTTGGGAGGCAGAGGCAGACGGATTTCTGAGTTTGAGGCCAGCCTGGTCTACAAAGTGAGTTCCAGGACAGCCAGGGCTACACAGAGAAACCCTGTATCGAAAAACAAAAACAAACAAGAATAGCGAATGCCTCAATTCATCAGTGATTTCTTTTTTTAACTGCTCTGATAAAATATGCATCTTTGGGGCTGGAGAGTTGGCTCAGCGGTTAAGAGCACTGACTGTTCTTTCAGAGGTCCTGAGTTCAACTCCCAGCAACCACATGGTGGCTCACAACCATCTGTAATGGGATCTGATACCATTTTCTGGTGTGTCTGAAGAGAGCAATGTTGTACTCATATACATATAAATCTTAAAAAAAAAAAAAAAAAAGAGTGACAGAGCAGGACACCTGACATCCTGCACGGGCCTCCACATGGGTGTGCACTCTCACACACGCAATACATCACACACATAAACACAAAACTATGGAAGCATAATAAGCCAGGCATGTTAGCACATGCCCTCGATTCCTTAGTTCTGGAGGCGGGATGAGAGGGTTTCTGGGAGTTTGAGGACTGCCTGATTTACAGAGTGAATTTCAGACCAGCCACAGCTACATTGAGACCCTGTCTCGGAAAATAAAGAAAGAAAAATAACACCAGCTTTAAAATGGGGCCTGGTGAGATGGCTCAAAGGGTGAGTAAGGGTGCTTGCCGAGTGTGTCAACCTGGCGCCCTGGGTCCCACAATGGAAGAAGAGAACCGATCCTCTGCCACACAGTGGCATTTTGTCTGGCTTAACTAAGGGGCATGTGCGTTGAGAGTCTAGACCTCTGGAGGGAAAGGAAGGAAAAGTCTTAGGAGCCACTCAGAGTGCCCAGTGTGGGGAACAGCTCATAGCTCTGTGCCCCCTGTGGTTCCCTTTCCTGGAGGTGAAGGAGTTTCTCTGTTATATTTCCTCTTAATGATGCAAATGAACTTTAAGAGACCCTGTAATAGCCCGATGGAAGAGTGTGAATGGGCTTGTAGGAACTAGAGTGTTGAGTCTCAGCGGGGCACCCTTGGCACCAGAAATGGAAGGCAAATTAAAACTCGTGCCTTTATCTTTCCCAAACCCTGCAACCCTTTTAACTTGCTGCTTCTGTGTTGCCCTGCTCTGGGAAAAAAAAAAAAATGAAAATGGCCAACACCAACCAAGTTGTTTTAAAAACTTGGTGTCACCTGTATGCATTGCTTAGAGCCTCCCCTGCCTCCTTTCCTGCTAACCGCCCCTCTTTTCCCGAGAAGGCTTTTCTGCTCATTAGTGAAATAAGCGTCCCTTTCTCTTCTGTCTGTACTTAGCCACCAATTAGTCAGACGAGCAGAAATGCTCCCCCGCTGCGTACTGTGCTGGGGGCATTAAGCAGCCGCCACTGCTTTGCTGGTGCTAGCTACTTTTAAAGCTCTTTTATCTCTCAGGAAAGGGCCTCAATGGGTTTGCTCTCCCCCCACCCTCACCTCCCAGCCTGTAGCTATTTCAACCTAAGTACTCATTAAAGTCAATTTAAGATATTACTAAAACCTTTAGATTCTTCACATGAAGCACCTCCACTCGAGTTCAGTTAGACACAGCTCCTTTTCACAGTTCAAGAGTGCCCGTCTCCACCAGCCTGGGCCCCAACAAAAGCACTGACGTCCGACAAGACTGGCCACCTGGGCATGGTGTTACATACCTATACTTTTTAGCTCTGAGGTAAGAGATGCATGTGCCATGAGTTCCAGGCCAGCAAGGACTATATGGAAGACCTGTCTCAAAACAAACCAGGCAGAGAGGCTGGAGGGGTGGATGGCTCAGCAGTCAGCTGTACTTGTTCTTGTAGAGAACCCAGGTTCAGTTCTCAGCACCATCTGGCCGTTCACAACAGTATTCAACTTTGGTTCCAGGGGATCTGATGGCCTCTTCTGGCCTCGTCCGGCACCAAGCATGCACACAGTGCACACCAAATGTGCAGGCAAAACATAATACACATGAGCTAAAAATGAATAAATCTTGAAGAAAAGTCAGAGATTTTCTTTTGCCATCAAATTAATTATATCACCACATAAACCAGGAGTGGTGGCACATGGGATTATTAAATCCCAGCATTTGGGCAGTGGAGGCAGGAGAATCAGAAGTTAGGGTTAGGGATGTCTGTCCTTGACTACACAGAAGAATCAGGACTTCAAGGTGATCCTTGGACACATGGTGAGTTCAAAATGGCCTTAGATACATGAGCCTGTCTTAAATTATGTTTTAAAATGTTATTTTGTGTGAGTGTGTTTGCTGGGAGGTGTACTTGAGCCACGGCATGCTTTTGGAGCTCAGAGAATACCTCACAGGGTAAGGTTCTCTCCCTCCACTGTGGATCTGAGGATAGAACTAGTTCATCAGACTTGATGTACCTTTAATCAACAAACCATCTCTCCAGCCCTGTCCTACTTCCTCCTTGGTCTTAGAAAACAACAGCAGGGCTGGAGAGATGGCTGAGAGGTTAAGAGCACTGGCTGCTCTTCCAGAGGTCCTGAGTTCAATTCCCAGCACCCACGTGATGGCTCACAACCATCTCTAATGAGGTCTGGTGCCCTTCTGGTGTGCTGGCATTCATGCAGACAGAACATTGTATACATAAGAAATAAATAGACCTTAAAACCAACAACAACCGGGCCGGGCGTGGTGGCGCACGCCTTTAATCCCAGCACTTGGGAGGCAGAGGCAGGCGGATTTCTGAGTTCGAGGCCAGCCTGGGCTACAGAGTGAGTTCCAGGACAGCCACGGATACAAAGAGAAACCCTGTCTCGAAAAACCAAAAAAAAAAAAAAAAAAAACCAACAACAACCAAAAGAATAGGAAGTCCCTTGATCATGGTTGCTTTGAGATGCTTAGGTGTTCCTCAGCATTGGCTTTCACACCCCCTCCCTTGGGTGGAGGGTGCTTCCTTGCCTCATTGTTTGGGGCCTGGCCATGAGATGGTTGGCCACTGGAATGTTTATGGTTATAACTCTGGGAGGGAGCTTCAGTGAGCTTCCACTGTCCTTTTGACTTTGCTGCCATTTGTTGTTGAAGAATAATATGGCTGACTAGCCCCCAGGCTACCAGAGACATGGAATAATCCTAGTCCAGTCTGTACCTGAACCCTGTTGATCCAGCCCAACCAGGCAGAGTGCGGTATGGCTAGACCACAGCCTGAAGCCTGCCAATCTTAGCCCTTGAGAAAAGAAAAGAAAAGAAAAGAAAAGAAAAGAAAAGAAAAGAAAAGAAAAGAAAAAAAAAGAAAAAAGAAAAGACAAGACAAGACAGAAGGAAAGAACCATAGCCAACAAATTTTGAGGTGGTTTGTTCTGTTTGTTATGTTAATTACTTTTCTACTGCTGTATTAAAACACCATGACCAAGCTGGGTAGTGGTAGTGCATGCCTTTAACCCCAGCATTCAGGAGGCAGAGGCGGGTGGGTCTTAGAGTTCGAGGCCACAGCCTGGTCTAAGAGTGAGTTCCGGGACAGCCAGGGCTACACAGAGAAACTCTTGATTTGAAAACAAACAAACAGAAGACACCATGAGCAATACAACTTTAAAGAAGGAAGAGTTTGTTTGGGGCTTCCAGTTCCAAACGGCTAGAGTCCCTGATGATGGAGCAAAAGTAGCAGGTGGAAGTCGGAGCCAAGGAGCTAAGAGGCACCCCCCCACACACACACACACCTTAAGATTTATTTTTATGCCTATGGGTGTTTTCTCTGGAGGTATGTCTGTGTATTCCCAGGCATTCCTTTGGAACCCGGAAGAGCGCGTCGTATTCCCCAGCACTTAGAACTAGAGACACAGGCAATTCTTAGCCACTGCATGAGTACTGGGAGTTGGATCTGGGTCCTCTGGAAGAGCAGCCAATGATTTTAACCACTGAATCATATGTCCAGCCCTGAGAGCTTACATTTGAACCAGAAGCAGGAGGCAGAGAATACCCTGGGGATGACAGAAAGCTTTTGGGACCTCCAAGCCCACCCTCAGTTACACATGTTCTCTAACAAGGCTACAACGGATTCCTTCCCAAAGAGTTCCACCAACTGGGACAAAGCTTTCTAATGTCTGAGCCTTTGGAGGCTGTTCTCATAGGAACAACATATTTGTTATATAGTATTGTTTCATTGTGGCCCATTCTTCTTCCTATAGTCCTAGTGGTGTAGGGGTGGGGTGTGCTGGGATTGAACCTTGACCTTTATACTTGCTATGCCCACAAGCTGCCACTAAGCTACACTCCTAATCTCCATCGTTATCTATTCATGTATAAATCTGATGATGTCATGCCCTTATTTAACCCCCCTGCCTTGGTTACTTTTCTATTACCACAACAAAATAGCGTGACCAAGGCAACTGACAAAGAATTTGCTTAAGTTTGGGCTCATGGTCTCAGAGGGTAAGAGTCCATGAGCAGCATGGCAGCAGGCAGGTAGTCATGGTCGTCATGGAACAATAGCTGAGATATTATACCTTGATTGACAGGCATGAGGTAAGAGAGCTAACTATGAATGGCATGGGCTTTTGAATCCTCAAAGGCCACCGCTAGTGACACACCTCCTCTGGGGATCAAGTCTTCAAATATTTGAGCCTATGGAGACCATGTTCAGTCAGACCACCACGTAGCTCAGTAGTCCTCTCTACTGTTGGGATAAAGACCGAAAGTGTAGCCTCTGAAATCTGAAAAGACCTGGACCTAGCCTCCTTGACCAGCTTCCTTAGTGTCTCTCTCCATCCCTCTACAGACAGCCTCCAGCCTTTTCACTCAGTTCTGTGGTCCTAGCGCTGCTTTTTCTTTTTTCTTTCCTCCTCGCTCTTTGCCAAGGCTAGACCCCCTGACTACAGCACATTTCTCCCCATTCCTTGCCTAGTTAATTTCCAATTCATAACTTCAGTGTAAACTTTTATTTAAGCTGGATGTAGTGGCGTACGCCTTTAATCCCAGCACTCAGGAGGCAGAGACAGGCAGATCTCGGAGTTTGAAGCCAGCCTGATTTACAGAGTGAGGTTCAGGACAGCCAGCGCTGCAAAGTGAAACCCTGTCTCAAAACAACAACAAAAGAGGCTTACATTTAAAAATAAAAAGATGCCGGGCGTGGTGGCGCACGCCTTTAATCCCAGCACTCGGGAGGCAGAGGCAGGCGGATTTCTGAGTTCGAGGCCAGCCTGGTCTACAAAGTGAGTTCCAGGACAGCCAGAGCTATACAGAGAAACCCTGTCTCGAAAAAAAAAAAACCAAAAAAAAAAATAAATAAATAAAAAGATTTATTTATTTATTATATGTAAATACACTATAGCTGTCTTCAGATACACCAGAAGAGGGCATCAGATCTCATTACGGATGGTTGTAAGCCACCATGTGGTTGCTGGGAATTGAACTCAGGACCTTTGGAAGAGCAGTCAGTGCTCTTACCTGCTGAGCCATCTCTCCAGCCCAAAGGCTTACATTTTTATTAGTTTTTTATTTGGGTATTGTGCTTTTCTTTTCTTTGCTTTGCTTTGAGGCAGGGTCTTACATAGCCCAGGCTGCCTGCAAACTTGCTTTGTGGCAGAGAGGATGACTTGAACACTATCTTCCTGCCTCAGCCCCTTATTTCAGTGCTACCACATCCAATTCAAGTGTAAAGTTCAATGTTACTCTTCTAAGGATGAAGGACCCTAATAGAACCTTGACTCTCACACAAGGTTATGTTGCTACAGAGTTCAGCGTTTAGCACTTAGCTGCAGTTACAAAGAATTACCCATTGTTCATCTCCTTTGGCGTGTGTCACATCCACCATGAAGGCAAAGACAATGTAAGCGATTTGCAAAAGACACCTGCAAAGGAGATGCTCTCAGCAGGCCTTGGAGACAGGTTAGTTACAGTGCTAATGAAGATGTCTAAATGGCGCTGAGTTAGAAGTGAAACCGTGAGCCGGGCGTGGTGTCGCACGCCTTTAATCCCAGCACTTGGGAGGCAGAGGCAGGCGGATTTCTGAGTTCGAGGCCAGCCTGGTCTACAAAATGAGTTCCAGGACAGCCAGGGCTACACAGAGAAACCCTGTCTTGAAAAAAAAAAAAAAAAAAGAAGTGAAACCGTGGTAAGAGAAATAGCATTAATATCAGGAAGATGGGCGACATGGGAAGATTACACTGGGAGGGAGCCTGGGAGTTTGAGGTGAGTGACAGCAGCCCTGGAATATGAAAATAACATCAAAGCCATGCCCCCCTCCCCTTTTCGTTCTTAACTTTAAAAATGGTGTGAATGCTTTTGAAAGAAACTATCATAATACCCAGGATGTGCAGGGGACAGGTGAGAGTGTAAGATTTGATTTTTGAATTGACATTCTCAGCAGAGCATGGTGGTGCACACCTGGAACCCCAGCCCCTGGGAGGGGAAAGCAGGAAGATCAGGAGCTCAAGGGTACCTCATGATGCCAAGAATAGATCAGGCTGGTGTAGGTGGGCCGTGAGTTCAGGCCTATCTGACAAGGGCTAGGGAGGTGGCTCAGAAGCTCAGAGTTCTGACTGCACTAGCGTGAAGACCAGAGTTCAAATCCCCAGCACCCACATAAAAGTGGGTGTGGCTACAAGAACCTGTTGCCCCAGTGCAGTGATAACAAGGTGATCACAGGTTCACTAACTGCCAGACTATAAGAAAAGCTGTGAGCTCTAGATTCAGAAAGAGACCCTTCTTCAAGGGAACAGGTCTGGTGGAGTTGGAACAGGATACTAATGTCCCCCTGTGGCACACATGGGCGTACACCCCTACACATAGGTATGCATGCACCATGCATACCTATAGCACATGCGCACAAAAATTTCATTGACATTTCATACCCTCTCCTTGATATCATAAATGGAAGCATGCTATAGCAAGTTTATTTTAAATTCAACTTTGTCCATGCTGTTTCCAAACACAACCCAGCTTGTCATCTTTTAAAGGGAAAAGAAAGTAATAGAAAAAAATGAAATCATCTTTTCTGAGTATCTTGATATAGTTCTCTGAGCTCTATAGCTTATGTTAATTAAAGTGACTTCAACAGAGGATCCAAGAGTGTAGCTTCCTTAAAAAAAAAAAAAAAAAGTCCTGTGTTGGCTCTAATGTTCATGGCTTAAATAATTAATAGTCATGGCTGCCTGTCATGCACCAAGTGGGAGCAGAGTGAGTCCTCTCAGATCACAGCATATGTGCACCATGCACCATGCATGCCTGCTTCAGCTTCTGTGTGAGGCTCTTCATTAGCAGGCGGCAGCACCAAGATGCGCCACCCTCGGCCTTTAGTGTTTATTACCCTTAAAAAAAAAAAAAAAAAACGAGGTCTCTCTGCTTAACCAGCTGGGAGGCCTCTGCTGCCAACGGGAAGTAATTTCCCACAAGAATTGTAATGAAGTGACAAAGAGGTTGGGTGTTGGGTTGTGGAGAAACACAACTACAAAGTTCATTTAGATTGAGCAATCTCTGCTGGACAGAGTAAAATCTGGCTGTCACAGCGTGCGAGGTGAGAAGGCAAGGTTAGACCTGAGCTGCAAGCCGGGCGTGGTGGCGCACGCCTTTAATCCCAGCACTTGGGAGGCAGAGGCAGGCGGATTTCTGAGTTCGAGGCCAGCCTGGTCTACAGAGTGAGTTCCAGGACAGCCAGGGCTACACAGAGAAACCCTGTCTCTAAAAAAAAAAAAAAAAAAAAAAAAAGACCTGAGCTGCATACATCACAGAGAACCCCAGACCACCAATAGCAAAAGACATCTGTGACACAGGAAGGCCTAGTGTAGAGGAGGTTTGCCATTTGTTTTTTACCATCTTGTGAGGGGGAAAGGCAGATCAAGGCTGCAGATAGCAGTGACCGACCAGCTCTGGGACCTCACACTGCTCTCTGTCCATCCCTCTCTGTGACCAGGAAGGAGCTGCTTGTCAGTCATGGCCTCAGCCTCTCCGGATACTCTGATGATCCCACAGCATCTGCAGGTATGAAATCAGGTAGCTGTGTTCTAGGAGGGGCACAGTGAGTGTTTTAGTACTCACTCGCAGAGAGTGGAAGCTATTTGCTTTTAGGGACTGTCTTTCTCTTCAGTCCCTAATTGGACAATAACCAGCGGTCAAAAGCACGCACAGAATTGCGTTTAAAGGCAGCAGGCTGAGTGTTTGCATTCAAAGTGAGATCTCATCGTTGTACCGAGTGATTAGAATGTCCGAAGCTGCCCCTGCAGTCTGACCCAGTGAGCTCTTACAAACATGCAGGTCTGCAAACTACTACCCCAGGAAAGAGGAAGTGACTTCTGGATACTGATCCCGAGTACATATATCAGGGCTTTGTGATGTGATGGGTACCCCCCTTATCAAATGCTGTGGAGACCAACATTCTAGGAGCAGTCTGGCAGCCAGCCAGATGTTCACAGCTGTACCTACCCTACTCAGGACGCAAAATATGTATATTCACAGATCTACAAAATGCTTTCATCGGCATGTTTAATAATTCCTTGTTATCTCCAAAGGAAAATTGATTGAGTTTTTGCCAAGGCACGACCAAGGAGGATGGGACCTGACTGCCAGTCCCTGTCCCCTGTGCATCTGGCCTCCAAATGTCCGTCCTCTGAAAGGTTAGAGCCATCCCAAATATAAGCAGATCTCAGGCGTAGGGACCAAAATAAAAGGTACTTGTTTCACTTAAACATGCACACATGCACCTTGATGCACATATTAAAGTCTATGGACAGTCTTGAGTCAGTCTTCAGCTCCCATCTTGTTTGAGACAGGGTCTCTGTTCAGCTACACCCACACCAGGCTGGCTGTGAGCTTCCAGGGGTTCTCAAGTCTCTGCCTCCTGATCTGGCCCTAGGATTAGACATGCACTACCTTGTCTGTCTTTAAAGGGTTCTGGGGATCAGAACCCAGGGCAGGGTTATAGACTTGTCATATAACCATCCTTAATGCTTTGCCCTCTGTCCAACCCCCTACCCTGTGCGTGTCAGTGTGTGTGTGTGTCCGTGTTGTGCATGTGCATGTCCGTATGTGTAGGACAACTGTGTGGAGTTGATTTCCTCCTTCCATTTTCTTGGGTTAGAATATCAAACTTAGCTCATCAGGCTTGGGTGTCAAGTTCTTTTACCCACCATGTCACATCAGTGGGTTTTTTTGTTAGTGATTTTGAAACAGAATCCCACTCCCATAGCCCAGGCTAGCCTGAAACTTAATATTTAACAGCCAAGTCTAGTCTTGCCTCAAACTCATGGCAATCCTCCTGTGTCAGGCTCAGGAGACTACAGGTGTGAGCCACCATGCTCATCTCTGTTTACTATACTTTTTGCTAGTTAATAGTTGTTATGTCTAAATTTTATTATTTAACTTGTTTGTTTGCCTGCATATATATATATATGTATATACATACACATATACATATATATGTGCATATACACACATATGTGTATATACACATATACACACATATATGTATATTATATGTGTATATGCATATATCACACATATATGTATATGTGTATATACATATATATGTATGTAAGTATGTATATATATATATATGTGTGTGTGTATGTATATATATTAATTTTGGTTTCTTGAAACAGGGTTTCTCAAAACAAGGTTTCTCTGGTTAGTCTTGGCTGTCATGAAACTAGCTCTGCAGACCAGGCTGGTCTCAAACTCACAGAGATCCACCTGTCTTTGTCTTCCAAATGCTCCCAGTCACTACCGGCTACATTTAAATTTTTTTTAGCAAATCCTATTGGCGTGCACCACCACTACCAACAGTGCATTTAAATTTTTTAAAAAAGATTTATTTATTTTATGTATATGAATACACTGTAGTTGTCTTTAGACACACCAGAAGAAGGTATCAGATCACATTGCAGATGGTTATGAACCGCTATGTGGCTGCTGGGAATTGAACTCAGGACCTTTGGAAGAGCAGTCAGTGCTCTTAACCGCTGAGCCATCTCTCCAAGCACTTTAAATTTTTTTAAAAACTGGTTTACCCACTCCTTTTGTGGCACTGGGGTCAGACTCAGTGCCTGTCCATGCTAGGCAAGCCCATGGCCACAGAGGTACATCTCAGCCTATGTTTATGTGACTTTCTTGTCTACTTAAGGAAGGGCTTATTTTAATGTGTGGCTGAACAGTCCACCCTGATGGGGAGGCCCGACAGTGGGGCTGGGGGGCGGCTGCTCACATCACAGCTGCCGGCAGGAAGCAGAGAGATGGATGCTGGTGTCCAGCTTGCTTTCTCCTTTTTATGAGCCTGGGACTGCACCCGTGGGGTAATGCTGCCCACATTTAATTCACCTCATCTAGTTAATAGCGTGTAGACATGCCCACAGATGTGTCTCCAGGGTGAGTTTAGGCCCTGTCATGTTGACAGTTAGTATTAACCATCACTGTCAGAGTCTAGCATTCTTGTTCTGCTTCGCAGTTTGTTTTGAGCTATGTAATGGCGGTGCCCATCCTGGCACTGGGCTTGTGTCCTTCCTGCTCCTCAAGGAGAGACTGTCAGAACTGACAAATGTCCCTTACTTCCTAGGCATAGGGTGGAGCCAGAGATAATCTAAAGTAATTCTGCTGTCTAGAAATGCCCATTGCCCAACTCTGAACTCCTGGGGTCACTCCGAGGCTGACTTGTGTTGATAAATTTACTGTAATTTTGAACCCTAAGCACAATAGAGAGGTGGCTCATGATTAGGCGCACTGGCTGTTCTTGCAGAGGATCAGGGTTGGGTTCCCAGCACCCACATGGCGAGCAGTTCACAGTCATTTGTAGTTTCAGTTCCAAGGGGCCCAGTGCCCTCTTTTGAGATCTGAGGGCACCCCATGCACATGGTGATCAGACACACAGTCAGGCCAACACTCAGACACACATTCAGGCCAACACTCAGATACATAAAACCAAATAATTAAAACTTTAAAAAATACATATGAAAACTTGGGAAAACTCAGAAGTAGCCATTCTTTCTCCCCAGCACATGCAGTCTTCTGCATTTCCTTCCCTCTTGGTCCTTAAGCATCTTTTTTTTTTTTTTTAAAGATTTATTTATTATTGTTCAGTAGTACACTGTAGCTGTCTTCAGATGCACCAGAAGAGGTTGTCTGATCTCATAATGGGTGGTTGTGAGCCACCATGTGGTTGCTGGGATTTGAACTCAGGACCTTTGGAAGTGCAGTCGGAGCTCTTAACCGCTGAGCCATCACTCCAGCCCCCTTAAGCATCTTTATGGGAACATAATCCACACTCTTCCATCTGGACGAGCAAGCAACACCAACAGTTTTTATTGATTTGTGTAAACATGAGTATTTACAGAAAAACACTGTGATCGTGTGCTTCTGCATCTGTGTGTTCGCTGGGAAACCTGAAGGTCCCACTGGGAAGCTGTAGTCCTGGCAAATATTTGAGCCTTTGCTCCAGGCACAGTGCCTTCGGGATAATGTTGGAGATCCAGTCATGAGTAAGGCATATGCAAGGCCTTCGAGGATTCATAATCCTCGTGGCAGCTCACCACCAAGTCACTCAGGTATGACTAAGGTGCAGTTTGCGGAATCAAGAGTACTGAGCAGCCGGGCAGTGGTGGCACACGCCTTTAATCCCAGCACTTGGGAGGCAGAGGCAGGCGGATTTCTGAGTTTGAGGCCAGCCTGGTCTACAAAGTGAGTTCCAGGACAGCCAGGGCTACACAGAGAATCCCTGTCTCGAAAAACCGAAGGAAAAAAAAAAAAAAAGAAAGAAAAAAGAGTATGGAACAATCTGAGCATTTCAGATATAATGTTTTAAAATGTCTACGGCGAGAGGTGGGGTGGTTGGTAGTTGAATCCCCAGCACCCACATAAAAGCTTGTAATCAAAGAGCTGAGTAGGCAGAGCCCTGGGGCTTGCCAGTCTTGCTGGTCTACTCTTAATTAATTAAAAAAATATTTTTAACATGTTTGAATGGAGGTACTCTGTGTGGATGGATAATGCTGCTTCCAGAAGCTGTAAGTCTTCAGTGGCAGGTGTGAGCTTCTCTCTGTGAACTGGTGGCCAGGGAGCCACAGAGGCTTCAAAACAATGGAGACGCCATTGCGTGGTACTGCTCTTGATCACCTACCTGCTGCCTTGCTGAAGACACCACACACTAGGGATGCTGCATACACTCACATCAAAGTGAAACCAAGGCAGCGGCTTTCTGCCTTCTGGCTAGCAAAGTGTCACAAGGTGCTTGCTATGCAGGCTGCTGCTTGATGAGAGAACTTATCTAGAGGCTGGAGAGATGGCTCAGTGGTTAAGAACACCAGCTGCTCTTTCAGAGGACCAGTTCCCAGCACTCACGTGGCAGCTCACAACTGTCTGTAACTCCAGTTCCAGGGGGTCCAACACCCTCACACATGAAGGCAAGACACCAATACATATGATAAATAAATCATTAAAAGAAATAGAAAACCCACGAAGTGTTCCTCAGCTTCAGGACCAATGAGAGAAACTAACTTACTCAAAAAAAAAAAAAAACCCACACACAAACAAACAAAAACAAAAAAATAGAATAAGGCAAAAAGAAAACCAGAAGATACCAGACTTTGACTTTTGACTTCCACACAGATGTGGAGGTCAAACAACATGCACACATGTAACTGTTGTGTAGCAGTTCCCTCCAAGATGAAAACCTTCTGTCTTTGAAGGAAGCTCCTTTAAACACAGATGTTAAAGGGAAGACAAAGGGACTGCATTTTTTTAAGGGAAGATAAAACATTCCGTCCTACAGCTAAACTTACTAAGCTCAGGAGGTAAACAATTCAGTGGCTTCAGGAAGTTCCTGAAATTGACCAGATTCACTAGCCCCCTCCCTTTCCAAGCATATATAGGCAATAAAGCCAACTGAACTACCTAGAAGAGGCATGGACCAACCAAGCTACAGGGCAAGGACATTTTCCAACCTGCTGTGCTGCCTACAGACTGTGCAGTGTGTTTCAGGTTCCCAGCTTTTGTGAATTGTCACTCATGCTAGGGTGGACTTTGGTGACACAGCCATCTTTGAGTCATTTCTGTTCTTGTAACTTCACCCACACTCCTATAAGTCAAACCAATAAAATTCATTGGTTTACCAAATTGGATTTTGGTAGAGTTTTGGTCTGCAGTTGGCTCCCTGTCTGAGGTGAGTGGACGTTTGCTCTCCCCAGGCATAGTCATATAACAACACACACAAGAGTTTACAAGCCGGGCGTGGTGGCGCACGCCTTTAATCCCAGCACTCGGGAGGCAGAGGCAGGCGGATTTCTGAGTTCGAGGCCAGCCTGGTTTACAAAGTGAGTTCCAGGACAGCCAGGGCTATAAAGAGAAACCCTGTCTCAAAAAAAAAAAAAAAAAAACAAAAACAAAAAACAAAACAAAAAAAACAAACCCAAACCAAAAAAACCCCCAAAAACAAAAAACACAGTTTACTGTATTTTTAAGGTTTTAGTTTTTGTCATTTAAAATTTTATTTTTACTATGGAATGCTTCACAGATCTGTGTGTCATCCTTGTGCCGGGCCCATGCTGATCTCTGTATTGTTTCAATTTTAGTATGTATGCTACCGGAATGAGTACCATTTTTAGCTTTTAAATTTATTTATTCAATTGATTTTTATGTGTGGATGCCTGTTGTATGTATACCATGGGTAGGTGCCCATGGACACTAGCAGAGAGTATACTCAGCTAAAAGCTCTTTCTGCTTCTGTAGAGGACCAGAGTTCAGTTCCCAGCCCCACATGGTTGCTCACAACTGTCTGTAATTCGTTTCAGGGAATCCAGTGCCAAGGCATTAGACATACATGTGGCACACATACAAACTTGGAGACACACACATAAATTTTTCAAAAATAAATTGGAAATGACATCACTCTTAAGCATTCATGTGTCTTTAAAAGGATGTCAAATACTAAAAGCAATTTGCCGAAAATGAACAATTTTCCCCTTTCAACCTCTCCAGATACAGCAAGACTGCCAGTAGAAAGATTTTAATCACAGAGGCCCTGGGCACTCTGGACTTCACAGACCCCAGGCTAGGCCCCAAATTCAAGAGCAGACCTAACTGTTCCAAGATACCACGCCCACGCCACTAAGTAGTCTGCAACCTCTTCCATTTCATTCTTTCCGGGGTTCTGGGTCAAGTAGCCTCAGTGAAGATTCTACCCTATATGACCCCTCACTCTAGCCTCGCCTGCTCCTCCCCTGGGTTCTCAGTACAGACAGAGCCCCTACCCACCCACCGCGAGACCCCGCCCACGAGCCTCTGGTCCCGCCCTCAGCCCGAGATGACCAATGAGTTGTCCTTCTGGTGGTGAGGCTCAGGGTTCCGCCCTCCAGCAAGCAGCCCGCCCCAAAGGTGTGTTAACCAATGCCTGTTCCTTTCCCGCTCTAGGGGCTCCACCCCTTCAGGCCCCGCCCCTCAGGGCACCTCCCTCTGGGGCGTGGTCGGCGCCGCGCCTCCGCCGCGCGCGCGGAGCCTGATGCCGCCCCCTCTGCCGGTCCCTCCTCCGGCAGCCTGGCGCCTCCCTCCCTCCCGGCCGCGGTGACTCACGGAGAGGCGGAGGCTGAGGCGGCCGCTCCTGGTGCTGCTGCCGCCGCCGCGGCTGCTTCTCCGGCTGAGCGCGCCCCGGAACAGGCCGCCGCGCTCCGGACCCGCAGCCCCCGGCGCCGCGCGTTCGGGCGGCCCAGGTAAGCGCGAGGCCGGGCGGCGACCGCAGCATGGGGGCCGGCGCTGCGCCGGGACGCGGGGGAGCCGCCGGCCCTTTGTCTCCCGGGGAGGGGCCGCGGAAGGCACCTTCGACCCCGCAGAGACCCACCGGGCCGGCTCCGCTGGCGCGGCGCCCTGGGCCTGGACCCGTCGTCCCCACCACACCCGGCGCTGCTACCTCCCGCCGCAGACCACCCTGCTGCCTTCCTCCCTTTCTCTTGGGGGTCTCCTCCACAGGTGTCCCAGTTGCTCACCCCTCTGGGCCCGCGTGCTTGTCATCGTCTGTCCACCCTCCTGGTCCCATTGCCCTGTCTCTTCCTCACCTTACCGCACCTCTTTCCCAGCATCCTGACTCTCCTTGTTTCCCTTCCTAGATGCTGCCAAGGTCTGTCTGTCTGCCCAGCTGCCCTTCCTCCCTTTCTAGTTTAAATGCATCGTCCGCTCCCCCGATACCACCTCTCCTTGGTGTTTTTGGAAGGTACATGTGAGAGACACATGTCTCACCTTCGCAGGGCACTTGGGAACGTGAGCCTGCAGATTAACCACTCGGACCTCCAAATTGCTCGTATTCCCTCCTTTTTGCCACCCCTATCAAGGTTGCACTTCCCTTTTTCTTGAGCCTGGAGCTCTGGACACTCTACCTGCAGAGGCCCTGCAGCCTTTGCATGCTTCTGTGTATGGAACTTGACTGAGGAGTAACTCTGTCGGTTAGCTTGTGGGAAGGCCCAAGGGGATCAAGAGTTTTATGAATAATGAGACGTGCGGCTTGCAGTACTTTCTATCTGAGGATCTAACTATGCTCTAGCTGTTAATTATTCTGTCTCCTGTCACTTACAGATCCAAAAGAAGTGTGCCTAGATAACTGCTGGGTAAACTGAGGCACAGAATATGTTGCTGTGGGATCTGGAGGCAAGTCAGTTTGTCTTGAGATTTACTTCTCAAGTGGCTTCTGGCAATCTTGGCTTCTGGCTCGCTCCTACCACCACCAGGCTCTTGTTCCTGGCTGGAAACCATGAGATAACTGATCTCTTCTGCCATGAAGGTGTCTGGAGACGCCAGCACTTCCTTGGATTCAAAGCAGGACTTTGAATCACAAATGAAGGTGCCAACTGTTCAGTGCCAGTGTGTCACTCATGGCTTCCTGGTAGAGCTAGTGTGGTCCATGCAGACGGACAGAAGTTACCTCTGTGAGATGTTCATGCCTTCCATGCTCTGGGGCTTACACAGTCCTTGCCTTCTGGGAGATGGCAACCAAGGAAGGAAAGAGCACAGATAATAAATGAGTAAAGAAATAAGTGGCTGAAACCATTAGTTGCTATGAAGGGGCCAGAACACTAGGAATCGATGGAACAAGAGGTCATCATGACCCTCTCGAAAAGGGGAAAGGAAGGAAGAGTCTAAGTGAGAAGAATATGTTGTGTAGGGTATGATATATTATCCAAAACAGTTAGAAGCCATTAGAGTGAATTGAACAGAAAGATATTAACACATGGTCTAGGTTTTAAAAGATTGTTCTGAGCAGGAAGGTGGTGGCACGTGCCTTTAATCCCAGCACTCGGGAGGCAGAAGCAGGCAGATCTCTGAGTTTTAGGCCAGCCCGGTCTACAGAATAAGTTCTAGGACAGCCTAAGTGACATAGAGAAACCCAGTCTCAAAAAAGAAAAATAGTATAAATGAACACATGATTGTTCTGTCAGCCATGAAGAGACAGGGTTGTGGGGGAGGGGGCGTTGGAGGTGGAGGCAAAGATGCTTGTCGACCAACCGCTGAGCTTGCTAGACTAGAGATGGTAATAGAAGGAAGGAAGTAGAACCAGTGTGTTCCCGTTACTGGATGCAGGAAACTGGGAAGTAACACACTGAGGAACACCCTGAAAGTCTGCTGTAGAGAGCATCTCCGTCTGACTTCGCTCAGGTTGAGCGCAGCAAGGGTCTGTTGTGAATCAGGTACTGTGTTGAACTCAGACACAGATGAGATGAGACTCCTGGCTGTGAGTTTTCAGTCTGGTAGGTTTCATGGCTTAACTGGAAACAGTCCCCATGTTACAGCAATGTACTCACAGAATAGGCCAGCCCCTCTGATGGAGGAGAGCTTGTGTGTTTGTAAATCAGTTAGAGGTGGAGGAGAGAGGACACACTGGGCTCCGTTTCCAAGCCTGGCTGCATCATTTACATGGAAGCATTAGTGCCCTGCCTCTGTTGTGTGTTGTTGTAGGAAGAAGCTGAAGGGGCTAAGAATGTAGCACAGTTAGAGAAAATGTGTGAGGCTCTGGGTTTGGTTCCAGTACCCTCAAGGTTAAGAAAATGGGATAAATACACTCCTACACTTAATCCCAGCATTTGGGAGGCAGACACAGGCAGATTTCTGTGAGTTCAAGGTCAGCCTGTCTACATAGTGAGTCCAGACCAGCCATGAACTACATAGAGAGACTCTGTCATAAAAAAATAAAATTTTAAAGGATGAGTGGAGAAGAGGAGGAAAATAAGACAGTTAGAGTGTTTGCTTACAGGCTGGAGAACACCTGAGTAGGCCATGAACTTGGGCTATTAAATGGCATTAAACTTGGTTCTCTGCTGCTCTAATTCTGTGCTAACAGAGAGGCCTTTGGAGGTCACCTGTGTGGGCAGTGAGGACCTAGGGCTGGCTAACTCTTTTGAAGTCCCCTAGCAGGTTGTGCCTTTGCTTCAGTGCCTGTCACGATCTCTATGTCAGCTCTGTATATGCGTGTGTCTGAGCTGTCTGAGGCCAGGGTCTCCACTGAAGTCATCTTGTGTCTTTGGCGGTGTTTGAGGTCAGTGACCTGCGCAAAGTGTAAAGGTTGGCTGGCTGGCTGGCAGTCCTACCTCTGCCAGTGTCTTTTTTCGTCAGACTGTGCCTCCTTGTAGACCCCTTTCTTAGAGTGATCCAGTGGAAACTCAGCAGGTCGTCAGTGACTGTGCTCACTGGACAGGGCAGCTCTTCTTAGATGGGACTGTTCTCTGTCCAGCCCTGCCCCCAGAGAACAGCTGCCGAGCGTGCTGACCGTGTAGTTATTTAACACTCAGCAAATATGAAGTGTTGCTCTTAATTAGAGCCTGGACTTTATCTCAAACTCTGGGCTTGGATCTCGGTTCTGCCACCATAGGCTACGTGAGCTTCAGAAAGTCCTTAGCTGGGCCCTGTCTAAGCTTCCCCATTTCCCTCAGCGTTGTTGAGTGGATTAAATTAAGTAATACCTATTCAGTGCTCAGAATGGCGCCTTGCGCTTAGTAAGTGCTTCACTGAACTGCCAGCTATTATCTCACTTTTTAAAAGGTTAGGGCTGGGAAAATGGCTCAGGGGTAAAGTGTTTGCCAGGCAACAACAGTAAGGCCTGGAGTTCAGATCCCCAGAACCCAAATAAATGTTGGGTGGGTGTGCTGGCCTGATAGTAATTCCAGACTCAGAAGACAGACAGGAGACCCTAGGGTAAGCTGGCTAGCAAGAGCCATGAGGAGGCTCTGAGCTTGATTGAGAGACCCTGACTCAATGAGGGAGGTAGAAGAACAATCAAAGATAGTTCCAGATATTAGCTTTGGGCTACACATGCCTGTGTGCACACATGTAACCCTTCATATGTGCAAAGCATGCACATATATGCACACCACATACGTGAAAAGGAAAATAGAAAGAGGGAGGGGAAAGAGAGAAATACGGAATGTGTGTGTACAACGCTCAGAAATTGGTTCTCTTCCTCCTCTGCCACGTGGGTTCTGGGATTGAACTCAGGTTAGCAGGCGAGTGCTTCACCCACTGAGCTAGCTCATCGGCCCAGTTATCTCATTGTTCTTCCTCTCTCTCCCCATCTCTTCCTCCCTGCCAGAACTTAAGCTCTTTAAGGGCAGAGAGCTTTGTCTTTGTCAGTTATTAGAGTTCAATTCAGATACTCAGTAAATAATTGTTTAATTGAAGCTGGGCGTGATGGCGCACACCCTTGATCCCAGGATTTGGGAAACAGAGGCAGGAGGATCTCGGAATTTGAGCCTGGGCTACACAATGAGTTCCAGACAAACCAGGGCCATATAATTGAGGCCCTGACTCAATCAATCAATCAGATCAGTAAGCCGATACCAGACACCAGTTATTATTGTGTTGCAGATGTAGCCAAGATTCATTATCTAATGGAGTTTAGTTTTAAGATTTAATTAGTTAATTTTCTTGGATACTAAACTTAGGAGCTCAGATATGCAAGGCAGCGAGTGCTACTCAACTAGTGGCCAGGCACACTTCTCTCTTCCTTTATTGAGCATTTCTGTAGGTCAGCTTTATAACTCAGCGACAGAGAGCATCCTTAAGATCCCTGAGGCCCAGGGTCCTGCATCTAGCAATGAAGACTAACACTAAAAAGTGAGTTAATGAACAGATGCATGTAGGGTGTTGGGAATGGAACTAGCTGTGAGACAGGGTGAGGGCGCGGGTCCAGCCTGTTCTGAGAGGTGACTTTTTAATGGTGGCGTTGAGAGCCAAAAGGGCAGCTCTGTAGGCAGCAGGTAATGGGGGCTGGGTGTGGTGAGCAGAGTCAGGTCTGGATCCGTGGTCGTGGTCGGGAGTTGGGTTTTCTCTTGGATTCTGGAGAGTGAGAAGTTGCTGCCCGGGAGCTCTTCCTGGAGTTTTCAGAAGAATGCATTCCAGGAGAAGGATCAGGAAGCCAGGAAGAACAGTTGGCCGGAGTGGGAGCTGTTAGTTCTGGGGAGGTCTTTGCAGGCCACCAGGTTCTGATTGGATAACACTCAGAAAATCCAGGAGTCGATGGATGGCTAGGTTGACCAGACCTGCAGACTTAACTGAGCTTTTTTCCTCCTGGAGTCTGTAAATCAGCAAGCATTATCTAGTGCTAAGATGCTGGGTGAGCCCTTAGCTCCTTGCTCTCCAGCAAGGGGGTGTCTCACAGACTCTGTTTCAAGCTATGTAAATTAGACCTCCCTCCCACCCCCTTCCCTCTGTCCTCTTTCCTACTCCCCTTCCTTATTATTATTATTATTGTTATTATTTTTGTAGTACTGGACTCAAACCCAGGGTCTTGCACATATTAGGCAAGCACTTTAGCCTTGAGCTACACTCCTAGGCCTGAGCTTCTGATATATCATGGTTGAATAGGTAGCTTTCCTGATTTCTCTTCTCTTCTAGACTCTTTCCAAGTATCAGCATGCCTGCTTTGGAGAGCCAGGCACATTGTCACCTCTGAGCACCTGCTGTCTGGTCACTTGATAAGAACACAGTGATGTCTAGAAAGAACAGGTTTTCTTTGCTCTGCATGGAGCAGAATTGGAAACTTAGCAGAGAAGGTTGGGCAGAGGCGCAGCTCACTGGGTACCAGTGCTGCCTTGGCCTGATGCAGTGGCAGCTCCCATGCTCCCTCAGGCATGCCATTGTCCATTAATGGTGCATGTCGACCATGTCCGCCAACTTGGAGAGACCAAAGGACTTAGCAGGGATCAAATTGGTCTCTTTTTATAAGTCCCACTCAGGGTCTGAAACAACAATTAGTCACATGTCATCTGTGCTCCCCTAAGGACTAAGCCCAGAGTGGGAGCAGCCTCTTGCTCACATAGCAGGGCTCCTTATTATGAAGGTGGTGTGTGCTCGTTCAGACAGTGAGAGACACTCTGTGTTCATTGTCTCATCTGACCTTCATCAGACTTTTGAAGATGCATGGAGTTATTGCCACTTATGTAACCAGAAACCGAGGCCTAACAAGGTTAGCGACCTTGTTTGGGGTTCAGCTTGTCAGGGACAAAGAGCTGACTCCCTGGCTGTGGCAAAGGTTTTAGTCCTAGGTCCTTTCCTCATCTTTTCTGACCTAATTAGGGCTAATTAGCCTTCCTTTACCTCATTTTCTTTTCCTAATGGTAAATAGAGATAATGCTGCCTGGGCTTAAACTAGGTTTATGAGAGAGGACTGGGCACCAGCTGCTGACATACTCACTTATTCAAAGCCCATTATGCTCTGGTCCCCCACAGACGGGAAGACAGTGTCCCTAGAGAGAAGTCTACCTTGTGGTCACTGTAACTGGACTAAAATGTCTTCCTTTTGAAGTATATGAAGGATTCAGGGGTCATGAATGAATCTGTTTGTTTTGTTTTTCAAGACAAGGTTTCTCTGTGTATTCCTGGCTGTCCTGGAACTCACTCTGTAGACCAGGCTGGCCTTGAACTCAGAAATCTGCCTGTCTCTTCCTCCCAAGTGCTGGGATTAAAGGTGTGCATCACCACCACCACCACCACCACCACCACCACCACCAGGCAGGCCTGTTTTCTATAGTTGTGTCCTGTATGAGCCATCTGTTAGCAGGTGTGTAAACTGTATGACACCCATGATGGAAGGGTGTTGATGTCAGGGTCACATGTGGAGCTGAGGAAGTTGGTCATTTAGGCAAAGACCAGAGATGAAGAAGTGGTTGTCTCCCATGTGTCCTTCTTTTTTCTAGCGAGTCATTCAGTTAGTGAAGAGTTGGGGGGATTGAGAGTAAAGGCCAGCAATGCAGGTTTATCTAGCTTGTGGGCACCAGGACTACTGTGGTAGGTAGAGCAGAAATATCCCTAAGAGGCTGACTGTCTCATGGAGTCACATGAGTCAAAACTGTGTTCACGGGAGTGTCTGGATCTCCTGGGAACAGACTCTGAATAGAGTTTTCAGATGTGCACGGCAGCCCTGGTGTCGTGTCACTGCTAAGAAGAGCAAAGGGAAGAGCTAATAGCCTAGAGCCTTTTTCTGTGTCAGGCAGCAAATGCTGCACTTAGTGTGGGCTTTGCTGGCCACAAGGAGTGCCTTGGAAGCTGCGGTTAGGTTAGGAAGAACTTGTTCCCATGCTGGGCATGCTGGTGTGTTTCTGTGATCCCAGCGCTCCTGAGGCTAAGGCAGGAAGATCAAGAGTTTAAGGCCATCTTGGCTACAGAGCTAGTTATGGCCAACCTGAGCTACGTGACACTGTCAGGAAAGAAGGAACCTGCTTCCCTTTAGAGGGTTGCTTTGTCTGCTGCCTGAGGCTTCCTCTCACCGAAGGGCTTTTTCCATCAACCTGGTGCCTTTTTGGTTTTTTGTTTGTTTGTTTTTGTTTTTTGGTGTGTTGTTTTGAGGCATAGTTTTTTTGTTTGTTTGTTTGTTTTTGTTGTTTTTTTTGTGGCTGAGTCTCACTCACTATGTAGCTCTGGTTGGCCTGGAACTCACTGTGAAGGCTAGGCTGGCCACAAACTCAGAAATCCACCTACCTCTGCCTTTCAAGTGCTAAGATTACAGGTATGTGTCACCATGCCCAGCCACCTGGTGTGTTTAAGTAACAAATGCGCTGCCTTGATTTTCCGGGATTCTCTTCCTACCAGACAGGTTTCTCTGCTGCCAGCTTTAAAAACAGGCCCACAGTGGTGGGTGGGCTGGGGGGCCGTCTGCTGTGCCCACAGAGTTCCTCAAGCAACTTGTGCATGTGGTACCCCTGCTGCAGATCAATATGTGCAGAATGGGGTGGGGGCCAGATTTTTCTTCCCCAAATCTGCCCAGTGCTAGGCCTGTCCATCTCCTCAGAGACCAAGGTCAGGGAGGCCCAACAGGTTGTGGGAAAGCACACAGTGTCCCCTCCTCCCCGGCAGGGTGGCAGGGTCGAGAGAGCAAAGGGCTAACAGAGGCGACTTCTCACATCTGGAGGGAGAGGAAGATGGCAGGGCACTGTGGCAAAGATGTCCATGTCGATGCGTGGTGCTCATGGGTTAATGGGCATAGCCTGATCCTCCAGGCTATGCTGGGGCAGAATCTATCAGATGGTGGGCGCAGCAAGGACACCAGGTCACTCAGTGCACCCGCACTTCTTCAAGTGAGGTTGGAGCCTGCGGTGATCCAGTCGCAGCCTGGAAAAACGTGACCCACTTCTGCCTCCTCTCCTGTGTGGGGAGCTGTGCAGGAGGCTTTGAGACAGGCTCCAATTAGGCTTTTCTCAGACCTGCAAGTCACCTAAGTGTCCAACCATACATTTCCTGCCGCTGGAATCCCATGGTCCTTATCCCTGAACTGAACAAGCAAATGAGCTTACCGCCTGTTATTCTGCAACCTTGGGCTCCGCCAGCGGGGTTTCCTGTGGAGATCGGGGTCCCTCGTGGATCAAACACCTCTCACTGTGTGGTCCCACCCCTGTTCTTCCTGCCAAATCATGAGGCTAATAGTGGACTTGTTTCCATGGTGATAGTTTAGCCCTGCCCATACCTAGGTCTCATAGTCTGCTGCTCTAAGCAGTCCAGCTTCCCAGAGACCCATCCCGGCTACCACTGTGGGGCTGTGAAATAAGAGCTGCTTTTAGTTTCTACCAGATGACAAACACTTCAATGCTCTTTCACTTGTTACCTGTCTGGTGTGTGTATGTGAGGCTGCTGATGCAAACACATGAAGGTAGAGTACTGCGGGGGTAATTGGATATTTATAGCTGATGAGGTCTAATAAATCTGTCCCTGATTGATGCCATTTTGTTTACGAAGGCAGCTATTAAAGATGGGGACAGCAAAGGTCAGCTGTGGCAAGGCCATGGGAACCCTTTCCTAACTGGGTGCTTTCTGGCCTTCTAGATGGAGAAAGAGGGGCCCCTCATCCTATCTGTTAATGTCCGTGACAGTGCTTGCAGCCTTAGGAACATGGCCTTCCTCTGGCCAGACACTGGGGGTGCAGGAAGATGGGGTGCTGGTGATTTTTAGGAGGGCATTGTGGGGCTTTCAGGCAAGCATCTAGCTGTGAGGCACCCCCTGCACCCCCATTCAGCTTCCTTTTCAGAGTAGCCTGTAGGAGCTTTGGACAGACCTTGATGGGGTGAACAGCTAATGTGGAGCTGGAGTTCTTCCCCCTGGGGAGGTGCTGCCACCACCTCCATAGAGCCCTTGGGCTGTGCACTCTCCCTGCACTTTGGGTAGTAGCCAGTCACCGTTACTCCTTGGTCCCTGCAGAGCAGAGACTTCTGAGGCCTCAGTACAGCAGTGGAGAATGTCAGGCATGCCCTGGACCTGCGGGTCCACTCATATTCCTTTGTCTTTTTTATTTTTTTTTTAAGATTTACTTATTTTATTCTATGCGTATGAGTATTTTCCCCCGTGTATACGCATACACGTGCACCATGTGTGTGCCTGGTGCCCCAAAAAGGCCAGAGCAAGGCGTCGGTTCTTCTAGAACTGGAGAAAATGATAGTTTTGAGCTGCTTCTCTGGATGCCGGGAATCTACAGGAGCAGCCATTGCTCTTCACTGCTGAGCCATCTCACAGGAGGGCAGGTCCTGATGGCTTTCTGTAGACATAGGCGTCTAAAGGCTTAAGGCTTTTATTGTGAAAAGTGACAGTCTTTGGTGAGTCATTTTAATTTAAAACCAGGAATATTTGCCAGCAGGACACTCACACACCAGTTCTGCCAGGAACTTCCGCTCCCTTTCTGAGGCTTGGTGGTTTGGGGAGTGAAGGATTGTCCTTACATGTGGGTGGTGTGGATTTAGCTCCTGGGTTGCATTTCCAGGGTGCATGCCTCGTTCTGAGTATATATATACCTACGCTTGTTGGCAGTGGGCACAGTTCCATGGAAGAGTCATACCAGTCCCCATTGTTTCTTCTGACCACTTTCCTGAGCTTGGTTATCTTTGGAATCCCTGGCTGTAAACCCCGCTTACACACCCATTCCCATGGCGTGAGCTAGCTCCTTGGAGCATGCACTGTCTGATCGGCCCTCACCAGAGGCACAGCCAGCACTGCCCATGCGTTCAGAGTGGACGAGGCCTCGTGACCCTCTTCAGTGTTCCTCTTGATGCCGTTTCCCCAGTTAATGGAACAAACACCTGCAGATCCTGAGGTCATCTCTGCTGTCAGGCAGCTGGGAGGAAGGAAGTGAGACCTGCAGCAGCTCTTGAAGGGGAGGGTTCCTCCTTCCTTGGATTCTGTCCTGTTCCGAGGTAGCTGGAGACGGAGGAAAGGAAAGGTTGCTGGTTGGGGCACAGCAGAAGCTGTTACCCACAGAGTTACTAGGCACACTGTAACTTAACAGACACCCGTGTCTTTGCACAACTTCCCACATTCCAGTGTGCTGAGATTAGAGTAGAAAGGGACAGTCACCCTACAGCTTTCTCCAGAGTGGTCTCTAGGAGTTCAGCCCAGGAGGCCACTCCTGGAGTTCTGAGCTCAGTATAACAATCCAGAATTATGATCCCAAAGCTGGACAAAGAAATGGGATTGCTCACAGGCTGAGCCTACTACCTCTAGGGACATAAGTGAGATTAATGAATCCTCATACTGTAGGCCATGCTGTTGATATCTAGTCCTCCATGATAGAAGGCTTGAGGCTCCCTAGCTCCTGCAGGTGGCTTGGGAGGCTGAGGCAGAAGACCTGTGGCGAGAGAGGATTCTGTCTGTCTGTCTGTCTGTCTGTCTATCTATCTATACTTTTGTATGTCTATGTACCACGTGCATGTCTGGTGCCCACAGAGGCCAGAAGAGGGCATCAGATCCCTAAATTGGAGTTAGAGATGGAGGTGAGCTGCCATGTGAGTTCTGAGTATTGAATCCAGATCTTTTGGAAGATCAGCCAGTACACTTCACCACTGAGCCAGGAAATGATTCTGAGGCAGTAGGCTGTGCGGGGATGGTCTGGGAGACCCTGCCAGGCCTGCTTTTGAGACAGCTTTGGCCCATGATAGTGAAGGGCACTGAGCAGGTCTGTGGCTCAGTGCAGAGGCCATATGCAGTTCGTGAGGAAACTGGAATGGCCTTGCCCTAACAAGTGCATGCCACTGCCTCAGCTTCCTCCTTCCCCTAGAGGACAATTTTATCTTTCTCAGTTTCACTAGAATGGCTAACTGTGGTCACAAGGAGTTGATGCAGCTGTGGAGTGGAGTCAATGGCGCTCCAGTGGTTCACATTTCCACCCTGGCCTCCTCCTGAGGGGGAGACTCGAGCTCTGTGGAGGAGATCCGAGCTCTGAGAACTTCCTGGATAGGCTTCTTCCTTGAGATGAGTGGGCCTGAAACTGACATACGAGAAAGTAAAACAGCAGTTTCCTTCAGGGAGCGGGGGCCTAGGGCAGCTGTGGGGTTCGTAGGTCACAGAAGAAAGGGCCTTATGCTGTCCACTCCTGGGGCAGAGGCTTCCTTCTAATGTCCTTGCTTAGGACACTTCCTGCCAGGACCCAGCCTTGGTAGAAGACCTTTTGGGTTGGGATTCGAGAGGTGCTTGCACTCTCTCAAGAGCGGAGGAACTCACTTAAAAATAGACCAAGTCCCCAGACTCTGCATTACCCACCCCTCTGGGATTTGACAGATTAGATTAGAGGAAGATCCGAAGCCGGATCCTGTAGGCGAGTTGGTTCCTGACTTACAGTCTTAGACCCTGACTTGGCCAGGTTTCAGTGTGCCAGCTGTTCTCTGGGGAGGCGTAAAAAGGACCTATGTCTTTCTCCCCTTCATTGCAGTCTGCTCCTGCGCACAAATGAAACCTCACTGGTTCTTGGTCAGAGCTAAGGAGCCTAAGACAGATGCTTGCATAGCTCAACGCCCTCTAGCTGTGTGCTCTGTCCCCTGCTGACACACCACACCGAGGCTTGCTTGCTGCTTGCTTGTGTCACCCAAGGGGACAGACAGTTCAGTCAGTTGGGCCAACCAGCATTAAACAGGTATCTGATTATAGAACTATAAATATATACACACATGTACACACATGTACACACACATACACACACACACACACACACACACACACACACACAGGAGGAGCTATTGTGATGTCCTATGTCTGTAGTCCTAGCTATTCAGAAGGCTGAGGCAGGAGAATCAGGTAAATTTAGGTTTAAGAGCAGCCTAAGTGACATAGCAAGCTCCTGACCCACAAATAAATAAAAAGATTGAATTTAAAAAATTGATCCTGCATTGTGGTTGGCATCTATCATCCCAGCACTTGGGGGGCAAAGGGACCGTGATTTTGAGACCAGGGTGGGCTACCTAGCAAGACTGTGTTTAATTGGAAAAAAAAATAGGGGCCAGTAAGTTGGCCCAATAGGTGTAAGCCTGTGGGCTGAAGTTCATCCCTGGAGCCCACATGGAAATACAAGGAGAAAATCAATGCTACAAAGTTGTCCTCTGACCTCCACACAGGTGTGTTATATCCGTATATCACACATTCATAATGAGTTAATTCATTGGGCGTGGTAGTGCATGCTTTTAATCCCAGTACTCAGGAGGCAGAGGAAGGCGGATCTCTGAGTTTGAGAACAGCCTGGTCTATAGATTAAGTTTCAGGACAACCAGGGCTACACAGCAAAACTCTGTCTTGAACCCCTACCCCAAAAAAACTTTAGTCATTATGTTTTGTTTTGTTTTAATTTTAAAAATTAAAAATTAAGGAGGCATTGTTCTAGACTAGGCTTCTGCCCTGGATGCTAACAGTCTCAGCTGTCAGCTGTGTAGTAAGTTCCAGGCCAACCTGGGCTACATGAGAGCATGTCTATAAAATAAACAAACAAAAAACTGTGAGACAGAGGCAATTGAATCTCTGAGTTTAAGGATAGCCTGGTCTACACAGTGAGTTCCAGGCGGGTACATAGTGAGACCCTGTCTTTAAAAAAAAAAAATGTGGGGCTGGAGAGATGGCTCAGTGGTTAAGAGCACCGACTGCTCTTCCAGATGCCCTGAGTTTAATTCCCAGCAATCACATGGTGGCTCACAACCACCTGTAATGAGATCTGATGCCCTCTTCTGGTGTGTTTGAAGAGAGCAGGGGTGGTGTACTCATGCATAAAATAAATAAATAAATAATTTTTAAAAAAGGGGCTGAAGTGATGGCTCCTTAGGGTAAGGGCACTGGCTACCCTTTTAGAGGACCCAGGTCAATTTCCAGCATCCGAATGGCGGCTCACAACTGTTTGTAACTCCACTTCTAAGGGACCTGATGCCCCATGGTACATAAATATACATGCAGGCAAAACGCATAAAAATCTTATAAGAGGCCGGGCGTGGTGGCGCTCACCTTTAATCCCAGCACTCGGGAGGCAGAGGCAGGCGGATTTCTGAGTTCGAGGCCAGCCTGGTCTACAAAGTGAGTTCCAGGACAGCCAGGGCTACACAGAGAAACCCTGTCTCGAAAAAACAAAACAAAACAAAACAGTCTTATAAGAGAGAGAGGAAATGCAGGAAGGTAAAGGTTTTCTGATATGAGGAATATTATATTTAATGAGAGGTGTGGGTCCTTTAGAATGCATTTCTGAGAACAGGGCAGCACAGGGCTGTGGACTGTCCCTTAATCACCTTCTGCTTGCCCTCAGCCACACTTTGGGCTCCGCAACCTGAGTGAAGAGGTCCAGGCAGATGTGTAGACACACTGTGACACAGCAGCAGCAGTCAGTAGGGATGGGTGTCAGGAGTCGGGAAGGGGAGGAAGAATGTTTCTGACTGAGGAAACAGCAGACGCAAAGGCCCAGAGGTATGTAGAGCAGGGCGTGGTTGGCTACAGTAATGTGCCCATCCAACAGCTTCTCTTGGCCTTGATTCCTGGCTCTGATGTAGTACAGTTGTGCCTAGCATCCTTAGAGCCATCTGTGGACACTAAAATCCGCAGCTGCTCCAGTCCCTTGGGTAAAATGACTTGCTGTTTCACATTGCGTGTGTCCATCTTCCAATGTAATGGCTTTGAGACAGTCTTTGAGCTCTCTCTGGCTGGCCTCAAACTCCCTAAGTTCCTGATAAGGATCCCGAACTATATCACACACATGGAGGTCAGAGAGAGGACAGAGAGGTCGGTTCTTTGTTCCCACTGTTGTGTGTGCTCTGGTACGGGAGTTCGGGCCTTTGATTGAGGGCCCTTCTTTACTGAGCCTCTTGCTGGTCTTCTCCACTCTGCCCTAAACCATCACTCTTAGCACCTAATGCCATGGGGCGTCTGTGTAAACCGTGATTCTGGTTGTTTCAGATCTAATGACATGAAGGGGAGGCTCTCCACGCACAGTAAAGAACCGGCACTTTCCCTCCATTCTCAACCCTGGCTGATGGAATCTGGACATGGCTCATGTGGGCACAAAGGGCTAACGTAGCAACCTCCAAGTTGAAACGATCAAAAAATACCTTCCATCACTTGGATGTGGTGGGACACGCCTTTAATCACTGCATTTAGGAGGCAGAAGCAGCCTGGTCTACAGAGAGTTCCAGGACAGTCAGTGCTACCCAGAGAAACCCTGTCTCAAAAACCAAACAGACAAACAAACAAATGAAGTCTTCCATGGGCTGGCTCGTCAGTTAAGAGTGATTGCTGCTGTTGCAGAGGGCTTAGGTTCTGAACATTCAAGTCAGGTGGCTCACAACTCCCTCTAACTCCAGCTCCCGGAAATCTGATGCTTTCTGCCTGCATGTGCTTAGACCCTCACACAGACCCATAGGCACACCCATAAAAATAGAAATAGACTTTTTTTTAATGTTGGGGCTGGAGAGGTGGGTCAGTGGTTAAGAGTCTATGCTTTTGCAGAGAGCCTGAGTTCAGTTCCCATCACTCTCAGGACCTGAGTTCAGTTCCCAGCTCCTACATTATGTGACTCCCAGTCACCTAAGCTCCAGCTCTCAGGGGACCTGATGCCTCTAGCTTCCTTGGGCACTGCATTCATGTGCACATACCCACACACAACACTCACAATTAAATAAAATTAATAATTCTGAAAAAAAAAAACCAAATCTAGTTCCTAGCTAGGAAGAGTGGTATACATCTTTAATCCCAGCATTCAGGGGACAGAGCAACAAGGACTATATAGTGAGATCCTATCTACAAACAAACAAACAAACAAACAAAGTCTTATAGGGCTGGAGATTGTAGGTCAGAGATAGAGTACCTGCCTTGTATATGTCAGTCTGTTCCAGGGCAAGAAACCAAATATCTGTAGGCATTGCCAAATGACTCTGGGGAAGTGAAATTGCAGGCAGTGAGAGCAACAGTGCAGAAGGAACAGAGACTGGTGAACTTGGGTCTGACCACCTGCCCCCTGCCACGGACAGAAGGAGAGCAGCCCTGCCTGCCTCCTTTGCAGCCTACCTGCCCTGGGAAAGCTGTCTCTGGGTGTGTCCTGGAACCCTTTTGTTTTGTGTGTTGGTGGTCTTTGGGCCTTGCTCTGAGCCAGGGTCACTACACAGAAAGGAAGAGTCACATCCTCTGGACTCTTAGGGAGTTTCCTGCACCCTCTCTGTGCTGTGAAGGTGGAGGCTTTATTGATGCTCCTCCTGTGACAGGTAGGGGTGCTGGGTTAGATTTCAGTACTGTCAGAACCTCACCGAGAGACCTTTGTGGGAGTGCTGTGCACCCGATTCACCTGAAGGACTGGCACAGCCACGAATGGGGGCGAGCAGGCAGCTTGTGGTAGACAGGGTAAATCTGTGGAGTTAGAGTCACTCCTGAACCAGAGACCTGTGGCCTGAGAGACTGGTACACCATACATGGGCCTCACGGCCATCTCCTGCTTGATGAAGTCTCATACACTGGGACTGAGTAGGGCAGTTAGGCCTTCAGAGACCTACTGTGTGCCTCCCCCTGCCTGAAATAGTTATGAGTTCCTGGTGGGTTTTCTTTTTTTTTTTTCTCTTAATGCTTCCTTTTCTCGCTCCTAATTTTGTTTTCAAAGCTATGAAAAATTTGTAATATATACCCTTTGCTAGGCTCACCAATTTTTCTGTGTAAAGAAGTGTCATTATTTGTGTTTGTGAAGGCAGTGGCCATGTGTAGAATGTGGCACACGTGTTGAGGTCAGAGGACAACTTGACAGTCGTTCGTCTTCCCCTGCGGGTTCTGTGGATCACACTGAGATGGTCAGGCTTAGGGGGCAAGGCCTCAGCTTGGCACTCACCAGCCCAGTTCACCAAGTGTTGCTGTATACACCTTCATGTTGTCCGTCAGCCAGCACACATCCGTGAATTCACAAAAAAAAAAAAACCACATGAACACTGTGAGTGTGCACATGGGCACCCATGCCTTTGTGCATGTCCGTGCCTATGTTCATGTCCCAGAGGCCGCTGAATGCTGTAGTCTGCTTTCCATTTCGTTCCCTGAGAACAGGGCCTCTCACCAAACCTGAAGCTAAAGTTGTTACTCACTGCTCTTTCTGTCCCGACCCGGGTTAGAGACACACATGGCACCTCCCCTCTCCCCCCTCCCATCTCCCCCCCTCTCCTAACCTACGCGCTCAGGATTTTCCAGCTCAGGACGTCAGATCTTCCTGCTCGGGCAGCAAGTCCTCTTAACCCCGAGCCGTCTTCTTGGTGCCGAATCAAGAGTTCAGAGCAACTACGGAGCTTGTGCGTCTCAGATGCCGGAATGATAGGTCTGAAGAGACGGCTCGGAGGTTAGGAGGACCCAGGTTTGCTTCCCAGGACCCCCATGGTTCCAGGGGATGTGAGTTCCTGCTCTAGCTGCTGAGAGGACTACACACATGCTGTGCAGTCGCAGATGCAGGGAGTACACCAGACATAGAAATAAAGAACCGAACAGCAAAAAGACCACTGCAGGGTATTTCCTGACGGCACCACAGTGTCCTCATTACACTCAACCTGTGTGACACAGACACACAATTCTTGTGTATTACTTTATTTTCAGCTGCCCAATAATATTCTTTATAGCTCTACCCTCAGACGCAGCTCAAAGCAGGAACTCAAATACGGGCTCTGCCTTGGAGTCTCTTCATGGCCTCGGGCAGAGTGCTTAACTTCCCTGAGCCTCAGTTGCTTCATCTATGAAATGTGAATAATTCCTACCTTGCAGGCCCTTGAAGTCTAAATTTAAATAAGACAATGCATAGAACATGGCTTAGTCCATGCCCGGCACTTGAGGAATGCCACAGCAGCAATCACAACCATCATTGTTCTGTTGCACAACCTGGCTTCACAAGCAGGAAGGAGCTGGGCCAGATTTGAATTTGGGTTGGCATCCTCAGGACAAATTCCTAATCTCAAGCTCACGCCCCAAGAATGGCATTGCACCCTGAAAACTGCATGACTCGCCTGAGCCGTCACCAGGAGCCAAGCTGTTGCAGGTTAATTACGGAGAATGGAGCAGGGGATTCTTCTGTGGTGCCACATGCGTGCTGTGTCCCGGGAGGACCTGAGCTGCCACCCTGTGTGGGATTCCCGCAGAGCTGGAACTCTGGCCTACCTCCCTCTCCTGTCTCAGAGCACATATTTACTGACTTACTGGAGGGCAACAGAGGAGCCCACATGACCTGGGTTCAAGTCCATATTCAGGCTGTGTGTAAGAAAGGGGTTTATGCAGCCAGTCTACTTCCCACTGAGTTCCTGACTGATGGCAGAGGCAAGGGGTGCTGGTACTGTAGCAGTCAGGGCTTGGGCATCCATTCTGCATTCTGCAGGCTCCATCCCTCTAGGCCCCAGCCCCAAGGCTGCGTCTACCCAGGAGAAGGCACCAAGGTTTTAGACTGAGCTCTACTGAGCTCTGCCTTCCTAGTTCAAGCTGAGGACTTTGCCTGGTATGATTCTCAGAAGACAAAGGCCTTTGTGTTCATATGGGAAGTCCTTCCTGCACTTCAGTCATCCCACTTCAGCCCAGCAGCTTGTGCGAGCTCTGTGTGTGTGTGTGTGTGTGTGTGTGTGTGTGTGTGTGTGCGTGTGTGTGCTTACGCTCACGTGAATGTGATCTGTCCAGGCTTAGATCAAGAGAGCAATGCCTAGCCAGGTGTGGTGGTGCACGCCTTTAATCCCAGCACTCGGGAGGCAGAGGCAGGCGGATTTCTGAGTTCGAGGACAGCCTTGTCTACAAAGTGAGTTCCAGGGCAGCCAGGGCTATACAGAGAAACCCTATCTCGAAAAACCAAAAAAAAAAAAAAAAAAAAAGAGAGAGCAATGCCTGTTGGTGCCCTGCTTCCTTACCTGTGTCCTTCCTGAGTCTCTCAGTCTTCTGCTCTTTTCTTTGTGATGTGCCCTTTGCATGTATTATAGGCTGCCCTCATCTTCCCTTGCTTGCTTGAATTGGTTCATTTGTTTGCTTATTTGTTTGTTTTTTGAGACAAGGTCTCAAGGCTTGTCTGGTCTCAGCTCTCTAAATAACCGAGAATGGACTCTTGCCTCCACCTCCCAAGTCCAGGAATTACAGGCTCGCGCCACCAGGCCTGGCTCCCTTGTTTCTTTTGGATTGTGTAGAGGTGATCTTGAGAATCCCCCCAAACACCATCACCTGGCCTCACCCTTGAGAGCAAAGCTAAGAGGAAGAGTGGCTACAGACAAGACTCAGGCCAGTCTCCTGCAAACGGTACAGGGCTGTGCGTGGCCCACCTAACAGACATAGAACAAAGAAGTCTGCTTCTAAAGGGGGACAGACAGGAGGCTGGCAGTACCAGTGCTGAGCTGGGGGGTGGGGGAGGCACTGAGAGCCAGAAACCTAGAAGGAAGCAGAAGAGCTAACCCCCTGAGGGAGGGGAGAAGGTCAGCACTCCTGCGGGGGAGGTGCTGCCTCTGACCGAGCAGCCCAGCAGCCCTGCTGTGGAGGGGCTCTCAGTAAAGCCTGGGTTAGTGCACGTTGTGAGCAGTGGGGCCTGACTGAGGTGAGGTGGGTAGGGTGCCCAGCAGAGCTGCCCTCTGACTGCCATGCTCCCCCTGTAAAGGATCCTGTCCTGGACTCCCCTCACTCTGCCGTCTTCTTTGCTTTCCCTTGGCCTTCATCGATTTGCTTGGAAGGCCTCTTAGCTCAGTCACCCCTGGACCAGGGATTGACGCTCTATGGCAAGGTGGACTTGGTTCAGCTGAAGGGCCCATGCATCTTGAGCCTCAGTTTTCTCCTGGCACCTGCCCTTCTGTGTGCTCTGCTGCAGCCCAGGGCCTTCCTGTGTTGTCACCTTTCTAGGCATCTGACACTCAAGGCTTCTCTTCCCCAAGAGCCCCATCCTTACCCTAGGACCACTCAGGAGGTCCTCCTACCTCCCAGGCCTGGTTGTCTCCATTCTGGTCCCAGAGATTTTTGGAGATCCTCACTGTGTACCCACTTTATCTGAAGGAAGAGTGTATTCCTGTCATTTTTCTGTAGGCTTCTCAGTCCTCCATTCCTGTGGGCTGTGACTGGGCCCTCAGGCAGACTTCTCACAGCAGTCCTAACAGAACTCCTGGAAATATGTCCCCAGGAGGCCTTATATTTCTGTCCATGTTCTTTGTCACACACAGTGTCTGAGAAGCGTTGCTCTAACATGACTTGAATGGAGTTCGTTTCCTCTCATTACAAGTTGAGAATACACAGACAGATCAACTTGTAATGAGGTGAGACAAACTCCAAGTCATACTCAGGGGCCCTTGTCAGCATGGCGGCACTTGTCACCATGCAGCCTGCAGGGCAGGAAGCCAGCCATCACCCTGTGTCCACCTGTGGGGTACACTGCTCAGGCTCCTTTTGACATACTGTGAACACATGGCACATGGCATGGTGACCAGTCTTGAGTCACACTGCTAGTTAGTGGCAGCTGGTTGAGAACAGAAGCCAGCTCCTGGAGCACAAGGGTCTCCAGTGCTGCCCAGGACCTGGGCATCATCGTGAGCCTCAGTTTCTTTCTTTGTAATCTGGGACCGTTGGCCTGATTTTTAAGTGGATAGCTGGCTGGGAAGGCCTGGGTCATCCTGGCCTTCTGATGCGTTCACTTAAGTCACAGAGTTCCCTCTCCTCCTTGGAAGGTCCTGAACCCTGTGGACAGGAGGGATAATTAGTGGTCTCTGCCGAAGAAGAACTAAAAGCCTCAGAAGTAGGGGGTTCTCCTTTCATCTCTTTGAAGGAATGTGAGGACTTGGGGTGGAAGTTCCCCAGGGCTCCCTGGTATTTCAGTGCTTTGATATCTGGAGGAAGAAGAGAGCAATTAATTGCTATAAATGACCTCTTCCTATAGGGGCTGCTCTGATGGTGGGTTGGGGTGTCAGGCAGGATGCTGGCACTTCTATCCCAGCCATCTTCCAGATGGAGGGACCCGCACAGCACACGCAGAGTGGTGTCTGACGTGGGGAGACTGTGCAAGTCCTACTGTGTGGGGCTGGGAAAATGGCTCAGTGGGTAAAAGCAGTTGTTATATAGACACGAGGACCTGAGTTCAAATTCTCAGCACTGTGTAAAAAAGAAAAAGAAAAAAAGGGAATGGCCACATGTGCTTGTAACCCATTGCAGGTTGGGATGGACAGGGACAGGCAGATCCTAAGAAACGGTCAGCTAGCCAGCGGCTGGCCAGATGGTGAGATTCAGGTTCTGGGCAAGACCCTGTCTCAGAGCTATGAGGCTGAAGAGTTATAGAGGGAGATGTGCTACTCCTGCCTCTGACCGCCGCATGCATGCTCAAGTGTTTGCGCTCACACACACTCCCTCCCTGCCTCCCCTGTCTCTGTGCCTGCCTGCCTGCCTGCCTGCCTGCCTGCCTGCCTGTCTGTATCTCTGTATAGATCCCTTTGTGCCTTCCTCAGCCTTGGCAGCTTTGTCTGTAGAAGGCGGGTAGGGAGATATTCCCAGGATGCTTTGCTCCTTCCTGCATGGCAGGGCTGAGCAGGGTTGAGAACCTTGGTGGGATACAAAGACTGACAGGTTCTAAGTGCTCTGGAGTGATGGTCACTGGTCCCCTCAGTAGGCCACACTTCTACCAGGTTAGCTAGCACATGTTACCCAGGGATGAGGATCTGGAGTGATGGTCACTGGTCCCCTCAGTAGGCCACACTTCTACCAGGTTAGCTAGCACATGTTACCCAGGGATGAGGATCTGGAGTGATGGTCACTGGTCCCCTCAGTAGGCCACACTTCTACCAGGTTAGCTAGCACATGTTACCCAGGGATGAGGATGTGGGGAAACCAGAGAAGTTGTGCTCTTTCGTTTTGGAGGAGGTGTTGGGCAGACAGACGGCTGCCAGGCTAGGCAGTGTGTAAGCCTCAGTTGTGCCTCCTGTATGTGTGACATACATGTCTGTACCAGAGGACAGCTACAGATGTCAACTATGTACACAGAGCGACACAGTTGGAGCAAGCAGGAGGCCGAAGTTAAGGGACCTGGCCTTGTTATCTGAGGCGTTGGGTGGGTGAGAGGTCATCTGTCTAGTGAGTCATCCTGGTCCCATGTTTCCACACAGACTAGCTCAGAGGAGGGGGTGTGTGCTGTGTGGAGTGGGCAGACCTGCCTCAGCCGGAAATAAGAGGCCTGGTGCACACTCAGCACCCTGTCTTGGAGGTGTTAGAGCAGGCTCCCTGGGCTTGCCTGACACACAGGTATTTCTGGACTATGACAGAGCCATGACCATAGGCTCTGCGCCAGCGGTTCTGGTCCCTCAGGGTGGGGGTGTGCGCATGGGCCCTTCAGGCTCCTCCCATGACCATGTTCTGTGTTTCCACAGGGCGGCACCTTCCTATTTCTTCTCAGTCGCAGCCCTCCCCTTAGAGTTGAGCATCTGTTTGCCTGAAGTTAATTTCCAGAAGCAGGTAAGGACTTGAGGGGAAGGCTCTGTTCTGTGGCCTTGGGACAGTGCTGTTGTGGGGGTCCGGGGGAGGCTTGAGACCCTAGGGGTGGACACCACAGTCAGTCACCCACCTGACTCCTTTCTCCTCGGTCCCTCAGGATGCTTCTCCCAGTGTGGGGCTTCCTTTTCTTTCTTGTTTTTGTTTGTTTGTATTTTGTTTTGTTTTTAACTTGTACTGCTGGGACTTGAACCCATGATCTATGCATAATAACAAACACACTGTACCGCTCAGCTGCCCACCTGATGTAATGTCACAGTGCTGCTGAGTTAGTAGTTTCTATAAACTCTGTGCGTTACATGATTTCTTTTTTGTTTGCTATAAACCTTGTGTAAACCTATACACTTAAAGGTGCAGAGATGTTTGTTTTTGTGGTGCATTGCAGATGGAGCTCAGGGCCTTATTTATGCAAGCTAGGCAAGTGCCTTACTTACCCCTGAGCCACATGCCCAGCTCTCATGCCCTTGTGGGGTGTGTGTGTGTGTGTGTGTGTGTGTCTGTCTGTCTGTGTCTGCCTGTCTGTGTCTATCTGCTTTTATGGGGGTGTGTCTGTGTGTATGTCTTGTCTGAGTGTGTCTGTGGGGGTGTATCTTTGTATGTGTGTTTGTGTATGTCTGTATGTCTGTGTGTCTGTGTAGGATGTGTCTGTGTGTCTGTGTGGGATGTGTCTGTGTGTCTGTGTGGGATGTGTCTGTGTGTATGTTGCCTGTTTGTGTTTTGGAAACAGGATCTGCTGTAGCCCTGGCCTCAAACTCATTATATAGTTGAGGATGGCCTTAGAAGTCCTGCTCCCTCAGCATCCGAGTGGTGGGATTGCAGCTGTGAGCCACTCTGTCTAGCTCCTTCACTCTGCCTAGCTTGTTTTTTAAAAAATTGTCAAATGCTTTAAAAATTACTTTTGAGAGCCAGGCATGGTGGCACAAGCCTTTAATTCCCAGCACTTGGGAGGCAGAGGCAGGTGAATTTCTGAGTTTGAGGCCAGCCTGGTCTACAGAGTAAGTTCCAGGACAGCCAGGGCTGCACAGAGAAACCCTGTCTTGGAAAAACCAAAAAAAAAAAAAAAATTACTTTTGAACCAGACATGGTGGCACAGGCCTTTTACCCCAGCTCTTGGAAGGCAGAGGCAGGTGGATTTCTGTGAGTTTGAGGACAGCCTGGTCTACATAGTGAGTCCCAGGACAGCCAAGGCTATGTACAAAGACCTGGTCTCCAAAAAGAAAAAAAATTAAAAACAATATTTTTGACGCAGGTTATTATTTTATAGTCTATGTTGACTCAAAACTCACTACATAGCTCATGGTAGTCCCAAGTTAGAGGGAAGCCTCCATGCCTGGTCCTCATGGTGTGTGTTTTGTTTGGGTTTTTGGCAGAGTATGTTACTGTCTTTCTGTGGTTAGCTGGGGACTCATTGTGCGGATCAGGCTGGTTCAAGCATGTGGCATCCTCCTGCTACTTCCCAAGTGCTGGGATTGCAGGTGAGAGACATCACACCCAGCTTCCTAGTGTGGTTTACCGTGAAAGGCAATTGGTGCACCCCAGAGGACTGAGACCCTTGTGCCCCGAAGGGTCCAGCCTGTGCTCTGGTTCAGCTTAAGGCTTCTTTCTGTTTTATATTTTTCTAAGCAGATGCAAGACCCCCATTGTTATAAACTAATATTTGTTTGTTTTTTAAATAAATGTGAGTGTGCAAACAGCATTAGCTTCAGGTTTATAAATAATAGGGAGCACAAGTGGCTCGGTGACCAGGGTCACTCAAGCAGGTCAAAGGGGGGCCAGCCTGTCGGCTCCTTATCAGCTGATAGAGACCTACATGGCAGCTCCGCTCCTCCTGCACTGCCTCCTGACTCTTCCAGAGTGCCATCGCCTGGTCCATGTAGGTCCGTGTAGCTGGGTAGGAATACAACGCCTGTGTCCTGATGTCTCCCACACTCCAGTGCCAGTGTCAGCCAGTGACCTCACAGTTCCTTTCCCTGTGTAGATCCTGCACAGCGATTGGGAGCCTCTTTTCCTTGACCAGCCTTGCTTCCTGCAGCAGAGGGGCAGCCTCAGAACTACCAACTGCGTGTGCATGCAGTGCCTGCCTGTGTGTCTTGATCCCTAGTATTTGCATGTTCTCTGTCAGATGGAATTTTCTGGCGTGGCACAACTTTATACATAACATGTGGTTTACCACCACATAATAGGAAACCGCAGACCTCACCCCTCCCCTTCATTAGCATAATTGACAACTGCCTGTTGTTTCTTTCCACTTTCCCTCCTCTGTTTCTCTTCTGGCTCCTGAGAAATTTTCTTAGTGGAAAGGAAGCGCTGGCCTGTTTTTAGGGGTGGAGTGTGTAGGGATAGCTGAAGCCATTACCAAGATGCATCATTTCTTTTGATTCTGAGCTTGGATGAATAATTAGTATCTAAATTAATTGCATTGTGAGCTTATGTAATTTAGGTACATTTTAATGGAGACCAGTTCTTAATCCCTGCAGGGGAAACTCGGAATCCTCCAGTGACGTTAATGCACTGCCTGACAGAGCCACGATCAAAGTTTAATAACATATTCGCTTCAGTAGGCAACAAACCCCAGCGTGCTATGATGTGCTTGTGGCACATCTGTCTGGGGCGATTGTGATTCATTCTCTTCAATGATTCATTTTTGCATATTGACACCTTTACTGTGAATCAGGACAGGCTCGCATCCTAGAGCATTTGGCCTGGAATGCGAAGGAAGGGCAGGGACCTGTGCTCCACTTTCCATCCCAGAGCCAGCCCTGGGCGTTCCTTCCCATCGTGCAGCAAAGCAGGGCGGGAGGGAACACCACCAGCGGACACTTGCTACCATATCCTTTGAGAGTTCAATCCCTGGGAGAAAACTGACCCGAAACTGCCTTCACATGTGCACCGTGGTGAGCACACAAACACACAAAGGAAGAAATACTTGTAAACAGAATGCAAGATGGCAAGACAGGATTCTTCTGACGTTTAGGAGACAGTGTTGTGCCAGGCAAGCACATTGAAGTAAGAAGACCCCATGGAGCCCGGCTGCTATAAGCCCCAAGAGAGCTCACAGCTGGGGGTGGGGGGGTGGGGGGTGGCAGCAGTGAGCAGGGTGGGGTGTGCCAGTCTTTGGGATGGAGGGTAAGGCTGTGGTGCCGTGATGTACACCCTGTGTAAAATGACTGCACACTGCTGAACAATGTGTTTCTCCAGCTAGCACTGACGTGACAGCCCACCGACCGAGTGAGCAGATATGAGTTCCCCGGGACCCACTTGTGATTGGAGTGTGCTTTGTGAGAACTTCCCTTGGGGGTGGACAGCGGGATTCTTCTTGGGTTACCAAGATACCCTGAAAGCTCCAATGCTCTGGTGTATGGCGGCCTCTAGTGGCCGTTCTTGGTATGTCACTGCTTCTTAGGGGCAGACCAGCCTTTGAGCACAGGACAGAGTTGGAAGATCTTGCTCTGATTCCCAGTTTGAAGGCTTTTTGTTTTGGTTTATTTGTTTTGTTTTTTTGTTTTTCCAGACAGGGTTTCTCTGTGTAGTCTTGGCTGCCCTGGAACTCACTTTGTAGACCAGGCTGACCTCGAACTCAGAAATTCACCTGCCTCTGCCTCCCAAGTGCTGGGATTCAAGGCAAGCACCACCATGCCGGTCTTGCTTCAATCTCTTAATATAATAACACTGGTTCCAAATTGGTGTGAATACAGTAGAGAGAGGGTATCTGAGACACTGAAGACTGCTTCCCTGCCCCATTCGGCCAGGTGGGCACTACTTACCAAGTGCCCGCTGGGTGCCAGGCCCTAGGAGAGGAGAACAGGGGCAAGCAGAGCAGACACAGCCTGGCCTTCCAACAGAAAGGGAAGAGACAATAAGTAGACGTTCCAACAAGACATTTAGAGAGCTAGGACAGTGCGACAGGACTGTGCGACAAGAGGTGAGGGCACACGACTGGCTCCCTTGGAAAGGTACCTTGAGGCTTGGATGAAGCCAGTTCTGGGCCCAGGGAGTGGATGCCCAATGCAGAGGCTGACCAACAGGAGAGTAGAGAGAGCTAGGCTGCAGAGGGAACAGGGCTGACCACACTGGGCAACTGCCAAGACTAGGAAATGTATTTTCAGGTAGGACTAGGCTGGGGGTAGTGTTGTCTCTTCTGATCTGTGGAGGATGTGAGTGGGCTGTGAGGCCAAGGCCAAACAGTAGTCCAGATGGAGGCATCAGGGAGGAGATGTGGACCACAGCGTCCATACTCAAGGTCCAGGTAGGGGCTACCACGAAGCCAAGTGCGGTCCATCCCCAGAGCGGCAATACTGGTGTGAACAGGTGAAGTGAGGGAGAGATACCCCAGAACTTTCTGCTGAGTTCTGCAGCAGGTGAGGCCACCCACAGGCTGGGGTGTGTCCTGGGGACGAGGCCTGAGGCCGCTGTGCCTTTTCCCAGGCCCTGGTAGTTACCTTGGCCCTTTTCTGAGCCCAGGCTGAGTTTGAAGGGAGTGGAGCACAGAGGAGAGGAGTGTGGGTCCTAGGGCTCCAAGGGTGAATACAAAGACTATGGAAGGAATCCTGTGCTGTGCTGAGTATTCAGGCATGATGTCAGCCCCATCTGGACAGGTTTTCAACCTGTTGTGTGGGCTTTCAGGGCGAGGGCCCCATTAGGCTTTTGAGTGGCTGACGCTTAGATACTCGGGAGCTGCTGCCGAGGCTTTTGCACATTCCTGGGTACGCCCTTGGCATAGAGGATTGCCTTGTCTAGCATGTTCCTGTCTAGGACGCACGGGGCACTGAGAGGAGATGGTGTGAGGACTGTCCTTAGCCTGTCAGTCTTGTGCTCGCTCCCTCATTCCCCGAGTGCAGCTCCTTGGTAGCAGGGCTGCGGAGGCTCCACCCCACCAGCTGCTGCGTTATTTCTGACTTGTCCAAGAGTTCAAGTGTGTAACCCAAACCCCTAGATCCTGCCTCCTCTCCCCCCAGCTCCTTCTGGAGGAGGAGGCGGCTCTGGGCTGCTCTCTCTGGGGCTGGCTGTAGACACCTGGACTTAGCCGCTGGCCTTCACGGCTATCTTCAGGAGCTCTCTGACAGGTGGGGTGGCTGTGTGAGGGTGCCCTGGGCAGACACCCCATGGAGGGACTCCTTGGTGCCTTGCCCAGGAGCTGGCCGCTTGAGCTCAGTAGGGGCTTTGCACAGGGTGTTGTCGCTGATCTCTGGGTTTCTTAAGCCAAAGGCCCTATATAGCCACCTCTGTTCAAATTTCCTTATCTGTGCTTGTTCCTTGCATTGAAACCTACAACTCTTGGGGCTCCATTTCTCATTTGTCCTTGGCTGTCACCTGCAGCCTCTGCTCTGGAGTAGGAGCTCCTCAGCCATACAGCCTGGGCCCCAGGCCAGAACGCATCGAGGACCCACCGACTCCTACAGCCTCTCCTGAGCTGTGAGAGCTGAGGTCCCTACTGGGCAGGGACTGTTTGAGAACAGGGTGCATCACTTACAGGGGTCAATGTTAGAGTGTACCTCATCCTGACGTTCTCCCCATAACGCTTCCCATCTCCTTGCAGGTGTCCCCAGAACTGGGCCAGGGGGATGAACCGCGAGGGGGCACCCGGGAAGAGTCCGGAGGAGATGTACATTCAACAGAAGGTCCGTGTGCTGCTCATGCTGAGGAAGATGGGGTCAAATGTGAGTTCCTGTGGGCTGCAGGGTGCCTGTGTGTGAGTAAGTGCCTGTGGGCTGCAGGGCGCCTGTGGGCTGCAGGGTGCCGCCTGGATCTCTGGGAACCAGGAGAGGGCTGTGGGCCTAGGGATCACCTCTGTTGCCAGTTCAGGCCCCCCAAGACCACATGTTCAGTTAGGGAGCACTGCTGAGATTATCCTTCCACTGCACTTTTTATTTTGAGCCAGGGCCGGTGAGGACTTTAGCCCTCCTTTCTGATCCCCAGTGGCCTCAGAGAGGCTTCTCTTCTGGGGGCAGACACAGGGCAGCTGGGCATGGTGACCACTGAGGAGAGCAGTAGTAGCAAGCACAAGGGCGTCTTCTGAAAGAGAAATAGAGAGACCTGAGATTGCTGACCGCCATCGCTGTGTGACCAGGGCCTGAACGGTCCTACCTGCCCTGCTCCAGAACAGGCACTGAGCTAGATACAAAGGGAGTGGCCAGGCGCGTGAACTTCAGGGACCTGGTTTTTCAGGACGGGAGCAAGATGTGACTGCTAGACACTAACGAGGCCAGAGGGGAGGTGTGGAGGACAGCAGGTGCAGGGACTTGGGGGGGACAGGTTCACCCTCATCTCATCACAGCACTCTCACCCTTCAGCTGACCGCCAGTGAGGAGGAATTCCTGCGCACCTATGCTGGGGTCGTCAGCAGCCAGCTCAGCCAGCTGCCACAGCACTCCATCGACCAGGGTGAGCCACGGGCCAGGCGTCAGCCAAGCCCTCCCTGAGCACTGAGCAGTGGTTTTTTTACAAAGCCGAATGGGTGATCCAGGAGTTCAGGGAAGGGAGAGCAGACTGTTGTTGCCTCCATCCACAGGCTCCTGTCTGGTCCCAGCAGCGGGGATCCAACAAGGCAGCTGGTGGTTCTCTTTCTAGGCCTGGAGGAAGGAGGAGGTAGACATGTCTGGGGGCCTTGTGCAACCATAGATGGTCTGATTAATGCATCCCTTAAGCCTCAGCCTGACCCCTAACCGCTCAGCACCTAGTTCAGGGACAGTGAAACTGCTCTCTGTTCTGAGAACACTGTCCCTGTCAGGTACAACCGTGCAGTGACTGGTGAGTCTGCCACCAGCAGGAAGAGGCCTGATAGCTCTACATGCAAAAGGGCTCCTGGCAGTCAAAAGTTCCACTCGAGTGTTTATTGTACAACAGGGGCGGTGCCAGGGATCAATACACAACATTTGGCCCTTGACAGCTGTTGCTTGTATTACTTCCAGTTAGCAAGCAGTGTTTGGGAAGCAGGAAGTCATTGCCCTTGACGATACAGAGGTGCCCAGGAGTTGAACTATTCCTCGCTGATAAGGCTGCTGGGCTGCGAGCTCCATGGCCTTTTGCTTCTTAAGGAGCCTCCTCCCCTCTGAGAGCCCCGCCTGACACTGCAGCACATGTTCCGAGCAGCATGTCCTCCTGGTCCTTTTCTGTTAATCTTTCATGCTTGGTTGGGGCTACACAGAATCTTAGTAAGCCAGACAGTGTGGGCCACACCTTTAATCCCAGCACTCAGGAGGCCAGCCTGTTCTACAGATCAAGTTCTAAGAGAGCCAGGGCTACACAGAAAAACCCTGTCTCCAAAAAAAAAAAAAAGGGTACTTTAGTGGCCTGTGGCATGTTCAGGCAGGAGCAGCAACCAGAGCAGAGCAGAGCAGCGCAGAGCAGGACAGAGCAGAGTGTGTTTGCTGTATTGTGGCTGCTGGGGAGGAAAGCAGGTGCAGCACACTGGGCGGCCACCCCGTCCATCCTTCAGGTTGTGGGCTCAGCCCTAGATCCAGGGCTTGCTTCCTTCCTCTGGTGCTTGCCCCAGCCAGCTCAGGAGAAATCTTTCAGGGAACCTCTGGTAACTCAGCAATTTGGGCCTGTGCATGTATCATACAAAATCATGCCCAGGCGTGCCTGCTCAAGTGTGCTGCACAGCCAAGTGTGGTTACAGTTGGCCCTGCCTGCCTTCCTTCCCTCTGGAGTCCTTTTCTTCTTGATGGCTGGCCTGGGTTTCCCCACCTAGAACACTTAAGACTTCTGAGTTAGTTCCAGGGGACGTTTTCCCTCCCACGTGATCCCGAGTCATTGAGTTTCCGAGTCTCTGTGCAGATGTCCCTAGTGGAATGCCCTAAATAGGAAAGGTAAAGAAGCTGGGGACTGTGGCAGACTAGGCCACACCCACCACACGTCCTCTTGTCTTGGATGGATGTAGAACAGCCGAGGGGATACGGACTGGGCTGTTAATAGGAAAAGTGGTCTATATGGTGTTGAGGATCCACCCTGGAGCCTCATGTATGCCAGCCTGTGCTCTCCCCCTGGAGCTGCAGCCCTTGAGAGAACAGGGACTGGGCAGAGGTTTCCTTAATGGACTTTTACTTTCCAAGTCAGTGGCTTTTGTAAACTCTGTGTGTGTGTGTGTGTGTGTGTGTGTGTGTGTGTGTGTGTGTGGTCCATGCATTCTTTGTAAGAAGTGAAAACTCTTTACTGGCTCCAACACAGGGCCTTGGACAAGCTAGGTAGGCACTCTAGTATTCAGTTATATTCCCCTGCCTTTAAGAAGTTATATGTTGGCCCAGAGAGATGGCTCAGCAGTTAAGAGCAAGTACTGTTTTTTTTGTAGATGGCCAGAGTTCAATTCCCAGCATACCCATATCAGACAACTACCTGTAATTCCAGTGCAGTCTAATGTCCCTGGCCTCTGCAGGTACCTGCACTCACATGCACAGACCCACACACATACTTAACAACAACAACAACAAAATGATAAAGTAAATCTTTTTAAAAGTTACTATTTATTATTTAGCTGAACATGTTGGTATACTCTTATAAATCCTAGCTAGCCTGAGATATATAAGACTATTTCATGTATATATAAAGCATACACACATGCACACACACACACACACACACGTATGAAAACTCACTTTGCAGAACCAACAATTGAGAATATAAATACAGTCGGCTCTGCTGTTTCGGAAGGTCGCGGTTAAGGTGGAAGTATTACTCAGTTGGCAGAGTGCTTGCCTAGCATCCGTGAAAACTTGGGTTTACTCCCAGCGCCAAAGAGATGGGTAGCAGCTGAGGTCCCAGCGCTTGGGAGGCAGGAGGATCCGTTAAGTCATTCTTGATTACACAGTGAGTGGAAGGTTGGCTTGGGCTACTTGAAACTCAGTCTCACAAAGAGGAGGTGACCATGGTGAGCTCAGTGCGCCTTGACTCCGAAACTGCTGATACAGGAACTGCTGATGTAGCGAGAAGCAGCTGTGAGCAGGCAGGTGTGGCTGCCACAGACACTCTGGAATCTGGGGCCTCTTGGGTGTGAAGCACCCATAGGCACTTTCTTTGCCGTGGCATGGGTTTCCTAGATTCATGGGGAATCATATCTGAGGAAGGGTGTAGAGCATTTGTGCTGCTGATGCCCCATACCTCTGGAAGTCACACAGACCCAGAGCAAGTGCTACTTCAGGAGGCTTGGTGGAGCCAGGAGGCACCAACTTGGAGGATCTTCTCAAGCTTTCTTTTATTTTCTCTGTGTTACAAATAAACCCATGGGTTTATACATATACCCCGGGCTAGTGTATAGTCTAGGCCAGGCGCTCATGTCTCTGTCTGTATGTGAGGCTGAGTGGCACTGGCCTGGCCAACCTCAGCTCATGTACCAAATGTCCTGCTGTCTCTGCCTAGGCGGCCAAAGGATCTTATACATCTGTCCACTAGGTGGCTCTCTCTCTCAGCAGATGACAAGGCTCCACCCTAGGGTTCCTAGACCTAGACAAGATTTCCAGCGTCTTCCTTTAGATTGTCCTTCTCAACAGAGATCCTGAGGCGGAGTCAGCCATAAGACAGTGCCCAGTCTCATTCACCCTTGCCCCCTGAGGCCGGAAGGGTCTGGTACCTGCGTACTCCTCTACACACCACAGCCCAGCAGTGTTTATAGAGAGTAGGCAGGTGCTGGAAAAGATGCAGGGGCAGAAGTCTGCACTGTAACGTTGACCAAGTGGTTCCTGCGGGGGCCCAGTGCCTCCCAGAACTGAACAGTGGTCCCTCAGTTCTCAGCCTGGCCGATCTTTACTAAGTAGTGATCACTGTGGCTGCCTGCTTCCTCCTCTCCCTCCTTAGTGCTCCCCTCCCTCCTCCGGCCCTCTCGATTCAGTCCTTTCTCCTACCCCTTCCCTCTTGACCTATTTCCCGTGATCTCCATAGACTTGAGGGCAGCACCTCCCAGACCAGCCCTCAGCCCAGAGCCCATTCCTGACCCCCAGAGCTGTCGACTGTCTGTCATGACACACCCGACCCTGCGTGCTCAGCAGGTCCAGCTGGGCCCCTCCTCTCGGCTCCCTTTCTTCCCTGTGTGCTGAGGGAGCAGGTCACGGCCCAGGCCTTGGATCTCCTTGCCTCAGTGCTCCCGACCAGCCTCCTCCTCCCAGGTTGTTGTTGTTTTGGGGTTTTTTTTAAAGATTAATTTATTTTTATTTTTATCTGTGTGTACCTGTATGTATGTATGTATGTATGTATGTATACCATATGTGTGCAGTGCCCACAGAGACCAGAACAGGGCATTGGGTCCCCTGGAACTGCAGTTACAGATGATTGTGAGCCACTGAGTGAGTGTGTGTATGTGTGTATGTGGTGTGTGTGTATGTGTGTGTGTGTGTGTGTGTGTGTGTGTATGTGTGTGTGTGTGTGTGTGTGTGTGTGCTGGGGTCTGAATGCAGGTTCTCTAAAGGAGCAGCCAGCACTCTTAGCCTCTGAGCCGGCTCTCCAGCCCCAGCTGTCTTGGGCTTTTTGTTTGTTTGAGACAGGGTCTTTTTTTTCTTTTCTTTTTTGGTTTTTCGAGACAGGGTTTCTCTGTGTAGCCCTGGCTGTCCTGGAACTCACTTTGTAGACCGGCTGGCCTCGAACTCAGAAATCCACCTGCCTCTGCCACCACGCCTGGCTGAGACAGGTTCTTATATGGAGTATAGTGGTCTTGAATTTGCTTTATAGCTGAGGATATCTTAACCTTTAAATTGTTTCCATTCGTTTATGTGTATTAACAAGCCTGCCATGACCCGTGTATATGGCAGTCAGAGGGCCATTGGCAGGAGTTCATCTTCTTCCATTATGAGGGATCCAGAGATTGAACTCAAGCTATGAAGCTTGGCGGCAGACATCCTTCCTGCTGAGCCATTATGCCCACCCTATCTTGAACTTTGGTCCTCTTTGGTGCTGGGATTACTGACGCGCACCAGCACGCAGTATTGAGAATCACATTCAGAGATTTGTGCGTGCGGACAAGCACTCCATCAACTGAGCCGCTCCCCAGCCCTGTTAGCTCAATTATTCTTAGCCTACAGTTTAGTTTCTTTTTGTGTGCACGAGTGTTTCCCCTGTATGTAAGTTACGTATTTTCCCTGTACGTAAGTTAAGTGTGCTTGGAACCACCAGATGCTATGGAACTGGAGTTACGTGTGGATGGTTGGTTGGAAGCTACCATTTGGGTGCTGGGAGAACCTCTTAACCACTGAGTCATCTCTCCATCCCCTTTTTAAAGTTTTTGCTGAGAGTTCCTAACTGACATCATTTTGTTTGTTTGGTTTTTAAAGACAGGGTTTCTCAGTGTAGCTCTGGCTGTCCTAGAACACTCTGTAGACCAGGCTGGCCTTGAATTCAGAGATCTGCCTCCCGAGGGCTGGGATTAAAGGTGTGCACCACCACACCCCAGCTTGTAAACTGACATTTGATTGATATTAGTGCCCTGGTCCACCTCCACTGCCGTCGCCAGGGTGACTTCGGAGGACTCAGGGGAAGTCAGCACTGAAGAGTCCCAGTGACAGTGGCTCCCTGCCACCCTACACCGTGCCCTCTCACACCCTGGTAGGCACGGGAGCTGAGTTCATCCACACTGCCAGCTTCACCCCTCCTGCCTCTGCACTGTTGTGCTCCAGGACTCCTCCTCCAGCCTCCTGCAGCCCAGGCCAGGCCCTCTGTGACTGATACTGAGCCTCCTTCTAGGTGGCCATCTGTGTGGTTGCTTAGACCTCGCCAGGCTCTTGGTGAATACGGTTGAATGTGGTGACTGAGCAGGTTCTGGGGCTCGGAGTTAGAGAGGCAGTGACTTGTGCGAGTACTGTCTCTGGTCCCCAAGGATGGCCAAGCAGACTTGACAGTCACGCAGGACTCTGCTTTGAACTAAAGGAAATCAATGCTTCTCTGGGAAGTTGGCCTTTCTGAGATGGGCCAGCTGCAGACATGGTGGGGGTGGGGGGCGGGAGGCTGCAGCTTCTTGAGGCAGGCACAGAATGGTGAGCATCCGTTTCTCCTCAGTGCTATCCCATAGGTGTGCATTGTCTCTCCTGGCTCGGAAGTGATACATGGTCACTGTAGAAAATGGGAGAGGAGAGACGAAAGTTGAAAGGATTGGGTCCTGCTATGTAGCCTACTATATACATACTCTATTTCCTTTCCTTCCTGTTTTGGCAGCTTTTACAAGACAGGCAGTCACTTCTATTGGAGTTTACAGCCTAAATGCTTTGATATTCAGGCGTTCTCATTGATCTCTTCAACAATTCAACGACTCTCAAGAAATGTTTTGGCCGTTGTGTAATGTGCAGCATCTGTCTTCTCCTAAGTTACTGGCCAGTCTCTTCCTGTTAGAGCTCACTTCTACTGCTAATCATAATGGCAGGCATGTGTTAGGCTCCTTCTCTGTGCCAAGTTCCTTGCAAAGTAATGTACAAGGTTCTCCCAATGACTGTCACAACATCCCTGTGACGTGTTCTCTCTGGCATAGAGAGGTAGCTTAAAACCAGATGTGACAGATGTTGAACAGCATCACTTGTACATCTTTATCGTTTATGTTAAGATAGATCTGTGGGTGGCTTCCAGGCCAAAGAGGGGTTCGTTGTTGTTTGCCTGCCTGCCTTTCTTTTGCTTTCTTTCTGTTCTAGGCATTGAACCTAAGCCCTCACTCATGCTAGACCAGTCCCCAGCTCTTCATATGTCTTCTTAAGCAGGACAGCATATTACCTGAGGATCAAGCATAATTGAATTGGCTACATGGTGCCACTGAGGGGATGAGGGAGATTGGGGGCTCGTTCTGCTGCTTTGCTGTTCTGGCCCCTGAACCTGCAGGAAGCTTTGACCGTGCCCACTCTGGGCGGTCTATGCTCTAGTGCTGCACATGGGACAGGGCATCCAGTGAGTACCTGGTATTCCAGACCTCTGGTTTGTAAAGGCCATACACGTCATGGGATGTGTGTAGAGGTCAGAGGACAGCTTGTGGGAGTTATTCCTGCCATCCTGTGTGCCCAAAAGTGGAGCACCAGTTGCCAGTCTAGGTAGCATCTGGCTCTACTCACTGAACCATCTAGCTGGTTCCTACGTTTTGTTATGTTTTGCTTAATATTTGTTTCACTTTTTGATTACATGGATGTGTGTGGTGTGTGGAAGGTATATGTACACATCTGCGGGTACATGCATGTGTGAGTGAAGTGCCTATGGAATCCTGAAGGGGATGTTAGAATTCCTGGAGCCGGAGTCACCTGACATAGGTGCTGGGAACTGAACTTGGGTTCTCTGCAAGGACCTTTACCACGTGGATGCTCTTAATTGCTGAGCCATCTCTCCAGCGCCCACCAGAGCTGTGGGCTTTTTTTTTTCCATTATTATTTCCTGTGTATGGGTGTTTTGCCTTCATGTATGTTTGTGTGCCATGTGAGTGCCTGATTCCTTCAGAGGTAAGAAGAGGGAACTTGATCTTTTGGAACTAGAGTTACTGGTGCTGGGTCTTGAACCCAGGTCTTCTAGAAGAGTAGCCAGTGTACCTAACCATGGTGCCATCTCTCCAGCCTCCTAGAGATGCTCTTACATGGCTTCGCTTGTTTTTTTGAGATCCGTAGCCTGCATTGGCTTTGAACTTATGATTCGCCTCAGCCTCTCAAATGCTGAGATGACCCCTGAGTGCCATCGCACCTGGTGGCCCCTTGTCCAAGTGTCCCAGGGCTGACATGACTCATTTTGACCTCCTGTTCTTTCTCAGCCTAGGGAATCCTAGGAGACACGCCTGGTCTGCCTTTGAGAGCTGCTGGTTGTCACAGTGGCTCCCTAGGCCTGGCATAGCCCTTGTCAGAGTCCACTTTCTCCAAGGGATTTCCAGGAAAGGACTGTGAGCTTTCGCAGGCCTGCTGGCTTCCCGTACAGAAACAGGCACCTGGTTGAGGGTGCTCCTGGAGAGCCTAAAATAGTTTCCTTGCTCTCATGGATAAACTGACTTATTATTTAGCTTATTATATAAACTTACTATGATAGCTGTATCGAGGGAAAACATCAGGAACCAGGCACTTTGGAAGTGACCCAGTTCTGCAGTTGCTCCACTTGGCCCTTGCGGTGCCCTGGGACGGAGCTGGGTCGAGTGAGCGGCTCCATTTCCCACCAGTGTGTTAAGTTCTGTGGAATCTCCCCCAGCAGCATCCTGCCTCTGCCCTTTCTCTTCCTTCGTGTGCCCTCTCGCACCCTCCCAGAGTCAGCGGGTACCTGACTGGGACCTTCCAGAGCCCCATGCCAGTGTCTGCTCTCTGAATGTGTGGTCACAGTGTCAGGAGTCTGTGGGAAAGGGTCTGTGGTTTGTTCACGGCCCACATCCAGGCCCAGAGCTGTTCCTGCTTAGACCAAAGCCTCGTGGAGTGGCTTCCTATGCAGCATCTCTCTCTGCCTCCCTTGTTGAGTAGGCTGTGGTTTCTGGCTCTCCTCTCCCCATGCCTGGCTACTTAGAGGCTCCTTCTAGAGGCCCCGGGTGAAATTAGTCAGTGCTGAAATTAGAGTCAGCCCAGGGAGGATTCACTGTGGGACCTGAAGCTCAAGCTCGGTAACTTTAATCAACACTTCTGTGAGAATTACCTGGAACCCAGCAACTTTAATCAACACTTCTGTGAGAATTACCTGGAACCCAGCAACAAAGCTGAGCCAGGAGTCACGTGAGGTTCAGAAACCCATGGGGATCTGATTCCTAACTCCTGTCAGTGAGAAGAAAAGGAAGACAAACGTGTGAGACGCCAGCGGCTGCTCCCCCAGCATCTGGTTCTGCGCTCTTTAGCCCAGCATCCAGATGTGCGTACTTTAGCCCAGCATGGTGGGGTCTGTTCTTTAAAGGCCCCTGACATGCTAAGACTGCCTAAGAGGTGGGTCTCGGTCCCAGAGGGGAAGCTGAGGGCTAATCTGCAGCAGCGGGACAGTTCCAGTCACTTTAGCCTCTCCTTACTATAAACTCAGCAAAGTGTCTGATGACAGCTCTGTTCTCCAGGAAGGGCAGACAGCAGGGTATCTGTACAAATGCAGAAGAGCTTTGATTGTGTAGATTTCCTCCTAGGACTGCTTGGGAGTGGGGCCCACCCAGGAAGCTAGAATGCAGGCTACAGACCTTTCCTCAGCCCCAGTGAAACACAGTACCTGCCAGGAGAGCCCGGTAATCTGCATTTTAAACAAAGCAGGGCATGGGGTTGCACACTGCAATCTCAGCAGTGCTACGCAGAGGGACGCTGTAGAAGTACAGGCTCGGGCTGGAGAGATGGCTCAGCCCTTAAAGGCTAGGCTCACAACCAAAAATATAAGAAGTACAGGCTCCTGTGCTCTGCCCTAGACTCCGTGAACCATAGTGACTGCTGTGTACACATATCTACGATACTGCATCGTTAACAAGGCTATTTGTGATGAAGTTGGTCTGCTGTCTAGCTACTGTGGAAACTGAGGTAGTAGGGCCACCTGAGCTTAGGAATTCCAGGCTAGCCTCAGGCAAGATGTCAGAACTCTGACTTGAGGATGAGGTGGCACGAAAACAAAAACAAAAAATAAGCCACAGCAAGGAAAGACCTCCAGGGTGGCCCTGGTGCACAGAGCCAAATGCAGGGTCTTCAGTGCGCCCTTGGAGAGACAGGCCCATGTCACTCCCACACGCTGTCCAGTTCTGTTTATTTATTTATTTGCTTGCTTGCTTGCTTGTTTTTCTGTTGCTCAAAAGCCACTTAGGAGAGGAAGGGATTTATTTCGTCTTAGGGATCACAGGCCATTATTGAGGGCATCGAGCAGGTGCTCAAGGCAGGCGGGCTTGCTCTTCCACACCGCATTACTTCTGACCCAAGGACTCACAGCCAAGGAGGCACAGCAGAGACATCTTCCTGGCTCACCCCCACCCCCGCTAGGCTTTCTTCTGCAGCTCAGGGCACCTGCCCAGGGAGAGAAGCCTTCCGTGGTGGCCTGGCCTCCTAGATCAATTAGCAATGAAAACAGTCTCCGTCTCCACAGCAGCTCAGGTCTGGGCAGTCCTTCAGTTGAGGCTCCCTTCTGAGGTGACTCTAAGCGTTGTCAAGTTGACAGTAGATGTGAAGTGGTATTATGACACACTCAGGTCCTTTGGTCTGGAGGTGCTTATGTTTTGGGGGAGACGTTGGAAAGTTTAAGTGAGGAGAATGAGCACCTCATCTAGGAAAAGAAGCTGTAAAGGGGGTGTCTGTCTGTCTGTGTTTCTGTGTATGTGTGTACATGTATATGTGTGTCTCTGTGTGTATATCTGTGTCTGTGTGTATGTGTACGTGTGTGTGTGTGTGTGTCTGTCTGTGTCTCTGTGTAAGTGTGTGTATGTATACGTGTGTGTGTGTGTGTGTGTGTGTGTGTGTGTACATGTGTGCACACGTGTGGATTGCATCTCGGCAGGGTGGAGGGTGGGATTGGGTACAGGACCACAGCTGAATTTGACCCTACAGTTGTCCTTATTATTCCTCGTGTGTTAGAACAATGGGACAGGTGCTCCTTACCATACTTGGCAAATGTGTAAACTGAGGCTGAGTGAACAGGGACTTCCCTTGGATACACAAGTAGCTAGGGTCAGCTCAGGTTCCACATGCCAAGTCTTGCTCCTGGGGTACACTGAGGCAGCTGAAGCCTGGGGAGGACCTGTGGTTGTCTCCTGTACCTTCATTAGCCCGTGCTAAGAATCCACCTCTGACAGCTCTGGGTGCTGGAGCCCAGTAGGCGCCACTGAGCCTCCTGCTGCTAAGTCCTTGGTGAATCAGAGCCCACTGTTCCCATAGCAACTCAAGTGTGGTGCTACCTTGGGTAAAAAGCATCCGCTGGGAGCTTTGGGGTATCAAAGCGGAGGTGTATAGAACACCTGGCTCAGAGCCTTGGGCTGCTAAAAACAGCACATGCTGCCCAGTGGGTGTGGGTTTATGTGGAAGGCAGCCCAGCACAGGGTGAGCACCAGCCTCACTCCCCTCAGAAGTTCTTTCCTTCGGTGGGCCTCTGCGACCTGCTTTCCAAGCAGCCATTCCCCAGAGCTGGAGGCTGAGGCACTGCAGTTGAATAGTATGATAACAGGCGCTTGGTGACACTCTAGGTAATGAGCTTCTGGCATGAGGAAGTCCCAACCAGGTAGTCAGGGAAGCGGCTGGAGCACCCCAAGTGGGAATCACTGGAGCCCTGGCAGCCTTTACTCCGGCATGAGCTGGTGCCTGTGTGCTGGAGATGTCTCACTGAGCCTGGAGCTCACAGGCGCAGGAGGGGTGCTCCCTAGGGGTGCTCCCTGGAGATATGGAAGCATTTAACCAAAGTGCCCGACGGTGGAGATGACTCACAGAGGGGCTTCCCTCTCCCCCGGGAGTGTGGAGTCTCTGCAGCCTCAGGATTGCAGTTCTTTAGCTTTTCATGCTTCTAATTTTTCTTTTTTAAGACTTATTTATTTATTATATGTAAGTACACTGTAGCTGTCTTCAGACACTCCAGAAGAGGGAGTCAGATCTCGTTACGGATGGTTGTGAACCACCATGTGGTTGCTGGGATTTGAACTCTGGACCTTTGGAAGAGCAGTCAGTGCTCTTACTCACTGAGCCATCTCACCAGCCCCTCTAATTTTTTTAAAAAGGCATATTTTATTTGATATTTATGAACATTTTGCCTGTGTCTGTCTGTACATATATACATGGATGTATATATATACATGGATGTGTATACATAGATGTGTATGTATATATATATATATACATGGATGTGTATATATACATGGATGTGTATATATACATGGAGGGCTGGGGCCCACAGAGGCTAGAGAAAGCCATTGAATTTCCTGGAACTAAAATTACAAATGGTTGTGAGCCACCAAGTAGATGCTAGGAACCAAACAGATGTCCTCTGCAATAGCAACAAGTGTTAACCTAACCCTGAGGCATCTGGACTACAGATGCACATATCATGTTCTGCTCCTTCACAAGGCTCAGGGATTTAACTTAAGTAACCATATTGCCAGCCTTCCACCTTATGTTTGAGATAGGATCTCTGACTGAGTCTGGAACCTAGCTGGTGAGTGAGCCCCAAGGATGTTCATGTCTCTCTATAGCCAGCCTGAAGGTTTCAGACGCACTCTGCTGTGCACCATGGTCACATGGGTGCTGAGGATCTGAACATAGGTTCATTTGGCTCCTGCTTGCATAGCGAGCACTTTACCCACGGAACCACCTTCCTTCCCAGGTCCCTAATCTTGTACTTTGCCTAGCGAGGTATAAGGTTCCACAAAAGTACAAGAGCTAATGGATACCTAGCCCCAGAAGGGCTGAAGCTGGAGTCGTCCTGGGACACCTGTGCCAGTAAGGGGTGCTGTGAGCGTAAGGGTGGCAAAGCCAAGGCCCCCATCTGCAGGGCTCATGTTAACATGGAGGTTGGTCTTTGAGGTCCAGTGTGGCTGGCGCTGCTCCTATGAGTCCCCCTTTTCCACAACGCCGTCTACATAGGGCAGTGCCCATCCTGGTTTGTGGGGTCTTTGGGTTTGTGAGAGACAAGTTCAAGGTCAGCCTATATTGTGAACTTGTCTTAGGTTGCAACAAAAAATAACAAGAGTGATTCTCATCCAACTTCAGGAACCCTTCTCCGAACCTCATCGTCACTGACGTGATCTGGTTTGGGCGTGAGTGCGGGCTTGAGACGGAGGCTGGCTTCCAACACTGCTGGTGTGAACTCATCCCCAGCTCACAAACAGACCAGTGACCCCATTGTCTGCCTCCCGCCCCCGGCCAGGGGCCAGCTCCCCTGTTTCTATGCTTCTGCATATTTGTCATTTTTCTCTCCCCAGTCACTTGACTAGCTCCACTGAGGGGCCAAAGCTGGCAGCAGGCGTGGGATGGAAGGACCAGTGGGTGCCTGCCCCACCCTGTCCAGAGAGCTGAGCCTCAGCCCTGCTTTTGGATGAGCCACAGTAGTGCAGGGAGGACAGTTGGCACTTGACTCCATCCCAGGCTGTAGTGGTGGTGGCGGTGGTGGCGGTGGTGGGTTTTAATCCTGGATCTAGGTTCCATTCGCACAGTGACGCAGAAACCAATCCAGGCTTTGACTGAGGCTTGCCAACCCTCCATGCTCTGGGTGACTACAGACAGACAGACAGTTGTTTCCCTTCTCCTGTGTCGTTAAAGGCAAGGGCTCCAGAGCCTGGACCTCTGGTTCACCCGGCTGCTTCAAGTCTCTGAGCAAGCGCTCTGAATATGACCAAGAACAAGGCTAGTCCTGGTCACATAGCATGTTCACCAGATAAAGATTAGACTAATGGGGATGTAAGTCACTTGTAGACTGCTTACCCAGTATTCCTGAGGCTTTGGCTTGCTCCCCAGTACTACACAAAACTGGGTGTGAGGTGCACACCTGTAATCTCAGCACTTGGGAATGAGAGATAGGAAGGTTAGAAGATGAAAGGCATCTAGACTGCACAGTGAGTTCAAGGCTAGCCTGGGCTTCATCAAGGCTAGCCTGGGTTTCATGAGACCATGTTTCCTACCCTCACCTCTAACTCCCACCACCATGCTGCTGAGAATGCTGAAGGCTGCAGCTGCCTGGGTAACAAGATAGGTTTCAGAATGGACATCAGGTTTGTACAGGGAAGGCTCTGATTTCTCCTCTTCCTTATCAGCATTTGTGTCTGTCTGGGTCTTTTACCCTGCCTACCGTATTCATGTGTGTGACACTGCACCTCCTGGGAACTTGGACTTGGGTTTCCAGAACGATGCAGAGCTGCTCTCATGAGCTTGCTGACCACGCCTGTAATACCAGCAGAGACAGAGGATCCTGAGTTTGAGGCCAATCTGGGTTACATCGTGAGACCCTGTCTCTATGAAAGCTGAGTTCAGCTGGAGCTGCAGCTCAGGGGTAATCTAGCCTCTTGCTTCTTGTCCCCTGGATTTATTTATTTAGTCCACCACTGAAAAGGGCTAGTGGTGGGCTGGAGAGATGGCTCAGCAGTTAAGAGCACTGACAGCTCTTCCAGAGGTCCTGAGTTCAAGTCCCAGCAATCACATGGTGGCTCAAAACCATCTGTAATGGAATCCAATGCCCTCTTCTGGTGTTTTTGAAGACAGCTGCAATGTGCTCACATACATAAAACAAACATTTTAAAAACCGAAAAGAAAAGGGTTGGTGGTGAGTGGATGATAGACTTCAACTTTTTGTTGGTAAGAGTGAAAGGCCTAGCCTGTCAGAGGTGGTGCATGCCTTTAGTCCAAGCACAGAGGCACAGAGCAAGTTTAAGGACAGCCAGGGCTACATGGAGAAACTTCATCTCAGAAAACAAACAAACAAACAGTGCCTGAGTTCTGTCTCCAAGGACCCACATGGTGGAAGGAGAGAACAGACTCCTGCTGTTGTCCTTTGACCTCTGCCATGATGCACATGCGCACGCGAGCGCACACACACACACACACACACACACGAGTAAATGAACAAGTGTGAACAAGTTTGTTCCTAAATGCTATTGTATCATTAGGAACGATACCGTGAGTTATTTCCTTAACCTCATTTTCAGGTCGCTCATTGCTAGTGTCTGCAGGCCGACGTGCACATTGGCCTTATGCCCCACATGTGTATCAGTCACTACTTCTGAAAGCTGTTTAGTAAGTAGATATTATAAAGCATTCTCTACTTATAAGATTATGACATCCACAAATAGAAGTAGGTCCTTCTTCTAATGTGTAGACCATATTATTTTTGCCTAATTACCCAGGAATGAACCTTTAGAACAATCTAGAGAAGCCAGGTATGGTGTCTTGGTTCTGAAATGTCAGCACCAGGGAGACAAAGGAAGAGGCTTGTCAGTCAAAGGCAAGTCTGTCACGAGACACCTTTTGTCAGGTGGAACCTCTCTGATGCATCTTCTATCACGAGGGATGTTGGATTCTGTTAAATTCACTTTCTGTGTCTGTTAAGAGGATTGTGTGGGGTTTGCCCTTTATGCTGTTGGTAGACTATATTTATATTGTATCACCTGATTTTGAGATGTTAAGCCAACCTTGCATTCCTAGAGTAAATCTCATTTGGTCTGGAAATATGAACCCTTTTTATACGTTGCTCTGCGTAATTTGCTAACATTCTGTTAAACAGCTTGGTCTGTATTCATAGGACAAGTATCCGTGTTTGTGTGTGTGTGCGTGCGTGCGTGTGTGTGTGTGTGCGTGTGTGTGTGTGTGCGCGTGTGCATGTGTGTATCTGTGTGAGACACATTATCTGGTTTCAATTGTCTTATTGCTCAGTTTGTTAGAGAAGATGTTCAGGAGCATCCATGTAGCTCCTGTGTACCTGGGCTAACCTGCATCTGGTGGGAATCAATGAACAGATGCTCTGAGCACAAGAGCCGTCAGTGGGTACCACTGGGGAAGACAGAGCCTTTCCTATACAATGATTGCTGGCCTGGAGGTAGAGGATGGGCACTTAGAGGACAGCAGAAAGGGTACTTGGGGGATCTGCTGTGCCCCCTTTGTCTCAGGAACTGAATTTTAGGGCTGGGTCCAAGATGTCCAGCTGAGTCCTTTTTGTTTCCTGATCCAACGTCCAGAGAAGGGAGGGACCACCAGCATCCTCTGGCTTTAACTGAAGGCTGAGTGCCTGGCCCACTCCTAATAGAAACAGGTCAGAGGATGCTCTGCCCTCTCTCTGGCTTCAAAGGAAGGAAGTTCTGGTGGTCAGCAAATCCCTTAGGAACGGGAATGGTTGCGGGAGATGGGCAGCATCTCTGAGGACTCCTTCTGCAGCCCCAAAAACAGAATATAGACTCTGAAATGAGGCCTGTGGGTTCCCAGTCAGGGAGAATCTAGCCAGCTGGCAGTGTGGGAGGGAGGGTAAAATTCTTACAAAGCTTTTGCTCTGGGTATCCTATTACTTACTCATCAGAGTAAATGTGTGACCTTGGCAAGGTCATTTCTATTGCTGTTGTGAGACACCGTGACCAAAGGCAACTTGGAGAGGAAGGGTTTATTTCACTCAGCCTCCATAGAACAGTGCATCATCAACAGCAGCGAGGGCAGGAACTCAGCAGGGCAGGAACCTGGAGGCAGAGCTGATGCAGAGGCCATAGAGGATGCTGCTTACTGGCTTGCTCTTCATGCCTTGCTCATCCTGCTTTCTTATAGAACCCAGGACCACAGGCCAGGAGTGGCCCCACCCATAACGGACTAAACCCTCCCTCATCGATCACTAATTAATGAAAGACCCTACAGGCTTGCCTGCAGCCCAGTCTTATATAAGAGAGCATTTTCTCAGTTGAGGTTTCCTCCTTTCAGATACCCTCAGCTTGAGTCAGGTTGACATAAAAAAAAAAAACAGCCAGCACAGTTGCTGCCTTCATAGTACAGGGCATGGACCCATGAGCAGTTTGCAGAACCCTGTGATGGGGATTTGAGCTTCTCTAAGGAGCCAGTGGCCCGTTTCCTCCTGGGGACCCAGTGCTATTTTTGCGCATGCAGCTCTCTGCAGAGGCCCAAGGTCCCTGTGAGAAAGCCCACGAGGCAGGTGAGGAAGGAACAGAGTGGGTTGTCACCATTCAATGCCCCAGAAGCACCTTCTGCTGACGCCTCCCCAGCACGGTCTTGCTTCGACCCCCTCATGCCTAGCGAGCTGGAGGCAGCCCTCAGAGAAACCAGCATCTGTTAGACACCCAGCTCAGCCACCACACAGGGTATGATGTAATCCTGGCGACAGTCCTGCTTGCAGTGATAGTGCATGGTCCCAGGACTGGAGTGAGAACAGAGAAAGGATCTGAGGGCTTCTCAAGCAAGAAGCCAGATGTCTGTGCTCCTTTCTGGAGGCTTGTCTGTCTTTCCAAGAACACCGATGAGGCAGAAACAGGCTGGGTGGATGATAGATTACGTTCCCTTAGCACCACTGTGCTGATGTGAGGGCAGGATTTCCGAATGTCACGTGTTCATCTGGGCCACCCTTCTGCAGCACTGCCTGGGGTGCCTCCTGGCTCCTCCAGGCAGCAAGGTGCATGCACAGGATGGTGTGGACAAGGATGAGCAACACTGGTCCAAGTGCCAGAGGCTCTGGTGCACCCCACCCCCACCTAACCCAACCCAGTCCTTGGAGGCCTTTCCTTTCCCTGCTGTTCCCATCTGCCTCTTCCAGGGAGATAGCTTCCCATAGCACAGAAGGGAGGTGTGCCAGAGGGCACAGGCAGCCTCACTGTTACCGCTTAGGGCAGGATGCTGGACCACCACGCTTTAGAAAAGGCGGACAGAGAGTGCGGCGCAGGGAGCAGGAGGTACCGACAGCTTGGGTAGGCTAGCATTTCCTGCTCCTTCCCTCCTCCCCTTGCCTCTCCTGGCTATGTGTCAGAGCCTGTCTTAGGGAAAACAAGACAAAGGGAGCGATTTCATGAGTGGCTGGACTAGAATCTCAAATTCAGGATTAAGAAAAACCATAAGAAATGGGTATCATATATTTCTGTCAAGCCTGGCAGGCAGCAGGCTGGAAATGGGCGTGGCCAGGCTCCTTGGAACAAAGGCTGGGTTTGAGCAAAGGGAGGCTGTTGCAGAGGTGAATAGTGTTTGCATTCATAGTGAGAGGGCTGGCAAGAGGGCTCAGTGTGTACAGGAGCTTGCCACCAAGCTTGACCACCTGAATTCGATCCCCAAAGCCCATGCAAAGGTGGAAGGAAAGGACCTGTTTTATGGGTTGTCATCTGACCTTTGCACACATGCAGGAGTGTGTCACCCCACCATACAACAATGATAAGTAAGCAGTTTTCAATTATTTGATTTTCAGTCACAAGTGACTATGGGTATTAGACATAATGGCACATGGCTTTAATCCCAGAGCGTTGTGAGCTGGTGTGTAGGTGCTGGGAATCGATCCTGGGTCCTCTGTAAGAACTGTCTCTCCACTACCAAGATCTACACTTGAGAAGAGAGAGGTTCCCGAGAAAGCGTTACCTCCCATCCTAATGTGATGCCCTTGGAGCAAGGGACATGGGCTGAGCAGAGCCCTGCCCCAGGACCTGTCTTATCTCCTAGCTATGAGGCTTTGAACCAGCCTCTGGGCCTTCCCCTGAAGCTTTGCAGCAGGGTGGGGTCACTCATGTCCCCAGCTTGGCTGTAGGAAGTCTAATGAGAGGTGGACTTAGTTAGAAACACTTCTGTCTCCTTCCCTGTAGTTTTTTTGTTTTGTTTTGTTTTGTTTTGTTTTGTTTTTGTTTTTTTTTTTTTTTGGTTTTTTCGAGACAGGGTTTCTCTGTGTAGCCCTGGCTGTCCTGGCACTCACTTTGTAGACCAGGCTGGCCTCGAACTCAGAAATCCGCCTGCCTCTGCCTCCCGAGTGCTGGGATTAAAGGCGTGCGCCACCACGCCCGGCTCCCTGTAGTTTTTATTAGGGTGCCATGTGCCCCCGGCTGGCCCTGAACTCACGGTAGCCAAGGATGACCATGAACTTCTGATCCCCTTGCCATATCAGCAGTTCATGTGCTGCTAGGGGGCCAACCGGGGGCTTTTGCATGCAAGACAAGTACTCTCTCAACTGAGTTACATCCCGGACCTTTGAAGCACTCCAAGCTCAGCACTGTTTGGCAGGGGTGGGAAGATAAGGAGGGCTGCTCCCAGTGAGCACAGCCTTTCTGCCTTGTCCTGATTCCAGAAGCCATTAGCAGTTCTTGTCCCCTGGTCTGCAGGTGCAGAGGACGTGGTGATGGCGTTTTCCAGATCGGAGACGGAAGACAGGAGGCAGTAGCCGGAAGCCCCTCGGAACTCCCTGGAAGCTGAGATGGCCAAGAGATCTGTGTGGCTCCTCTGCCGGTTGAGTGGTAGCAAACCACCGTCTTCTTACCCTTTGCCCCCCTTACCCCATCCGACCCTCCCCACCCAGCCGCCACTCAGCAGGGCTGGCATCAAGGTGGTTTATGATTGGCTGAAGGGATGGACTTGAGATTGGCTGCAGGAAGAAACCTTTTTATTTTTAAATCTTGACCAACGGAAACCTTTTATTTTTATTTCTGACTCTTTATTTTTTTAAACATTTGCGCCTCGGTATCTGGCTTCCCCGGAAGCTCTCCGAGCTCTGGTGCTTTATTTAGGTCATTTTTAGGAATGTGAAGAGGCCTGATTGGCTGCTTAAACTGGAAAAGGGTTATGATTGGCTGGCTAGTGGGACGTGGTCTTTTCTTTGATTGGCTGCAGGTGTTCTGTTCACATCATCGACTTCCTCTGTTCTGAAAGCAGAAAACAGGGTTTGGGATATTGTTATATTTGACTTGAAAAAAAAAAAGAAAGAAATGAAATGCGCTTTGCAATATTAATTACACAAAGAGCTGGCTGCTGCCTTCACGTAGTGGGTTTGTGTTTGGATTTGATTGGCAGTAAGATGCGGGTTTGGTTTCCCATTGGCTCACCCCTGACTCCCGTTGCTATGGTCTTTCTTCCACTCTGCTGGTTACCTGAGGCCTGAGGGTACACCTGGAGAATGCACGTGCTTTAATGACCACACCTGCCTCCACCAGCGAAGGGACCCCAGGGACGTGAGCGGGGTCCACAGCTGGAGAACAGGGCCCCCAAGGGGCTTTGTGTTCTCCTGAGCCAGCAGCCCCGAGCTCAGGGGTGACCGGGAGGCAGGATTGATGTACTCAATTCTAAGAGCTGGCAGCCAGCCAGTTTCCTGGAGCGAATGGATTGTGCGGAGCTCTTCAGGCCTCCCTGGCCAGCCCATGCTAAGTACAGGAGTGCTGACCGGCAGCTCCAGCCTCTCTGCTGCCCCCTGTGTCTCACTTCCCCAGGTCTTGGCATCCCCAGATTCTGAAGATTACGAGGGGTCTTTACTGGAGCCTTGAATCCAAGCAGATACCCCAGTTTCACTTCTAGAACCCCAGAGTTTTCAAACTTGACTCCAAGCACAACCTAGCCAGGCTTCCCAGGGCCCATTGCCAGTGGCCGTAGTTCCCGGATAGCAGATGTGTTCTACCTGAGCCCAGGCCCCCATTACACCGTGTATCACCCTGTGTGTCAGCATAGAAGGGGGAGTAGCATGGCTTATTTATTAGGAAGCACCCACTTGGAAGACCAGCTAGACTTTCACACAGTAGGCCCCACCGGCTACTCAGATCCAGCCCAAGGGTCACATTTTAGAGCAGCGACTGAGAAGAAAGATCTGGGTGGTCATCCTATGCCCACCATGCCTTTCCTGGGAGTGAGAGAAACGATGACGGCCCTTTCTGGTCCCGGACACCATGATCCGGAAAACACTGGAGCAACTTTTCCCTTCTTGGGGCTTAGGCCTCCCGTGTGGCAGGGAGTGTGCAGGACGCCAGTGCCAGCAGGTCTTGAGTTCAAGCCCTGGGGCACCTCCCTGTTGGTGGACGGTTCAAGCTTCCCAGACTTGTTCCAGGAGGAGAATGTGAACATCTGGTCCTTCAGCACATCGGCCCTGTTAGCTGACAGTAACATGCTCGCTTTGGCCATTGAGCTCCAGGGAGCAAGGACAGTGGAGAATCAACTCCGCCAACCCCAGCCTGACCAGCAAGAGCCTGAGAGGAGAGCGTCATTGCTGGAGAGGAGCAGCATGTGTGAGCCGGCACGGTATGAACTCACACTGACAGACGGATACTTGTTCTGCTGGCGCAGTGTGGCCTGGAGATGTGGCTGGTCCCTTGGGCCTGTGTGATTGTATCTAAAGTCGGGTGTTGCCAGCTTCAGTTGGTTCCTGTGACTGCCTCGAGGCCAAGCCCTGGTGATGGTGTGTGCTCTGTCTTAGCAGTGGTTCTCAGCTCAGCCTCTGAGGAAAAAAAGACGCAAGTATCGATGTGGCTTCTTATTCTAACTGAAAGTCTATCTAATGGAGGAAAAAAAGAATAACAATAAAGATTTTTCACAGCTTTCTGGGTGAGCTAAGCTGGTTTCTCTCTCAAAGCTGATACTACTGGGCCCCTTCCCAGGGGTCATTCGAGGAGGGAGGGCAGCATCAAGTTTGATAAGCAGAGTGGCCTGGGCTGGGAGTGTAACTCAATGGCTAGTGCATACTTAGCATGCCTGAAGCCCTGGGTTGATCCCCAGCATCACATAAACCAGTTGTGGTGACTCATACCTGTAATCCCAGTAATGTGAGGCTGAGGCAGGAGGTTTGAGGCGAGTTCCAGGTCAGCTAGGCTATGATGATACCTGTCTTGAAAAGAAAAAGAAAAAAGAAAAGAAAAAAAGCTAGGCATATTCACACGTACATGTAGTCTCAGCTCTTGCAAGGTGGAAGGAGAATTAGGAGTTCGTGATCATCTTTGGCTATATAGTCAGTTCGAGGCCAGTCTGAACTACAGGAGACCTTCTCAAAAGGGGAGGATGAGGCTGGAGAGATGGCTCAGCCATTAAGAGCACTGACTGCTCTTCCAGAGGTCCTGAGTTCAATTCCCAGCAACCACATGATGGCTCACAACCATCTATAATGGGAATCTGATGCCCTCTTCTTGTGTGTCTGAAGACAGCGACAGTGTACCCACATACATGAGATACATAAATAAATCCTAAATAAAAGAGGGGTCTGTGTGGAGGTGGTGTACACCTTTAATCCCAGCACTCTGGAGGCAGAGGCAGGTGGATCTCTGGGAGTGTGAAGCCAGCCTGGCTTACATAGACAGTTCTAGGACAGCCAGGACTACGAAGTAAGACCCTGTTTCAAAAAACAAGGGAGGGCCGGGCGTGGTGGCACACACCTTTAATCCCAGCACTCAGCAGGCAGAGGCAGGCGGATTTCTGAGTTAGAGACCAAGCTCCAGGACAGCCAGGGCTATACAGAGAAACCCTGTCTCGAAAAAACAAAAAAAGGGGGGGGGGGAGGGTACTGGGGATGTAGCTCAGTTGCTACTGTGCTTGCCTATTCAGGGGCTCAGGCTTTTAGAAGAAAAAAAAAAAAAAAAGATGTGTACAGAATCTACCCTCTCCCCGGCGGTTCTAAACTCCTGGGGCCAGCCTTGTAGTTTATCTAGCTAATCGTTCAGAGGGAGGGGGAGGGGCCGGCTGGCTCTGGTCCAGCCTCCAGCAGAGCGTGGGTGGAGCTGCCAGTCACTCACCTTGAACTGTCTAACTCAGGAGTCTGTAAAAGGAAGTAGGTCACTTAAGAAGAGGCAGGTCACTTGAGCAATGGAAGCAAAAGGGTCTCCCAGGGCCTCTGGCCCTGCAGCAGGCACCCTCAGGGCGCTGCCTTCCTAGGCACAGATGCACGTTGCTGCTGATAATGAGCTCAGAGGCAGGACTGGGATGAAGATGGGATGTGGAGGGTACACAGCCTGCAGGGGCCTAGGGACCTGGAGGGCAGGGAGGCAGAACACCCTGTCCTTTGTTGGTGTCTCCCCTCCTGTTCCCCCGAGTCGGATGCAATTGAGAGTGGATTAAGTGGTTCTCAGTCCCCGTAGGTAAGCAGCAGCTGCGGGCTTCCAGGCTGCCCTCAGCCTTTGAACAGGGTCCTTTGTACTGGGGGTGTAGCTCAGTTGCTACTGTGCTTGCCTATTCAGGGGCTCAGGCTTTTAGAAGAAAAAAAAAAAAAGATGTGTGCAGAATCTACCCTCTCCCCGGCGGAACTCAGCCCCTTCTGTAGCACCCCGTCTAGGCAGGAGCCAACTTCTGAATGGGGCAGCTCTGGACTCCAGGGGACCTCAACACCACACTATACCCCCCAGCAGTCCTGTGAGCAGGACCCCCCCGCACCTTCCCCACAAGATGAACTAGACTCCAACTAACTCTGGGGGCCCCATTTACCTTTTATGCTGTCCTTTGAGATAATGTGATATTCTGGGAGATGGCTGGCTGTTTAGGAGGTGAAGTTGGTGAGATAAATGCCTGAAAGGGTGTGGGGTGGGGACTCAAGAGATGGCTCAGCAGTTAAGAGCCCTGGCTGCTCCTTTAGAGGACCCAGGTTCAATTCCCAGCACCTACATGGCAGCTCACAAAGTTCCATAACTCCAGTTCTTAGGATCCAGCGCACTGGGCACGCATGTGGTGCACGTATCTGGTCATGCAGGCAAAATATCCATACACATAAAATCAAAACAAAACAGGGTCTCGTGTATCCCAGGCTGGCTTCACATTATGTATCCAAGGATGGCCTTGAATTTCCGATCCTCCTGCCTCAACTTCTTGTGTACTGGAATTACAAGTATGGGCAGGGTACATGCGGTGCTGGGGATAAAACCAGTGTTGTGCATGCTAAGCAAGCACTGTGCTAATTAAACCTCATTCTCAGCCTGCACGTGTGCCTTAATATCAGCTAGTGTCTTGTCTCCACCTGGACAACCTGGCTACTCCACCAGTACCCATCCTTCAGAGAAGGGTGTCAGGAGAGATGGTTAGCTACTTGGTACAAGCTCCACCCTCCTTCCAGCCTCTGCCTGGGCTTCTTCCCAAGGCTCTGGGAAGGAGCGTCTGTTTACACACCTGTGGGAGCCCCACCCACCCTGCACAGCCCTAAGAGGTAACATCAGACTCAGAATCTCCAAGACTTTCCCCTTTCTGGCCTTGTTTCCCGCAGGAGAAGGTGATCATTCGCAGATCCCTTTGATTCCTTTAAACGTATGTTACAATTTAAGTGTGGTCCCCTAAAGTTCATGTGTGAAAAACTTAATCCCTCAATCCATATGTCCATGATATCTGAATGGGGCTTTTCAGAGGTCATTAGCATTGGATGATGTCATAGGGTGGGACCCCCATGATGACACTGGTGCCTTTATCAGAGGAAGAGACCCGTGCCTGGCTTACTCTGCATCACCAAGTGTTGCCATTCACCATGCCCCACTGCAGCAAGAATCCACTAGACTCCCACACCATGCCCTTCACAGGCCTCCAAATCCATGAGCCAAATAAACGTTCTGACTTGCCCAGTCTTAGGTATCTTGATACAGCAACAGAAAACAGACCAAGATATTGGGTATCTTGAATGTCCCGGTCTTGATGACACAGCTGGTAGGCGTTAGATGATAATGATCTGCATGCGCCAGCCTCGGGAAGGGGTGATGCCTGTGTATTCCTAGCCTACCCCTGAACATCCATCTGAACTCCATTTTCTTAGCTATCATGACATGGCAGACATGGCAGTTCACTGCTGAGCCAAACTGGTTTTTCTAGAAATTTCGATTCCGTTTTAAGCCTCTTGGATTTAGAACATTGCTTGCTCCCACAAGATAAATCTTTATGCCCACATAGCCATAGCCAGGATCTAGGAAGTCATTGCTTAAAGTGAGTGCTCTGGAGACCAAGGGAAGCATCTATCCCATGAGGCTGCTTTGGAGGAATCATGACAATTGGTAGGACATGCTCAGCTCTATGACCTATGTACAGTGGGTTGGTCAGGACATATGGTCATCATGAAGTCATCCTGGCAGGTGTCCCTCCACCCCCACCCGCTCATAGGTCACACAGAACACAGACTTATCTGCAGTACTTGGGGAGGAGCCCAGCCCCAAGTCCAATTAGTGCCTCCTAAATGCTTTCTGATGAGGCTAGACAATCTGGGATGATCCCTGAGTAGACACCAAGGCCAGCTGCCTCCCCCACCACCGAGCCTCTGGCTCACCTAAGAAGCCTCTTGCCTTGGGTGGGGAGTGGGGGGTGCTAACTGCCTTAACGTCCCTTGGACATCCCCAGCCAGTGGGGCCGAGAGGGGTCCCCCACATGGCAAGGCAAGGCAAGTGGAGCCTTCCTTCTCCCCTGTCCTTTAAACTCTTAACACAATCACAGCCAGCCAGGGGAGGGGATAAAATTAAATCCTTGATCATGATCAAGTGGTTAAAATAAGCCATGGCAGCCAGAGGCTTCCTCCCACTTCCCAGTGCAGCCAGCTCTGCTCTGCTCTCAGCAAGCAGGAGAAAGAAGAGGAGGAGGAGAAGGAGGAGGAGGAAGAGGAGGAGAGCTGAGTGACACCCCATGTGCCCAGTACCCTCCTGCTTACTTCTATCACCCAAAGGGACCCAAGGCCCAGGCTGCCACCCTGTTCCTAGACTGGGAGCCCCAGGCTTACTGAAGATGGGAACTCACATTAGGGTAGCCCCAGAGGCACACATTAGGAGCAGAACATAGGTCTCTGGGTCCATGTTTCTTAATCTGGAATGTACGAACAACAGTGACACTTACCTCAGCAGCTGTTGTCTGCATTTATCAGCCACGGTGTGCCAACAGTGGGATCATGTGGTACAGCATGGGGAGCAACCTGCCTTGGGGCTCAGGCCACGGTGACTGGAGAGATTTTTTTCAAGATGATAGGAAGTAAAGGTCTGGGCTGGAGTGATGGCTCAGCAGTTAAGAGCACTGGCTGTTCTTCCAGAGGTCCTAAGGTCAATTCCCAGCAACCACTTGGTGGCTCACAACCATCTATAACGGGATCAGACACCCTCTTCTGGTGTGCATGAAGACAGCGTACTCATATACATTAAATAAACAAATGATAGGGCTGGAGAGATGGCTCAGTGGTTAAGAGCACTGACTGCTCCTTCAGAGGACCTGAGTTCAATTCCCAGCAACCACATGGTGGCTCACAACCATCTATTATGGGATCTGATGCTCTCTTCTGGTGTGTCTGAAGAGAGCAATGGTGTACTCACGTACATAAAATAAATAAATATCTTAAAAAACAAAACAATAAACAAATGATAAATTAATCTTCTCTCCATGCTTGCTCTATGCAGGGGCTGCTCTGACTCTGAGCCTGAAAAAATCCATCCCCAACCTTTTTCTCCTTCTTGTCCCCTTTAGGGAGGACAACCCTGGCTGATGGCCCTACTCATGGTCTGGGGCTGAGGACAGCTTGGTGAAACTTCCTTCCATGATGGGTAATGCCCCCAGCCCAGGCACCTCTAATTTCTGCACCCAGCCTCAGAACAACAGTCAGATGGATGTATCATCTTCACACCAAAGAACCCTGTTGGCCTGGATGGTGGTGGCTGCTGTTGCTCTAACCTGGCAGTGCAGGAGGATCTGTGATACACGTGGTGTGCCCCAGGCAGCACCAGGGTGTACCTTGGCTCAGGAGCTAGGAAGTGGGGTGAGAAAACAATGAGGTAGTAAAAATAGTCCTTTGTTTACGTAGCCCACATCCTTGTGTGTCCTTGCATGAAACAGAAACCACAGCCACGAGACTGGAGACTCGGGATGAGTCTTGGTGGAAGGGGTTTAGGCTCCAGTGCAGGGGAGCCTAGCTGGGCAGGAGTGGGTACATACACCCTTGCAGGATCCCAAGTAGCCTCCTAGGTTACCTTCATGGCAAAGGACTTTTGTGTGGCCCCTTAGAAAGACCTTGCTTCCAGCCCAAGCCCTGGACTCTTGAAGGGTCCCGTAGGTCATGACTGCTCCTTCCCCTTTCCCTCTTCTTAGCTTAGGCTGCCCGTTCCCAGGGATATTGCATTATCCTAGGGGACTCGGTAATCTGTGAGCTCATTTCAAGCTGACCCACCTACCCAGGAAGTGCTGAAGCTGTCTGCCAAGAAGCGCTGACCTGGTACGGGCAGCCTAGAGTCTGTCTCTAAGGGCTTCTGTCTAGAACCTTCCTTCAGATCTTTCGGGAAATTCCCCAAAGCATGCAGCTACCTACCGAGGTGAGCCCCAAGCCTTTGGTAGGCACCCAGGACTCCCCTGGAATCCCAGAGAGTTAACCCAACCCACTCTGAGCGAACTGGGCTCCTGCCAGATCAGAGCTGGTCAGGACCTGCTCTTGGCTGAAAGGGCAGAAGTGTAAGATCCAGTCCTGCCCTTGAGTTGCTGAAGTTGCTGGAGACAGAAAAATCCTCAACACCCGGAGGATGACATGTCATAACAAGCAGAACCAGGCTTGCCAGCAGGGAGGGACACTGTCCCTTTGGAACCTCTGCACATGCCCAAGGGGACTTTCTCTCTACTTTTCCCATGGCTGATTGGGAAAGTCAGGGAAGGTACGGAGGCCTGTGAGTCTGATGGTCCCTGGCCCAGAATGCTTCAGGAGTGGAAACCCCACAGAAACTGATTTGTCCAGACTAGCCCAGAAGTTCTGTGGAAAAGCCAGCTCTGTTCCATCACCATCCCAGTCCTAGTAGGGGGTTCCCCAATATGTTGGAGAGCAGCAACCAGCACCTGTTCAGGCTTGATTTTTTTCCAGCCCCACCCCCATCCCCCAAGCCCCAAGCTGTGTTTTTCTAGGCCCCTAGGGAAGAGGAGGAGGCTGAGAAGGACTGTCCCACCCAGTTGTGTTGGCTGGCATTGAGGATTTACCCAGTCCTCCTGAGGAGCTGAGGCTTATGTGCCAGGAGGCAGAAAGGCTTAGGGGATTACTCTCTGGAGGTCAGCAGGGGGCCACACGGGGAAGACTGGGGCACCAAGGAGAGCATCAGACTCACCGGGAGCCAGGGCTGGGTTTGTACCTCCCCTTCCTTCCCACACCTTAGGTAACTGTTTCCTTCCCTCTGAGCCTCAGGGAGCCATAAGACACATTATAGCCAATTCCTCTTTAACGTTCCTATTTAAGTAACTTCTAGCCATATAGATTGTATTTCTCTGCTCCCTTTAAGTCTGGCCCTAACTTGCCTTATCTAGATAATGAAATATATGCAATACCCTGAAGAGCCATTCTGGGTGGCAGCTTTGCAAGCCGCTCTGTAGCATTCCAGAGGCGGCTGCCCGGTCAGCCTGTGTCCTGGCAGAGTTCCCTCCTTCTCCATGTATGAGGAAGGAACCACGGTGCTTCAGGCTCTGGGTGGCTTGGCCTTGTTTGTTTCTGCAGTACAACCCTCTGCTTGAGTTGCCTTTGGAGTCTTTTAAGCGGCTGAAGTCTAGGAGGCAGGCCTACGCCTGATCTAACAAAGAGTGAGCTGGTCTCCGATTCCAACGGCTCCCCAAGGCTGGACAGCCATTTGCTTCTTCTGGTGCCTGTAGTTACACAAGTAAGGCCATGCAGACCTCCATCCGGTGCCCTGGGAGCCCATTAGAATTGAACATTCCCTTCTGGCCCGGTGCTGCCCTTGGTGGTCAGCTCCTTTGAACCTCTGATCCTCTTCCCATTACCCCTGCTTGCTCCCTCCAGTCTCTGGCATCCTGACCTCTCTCTTCCAAACACTCTGAGCTTGCTCTCATTTTAGGGCTTTTTTGTTGTTTGTTGTTAATGCTCTCCCCACATGGCTAACTGAACCTCAATCCTCTCTTGTTAGAACTGGGGATGGAGCTCGGTTGGTAGAGCCCTTGGGAGACAGGCAGGAAGCCCTGGGCTTGATCTCCTGTTAGTGGTGCCTTCCACAATCCCAGCACTTGGGAACTGGAAGCAGAAGGATCAGAAATTCAAAGTTGGTTCCTAAGTAGCATACGACTTTAATCCCAGTACTCAGGAGGCAAGAGGCACATGGACCTCTGTGAGTTCAAGGCCACCTTGATCTACAGAGAGAGTTCCAGGACAACCAGAACTATCTGGAGAAACCTTGTCTAGAAGGAAAAAAAAAAAAGTTCAGGGTCATCCTTGGCTACATGGTAAGTTTGAGGTTAGCCTGGGTTACGTGAGACTGTTTCCCGGCTTCAGCGGTCTCCCTCACGTTAGGGTTCACCAATCACCCTTTTTTTTCTTTCTACAAATACTGACACCTTTGGCTTTTTAAAATTTATGGATCTCTTTGTCTACTTGCTTACTTCTTCCTACTAAGTGATTTGGATCCTTAACTGGGTCCCCAGTACCTGGCAAGGCATGGCTCTCCATAAGGTGTTTTGTTTTATTTTAGTTTTTTGAGATAGCCCTGGCTATCCTAGAACTCTTTCTGTAGGTCAGGCTGGCCTCAAACTCACAGAGATCCACCTGCCTTTGCCTCCTGAGTGCTGGGATTAGAGTGTACTGCCATGCCCTGAATTCTCTTAAGTCTTAAGTGCCTGGATAACTTTGACTTTGAAAGGCTCCTCTGCTGGGCCCCTGTAGGCCACATGTACAGTGACTCTTTTCTGTGCAGAGAGGAAGATGTTCTGCCTGCAGCACTGGCTCAAATTTCCATGGGATATCTAGGGGTGCTGGCCTTGGCCCCAAATGGCTCTCCATGCCTTTTGGTCCCGTTAGGCCTGTCTTGTTGATGAATTGATTTTGGGCTACTGACGAGGTGGGGGTTAGAGGGCATGCGCACAGTCGGCAAAGGGCTAAGACAATGACTGTAGGAACCACGGCCTCGCAGACGGGTCCTGGAGCCCTGGCGACTCCTCGATGCGCTCGTGCTTTAGGGTTCTCATCTGCTCCCACACAGACTGGCCTTCTCTCCCTGCCACAGTGACATAGCTCCTGGCAGTGCTGGTGGAAAGAAAGCTGCTTCCTCCGGATCCCAAAGGATTCCCAAGGCCGACTCAGACAGAGTGAGCTTGGGTCACGTGTCACCTGCTGGACCAATCACGATGGCTGGAGATTTAGTTCTATTTCCATTGACTAAATGACTGGGGTGGAGCATCCTATTGAAAAGGGACATCACCACGAGAGAGACACACAGAGGGGAGAGCCCATGTTGGTTCCTAAGAAGGATGTTGAGTGCTTCGGATAGGAATGTCTGCTACAGATCTCTGACGCTGGCTGAGTCCCCAGGGTGAGAAAATCATGGCTCAGTCAGCCTGCCGCAGAGATGAGAACCACGGAGATATGACCAAAGTCTTCCATGCTTTCAAACCACCTTCTAAGTATGTATGTATACACCCATAGGCTGGGCTGCTCCCAGCCTTGGCCAGACAGCCTTCTTCTGCAGTTATTATTTCAGGGATGCACAACACATCAAAGTCCTCAGAATAAGCCACCATTAAGTGCTTAGCCCCAAAGAGGATCTCCATACTAGCACCTCCAGCGCTCAGAGGACATCATGGAAGAAAGCGTTGGAAGGGCAGGGAGGGGTGTGTGAAACGCATCTTCCGACATAACATGATCACTATAGTCATGGACCTCCTGCTGCTATGGTCTCCTGCACAAGACCAAGCCGGCAAGTTCAGTGAGCTTTCCAGCAGCCAGCACTAACTGGAATAATGGGTAAATAAATAAATAAAGGTGAGGATATGAAGGTGGGAAGGAGGTCTTGGGGGGGTGTTGTCCTGGGGGAGTGGGAGTTAGGAGTTTGTGTGGATACATTGTATACATACATGGAAGAAATTGTCAAAGAATAAATAAAAGGGAAAAATGCCCCCTTTTACAAGTAGATCTGTGATCTCTTCAGAGTGGTACTGTAGTGACATGTGGCCTTGCCTGCCAGAGACTTACTGTGCTTTGAGAAGCCCTACAGCGAAGACATCTTAAATAAAAACAAAAGCCAAACGACTGCAAAGCATCCTTCCCTACCTTCCTGTGTTTTGTTTACTTATTTGCTTTTAGCCCAGGATGGCCTCAAACTCACTATATAGCTGGAGCTGGCCTTGGGCACCAGAACCTCTTGTCACTGGGATTACAGGTATGTGCCACCACATATGGCTCTAACCCCGCCCTGTTCCTCCTCTGCCTTTTTTGTTTAACCTTCTAGTTTAGAGACAGAATCTTCCTAAGCTGCCTAGGCTGGCCTTGAACTCCATCTAACCTACCTAGAATTACCATCTTCTCTTTAGACGTTGGACACACAGAATTTGGTACGGCCTCACCCTGATGACCTCATTTTAACTTGATGACCACTGTGCAGACCCAGTTAAGGTCACATCTGGAGATTAAGAACTCAACATTCACATTTTAGGGGGCATGGTCAAACCCACAGTGGTGGGTATTCTCTGCGGCAGGAATCCCCTCCCTCCATTTCACTAGCGTAACACCGTAGCCAGAAGCTCATGACTTGTGGCCTGCTGGAAGAGAAAGTGAGCCCATAATCGTGTTAATTGCCACAAAACCACATCTGCAATTAATATGCCTTTAGAACAAAGAGCAAATGCACTAATGACTCGTAATTGGACTTCAGCTACACCCTCAGCAGAGCTGCGCTGCTGAGCCCCGGTGTTTATGCTCCATTTCGAATTAGCAAAGATGAACAAATTAACATCCATTTCCCCTTCGCTCTGCTCTTGGGGAGCTGGAGGGGCACCTTGGGGGTAGAGATGGCTGATTGGTACCCTAGTTGGATCTTATGCCAGGCACCTAAGCCCAGCCTTTGAGTCAGTGGGCAAGGTGAGGGGGTCAGAGTATTTATCGCTCTTCATGCGATAAAATGTATCCAGACCCCTCCATGAATCCTGAAGCCATCACAAACCTAAACAGGGGTTTTGGCAGGCACCTGCTGGTGCTGGGGGCTGGAGTGCCAGGTGACTGGGAAAGTGTGATTTATTCTCTGCTGTACTGGGGGGGACTCAGACACAGGGGAAGGCAGTTGGGGCCCCGAGGCAGGTCTGAGTGGTGTGAGAGAATCGGAAGCTCAGGGCTGCAGCCTCTCCATCTCTGGAGTAGAGGTTAAGTCCAGGGGCAGATGGCTGACTGAGGAAGAGGAGTGGCAAGCCCCCCTCAGAGACACAGGTTAGGACTCCTATTTCTTCCTCCTCTCCTCCCTCCCCTCAGCCTCTCCCTGCCCTGCTTTGTGTTGCCAGGACCATGGTACAGGCTGTCTGCTCACCTTGCCTCCTCCCCTCAGGAAGGTGCCCTGCTCAGGCCTGGATGATGGGAGGCTTGTCAGTCTTACAAGAGGCAGCACCTCCACACCTCTGGGGTCAGCCACAGCCTCCTCGTTACCTCTGCCTCCACATGTCTGGAACTCTTTGCTCTGGCCTCCCATCTGCCCCTTCCTCTAACTCCCTGGCCTCATCAAAGCACACCAGGGAAGGACCGTGAATCCAGCCTCTGGCTCAGGCAGTCACAATGCTTCCATCCATCACAGCTCCTGGCTGGACCAGTGCTGTCAGGGAGAATCATTTACAGACTCCTCAGTGGCCCCCCTTCTCTTTTGCAGGCCCCTAGTTTGTCTTCCCCACCCCCAACCTTAAAGGCAGCAAGGACCTGACGTGCTAGCTGGCTTCTTGCCTTTCCCAGGTCTCTGTGGGCCTCCTCCTGGCTCCTCCTGCTCAGGGAGGCTCATTGAGAATTCTCTGAGCTCTGTAGCTGGCTGCTGGAAACGGCCTGCCATCCCCAGGCAGGCAGTTTCTCATTTGCACCATCTAAATCAGTGACCAAGGCCCAGCACTGGCAACCTGGCTGAGGTGGGTGGGACACTGAGAAAACAGGGCCAGGGAGACAGAAGAGAGGGGAAGGGACAGCCCTGCTGCTGGCCGCTGGTGGTCTAAAGAGATCTAGAAACTGGAGGTTCTTGGGAGCCATTGGGAGCCACCAGGGGAGGGGAGGTGGGAGAAGCCTCAAGGGGTAGATGCAGGTGCTCCCTTTACCTCCAGACAGGTGCTCCCTTTCCAAGGCTCTACTAACAGGCTTTACAGGAAGCAAGGACAGGCAGTACTGGGCTTTATGGACAGGGCTCGCTATGATGTCCTAAGCCCCTGGTTCCAGAACCCAAAGATGTCAGGACCATGGAGTCTGGAAGGAGGCACATGGCTTAGACCCCACTCATTTGCATGGCCTTTTTTTTTTTTTTTTTTAAGGACTGGGTCTCATTATGTAGTTAGCTCTGATTGGCCTGAAATCAGAATGTAGACTAGTCTGGGCTTGAACTCACAGAGATCTGCCTGAATCTGGCTCATCTCATCGGTGCTGAGATTAAAGACAAACATCACCATGCCCAGAACTTAAGGGACCCTTCAGAAACTAGCAGAGTCAGGCATAGTCAATCATGCCTGCAATGCCTTAGTTTAGGAGGCTAAGACAAGAGGATCGAGCATTTAGGCCAGCCAAGGCTAGACAGCAAGGCTCTCTCACAAACAATAAACCCAAGAACCAGTAGAAATTAGCCATACAGAGGGTGGGGGTGTCACATATCCCCAGCCTGTTCACACCTGTGGGTGTGTGATGAGGGATAATAAGCCTGCCCAGAATGACGAGCATCATTTACGGAGTCCTCTCGAGGGCCACACTCCCACAGCATCCCTTGAGAGGCACACACATCATCATCTCCCTGCTTCTGTAGATGAACAAATGGAGGGTCAGACACCACAGGACTGAAGGACGTGGCAGAGCCAGGGTTACATGAGAAGAGACCCCTAAGAAGTGTTTGGAAACCTGCCAGGGGCCGTGTGCCAACACCGAGCCTGCAGCCTGTGAGGGAGTGATCTGAAAGGGCACAGTCAGACGTCTCTTGTTGCTCTATCCCAACATTTGGCTGCATCCTGACATCATAACACAAGCCCTCAGAGCTGGGGTGGGAAGCCAGACCGTAGCGGGCAGACCGATCTTCATGGCTTTACAGACTTTTCAATGCCAGGTCATTGGTGGGGGTAGTGTTGGTCCAGGGACAGGTAGCTGGCTGGTGAAGGGAGGTGGCAAGCCCCCTTCAGAAGCATAGATCAGAGTCCTGTCCTTTCTTACTCTGCCCTCTCAGCACACATGTATACCTGCTTTGACTCTTCATAGCTGCAAAGACAGGCTGTCAGACTTAGCTGTGTAATTTTGGGCAAACCACTTAACATCTCTGAATACTAGTGTCCTCCTCTGTGTGAGAGGGATCATAATTATATTAATTGTGTGGGATCGCTGCCAGTGTGGACTCAGTCAAGGCACACAGCATCCTTTGTGGAAGGCTGTCCCACCGCTAACGACGTGGGAGCAGAGCTGGTTATGTCTCCATCTCTAGAGGCGTGATTAATCCGGGCGACACAGAAGAGGAAGGAGGGAGGAGGTAGCCCCAAGCAACATAGTGAGATGGAGGCTTGGGAAGTCCAGGGTTTGGCTCTCGGTAGCCCCCCCTTCTCTAGCCCCCATGCCTGGAAATTGATGGTTGAGCTTCAAGGCCAAAGGAAAAAACTCAGTGGATGTGGGGGGGTGGGGATAAAGGACCAAAGAGGAACTGGGGACTTGCTCAGTGGGTAAAAGCACTTGATGAGCAAGCTGACAACTTGAGTCCAGATCTAAAGGCTTTTAAAACAGTAAAAGTGCGACTTGTACCTCCCCCGGCTGCCCATCCAAGGGCGGGATCAGGAGATACTGCCCACTGCCTTTGGTTCCTGGTGAGAGGGGCGAAGCACAATACAGAAGGGATTATAAAACGGTGACTTTTTTCCTTCCTGACACGCTTGATCACTGAAGGGCAGTTGCTGCATCATACCTGGCGCTTTTCTTTTCCCATATAGACGCATAGCCATGGGAGGAACTAGAAAGTCAGAAACAGAAAGCAAGATACAGTGGCTTATGCCGGTCAGTAATCCTAGTGCTGAAATGAAGATGTGAGGAGCCGGGATTCAAGGTCCTCTTCTGTTCTGTTAGATATCAAGTTCACCCTATGCTTGAGACTCTCTCTCCCTCTCTCTCTCTCTCTCTCTCTCTCTCTCTCTCTCCCTCTCTCTCTCTCTCTCTTTCTCTCCCTCTCTCTCCCTCTCTCTATCTCTCTCCTTCTTTCTCTTTCTCTCTCTCATTCTTTCTCTCTCTCCATATATATATACATATATATATAAAATATTCTCTGTATATATACACATATACATACATATACATGCACATACACATATACATACATACATACATATACATACATGTATATACATATACATATACACACACACACATAATCAGTGGGTAGCGTGCTGAAGGCCTTGGGTTCAATTTCCCAGGATAGGTGGCATATGCTTTTTTTTTTTTTTTTTTTTTTTTTTAGGTTTTTCGAGACAGGGTTTCTCTGTATAGCCCTGGCTGTCCTGGCACTCACTTTGTAGACCAGGCTGGCCTCGAACTCAGAAATCCGCCTGCCTCTGGGCATATGCTTGTAATCTCAGAACTCAAGAGAATCAGAAGTTCAAGGTCATCTTTTGTTTTGAATTCCAGGACAGTCTAGGATAGGAGACCCCATCTCAGAAACCAAACCAAACCAAACAAACAAACAAACACCTTCTAGGCTGTGGTTGAGCACTGGCAACACTCGGGAGGCAAAGAAAGCAGGTGGATTTCTATGAGTTCAAAGCCGGCCTGGTCCATAGAGCAAGTTGCAGAACAACCAGGGCTACAGAGAAAAACCCTATCTCCAAAACAAAACAAAACAAAACAAGTCAAAGCTAGGAACCAAATAAATAATGCAACAGTGTCTCACACTGTAGCAGGGATCGACAGCACTGTGCTCTGTGTCCTGCTGTTGGGTCAGCTGTTCTCCATGACAACACAATAATCTCCCATGAGGAGTGCTAACTAAGGACCTCATCCAAGATCATAGGATTTAGGGGCAGAAAAGGCCCGCTCATTGCAAACACAGAAGACTGGAAACAATCCTTTAATAAGGAGGAGTCTTTATTGGGGCCTGATTAAGAGGCTCCTGTATGTTCATTTATTCACATAACTGAGTACTATGCAGCTGGGAAAATGAATGTGACCATATACCATGGAAATCTCAGCCTTGGTCTCTCTGTTCATCCATTCATCCATCTCTCTGTCCATCTATGTGTGTGTGTGTGTGCGTGTGCAATACTAGCCCTAGGGAGGAGGAAGAAGAGGAGGGGGAGAGTTCAAGGTCACTCTCTGATATATAGCAAGTTTGAAGTCCTTCTGAGCTACATAAGCCTCTGTCTCGAGCTACAACAAAAGACAAATAAACCTGGCAAACAACCCCCAAAGTAGCAGATAGCCAGAGTAGACAAAGCCTATGACTATCCGTACAAGTAAGGAGAAGGGGAAAGGAGCAGAAAAGGACTTTAAAAATATTTAGCTTTCATGGTGGTGGCGGTGACACACACCTTTAATCCCAGCACTCAGGAGGCAGAGGCAGGTGGATTTCTGAGTTCGAGCCCAGCCTGATCTATAGAGCTAGTTCCAGGACAGCCAGGGCTATATAGAGAAGCTTTGTCTCAAAAAGCTCCCCACCTCCACCCCCCCCAAATTGCTCTGACTTTACTATAACTACAAAACAATTAATTTGAAGTTTTACAGAAGAGATGTGTAGAAATGTGTTTGAACCTAAGTGTGTCCAGCCTCCAACCTTATTATACATTGTATCTGAGAACTTAGCTCAGAGGTAGAATGCTTGTAGAGACCCAAAGCCATGAGCTCAATGCCAATAAACAGAGGAACAACTAGGAGCAGAAAAAGGTTAAAACAGCATTGAAAGACCTGAAGTACGTACGGCTCATGGAGAGTGGGACAGGAGCTGGAGACATGGCTCAGCTTCTGATCTTTCAAAGGATTTTACCAGCACCCATGTCAGGACTTGCAACCATCTGTAATTTCAGTTACAGGGGCTCCAACAAACATTCTCTTCTGGCGTCTTTACGTGTGTGCGTGTGTGCACTTAAAACGTAACTTACAGAAAGAAATTTCAAGGCCAGCCTGAGAAACATATAGAGACATCAAATGGGGAAAAAAAAATCTTTTAACAGCAATAAAGTGACCTGATGATGCTACCCAGAGGCAGAAATCAGGCTAGACCTTGTAGTCTGGGTCCTAATGGTTTCTGGTGGTTTCTCGGCTGAGGCTTTAGGATTCACAGGCGTTATATTCAGCATGGAGACTTGTCTAACCTTCTCTGGCTGCAGCCTCTGAGTGGCTTTGTTTCCCTGGTATATGGTTAGGCAAGTACTCATAATAACTGCTTACCGGTCCAGACTCCCTTCTGCAGACACTTGCCAAGCATATACGCTGCAAACCAGTAATAATGTGCCTACCTGTGAGCTGGCTCTGCATTGCTGGGCCATCCTGCAGGTGACCTCAGTTCACCCTCACTGCCGTTCTGGATTTAGGACTCACACATCCAGCCAGGAAGCCCAGGATCCCTAGGGTCAGTGCCTTCTCTAACTGGAGGGGACCCTAAAGCTCGAGTCTTTTCCTCCTCCTCTCTCTTTCTCTCTCTTCTTTCTTTCCTTCCTTCCTTCTATCGATCTGTCTGTCCATCTGTCTGTCTGTCTGTTTATTTATTTATTTATTTATTTATTTATTTATTTCTTGAGACAGGGTCTTACCTGGAATCCAATATGTAGACTCGGCTGGTCTTGAATTCACAGAGAACTGCTTGCCTAGAGTGTTGGGTTTAAAGGCACGCCTCACTATGCCAGCTCTAATGCAGTATCTTCCCCCTTTATACACCAGAAGATCTCATTACAGATGGTTGTGAGCCACCATGTGGTTGCTGGGATTTGAACTCAGGACCTTCGGAAGAGCAGTCAGTGCTTTTAACCTCTGAGCCATCTCTCCAGCCCAATGCTGTATCTACTGAGGCAATGGAGCCAGCTGTGGAATCTTGGTGTGTGTGCATGTGTGCGTGTGTATGTGTGTGTGTATACACACCTGTGCACATGCTTGTGTGTGCTTCATATCTAGGCTACTGTTTTAGAGTCCGTCACAAAATTGAATCCCAAGAGTCCTATGCTCTAGCAATCTACCTTTAAGCAAATTTGACATTTTCCTCCTCTGCGAAACAGAAACAAAAGTACCTTCTGGAAAGAGTCCTGGAGACTATGTAAGTGTCACTGCAGGTAAGAACAAGGAACAGAGGCTCCTACTGTTACCAAGTTCTTTCTCAGAACTCAGTGATTTGGGAACTTTGTCCTCACCAAGCACTGCCTAACATCTAGAGTTCAAGTCTTCCTTGACCAACTAACAAAGCCCCTACTTATTCTCGGTCCTGCAGGCAGGCCTTGGAGATGGCTTCCTCCCACTGTTCCCCGGTTCCTCCCAGAACCCTAGACTCTGCTGGCCTCCTAATCCCGATCGATCCCTTTCCACACTAACTGTCCCTTTGAAAAGTGCCATTATGGCAGAAGCTCCCGTCGGGCAGTCGAGAAATCAAGTTTCCTGGCTCCCAAAACTTTCATATTGACCTTTGCGGCCGACAGACTATACACTGGGCAGAGTCTCAGCATGGGCAGGTTGCCCAGCTCACCAGTCCACACCGTCCGCTGCCAGCCCTTTCCATCTACTGCTTTGTTTCGAAGGGACCATGAGGAGGAGAGATAAGGGGCTTGGGACTCCACACAGGGAAGATCTTTGTTTCTGTCTTTAATAGAACTGAATACATTAAAATTTCCCTTTGGCACTGGTCTGTTGACACCAGTCAGTTCTGAGATGAGACCTTGGTTTCATGTTCTGCAAATCTCAAAGATTTCTGAGAAACCTGCAGAGTCCTCTTTTTTTTTTTTAAACTGGTGAATTCCAGACCAACACTACTACTACTACTACTAAAATGGACACAGACATTCACTCAATCCACAGTACGAGATTTGCCAAGTATCTACCATGTTCCTGACAGCATGCCAGGCCTCAGAAGCCTTCTACTCCTAAAGGAAAATGCATGTACCATTTATTTACATGCATTGTATGTCAGACTCTATGAAACATGTTGTTATTATTATTATTATTATTATTATTATTATTATTATTTATAGCGATGGAATCAATGGTTTAAAAGCACTGGCTACTCTTGCAGAGGACCTGGGTTTGATTCCCAGGGCCTACCCGCATGGCTGCTAACACCCATCTGTAATTCCAGTTCCAGGACATGCTGTACCTTCTTCTGGCTTCCATGGGCACCTCCTCATGGTATATAAATATGCATGTAGGCAAATACCCATGCACATAAGATAATAAAATAATTTAATAAAACTTTAATTTTATTATTTTCATTTATTATTTTGTGCATTCCCGTGTGTTCCTGTGTGTCTGTGTGTGTGTGTGTGTGTGTGTGTGTGCGTAGACACAGCACACATCTGGGAGTCAGAAAGCAACTTGCAGGAGTTTGATCTCTCCCAGCTTGTGGGTTCTGGAGATTGAGCGCAGTCATTAGGTTTGGTGGCAAGAGTCTTTAGGGCCTTTGTTCCCTGAGTCATCTCTCTCAGCCAAGGTCTGTTTATTTGTTTTTGTTTGTTTGTTTGAGACAGGATCTCTTGTATCTCAGACTGGCCTCAAATTCCCTATGTAGCTGAGGACGATCTAAATTTCTGCTCTTCCAGCTTCCACCTCCAGAGTTCTGAGAGTGCAAGCATGGGCCATCCTGCCCAGGGCATGGAGAGCCAGGCTCTCCTGGATGCCAGGCATGCACCCTGCTGACTGAGCTCCATCCCCAGCCCCCTGTGAGACACTTTGATTTCATCATGTGGCATAGATCTCCCGACTCTAGAGATGTGGGTATTGCTTCTGGATTTCACAGGGGAGGCAAGATCTGCGCACGGCCACTTGCAGAGGGAGAGGAGAATTCCAGTGCCGTTCTGTCAGCTTGTACTATCCAGTCCGGTCCTTTCTCACTAGCTTGCAGTGGGGGAAAGAAAAAACAACCTCATTGGATTTGTGATGGGGGGGGGTTGTGGTAGCAAGCAGCTTGACTGGGGACTATATGGTTCCAGTGGGTGGGGCAAGGACTGCCAGGAGGACTTCTTGAGGGAGGCAGTCCTGACATTCTCAGGGCAGGGGTGAAGGAGGCTGGGTCAGGGGCTGCTGGCTTTGGGTAAGAATGGATTTGAGTGAAGACATCAACAGCATACTCTATGCTGTGTAGGGCCCAGCTGAGGTGGGAAGTCTTCCCAGAACTTCCTAGAGCAGCTGAGGTGGCAAAAGGAAGTCTCTCAAGAGTCAACAACAACCTTGGTTGGCAGCTGCAGCTGCAGTCAGAGCTTGACATCTTTGGGAGGAGTGCTGGGGCGTGGTCTAGAGGTGGGACAGGTCAGGAAACAAAGGACAGAGAGGAGAGTTTCCATTACAGTTTGCTTTGACCCTATCTCGGTTGGTCGCCGCACCTCTCCTCACAGCTGTTGAAGGTCTTCCTGTAGCGTCAAGTCCAAATCCTCCGTCCTGCTGTGTCCAGGCACCTCAGTCCACCTCTGTGGGCCCAAACTTTCCTAAACAATGTTCTCTCTCCACAGGCCATACTCCACCCAGCCTGGAGGGCTGTCCGCCTTCCTCACCCTCTCCCAAAGCTGGCCCACCAGCACCCCATCCTCTCTCAAACACGCCCTGGACATCGCTGGCGACTCTTCCAACAGTGGCCGAATAACTGTTGCAGGGCTGTTGAGGTTTGTGTTGTGGGTGTCTCCCTAATGAGGCCACCCTGCCCTCCAGGGCTGATGACTCTCAGTTGTTTGACCTGAGAAGGCATTTCACTTTCCTCAGCCGCAACACAGTGACTCTGTCAGCCCTCTCCTCTAGAATAGGGCAGTGTGTGTGTGTCCATCCAGATTACAGGAGACATACAAGGAAAAGGGACAGACTCCAGAGAACCCTGCAGAGAACCCCAGAAAGGGCCCTTCTTTTGACTCTCCATATTCCTAAAGGGTACTTAGCATCTTCTTTATCGCGCTACAAGCCTATAAGCGACAAAAGGTTTCTACGGTAAATCAGGAGTCCCTGGAGACAAAAGTCCCTTTCCAAACCCCCAGACTGGAGCTGGAGAACAAGTACAGCCACCCTAGGCTTTTACCAAACTCACTGGGATGAGTTGTGTCCCTGCAACCTTTCCTGAGCCCACAAGCTCTGCTCATCACCTCCACTCGGCAGAGGAGGTCACCGAGGTGCTTGGAGGTGACTCCGCTTGGATGAAGTGGCCGGGTGCTGGAGCTCTGAGGCCCTAGGATCTGCAGTAGGACAAGTCCTTAGGTTCGGAAACCGAGGAGCGGATCCCCAGGAGCCTTGGGGGGCTTCCAGGTGCAGCGTCCAGGGGCGCGCGCGAGGAGGAGGAGGAGTGGATGCTCCGGGGCGGCCGCGGGCAGGGGGCGCGTCCTGCGGGTCCCTCCCAGCTGCTCCCGGGCCAACCTTCCTCGGCGCGTCCCCGCAGGCGCGCACCCAGGGCTCAGTCTGTGGGCTCGCGCACCCGCGGAGCGGGGAGCGTGCGCGCGCGCTCTCCCTCCCCGCCCCGCCCGCCGCCACCCCGCCCCCGGCCGGGTACCCTCGCCAGACCCGAGAGAGAGCGCCGCCGCCATCTTAGCCGCCGCCGCCGCCGCCTCCAGCGCAGCGCTGCCGACGAGGGGAGGGCGCGCGCGGCCCAGCAGCACGGCGGCTGCCGCTCCCATCCCGGTGCTCGCCGCGCCGCCCAGCCGCCGGCCCCCGGCTGCCCGCGCCCCTCTCGGCGTCCCGCGCGACTCCCTGCTGCTTCCGCGTCGGGCCGGCCGTGGCGCCCCGAGCCCGAGCGATGCTGCGCCGCCCTGCGCCCGCGCTGGCCCCGGCCGTCCGGCTGCTGCTGGCGGGGCTGCTGTGCGGCGGCGGGGTCTGGGCCGCGCGAGGTAAGCGGCGGGGCGCGGTGAGCCGGGTGCGGGAGTCAGAACCGAGTGCAAGGTTGGGCCGAATGCAGAAGTCATGCGGGGCCGCGGGGTTCGGGTTGGGGCCGGGTGCGGGAACCGTGCTCGGGTGCAAGGTGGGGGGCTGAGTGCGAGGGTCATGAGGGGCGGCGGGGTTATGGGCAAGTGCTGCAGTCCTGCAGGGCCTCTGGGTTCTGGGCCGAGTGCGGGACTCGTGCCAGAGCCCAGGGTTCGGGTCCTAGTGCGCGCATTGTATCAGGCAAGGTTCGGGTCCGAGTGTGGGGATCGTGCCGAGGCCCAGGGTTCGGATACGAGTGCGCGAATCATATTGGGCAAGGTTTGGGTCCGAGTTTGGGAATAGTAACCGGGTGCAAGGAGGGGGGCAGAGTGCAGGAGTCGTGCAGGGCTGCGGGATTTGGGTCCGAGTGTGGGAATTGTGCCAGGGCCGAGGGTTCAGGTCCGAGAGCGCGCGTCGTATTGGGCGAGGCTCGGATCCCGGTGCGCAGATCGCCTCCAGCAAGGTTCGGGGCCCAGATCGTGTCAGGTGCACAGGTACGGGACCCAGTGCAGGAATAGTGTCAGCGCACAGGGATCGGTGCCGAGTGAGGTAGTGTTGCTGGGGCGCGGGGTTCCGACCCGATTGTGTGACTGATTGCCTGGGAGCGGGGCTCTGGGCTGAGTGCGGAACATCGAGCCCGCTCGCTACGTGAGGTTCAGGTTCAGGCGCTCAGAGAAGAGCTCCGGAGAACCTAGGCGCGCGCTGCAGATGCCTGGGGAAGCCAATTTCGTTCCCGGGCGGGGCACCTGGGCCTTGACTGCCCTAGTTATAGCCCTAGGGTGCTTGAAGTGCTGGTCTGGGGAGATCTGGGGACGCGCGGTGGGGGTCAGCCCACTTTCCAGTAGCGCACGCAGTCTGGGGGTGCTCCCCTGGGTGGGATGCTGTGTACGTGTGTTGGGTGATCAGCCTAGGGATGCACGCAAGGATTTTGGTGTGTGCTTACATAAGATTCCACTCCTCCGCATCACTTTCCCAAGATCCCGGTTCTCTGCTGCGGCTAGGTGGACACCACGACTTCGCCCCTTTTCGCCTCCTCTCCGCGTCCTTTAAACGCGGTTTCGGAAGTAACAGAGGCGAAAACTCCGCTTCCTTCCCACCCTTTTGCCCAAAGACGAAATTGAGAAGGTGTTTGTGATCACTTTTCATCCACCAGTGTGAACAAAGCGCTCGTCCGCTGCACCTTTACTCAGAGTGTGTACCAGACTTGTATGACCACCACAGAGACCAGCCAGCCCCGCTAATTCCTTAGGAGTGTGGGAGGCAAATAGGATTTTGCTGTTTTAAATCTTCATCCGCTTCATCTAAACATTGTACCTGCCTTCTGATATTGACCGAGCTTGCCACCAAAACCGCTTACGCATTGCAGATAAAGCCTTCTGAATGGAACTTGGAAACCGTAAACATTTTTCCTGGTCTTAAAGTAGTCTAGGTAGATAGTCTGTAGAGAGTGCTCGAATCTATTTTCTTCAAGTGTATATTTTGGAAATCAAAAGAGCTTTGTGGGAGGAGGATTGATAGAAGTCTGGGTGAGATGGCCACCTAATAACTTTGCAAGCTTTAAAAAAAGATTGCCGTTTCTCCTTGGCCTGACTTAAGGAAAGTTGTGTTCACAAAAAGGGCAGAAGAGGGCAAAAGCATCCTTTGTTCCAGCGTGCCACACAGAGGGTGATAAACTGAAAACTTCTTTTATTCCATCTAGAACATTCTGTCCATTCTTGTCAAATTCAGCTCCTTGCCACTAAGTATCTAATTACCGTGCATTTGATTTTTTTTTTTGAAAAGTTTCAGCAAACCAAGTATGAAATGAGGTTTGAAGCCTGATCTATTTAAGAGGGAGAAAACTTGGTGTTGCTTCTTTTGGAACAACAACAAACAAACAAACAAACAAAAACAAACAAAAAAAAAACCAGCCCATACATGAAAGGAGGGGAGGGCTGGGTATTTTGGAAACAGTTCAAGTAATATTTAGTTGAGTTGGTAATAGCATCGCCTGCTTGAATCACTGCTTTTAAGGTGTCTTCCTGCATCTACCTACAGTACTGCTCATCTTTTAGTTACTTGGGTAAACGATGGTCAGGCTCACCTGATTACCATCATTATGGCTGAGAGGAATGTGAAATTTCCAACGTCTTCAAAGTAAACATGTTTGAACATCAGTTTTTCTTTTGCATTTGCCGTTTTTTTTTTCAGCTTGCATGGTCATGAATATTCCATGACATGCTAATAAAACAATTTCAGTTTGAAATGTTACAAATGAGTTTTATATGTAAATATGCGGTTTCTGGAGGCACTTTCCCTGGGCTCATTATTCCAGTGAACATCTGAGTCCTCCTCCCTGCAACGCTGGTGCTGGGGACGGAGCCCAGGGCTCGAAGGCTGGGCAGGCATCTGCTCCTGAGACACACTGCCCCTTCAGCATTCCCGTTTGTTTCTTGTTGCAAGATGGAATGGCATAAACTGTTGGTCAGCCTCCATATGCCTTTAATGATGATGAATGAGATAAAGGTCACTTGCGGACTTATAGTGAGAATGACAGCTATCCTAATATAAAATTGCACTGGACTATTAATTAGCTGTTGTTTGTTTTGTTTTGTTTTCCCCCCATCTTTGAGATAGTCTCACTCTATAGCTAGGAACTTGCTATGTGGGCCAGGCTGGCCCTGAACTTGTGATTGCCTGGGCTCTTTCCCCATTGCTGAGGTTACATATATCGCACCTCCTATTTGGCTAATTCTGTTGTGCACCTCCTGTTTGGCTAATTCCGTTGTTTGTTTGTTTTGTTGTTGTTTTTAAGAGTACTATAGAATTTTACTTTAATTTAAAAAATCAAAATATGTAAATCAAAATATTAGAAGTCTCCTCTGCATGTCCTGGATGGTCATGTCTGCAGCAGCTTATCTTCTGTCCAAGGATACTGGGAAATACGGTCAGGAGTGCAGAAGTTGAAAGCTACATGAATGTGAGATCTGCTGGTTTTATGCTTGCTTTTTTTTTTTTTTTTTTTTTTTTTGAGACAGGGTTTCTCTGTGTAGCAGCTCTGGCTGTCCAGGAACCAGCTTTGTAGACCAGGCTGCCTCTAATTCAGAGATCTTTCTATTTATGCCTCCCGAGTGTTGAGCTCAAAGGTGTGCATCACCCCTGCCTGGCAAAATTTTCACACAGACTTCTCACAGCCTAAAATTGAAATACTAAGGTTTTTGTTGTTGTTGTTTGTTTGTTTGTGTTCTTTGTTTTTGTCTTCAAAATCAAAATGCCACAGTAAGCCATATATTAGGAGCTCCTAAGCCCTCCTCCTTGTCCTGTTTGACAGCTAAAGTTTCTCTAGAGACAGGTGCTGACTTGGGGATTTAGCCCAGGGTCTTGCATGTGGCTGAAGAAACACACCCTGAGCTACATCTCCTGCCCCTCACCCCTCTATTTGAAATATTCTCCCCTCTCTCTGTGAACCCCCTATTCTCCCTTTCTCTATCTCACTTGCTCTTTTTTGCATAGTGTTTACCCCATTAAATTTTTATTTTAAAGATTTATTCACTGTTACACATAAGGACACTGTAGCTGACTTCAGACACTCCACAAGAGGGCGCCAGATCTCATTACTGATGGTTGTGAGCCACCATGTAGTTGCAGGGATCTGAATTCAGGACCTTCAGAAGAGCAATCAGTGCTTTTAACCGCTGAGCCATCTTTCCAGCCCCCATTAATTTTTTTTTACTTTTTTTTTAATTTGGGGGGAGGGGAGCATGCCATCTGGCCATCTTGCTAGCCCCTGTTAAATAGGTTCTTAGAAATAACTTTGAGGTGAGGGGGATTATTTAAATACAGAATTTAATATTATCTTTAGTCAAACATTTTATTTATTTGGACCTGTAAATGCAGAAGAATTAATAAAATATTACTAATTCTTAGCTGTCATGTCAGTGCTGGGAATTGAACTCAGGTCCCCTGGAAGATCAGGCAGTGTTCCTAACTGCTGAGCCATCTCTCCAGCTCATAATTTTTTGTGGAGACAGGGTTTCTCTGTGTAGCTCTGGCTGTTTTGGAACTTGCTTGGACGCATAGAGATCCACCTGCCTCTGCCTCCTAAGTGCTGAGATTAAAGGCGTGCACCACCATCACCAGGCCTGTAATTTTATCTTTTAAATCAACAAGAACAACTCGTTTATGAGAATATGGCCTGAGATAATATATTTTGGGGGAAATAAGTATAGCTTTTTTAAAATTGAAATCAGAAAATGCCATATTTTTAACAAGTTTCAGTAGCTGGGTAAGTTTCAGGTCTAAAGGTTTAAAATGATAAACCTGAAATAAGGGTTTGTTTGTTTGTTTTTCAACAAAACTGAAAAAATATTACAACTCAGGTAATTATGAATTACCTGATCTAATCTGGCACTTGGGAGATGGAGGCAGAAGAATCAGGTTTGGGATCATTCTTGACTGCACAGAAAGTTACAGGCTAGCTTGGGCCATAGGAGACCGTGTTTCGATCAAATAAACAGGTTGCATTATTTTCTCAATTGCTTTGTATCACAGAAAAATGTGATTATTTTTTTCTTGATAGAATTTTCATTTAAAAGAACTGAAACCGGCCGGGCGTGGTGGCGCACGCCTTTAATCCCAGCACTCGGGAGGCAGAGGCAGGCGAATTTCTGAGTTCGAGGCCAGCCTGGTCTACAAAGTGAGTTCCAGGACAGCCAGGGCTACACAGAGAAACCCTGTCTCGAAAAACCAAAAAAAAAAAAAAAAAAAAAAAAAAAAAAAAAAAAGAACTGAAACCGGACTGGTGGGATGGCTTAATGGGTAAGGCACTTTTCTTTTTTTTTTTTTTTTTTTTTTTTTGGTTTTTCGAGACAGGGTTTCTCTGTATAGCCCTGGCTGTCCTGGAACTCACTTTGTAGACCAGGCTGGCCTCGAACTCAGAAATCCGCCTGCCTCTGCCTCCCGAGTGCTGGGATTAAAGGTGTGCGCCACCACACCCGGCTAAGGCACTTTTCATTACGACTTGTTATAAGGTGCATCTTGGGGACCTACATGATAGTAGAGAACAGACTCCCACAAGTTGTGTACTCTGATCTCCATACATGTGCCATGACAAATGCAAGCTTCCCCACCAAGATACATACATATAATACAAAATACACACATATAATATGTGTATGTATTAAACACTTAAAAATAGAACCAAGTTTCACAATTGCCTAGGTCTGGTTCCCAGGGGCTTATAACCACCAGGAATTCTGGTTCCAGTGGATCTGGTGCCCTCTTCTGGTCTCCAGGGGTACTGCACACATGCAATGCACAGACTTACATGCAGGAGAAACGCACATAAAAATTAAAGCTGAAAAAAAAAATCTTTAAAATTGAAACAAACCAGGCATGATGATGGCATACATACCTGTAATTATAGCACTGAGGAGGTTGAAGCAGGAGGATTGCCACAAGTTCAAAGCCAGCCTGGACCCTGCAGTGAGTTCCAGGCCAGTGCCAGAAGTCTGTGTACCTCACATACTCTGGCTGCAGAACATTCTAGCTTGCTTTTCCTGTGGTCTTGATTTGGTGGGAGCAGAGTTTCTCAAGAGGAATTCCATCTTTGCAAACGGAGATTTAAGATGTCGATTCTCCTTTAAAATGCAGCTTATACAGAAAGGGAGGAATGTGTGCTGTGGACTGGAGATGTTTTATACAGTCATGTGCAGTCATGTTCTCTTGTTTAAAAACCTAAACGCCACAGTGCCCTTTAGACACAAGCAGAGGCTATGGAGAGTCACAGGTGGGAGCTGTGTGCTGTGGCAGCCCCTCTCTGAACACAATCTCTCCAAGAGCCATCACAGACGAGACACTGCCCTGAGATAGCTCAGAACTGTCCTGGCCTTTGTCTCCAGCATTTTAGCTGTGATTTTGCTCATCTTATCATTTATGATGGTATTATTAGAGCAGACATTTTCAAAGGATCCAGAGCTGAGTGCTTTTTTTTTCTTTTTTTTTAAAAAAAAGTTCTCGGCAAAGATTCAATGACTTCAAAGTAACTGAATATATAGATATATACTTAAAAGCCTGTAAGTGCATCTGAGGTCAGCTTCCTTCCACTCGGAACCCCAGCAGGAAGAGCGTGGCAGGCAGTGTACCCAAAGAAGGTCTGTGTTTTCCTTTGTACCTTTTCCATCAGTCAGAGGTGGGTATTGTCTCAGTCATCTGCCTCAGGTCAGCTCTCAAGGGCCCCTGTTGAGTCTCCTCCCAGCTTCTCTGTTTAACCCATTCTTCATCTCACGCATGTTAGGTAAACAGTCAGCCTCCGAACTCACTGTTGAGGTCAAAAGAAAGCCAGTGCTTCCCATATCCATGTTAAAAAATAATTACCTGATAATGATGTTGTAGCTGGAGCCCAGGGCCCTGTGTATAGTAAGCAAGTGCCCTGCCACCAAGCTACATCCTGACACTCCCTTTGAAACAACACTACGGAGGTAGAATTCACAAACCATAAAATTATGTATTCATTCATCAGCTGGGAGGCCTTGGGTAACGTCCACTTAGTGCCTTTTCTTTCTTTTTTTTTTTTTTTTTTTTGGTTTTGGTTTTTCGAGACAGGGTTTTTCTGTGTAGCCCTGGCTGTCCTGGCACTCACTTTGTAGACCAGGCTGGCCTCGAACTCAGAAATCCGCCTGCCTCTGCCTCCCGAGTGCTGGGATTAAAGGCGTGCGCCACCACGCCCGGCTTCTTAGTGCCTTTTCTATATTATGAACATTTATGCACAAGATTTTGAGGGTGAGTTGTAAGATCTCTTGAGTGTGTGTGTAGGGGTGGGAGTTGTAGGTCTTATGGTAACTCCCTCTTTCTTCCTCCTCTTCCTCCTCCTCCTCTTCTTCTTCCTCATCTTCTTCCTCTTCTTAATTTGTAGGTCTTATGGTAACTTCTTCCTCCTCTTCCCTTTTTCCTCTTTCTTCTTCTTACTCTTTCTTCTTCCTCCTCTTCTTCTTTTTCCTCCTCCTTTCTCTTCTTCCTCCTCTTTTTCTCCTTCTCCTTCTTCTTCCTCTTTTTCTCCTTCTCCTTCTTCCTCCTCTTTTTCTCCTTCTCCTTCTTCTTCCTCTTTTTCTCCTTCTCCTTCCTTCTTCCTCCTCCTCCTCTCCTTCTTCTTCTTCTCCTCCTCCTCCTCCTCCTTCTTCCTCCTCCTCTTTTTCTCCTTTCTCCTCCTCCTCTTCCTCCTCCCTTCTTCCTTCCTCTTTCTTCCTTCTTCCTTCTTCCTCCTTCTTCTTCAAATCCCATGTAGCCCGGCCTGAACTGTTTGGGTAGCTGAGTCTCTCATTGGTTCTCTGATCCTGCTGCCAAGAAGAGAGACCCTAGGCTTGTCCCACCAATCCTGGCTACTTTTGGTTTAACCAGATGGGCTTCACCATCCTGGAGCCTTCACAGGCGCCCAGGGTAGGATTTTTCTACTCAAACACCACATTCACAGCTGTCTGTTCTTAAGTCCTAGGTTGCTCATTTTTTCCTACTGGGGCAAAGAAGTATTTCACCTAACCGGTTCCCTCCTGTGTCATCCGTCCATCTCCGCCAGCCCCCCCCACCCCCCGCCTGCCCCACGGGCCTCTGGATACAAAGCTGCCTTTTCTCTTGCTCCAATTTCCTTTGCAATGAATCCTATCGAGTCCTATCGCTCTTTCCTATCTTGGCGTCATCACAGCCTTCAGCTCTTTGTCACCTTTCACTGGGAGAGGCCTGCAACGCTTTGTGGCCCAGAATCTCCCAAGTTCTGATGCTTGGTGATCTGAGGTGGAGCCAGCTCATGTGAGGGGTGAGGGACACATGCAGAGTGTAGGTCTAGGCTTCTGAGCAGGGCTGAGCTTCACGAGGGGGCCGGAAGTGACACGTGAAGTCCTGGGCTCCAGCTAGCTTAGAAGATGACGGTGGCTCATTCATTATATTTCTGTTATGCTAATCAAAGACCAGGGTTTAAAAACTAGATGATTATCTTGTCTGGTCTTTTGAGTTCATTCTTTAATGAGTGATCCTTATTTACCCAGCCTTTAATCCTAGTACAAAACACTTAGAGATACGTTTTTAGATTCAAATGCATTTTTTTTAAAGATTTATTTATTTATTTATTTATTTATTATATGTAAGTACACTGTAGCTGTCCCCAGACACTCCAGAAGAGGGAGTCAGATCTCGTTACGGATGGTTGTGAACCACCATGTGGTTGATGGGATTTGAACTCCTGACCTTCGGAAGAGCAGTCGGGTGCTCTTACCCACTGAGCCATCTCACCAGCCCTCAAATGCATTTTAAAACTTGGTAAAAACTGCCTTTTTTTTTTTTTTTTTTTTTTTTTTTTTGGTTTTTTGAGACAGGGTTTCTCTGTATAGCCCTGGCTGTCCTGGAACTCACTCTGTAGACCAGGGTGTCCTCGAACTCAGAAATCCGCCTGCCTCTGTCTCCCAAGTGCTGGGATTAAAGGTGTGTGCCACCACTGCCGGGCAAAAAAACCTGCCATTTTTAATACCTCCTTAAAATAAAAGAAACAAAGGTATTTATTCCAAGATCTTCCAATACTTAAAAATAATTAAAAATTCGAATTCCATACGAAGCTGAGAATGCCCTTTCGGACTTCTGATCCTTCTGCCTCCACCTCCATGTGCTGGGACGACAGCCAGTTATGGGGTTTGGGCATCAGATACACACACACACACACACACTCTCATTAACACATTCACACTCGAATGTGGCATCTTGCATTCTAGTACTGTAGGATAGTACTCTAAGGCCAAGCCACACTCGTGTGTGGAACAGGGTCTTACCCTGTGTCCAAGACCGGGTTAGAACTCACTCTCTCTCTGGAGCCAGCCTTTAACTTTCCGCAGGCCTCCTTCTGCAGCCTTCCAAATGAACCAGCCAGTGCTCGCCCACCCTCCCAGCTGATGCTCGCCTCTGGCCTCCTGGGAGACTCCAGTCTTCTCTTTTCTAACAGCCTCAGGATGAAGGCTGCCCCTTCTTTGTGTGCACAGCACCTTGCCAGAGACTTGTCATTCTAAGTCCATCAGAGACAGTGAGAGCAAGTGGGTGGCTGCGTGATTGGGGGGGATTAAAACCCTGTGTCAAACAGATTGTGTTTACTTTTAGAATATGTTGACTAATTCCTGCCAGTTTCATGTTGGATATGGAATTAGTACTTAGGACGGCAGTCATTAAAATTCACGGCTAATCCCTCATCTCTTTTTCCTGCCATGCATTTCAAACATTATCACAAGTAAGAACAGTGTACACGGACTTGACTATGATTTTTCTTTCCTGGTGTCCTCTGGGTAAAAACTGGAAGAACAGTAGGGTGGGGGCTGGCAGGAGGGCCGCAGCCAGCTTTGTGCCTGAGCCCTGTTACAGCGCTGCATTAATGGCTGAGCGTCTCGGAAATCCTGAGGGAAGGTTATAAGCCGGAGTTGCTGCGGGCTGATGTTGTAAATATCTTCATACCTGGACTGGCTGGTTTTGTGTCAACTTGACACAGCTGGAGTTATCACAGAGAAAGGAGCTTCTCTTGAGGAAATGCCTCCATGAGATCCAGCTGTAAGGCATTTTCTCAATTAGTGATCAAGGGTGGGAGGGCCCATTGTGGGTGGTGCCATCCCTGGGCTGGTAGTCCTGGGTTCTATAAGAAAGCAAGCTGAGCAAGGTAGAGGGAGCAAGCCAGTTAAGAAACATCCCTCCATGGCCTCTGCATCAGCTCCTGCTTCCTGCCCTGCCTGAGTTCCAGTCCTGACTTCCTTGGTGATGAACAGCAGTATGGAAGTGTAAGCTGAATAAACCCTTTCCTCCCCAACTTGCTTCTTGGTTATGATGTTTGTGCAGGAATAGAAACCCTGACTAAGGCAATATCCCTACGTGTGATTCCTCATTAAAGCGGGTTTTTTGTTTGTTTTTGGTTTGGCAAAGGTTTACAAAGGCCCTGCCCAGGAGTATGTGGGTGGGCTCGCTTAGCAAAGGGGTGGTTAGGACACATCGTCAGTACTTCAAATGTAAAATAAATAGCCTGTGGCTACAGAGATGGCCCAGCAGTTAAGACATGTTACTGCTCTTGCAGAGGACCTGAGTTGGTTCCTAGCATTCTTACCAGGCAGCGATTCTCGCTTCTCGCTTCAGGGGGTCCGAGGCTCTCCCCTGACCTCCTCAGGGCCAGCAGCACTCCTGTGGCGTGCACATACACTTAAATAAATTGACCTGTGGTTAAGAGCGTGGCTTAATGCTAGAGCCTGTGCTCTGTCTGTCTGTGTGCTTAATGCTAGAGCCCGTGCTTTGTCTATGTGTGTGCTCTGTCTGTGTGCTTGCTCTCTCCTATTGCAAAAGCCAAAGGCACCCAGGGGGCTGGGGAGGTGGCTCGGGCTAAGAACACATGCTCAGGTTGGGTTCCCAGCACCCACATGGCAGCTCACCTCCATCCATAATTCCAGTTCCAAGGTATCCAATGCCCTCAGCCCTCGGCAGGCAGTGCACGCATGCGAAACACACATACACGCAAAATGAAGTAACATTAAAACAGAGTACAGCCGTAGAGACCTTGACTGCTGGGCAGGCAGGTACGGCTCAGCGGGTAAAGGTGCTTGTCGCACAAGCCTGAGTCCCCTGAGCCCCTGGTGGAAGGAGCGAACGGAGCCCTGAATGTTGCTCTGCAGACTTCACTGTGTGCTCTGGTGCACAAATAAGCCGGGCATGGTGTCACATGCCTTTAATCCCAGCACTCGGGAGGCAGAGGCAGACAGATTTCTGAGTTCGAGGCCAGCCTGGACTACAGAGTGAGTTCCAGGACAGCCAAGACTACACAGAGAAATCCCGTCTCGAAGAAAAAAAAAAAAAAAAGAAGAAAAAAAAAAGTACAAATAAAATCGTAGGTGCCTTTTCTTTATGAATTAAAAAAAAAAGAAGAAGAAGAAAAAAAAAGTACAAATAAAATCGTAGGTGCCTTTTCTTTATGAATTGGGTGTGCATCTCAGGCACGCATACTGCCATCGGGCTAGCCCCAGCCCTGGACAGTGTCATGTGGCTCCACTTCTGGGGCTTTTAGTAACAAAAGCTACAGTATCAATATTTGTTTCAGTGAGATGTTTTAGAGGCCACTCACGGCCAGTGATACATAGTTGCTTATCTAACTGATTGAGTTTACTGACTCTTAAAAAAAAGCTATCCTGACTTTTCTTAAAAATACTTTTTGCAGCCGGGGCGTGGTGGCGCACGCCTTTAATCCCAGCACTCGGGAGGCAGAGGCAGGCGGATTTCTGAGTTCGAGGCCAGCCTGGTCTACAAAGTGAGTGCCAGGACAGCCAGGGCTACACAGAGAAACCCTGTCTCGAAAAACCAAAAAAAAAAAAAAAACAAAAAAAAAAAAAACTTTTTGCAGAGCAGGGCATGGTGGTGCACGCCTTTAATCCCAGCACTTGGGAGTCAGAGGCAGGTGGATTTCTGAGTTGGAGGCCAGCCTGGTCTACAGAGTGAGTTCCAGGACAGCCAGGGCTACACAGAGAAACCCTGTCTCGAAAAACCAAAAAAAAAAAAAAAAAAAAGTACTTTTTGCTACTTTAAACAAACAAACAAAAAATACAAGTGGGGCTGGACAGGTGGCTCCGTAGGCAGTTGGCTAAGGGTTAAGAGCATTTGTTGCTCTTGTATACAGCTCTGGTTCGATTCCCAACACCCACAGATGCTCACAACTCACTGTAACTCTAGGGGTCTGATGTCTTCTTCCGTTCCCATCAGGCACACAAGTAGTCCAGGGATGTAAAGGCAGGTAAAACACACATACACAAAATAAAAGTGTACTGCCAACGGTGAGCAGAGCTGAGTGGCCAGTCTTCGCTGCTTTTCTCTTATAGGAGGTGTCCCTGTGTCTTCAGATGTGTCAGGGCCTTAGGTATCAGAGCAGTGACCAGAGACAGAGGGGAAGATGGCAGGAACTGTGTGGAGTGAGCCATCCAGCGGATGTCACCAGCACCGTTTTGGGGGGAGCAATGAGCCACTGAGAACAGGAAGGGCCAGGCTGGCGATGGCAGAGCTGGCAGCAGCCAGACTGCAGAGGTGGAAGTGGCCTGTCCAGAGCTGGTTAGGACTGGGAATGCAGAACATGGGTGAGCTCAGTTGCTCTCTCTGATATTAGCTCGGTGTGACCAGAGCTCTGGCGGTTCAAGTCCCCTATGGACATTGTCTCATCCTGTGTCTTCTCAAGGAGGAGACCGGGCAATATGCAGAGGGAAACAGTCACAGTACAGGGTCCTGGCTCTGAGCCTGATGTGAAGCAATGGCAGAGAGAGCCTGAAGACTCCCCCACCCCACCCCCCCAGCGTGGATGAGTGACTGCCTCCTGCTTGAGGGATTCTCAACCCTGGTAGGTAGAGCAGAGCCAGGGGCAGTGTGAAGGCAAGCTTCACTCTTGGGCTGGGCATGTGTGGCACAGGCTTAATAGGTGGCTTCGAGGGACAGTCTGAGTTTCCGTTTCAAGTTGAACCTCAAGGCAGTAGGTCAGCACGTGAGGACATGGAGCAAAAGTCTTTATTTTGTTTTTTTGAGACAAGGTTTCTCTGTGTAGCCTTGGCTGTCCTAGAAAGCACAGAGATCTGCCTGCCTCTGTCTCTCAAGTGCTGGGTTAACGACGTGCGCCACCACGCAGCCCCAATAGTCCTGACTTTGAATTTTAAGAGGGAGTCCCACAATGTCGTCTGGTGTTGGTCTTGAACTTTTAGGCTCACGAAACCCTCCTACCTCAGCCTCTTGAATAACTGGAACTACAAGCTGAGTGAATTTTCTTTTAGAAATTCAAGGGCTAAAGAGATGGCTCAGTGGTTAAGAGCACCGACTGCTCTTCCAGAGGTCCTGAGTTCAATTCCCAGCAACCACATGGTGGCTCACAACCATCTGTAATGGGATCTGATGCCCTCCTGTGGTGTATCTGAAGAGAGCAATGGTGTACTCATATACATAAAATAAATATATTAAAATTCAAATATACACTGGTAAACTGAGGCAGCTGGTGCAGGAGGTATTCTCTCTCCCCACTCAGATCCTGTTGTCGTAAACTGGCCCTCAGCACACTCTAACCTCTGGTATCTTCTGAGCTGTGCAGCAGCTAAGAGCCAGGTTGGTTCTGACAGTGTTTTCTGGGACCACAGTCATGTGTGATTCCAAGATGATCCAGAGGTTACACATCGGGTCACCGTTTAAAGTTTGTCATGAGGACAGCAACTTGAAACTCAAGTGATATTTTCTGCTTGGAAATGTTAGAAACCCTCGAAGTTTCCCAAGTGACCACAGGAAGTTTACTCAGCCGGCAGTAAGCGTGAGTGGGTTAGGAAATAAGTGTAGTCACACACAGACACCATCGCATGGGGAATCATGGCCTGCAACTCCCCGAGTCAGGTGTATGCTGAGGAGTTGGGGTGAAGAGTTGAGAAGGTGGAGAGAGATTTCCAGTTTCTTGAGTTCTGCACCAGGGTGGGTAAGAGGGTGGACAGCAGCCTGTCTGTTGTGGTCTCAAGGGAGAAGAACGGAGTCAGAAGGAAAGAGTGTGGAAGAGCCTCCCGGTGCCCCTGGGTCAGGTCAGGTGGTGTGTCTACCATGGAGACTATCTGACCCTTTCTGAGCTCCCCAGTGCTGGGATTCTCGGCATGGGCCATTTCACTTGCCTTTCAGGAACTATTTATTAGTGTGCATTACATAAAGCCATGACTGATCAAATGTACCCAAGAGTTTGTATTAAAGAATTTAACTTAAGACTTGCTGTTTGAAACTGCCCCCTTGGGCTTTCCAAATTATTTAATCTATAAGAATCAGATTTTACTCTTTTGTCGAAGTATTTCACCAAAGTAGAGAGAAAGAGTGGGTTTTAGAGCCACTCTTTTAGAGCCAGCGAGCTCAGCAGATAAAAGTCCTTGGTGTGGAAGCCTGTAAACTGGAGTCAGGTCCCTGAAGAGAAGCAGTGTCATGGGGTTCTGCTCTGACCACAGGTGGGCTGTGGCACATGCGTACCCACAGTCAGACACAAAGCATCATGCATCTGTACACACATGATATAAAAACACAGAACAGGGCTGGAGAGATGGCTTAATGGTTAAGAACATTGGCTCTTCTTGCAGAATTGGGCTCAGTTCCCAGCACCCACATTGTAGGTAAGAACTGTCTACAACTCCAGTTTCAGGGGATCCAACACCCTCTGCCTGCAGTGCATATCTATGGTACACAGGGGTACATGTAGGCAAGAGACATACACGTGAAATAAAAAGTAGTCATCAAAAAATATTAAGCTGTGGCCTGGAGAGATGACTCAGGGATATAGAACATTGGCTGATCTTCCAGAGGACCCAGGTTCAATCCTGTACTGGCTGGTTTTGTGTCAACTTGACACAGGCTGGAGTTATCACAGAGAAAGGAGCTTCAGTTGGAGAAATGTCTCCACGAGATCCAGCTGTAAGGTATTTTTTCAATTAGTGATCAAGGGGGAAAGGCCCCTTGTGGGTGATGCCATCTCTGGGCTGGTAGTCTTGGGTTCTATAAGAGAGCAGGCTGAGCAAGCCAGGGGAAGCAAGCCAGTAAGAAACATCCCTCCACGGCCTCTGCATCAGCTCCTGCTTCCTGCCCTGCCTGAGTTCCAGTCCTGACTTCCTTGGTGATGAACAGCAGCATGGAAGTGTAAGCTGAATAAAGCCTTTCCTCCCCTACTTGCTTCTTGGTCATGATGTTTTGTCCAGGAATAGAAACCCTGACTTAGACAAATCCCTAGCACCCATGTGGCTGCTCACAGTTCCAGGGGGATCTGACACCCTCACACAGACATATATGTAGGAAAAACATCTATGCACATAAAATAAAAATAGAAATTTAAAGTTTGTTTTACATAATTCCTTTTTTTTTTTTTTGATAGAGTTTGTGTCCCAGGCTGGACTTGGACTTAACTGTAGCTGAGGGTGATCTTTAGCTTCTGATCTTCTTGCCTCTCCTTCCCCTAGTGCTGAATTACAGTGCCACCGTGAGGGGGTTATGCAGTGCTGGGGGTCTAACCTGGGGCATGCTAGGTAAGCCCTCTGCCTTCTGAGCTTCACAGGGTCCCACTGTGCCTCCCAGTGCTGGGGTGACAGGCATATTCCCCTATGCTCATTTGCTCTCAGAGATGGAATATTCCTGATGGGGTGTCCATTAGACAAGGTTCCAGGACATTTGTTATATGTACCTGAAGTGTTTCATTGATGTGGTGTGGGGTGTGGTGTCTCAGTATCTAATCCCAACACTTGGAAGGTAGCGTATTTGCTTTTTGTACCAGATTTAGATATGGTGGCACATGCCTTTAGTTCCTGCAGGCCAGCGACTGAGGCAGGAGGATCACTTTAGTCCAGGAGTTTGAGACCAGACTGGTTAGACCTGGTATCAAACCAGACCAGACCACACTCAGAGAGTGTAGCTGAGCCTGTGTAACCACCCTTCAGGGTTTTAGAACTTGGCTTGACTGTTGATGGTTTTTGTTATGTTTTGTTTTTTGAAACAGGATTTCTCTGTGTAGCCCTGGCTGTCCTGGAACTTGCTTTGTAGACCAGGCTGGCCTCGAACTCACAGAGCTACACCTGCCTCTAGTACAGCCTACCCTGGTCCTGCACCTCCCTCCTGCTGGGTTTGCTCACACCAGGCAGTCTCAGACTTGACTAAGGACCTAAGGAGCTTGTGTTAATGTGGTTTGGTTTCTGTGCAGATTTACTGTGTCAGAAATCAAAAGTAAGACCAGTTAAGCAAATTGATAATGAGTTATTAAGACAGTAATAACCCCCATCACGTGGTCAACTAGCATATTCGTTTCTTTTTTTCCTGAAACAGTTTAGAGAGCTGGGGATGTGACTCAGTTGTAGGAACCAAAAAACCCAAACAAACCACTTGCTAGTGTGCAGGAGGCCTTGGGTTCGATGCCCAGCACCCCAAAACCAAAACAAGCAACCATTTTAGTCAGAAGAGCGGTACTGATTTCTTTCTTTTTTTTTTTTAAAAGATTTATTTATTATATGTAAGTACACTGTAGCTGTCTTCAGACACTCCAGAAGAGGGAGTCAGATCTCGTTACGGATGGTTGTGAGCCACCATGTGGTTGCTGGGATTTGAACTCCGGACCTTTGGAAGAGCAGTCAGGTGCTCTTACCCACTGAGCCATCTCACCAGCCCACTGATTTCTTTCTAATCCCTGTGTCTGATTATGAAGTGAGCTGAACTCTATACTTAGCCCGCTCTGTCTGAGATAGATAAGGAAAATTCAGCCTTACCCAGACACATAGGTGTAGATTTCTGAAAAGACAACGAGGACACCACACACACACACACACACACACACACACACACACACACCAGGAATGGCTTTACCTCAGCACAGAGACTCACTTGCTTCCTCTTGCTATGAACCTCATTAACCATGAGGGGCTCCCTGGAGTGGGGTTCTGGCCCTCTGGCCTGGCATTGCTTCTGGTACAATACAAGCCACCCTAGCCCAGGGAGGCATTGTCACAGTTGGAGCCTTCAGCGTGGTATTGGGTTAGCTATGTGCTTTTGAGCTACAATACTTTGCTTGGTTTGGTCTGGTCTGATCTGGTCTGGTCTGGTCTGGTCTGGTTTGATTTGGTTTTTTAAGACAGGGTTTCTCTGTGGAGCCCTGGCTGCCCTGGAACTCACTCTGTAGACCAGTCTGATGTCCAGCTCACAGAGATCCTCCTGCCTCTGCGTCCTGAGTGCTGGGATTAAAAGGATGTGCTACTGTGGACCCTACTTTGCTTTCTTTAAAAATAAATTTGGGGGGGGGGGAGGATGCTGACCTGTAGGGTCATGTAGGGGATGCTGACCTCAAACTAAATTGTATAGTTGAGTATAGTTGTTGGGGCTGAGTGTCTTTTTCATCACTGGGGTGTCTGAGCTCCCCCAGCAAGCCGCTCAGGGGAGGCAGAACACAGTCTGTGATAGGGGTCCCAGGTGAGAAACAGTGGGGGCTGGGATGGACGCTAAGGTTCCTGGCTTCCTGTGTACCCAGATGTTGCTGGTGACATCGGAGAGTTAGGAACTGGGTCCCTACAGGCCAGGCAGGAAGGGGATGGCTGAGCCCAGGAAGTGGGCAGAATCCAGTATGGAGTGTGTGGAGGAGCTGGAAGAGAGAGGGTCTGCTCCAGGAGACTTAGGCATGCTCTTTACGATGAAGGCCTCACTCAGCCATGGTCCTTGATAGAGGAGCCTGTCCTTGCTTGTCCAAACTGCTTTATTTGATGGCAGATGTGAATGCATTCATCTTACTCAGGGTGAACCAGGAATTAAATACTTTTGTGGAAGGAATGCCCGGGAAGGGAAGCTCATTGGCTAAACACTCGGGGCCTATCTAGATCCCTCATTAACATGGAGACCTCCAGGGTTTATGCTACATGACCAGTTGTCATGGTCCCCGCACTGGGCTGTCTTGGTTACATGTTCTAGAGCAGGTCTTTGGCAGGGAGCTGGCCTCACGCCTTCTGTTCTCAATTCAGAGATTTCCCGGGGTTTAGGCTTGCTCGGCCTTACCAGTTCTTCTGTCCACTTGCCTCACAGAGGGTGCCCTTGAACTCACGACCTTCCTACCTTCATCTCTCAAGTATTGAGATTACAGAAGTGCACTACCATGCTTCCATTTCTTTTCTTTTAAAGATCTATTAATTTTTATTTTTTAATGTATGGGTGTTTTCCATGTATGTGTGTGTATGTATATGTATATGCAGCACACACATGTAGTGTCTATGGATGCCAGAAGGGGATGTTGGAGGGCCCTCTGGAACTGGAGTTACAGGAGGTTGTAACCATCCTGTGGCTCCTGGGAACCAAGCCTGGTCCTCTGCAAGAGCAGCCAGTGCTCTTAATCACTGAGCCATCTCTCCAGCACACTTCTGAGTTTTCTTGGGAGGTGGTTGGTACTGGGGTTCAAACCTCACACATGCTCTGCAAACACTACCAAGTTGGCCTTCTCTTTTGAACTTCAGTTGTTAACAATAACAACAAATTATCACCTTTGTGTACCCTCCCAAGACAGCCGTTGCAAGCCCGTGACGTGGTGCTGACCTTGTAAAGTGCCTGCCTTTTATAAAGCTGTGGTGAATGAAGCTTGTGCTTGCTGTCTGCTTCATGTCCTGAGGAAACTGTTGGGATTTCTCCGGCATCAGGCTTTACCCGGGGACAGTCCCACCCTCGGGACCTGCCCGGTGCCCGTGGGAAAGGCTGTGAACTGCTGACCCCAGGACTTGTGCTTTGGTGTTATCCTTGATAAGGCCAGTGACTTGGTTTTGCTTAGACAACATTCCATACATCTGGCTCCCCTGACGGTGCTCTGCCCCAGTCCCCTCTGCCCTCGTGTGTGTGTGTGTGTGTGTGTGTGTGTGTGTGTGTGAGAGAGAGAGAGAGAGAGAGAGAGAGAGCGTCTTTACTTGTAAAGTTGGCAGCCTGCCTGTCCACTTAAACAGGCTCTAGAGTCTAGAGCCTGGAATTGTATTGCATTAGGATGTTAGGTACTTAAAACCCTTAAGCTATAAAAGAAAAAAAATCTACTAATTTGTCCTAAAATCAACAGCAATAAAAACAAAAAAAACAAAAAAGCCCCTCAGCTTCTGAATTTCGATGCTGGGATTCTAGAAGTAAAGGGACTTCAGAAGTCACGTTGCTTACACATTTTACCAAAGGGAAAGTAACCAGGGCTGATAACTCTGTCACTGGCTTTTATAGCTCAGGACTAGCAGATAAGATTGAATAGTGGAGAGATGACTCAGAGGTTAGGAGTACTAACTGCTCTGACTGTAGACCTGGGTTCCGTTCCCAGCACCTACGTGGTGGCTTACAACCACCCGCCTGTAACTCCAGTTTCAGGAGATCCGACTCCCTCTGGTCTGCTGACTCCTGCATATATGTGGTGCAGGTAAATTCATGTATGTAAAATTTAAAAAAGTCTTAAACAAAAAGTTCAAGTGCAGTGTAGAGCAAGGGCCTGAGTTCCATCCCCAGCACAGCCCCAAGTATTTTGTATAATTAGCACGTTGTATTTGTTAACCTCTGCAGCATTTTACATGTGTAAACATCTCAGAAACTTGGACTGTGCTCCCTCACCCCGCGGCTGCAGCGCTGGCCAGTGCCTAGAGAATCTGCTGTGGCTTTGCTAAGTGTGTGGTATCTTCAGTATGAGCCCAGCTTGCTCGCCTGTCTCCAGGGGAGCCCTCCCCTCAGCGAGGAGCCCTCCCCTCAGCGAGCTAAGCTTTACCTTGGAGGGCCTATTCTGCCTCTGCAGTTGGAAGGCGCCTGCTGTCAGCTGCATTCTGCCTGAGCATCCCACGGGGTGAGTTTGGGTGTGGCCGTTCCCTACGGAGAGCTCTTGCACGGGTTATTTAACTTCTCTGTGACCTAGATTTTTTTTTTTTAAATCTCTGAAATGAGCGTAGTAACAGTAGCTACCTAGGGTTGTGGGAGAGTGAATGAACCTTGTGGAGTGTTTTGGGCATTAGAATAAGTGTATATATTGTTTTATTAATTCCATGTAAATCGCCTGCACCTCTTTTTAAAATTGAGACAACATTTATACAATGTAATGTGGACAGTTGACTTTTTCTTTTTTCACTACATTCACTTGTGTGTGTGTGCGCACACGCGCATGTGTGCTCATGTGTGCCATGCCACAAATGCAGAGGTCAGAGGACAACCTGAAGAGGTTGGGTCTCTCTCTGCATTGTGTGGATCTCTAGGGATTGAACTTGGGTTTCCAGGTTTGGTGGCAAGTGTGTTTCCCTGCCAGCCCAGGTGTTTATGTGGACATAAATCTTTCATTTACAAGGGTAAGTACCAAGGACAGTGGGTAAGGACCAAGGACAGTGGGTAAGGGTGCCTCTCATCTGAAACTGCCGGTGTCTTCGGGGTAGCATTTTGCCTCCACAGCAGTGTGATTGAGAGTCCCTGTTTGTATCCTCCCCAGCGTTTGACTTTCTATGACTGCTGGCCTGGTTAGTGGACTCTCACTGTTCAGGCCGACAGCGTGTATGGGGAACATCTAGTCACACCTTGACTCATCTTATCGTCTGTAGAGGATTCTGTTTGTCTTTAGCCTATGTTAAGATTGTTTATCTTAGGGGCTGGAGAGATGGCCCAGTGGTTAAGAGCACTGGCTGCTCTTCCAGAGGACCTGGGTTCAATTCCCGGCAACCACATGGCAGCTCAAAACTGTAACTCACACCCTCGCACGGACATACATGCATGCAAGACACCAATGCACATGAAATAAAAGTAATAATAATAACAAAAATAAAGAGATCATTCATGTGCTCACAGAGTCATCTGCTTGCCCTTGGGCTCCTGCCCTTATCCTCTTTTGAGGTGGGAACTTGTAGTTTGTTGCCCAGGCTGACCTCAGTGATCCTCTTGCGTAAGTCTCTCGAGGAGCTCTGGCTACAGGTGTGTCTGGCTTGCTCCCCCTTCCCCTCCCCCTCCCCTCCCCCTCCCTTTCCCCCTCCCTCTCCCTCTCCCCATCCACCCATCTGTCAACAGGTTCTCACTATGTACCCCTGGCTGTCTTAGAACTTACCCTATAGACCAGGTTGACCTCATACTCACAGATATCCTCCTGCCTCTGCCTCCTAAACTCTGGGATTAAATATGTGCACCACTATGCCTGGCTTCACCTGGCTCTTTATTGAGGCATATGAGTGCTTTATGTATTGTGGGTGACATGACAATCCTTTATGCAAGACACCGTCTGTAGATGTGCCTTACAGGCCTGTGGCTTGTCTTCCTGTCTTTTTAAAAAGTATTTACTTTATGTTTGTGATCTGCATATATATCTGCATGCCAGAAGAGGGCATCAGATCCCATTACAGATGGCTGTGAGCCACCATGTGGATGCTGGGAGTTGAACTCAGAACCTCTGGAAGAGCAGCCAGTGCTCTTATCTGCTGAGGCATCTCTCCACACAGTGTTTTTATACAGCAGATTGTGGGTTTTAACAGCTTATTGATAACGGAAAAGAAATCCACTGGAATTTTCTTCTTTATCATCTGTTTGGTTTGTGTATTCCTTGTTTGAGTTTTGGCAGACTTTGCCTTCCAAGGAGTTGATTCGTTTCTTTTAGTTAATCAAATTGTTTGTATTATTCCTTTATTCTAATGTCTACAAATTCTTCATCCTTTTAAAAAAATGTTTCTAGTTTTATTTATTCTTAAAGAGTTATTTATTTATTATATGTACATACACTGTAGCTGTCTTCAGACATCCCAGAAGACGGCAGTAGATCTCATTACAGATGGTTGTGAGCCACCATGTGATTGCTGGGATTTGAACTCAGGACCTTCGGAAGAGCAGTCAGTGCTCTTATCTGCTGAGCCATCTCTCCAGCCCTCTAGTTTTATTTTTATTATTCGTTTTTCATATATTTATTTTGTGTTTGTGTTTTGCCTGCAAGTATGTCTGTGTACCACATGTATGCAGTGCCCTTGGAGGCCAGAAGAGGGCGCTGGATCCTATGGAACTGGAATGACTGATGCCTGTGAGCAGCCGTGTGGGTGCTGGGAATGGAACCTGGGTCCTCTGGATGAGCAGCCAGTGCTCTTGACTGCCGAGCCATCTCTCCAGTCCCACTTCTTTTATTTCTATACCACCAGGGTTCTCCTGTCTCTTAGCCTGCCTAGAAGTTTGTCTTTTTTTGTTTGTTTCATCTTTTTCAGAGAACCAACTTTGATTTTTGTCGATTATTCTATTGATGATGCTGATGGAGCTCTCATTTTTGTTTTGATTCCTAACTAACTACTTTTATATCTTTGTTTTAGGGCAGTGGTTCTGAGCCTTCCTGACTCTGTGACCCTTTATTACAGTTCCGCATGGTGTGCCTCCCAACGACAGAATTAGTTTGCTACCTCATAACTGTAATTTTGCTACTATTATGAATCACAGTGTAAATACTTACGTGCAGGATATCTGATATGTAACCCCTGTGGGGGTTACGACCCACAGGTTGGGAGCCTCTGCTTTAGAGGATCTTTCTCTTTTGGGGTACCTACTAAACCGGTCTTATTCGCTGTGTAATCTTGGCTGTCCTGGAGCTTGCTCTGTAGATGGGGCTGAAAGATTTAGTTTTAATCTTTATTAGTGTGTGTATGTGTGTGTGTATGTATGCATCCCATGTACATAGCGGGTGCTAAAGGAGGCCAAAAGATAGATGACATTGGATCCCACAGAACTGAAGTTAGAGGCAGTTGTGAGGTGCCTGAAGTCAGCACTGATACTGAACTCAGGTCTTCTGCAAAGCAGCGTGTCCCTTGACCCTGAGAAACATCCTGCCCCAGCAGAAAGATTTCCACAGCCAAGGGAACCTTGTGCTTTGTCTTTGAGGGCAGGTCAGCTTTGCCTGTCTCCAAGCCAAGCAGCCTCGATTCCCTCAGCTGTTCTTCAGGTGACATTGTTTCTCAAATTTCCACAGCCAGCCTGGTTTCTTTCTGGGCACCTCTAGCGGTGTGGGTGTGGATGCTGCCTTTCAGGCTGAGGGTTTGATGAAGGTCCCTATACCTGTCAGTATCCGTGTGGCCAGCTACCCTTTTCTGTCAGCACCATGCGCTGTTTGGTGCGAGCCTTTGTTCTTCCTCCATTTCATCCATCTTGTTGCCTGAGCCTCGCTCTAATTTACTGATTAATCACCACACATCCCATCTATTCGTTCTGGCCTCATGTCATCTCCAGTTTGACAAACAGATGGATTGGAGGGAGCCTAGTGAGGACAGAGGCTTTGAAAGGTGGCTGGAGGGTAGTCTGGGTTCCCATGGGTTCCTGATCATGGTAAGTCCTCCTGTTCTCAGTCCTGGCATACGGGGGGGGGGGGGGGGGAGGGGAGCCTTGTCACGTGTTTGCGGGAAGCCTCGTCACGTGTTTGGGGGAGCCTTGTCACGTGTTCTCAGGAAGCCTCGTCATGTGTTCAGGATCCCAGCTGAGCGAGGCAGTGAGGCCCAGACCCGTGCTTGGCACTGAGCGAGCTGTAGCTGAAGTTTTCCTCCCAGCCGTTGCCTGAAGCATCCAGAGAACTTGTCCATGTGAATCCTGGCTGCCAGCTCTTGCAGTTCCTCGGTCTCTAAGAGGCACAGGACTCAACCAAGGATGTGGTTCCTCCGCAGCAGCAACCATCAGATGGTCCATCTCCGTCTCCTTGTGCAAATCCGTCTTTGTGGGCACCGTACATAAGGTCCCTTAAAGAGCAGCTCTGGTGAAGCTTAGAGTCCCGGGACTTAGAACACTCAGAATAACTCAGGCATTGTTATTATATGAGAGTCCCTTTCTTTTTCATATTCTCCTACCTTGGGGTCTAGTTCACCATTACATTGGTTCTGTTCTTTCCAGGAAAATAAATGCGCTTCTTGAGAGACCCCATGACAGAATACGATAAATTTAATTTTCTGTTTATTATAAGAGTATTACATTTATAAATAATACAAGGGCTTGTCAGACCACTAGTCTCATTGTTAGTATGATAAGAACACAGATAACAAAGGAGAGAGAAGGAAGAAAAACAGGCTTCTGATTTGGTGACCAGGCTTTCTGGCTTTATAGATGCTCATAGCCAGCCTTTGGTGGCACTCAGGGAAGCAGCTGGTAAGGGTTTTGCATCGATAATGAATGTCAGCAGGTTTTCAGTACCTCGTGGCCTTTTTGGAACCGCGTGTGATAAAAGTTTTCTATTGTGCGTGAAGGTCAGAGACCAAAAACACAACAGGACTTGGAAATGCCGCTGGACTATTAGTTACCGGGCTCGAGACAGTGCCCTGCCCTATTTAAATCCAAGACAAATGTGGCGGTGATAAAGGAGGAGGGAAAGGTCAAATCCTGGCCTGTATTTTCTGATAGCACTGAAATAGGAAATGAAGGAAGTCATGGCTTGTGTCCTGTGGGATAACTAGGTTTGTAGTCAGCACTGTAAGCCCCTCCCACCCGCCCGATGATAAGCGCTTGCGCAGACCGACACCGAGCTATTCCCAGGTGGTTACTCTCGGGGGATCTACCCCTCGCGTGTTACGCATTTAATTCTATAGGAAACTGCATGTAGGTTCTATAGCGAGGGCTCAGCTGTTAAGAGCACTGGCTACTTTTGCCGGGGACCTGGGTTTGGTTTCTGGTACCCACATGGTGGCTCAGCCATTTTCTATAACTCCAATTATAGAATCCAATTATAGAAAGAACAGAACTGGAAAGAACAGAACCAATGTAATGGTGAACTAGACCCCAAGGTAGGAGAATATGAAAAAGAAAGGGACTCTCATATAATAACAATGCCTGAGTTATTCTGAGTGTTCTAAGTCCCGGGACTCTAAGCTTCACCATAGCTGCTCAGCCAATTCTATAACTCCAATTATAGGGGATCCGACGCCCTCCTCTGGTCTCCAAGGGCACCGGGCATGCACATGGTGCAGATGGGAAGCTGGGACAGATAAGCTGATTCTGAGGAAGCAATTGGGAGATTTGGAAACCCTAGCCTGCCCTAAAGCACCCAGGAGTGGCATGCATAGAAAGAGACGCTTGGCAGCCCTGCATGGAGATTCTGTGCTACCCCTCGGAGACTTAGCGTTCATCCACAAGATGATCGTAAGCAGGGGGACTGTGCCAAAGCAAAGCAAGGAGCGGGTGGTCACAGCTGCTGCGGTTTGGGTCTCTCCCAAGGTGGGAGTGTTCAGAGGGCACTTCAGAGAAGGACCACCCACTCTGGCTGAGGAACCTTGCCGTTTTCCCTGGGTGGCCTCTGCCCCTGAGCGTCCTGTGACACCTGTGACAGCAGGATCAGCCTCCAGCGTGAGGTCTCGAGCTGTGCCGCCCGGTGGAAGTGCACGGGGCAATGGACAGCCTTTCTTTCCTGCTGCTCTGTGGTGGTCAGAGCACGGTGGCTCTTTGCCCTCTAAGGTTTGATCTCCCATGCCCTCCTCTTCAGGAATGAGTGAGTTTTCTAGCCCCCCCCCCCTTGCCAGTTCCAGAAATAGACACCTGAGAGAGACACACTCCTGTCTCAACTCCAGTCTCCCTGTCTCTGGGTCACACCTCACACCTTAGTTCCCAGAAACCACTGCTCTGTGACTAGTCTACAGTCACCGCCTGAGGCAGGAGTTCAGAGGAAACTGGACCCCACCCACCTGACTCAGAGACCCTGCCACCCACACCCACACCCACCCCACACCTACCCCACCCCACCCCCGTCTGAGTCAGGCACTGTCTTATGTGCCCTCTCTAGGTATTCCAGACTCAGGAGAGAACCTGATCTGATCCCAGGGATGCTGTAGCTCAGGGTGTGACTCCTTCATTCCTGTGACATGAGGACCACCTTGACCTGGCCCCTCCCAGCCTCCCACGGAACTCAGAGAGAGATTTCTGAGTTCCTCAGCCCTCCTGCGCTCCTCCTTGTCTGTCAGTCACCTTTGGGAGTGTCCAGAAATCTGTGCATGAACTTTTGTCTGCAGTGCTTGGGGTCCAGTATAGATCAGTAAAGGGGCTGTGAGGTCTGTCCTACCTGCTGCAGCCTCTCCAGACCCCGCCCGATGCAGCACATCTCCTGCAGAGCTCAGCATCTGGGAGGTAGAAGCAGGCAGAACTGTGCTTTGTAAGCCAGCCTGGTCTACATAGTGACTTCTAGGCCAGCCTGGTCTACATAGTGACTTCTAGGCCAGCCTGGTCTACATAGTGAGCTCTGGTCCAAACTCTCATAAGGCAAGGGCTTAAGCAATGGAGCCATCTCCCCAGTCCTTCCTTTGTAGATTTTCCTCAGCCCCCTCTCTGTCTTGTGCAGCAGAGGCCTAAGAGCCACACAGTAGCTTGATTTAGCTCCTTGCTTTACATCTTCCTGCCTCCTGCCCCATTAGCCCTGGCTGCCTTCCCTCACCTACAGGGCCAGGCAGGCACTTCTGCTTCCTCCCTCACTTGCCCTCCTTTGCAGCCTGGGTGGGAGAAGTCCTGTGGACTCTTCTCACTCCAGCCTCGGTAAGTCTCCAACGTCCCTGTAGCTGTCATTTCCTCAAGTGAAGGACAGACTCAGTGCAGTGCCTCAGTCCCAGACTCTCACAGAGTCAGCCCAACCCTGGTGACAGGTTTCAAGTCATGAGCCCCTTAGAGGGTCAGATCTGGCTCTGCCACGTTTGAACACATTATCACCTTGTAGGAAACCGGGCCTCTTATAACACAGGCCACAAGCCAGTGCTTTTCATGGATGGAGAGTGTAAATATAACCTCGTTTCTCCCCTGAACTCTCTGCATAGCTGAAGGTGACCTTGAACTCTAGATCCTTTGATCTCTAACTTTGGCTGCTTTTATTATAGGACCATGCGTGTGTGTGTGTGTGTGTGTGTGTGTGTGTGTGTGTGCGCGTACTCACACCAGAGGTTGATGTCAGACATCTTCTTTAATTGCTTTTCACTTTATATATTGAGGCACAGTGAAACTAACCCGGGAGGTCTCTGATTTAGCCAGTATGACTAATCTGCAGTCCCCAGAGAGCCCTTGTCTGCACCTGCCAGGGCTGGGATTATAGGTGGGCTCTGTTGTACTTTTATCTGGGTGCTGGGGATCTGAACTCCATTCCTCATGCTGTGTGGCAAGTTCGTTATCCACTGAGCCACCTTCCCGTGCCCTCTCTATGCTATTTACTAAGAAAAGCAAGTGCTTATTTGTATGATTTAAGAACGGCTTATAGATTGTATGTTTTTATGTTTATAAATCACACCAAGTTGGGTGTTATAAAGTGGACAACTGATTTTAATGTGGAAAGTGGTTTTGGGTTTGTTTGTTTGTTTGTTTGTTTGTTTGTTTTTTGAGACTGGGTAGCCCTGGCCATCCTGGAATTTGCTCTGTAGACCAGGCTGGCCTCCATCTCAGAGATCCTCCTGCCTCTGCCTCCCGAGTGCCGGGATTAAAGTTGTTGAGCAGCTGATGCTCCACTACAGTGTTCTTAGTGAGGTTGGTCCAAGTCACCTCTTGAGGAAACAGGACTAGAATTTGTCTTAGAGAGTTTCTGACTATGGCTCTCTGGACACAAACAGCTTGACTTGACCAGGGAAGGTGCTAGGGCCATCCAGTATTTGGAGGGCTAATATTGTACTTACATCTAGTTAGTTAGCGTGTTCCTTTTAAACATTTGCCTATTTTCATTTTTTTTTTTCTTTTCCAAAAAGACTTGTGAGTACACTATGGCTGTCTTCAGACACACCAGAAGAGGGCACCAGATCCCATTACAGATGGATTGTGAGCTGCCATGTGGTTGCTGGGAATTGAACTCAGGACCTCTGGGGGGACAGTGCTCTTAATTTTTGAGCTATCTCTCCAGCCCCACTTATTTTCATTTTATGAGTGTTTTGCCTGCACGTGTGTGAGTGCACCAGGCGTGTGCTGTGTGTGTGTGCGCCCACAGAGGCCCACAGAGCGTGTAGTACCGAGCTGCTTGCCCAGTCCTGGCTTTTAGGGGGAAATCACTCGGAATAAATTGAAAACACTTTACAGTGAGGGAACGGGTGTCCTGACCAGCTCGTGGCTGGGGGTAAGCTGAGCAGCGGTGCCGGGTTGCATTTTGCTTCAGTTGGCTGACGTTTTTCTCTCTCCTTAAAGGCCCAGGTTCTGTTAAAGGGAGTCCTCCAAAGGTTTGAGAGTGGGATCCTATTTATCGGGAGTTGTACTGGTTGGGGTGTGAGGAATTGCTGGTGTGGGGGTGGTGGTGGTGGTGGTGGTGGTGGTGGTGGTCATGGGCTTGTGCCTAAGAAGTCTGGCCCACCGCCGCCTTCACAGCTACTTGAGATAGTTGGCTTGCTCCCAGCTGTCAGGTCTGTGGTGGTTACCTTGGTAACCACCTCATCACCCACACCCAGCACTGCCTAGTGTGCATGAGGCCCCGGGTACCAAATCACGTCTGCAGAAAGAAAGAGGAGGAAAAAAGCTGGCACCCTTCCCTCCACACCCCACTCCATGCAGTTCCACCAGGCTGAGCAGAATGCTGTCACTACCCCATCCATTCCTACCCCAGGGCTCCTGCTTCTTCTGACCTCCTGCTCTTTCTAATGTTTTAGTTCTGGCGTGGCAGTATGTGCCTTTAATCCCAGCATTCACTGTGCCATTCTGGCTGGCCTGGAGCTCAGGATCAGATCAGGCTAGCCACAAACCCACAGCCAGTGCTTCTCTGGAGGGAGAGATCTTCCTTTGTTCTGCTTGACCTTGGCATTGGAGCAGGCACATTTGTGTTGGCAGCTGCCTGTGTGTGTTGGTCCTCACTGGGTGCAGGCTCACTACCACACTGGTAGCACAGGTACTGATGAGCAGAGCTCACATAGATTGGAGTGCATTTGGAGTTGATGTTTGGGTTCTACCTGGGTGTTCTGAGAGCCCAGAACCTAGTAGCTTTCCTTCTGCACAGGAGGTGGAAAATTGCCTGTGACACACAGCTATGAGAAGTTAAGGATCTTTGACACTCAGCTGGCTAGGGGCCCACAAGGTCTGAACTGGACAGAATTTATACATGGAGACAATACTAAGTCTGAGAGTGTGTCTTTTAATTTTTCCTTACTTTTTATTTTTTAAAAAAGATTTATTTTTATGTACATGAGTACACTGTCACTGTCTTTAGACACTCCAGAAGAGGGCATTGGATCCCATTACAGATGGTGGAATTGAAATCAGGACCTCTGGAAGAGCAGTCAGTGCTCTTAACTGCTGAGCTATCTCTCCAGCCCAGTGTCTTTTTTTATTTTTACATTTTATACTTAAGGTTATTATTGGTGTGTGTGTGTGCGAGTGCATGTGTGTACGCACGCCATTGTGCATATGGAGGTCAAAGGATAGCTTGCTGGGGTTGGTCCCCTCCTCCACTGTGGGTTCCTGGGCTGAGACTCAGGCTGTCAGGCTTGGCAGCAAGTGCTTCTATCTGCTAAACTGTGTTGGTCTGAGAATGTCTCTTCTTTTTAAAGGTTTGTTTTTATTATTATAAATTATGTCTCTGTGTTTGTATGTGGGTATGTGCTGGGACAGAAAATGCTTCGAACCTAACTCAGGTCCTCTGCAAAAGCAATACCTGATCCCTTATGGCTGAGCCATCTCCAGCTCCAAGAGTGCACCTTCTGCATTTCCAGTTTGGATCTCTGCAGACATCCTTCTGTCAGCTTTCTGTTGCTGTGAAAAGTGTGTGAGAAAATCACCCTAAATAAGGAAAAGTGCGCTGGCATATAGGTTCAGAGTTGCGGTCTGCCGTCCATTGGCTCTTCTTTCTGAGCCTTGCTGACTATATCACTGCCTAGGGCCTGTCCTGGAGGCTGTTGACCTTCTAGGGCTGTGGTTTTCAATCTTCCTAATGCTGTCACCCTTTAATACAGTTCCTCATGGTGTGGTGACTTACAGCCATAAAACTTTAGTTGCTCCCTCATAACTGTAATTTTACTGTTTGTTATGAACCATACTGTAAATAATTGATACATCCAGGATATTTGAAGTGACCCCTCTCACACACGGGTTGGGAAGCAGAGAGGAAACAGTGAGGACACAGAGGGAGTGAGGACACAGAGGCCACCATTCTGTTTGAGAACACACCCCCAAATTACCATCTGGTCCCAACTCCTGAAGGTTCTGCCACCTTCCAGTGGTACCACAGGCTGCTGAGCAAGTTAGAGCATCCAGACCTTAAGGGGACACTCGCTCTCCAAACAGTACCAACCTGTTTTAGTGTTCAGCTTTGTTTTTGGATTTATATATATATATGTGTGTGTGTGTGTGTGTGTGTGTGTGTGTGTGTGTGTGTGTGCTGCCTGCATGCATTCTGCACACCATGTGTGTGCCTGGTGCCCACGCAGAGGATGAGCCACCATGTGGGTGCTGAGAACTAAACCTAGGTCCTCTGCAAGAACAGCAAATGCTCCTAACCGCTGAGCTGACTCTCCAGCCCCTGCCCAGGTCCAGTGTATTTGGGGGAAAGAAAGAGTCAGCTAGGGACTTTACATGTACTCACTTATTTTTGACTAGACTTGCTTCAAAGCCCTTGCTACCCTGGAACTTGTGATCCTCTTGCCTCTGCCTCCTGAGTTGGCAGAAGATTGTGGGCATGTGACGCTATGCTAAGTAGGAATTTAGAACATAGTCGTAGGTACTTATCCACCCTTAGCATCTCAATTCGGGTTGCTGATACTCCTTTAGTAGCCAGGGTGGGCTAGAGGTTATTTTTTAATCAAAGCATAATTTCAAGCATGCACACACAAGCGCCTGCTGCCCCCTGGTGGCGGTATCCCAGGATTGCAGAGCCTTTTGATGGACCAAGATTCAGTTTGTCTTGGATTTTATAGGTTCACTTATAGTCGAAATGCATTAAAGATGGTTGAAGGGCTGGTGAGATGGCTCAGTGGGTAAGAGCACCCGACTGCTCTTCTGAAGGTCCAGAGTTCAAATCCCAGCAACCACATGGTGGCTCACAACCATCCGTAATGAGATATGACTCCCCTCTGCTGGTGTGTCTGAAGACAGCTACAGTGTACTTACATATAATAAATAAATAAATCTTTAAAAAAAAAAAGATGGTTGAAACTTACAGTATGGCCAGCATAGGTATTCTGATATAGGAAGTATTGTCAATGTCTTTATTTCAGCCCATGTATTTCTACACATAAAAGGTATAAAGGGGAAGAAGAAGGAAGACATGTCATGAGTGATTGGTGTTGGGTTCTGTGGCACATTGTGGATCTGAAAATAACCTGTCAGAATCTCTTGCTTGTGTGACTTGGGCAGAAGAACAGCCTTCTTTAGCCCACAAAACTAGGATGTGCTGGGATAAACTTTCCTATTTGAAGTTAACCCTGATGTTCACTGTTCTTGCTGATTGTTTTTTTGTTTTTCGGAGACAAGGTTTTCTTGAGTGACCCTGGCTATATTAGAACTTGCTCGGTAGACCAGACTGGCCTCAAACTCAGAAATCCCCCTGCCTCTGCCTCACAAGTATTGGGATTAAGGCATGCATCACCACCGCCTGGTATTCATAGATTCTAAAATCAAGTTTCTAATCATTAAGATCTGAGGTCACAAAGATCATTTTTGCCTGAGAGTAACCCCAGAAAACCCACACTCTAACAGGTGTGATCGCTAGGTTTGCTGTTAGGAATGTAGCTGGCTTTGATGTTCTGGCATGCGGTGGAGTGCGGCCCTAGGGCTTCGAGATGCCTGATGGAGTCCTTGACTTTCAGCCCATAATCTTCTGGTGGTTGGAGAGAGGATGATTACAGAAACATCAGTCACTTGTTTCTATAAATGTTTCATAATGTAAATTGAATGTGATGAAATATTAAAAATATCATTCATTAATTATTGAAAAGTTCAGGCTCTGGAAATGGCCATATCTCTCCTTATACTGCCAGCTTAAAGGAGCAATTGAGAAATTGTGAATTACAAAATTAGAATCCCGGAATGGTAGTGAAGTGAAGCGCCATAAAGTTATTTTCTGCTCTGAAAATTGTTAACCATTTTCAGCTGTAGCTTTTCTGTTACAGTGAGCCTGCCCATTCTGTGTTAGGACAGTGCACGTGCCCCACACTTCACTATGCTTACTATTTTTATATCCCTGTGGTTCTGGAAAAAACAAGGTGACACCATGTTGAACTAAGAGTCTTATAGATTCAAATGTTGGAATAAAATTCAATTTTATTTTATTATGCTTGTAATTTTATTAGCAAAACAAAGCATCAATACAAGTTTGAATCAAATGTTGCTATTAGTTACAAGCTGAATTAATAGTTTGCCTTGTAAAATGAAAGATGAAGTGGGGTTCAGTGGTGTGCAGCTGTGATTCCAGAAGTTTGGGAGGCAGAAGCAGGAAGGTTAAATTTGAAGCCACCCTAGGGTTTTTACCTTGGAGAGAGAGAGAGACAGACAGACAGACAGACAGACAGACAGAGACAAAGAGACAGAGACAAAGAGACAGAAAGACAGAGACACACAGAGAGAGAGAGACAGAAAGAGACAGAGAGAACCCTAAAACTAGAGCATGGTGAGATATGTCTGAGTCTTCATTGTTTGTGAGCAGTTTGCCTCGGGTTAATCCCCTGAGTTGTCCCAGCTTCCTTCTTAGTGTGGTTCATATAAAATATACTGGGGTCTCAGCAGTGGATGAATTGCCCATCTCCCATTGCATATTTGAGGTGCCTTCTGTTCCATGAACCCTTTGATGAAGACGGGCCCTTGCTGCTGTGAGATTTACCAGATTCTGTCAATGCCCACAGGCATCCCTGCTACTGTGCCATCCCATTCTGCCTCCATGGGGACAGAGGGTGGGAATGATGACCCTCCTGAGGTCGCTCTGTCAGAACTCATGTCGCAGGAGTCTCTTGTGGAGGGAAGGAGTCAGTTTCTGTCTTCCTGATCTGGGTTAGATTTTACATGGAGCACTCCCATAATCAAACCACAGTTCACCCTTTTCAGATGATCAGTCTCTTTGCTCTCTTTGATTTATGTGCCTCTGGCTTTGCTTTCCTGTGTGCATGTGCACTTGTGTGGAAGCTAGACGACACATGTTCGTTTTCAAAGGCAGCAGAACGCTGAAGCAGTGATCTGCATCTTACTGTTGCTTCCCTTTTTCTCCCACCAGTTAACAAGCACAAGCCATGGCTCGAGCCCACCTACCACGGGATAATCACCGAGAACGATAACACGGTGCTGCTCGACCCTCCCCTCATCGCCCTGGATAAAGATTCACCGCTCCGCTTTGCAGGTATGCAGGCCAGCTGTTCACTGTCTGCAAATCTGGCCTGGAAAGAAAGCAACTTAAGTCTGGCTGGATGACTGGACCTCTCAGGAAGTGTTCTGGTAGCTGAGAGCTGGTGTGACTCCAGGCACCACATGTTCTTCTTGTAGTAGTTGAGGTAGCTGACAGTAAGCCGTGTTGCTGGTCAAAGGGAGAAATGCTTTAGCTAATTGCATCATTATGTGCTGTGCCTTGTGCAGATAGGCAGATACTGTCTAGACACACACAGCAGAGACAGAGCACACATGGACTAAGTGAACACTGTTCAGGACACAGTTAGTGTGGTGAGCCTGGGGACCCAAGCTCTGCCTGTTCTGTCCGGGTGTTCAAATGCCTGTTTCACGTCACTCCAGCAACTCTTAGTTCCTTACGTTCACCTGCACAGACTTTAGAAACATTGAGCAGTCTTTGTGGGGGAATAACTTTTGGCCTAGATTTACTTTTTTTTCCCAATCTTTAATTTTTATTTAGCTAAATCTTTTTCTATAGTTTTATTTTGCATATGTGCACCATGTGAATGTCTGGTGTCCACAGAGGTCAGAAGAGAGCATCATATCCCTTGGAGCCAGAGCTGTGTGGATACTGGGAGTCAAACCCAGGTCCTTTGCAAAGGCAGCGAGTGCTCTTAAACATTGAGCGGTCTCTCCAGTCTCTCATTCTGTGGTTTAAAATCATGTATGGTGTTGCGTTATGTAAGAAGTATACATTGCATGCTGAACACATTGTCAATTTGTATTTATTTTTACAGGCATGTACCACCATGCCCAATTTAATGAATTTACTTTTTATTTTCCTTTTTGTGTGTATGGGTGTTTTGCCTGCATGTGCCTGTGCACCCTGTGCATACAGTACCCACAGAAACCAGAAGAGGGCACCAGATTCCCTGGAACTGTGCATGACCTTGTGGGAGCTAGGAACCAAACCCAGGTCCTCTGGGAAATCAGCCAGTGCTCTAACCACTGAGTCATATCCTCAGACCCTTGTTTTTTAAGAGAAAGTTTTGCAATGTTAATGCTAGCTGGCATCAAACTTGTCATCCTCTTTCCTCAGCCTTCTTAATAAAGTTATTAAAAGTTTGACATGAGTTATTTTATAAAATTGCACCCTGTGTCTTTGAAGAGAAAAACCCTTTAGGGCAGTGTCATAGATTTTGATCATGTGGTGATTTTCCTACATTGCTGACATTTAGTGGTGTTTGCCAGGCAGATCTGCCCTGACTGCTGGAAGGCTGTGGTTTCTCAGTCCCAGAATGAGAGTAAACACTGGGATAACACACACACATGCATGTGGCTGTGTCCAGGTTTTAAGTTTTTCTCTTTTTCTAGTTTTTTAAAGTTTATGAATGTGTTTTACCTGCATGTGTGCAAGTGTGTTAGGAGGTCAGAAGAGGCCATCAGATACCCTGTTGTGTACAGTAATGTGAGTGCAGAGAGTCCACCCAGGTTCTCTGCAGGAGAAACAGGTACTCTTAACCAGTGGGCCATCTCTCCAGCCTGGGTCCAGCCTTTTATGTAGGTTCTGAGAATCCAAACCTCAGGCAGACAGGCTTTGTCAGGTTCTTTACCAAAGGAACCATTCCCCAGCCCAAAACAACTTTTTATTTTTGAGATAGGATTTAGTTTGACTCAGTTTTTTTTTAAGATTTATTTATTTTATCTATGTGTGTACACTGTCACTCTCTTCAGACACACTATAAGAGGATATCAGATCCCATTGCAGATGGTTGTGAGCCACCATGTAGATGCTGGGAATTCAACTCAGAACCTCTGGAAGAACAGTCAGTGCTCCCACCTGCTGAGCCATATCTCTAGCTCGACTCAGTTTTTAAAAAGATTTATTTCAGCCGGGCGTGGTGGCGCACGCCTTTAATCCCAGCACTTAGGAGGTAGAGGCAGGCGGATTTCTGAGTTCGAGGCTGGCCTGGTCTACAAAGTGAGTTCCAGGACAGCCAGGGCTACACAGAGAAACCCTGTCTCGAAAAACCAACAACAACAACAAAAAAGATTTATTTCTATTACCTTTGTTACACACGCACAGACACATACATGTGTGTACGCATACACACGCACATGCTGCACATACTATACATACACACAGAGACATACACTGCACACATGCACACCACACCGCTAATACACATGCAAACATACACTGTACACACTGCACATACACATGTAAATGCATACACACATACCACACACATATGAACATGCATACATACGTGCACATGCCCCCCCCCCACACACACATGGACACGGACACGCATACACACACACACACAAGTGCAGGTAGCTGCAGAGGCCAGGAGATGGCCTTGGTTTTTGAAGCTAGATCTAAGTGTTCAGCTCCAGTCTCTTATTTTTTTGTAAGTATTTATCATTGCTCCTCCTGTGTGACATTTAGAGCTACATCACAGTTTTAGTGAGGTTATGTTGCCAGTGGGTTTATATACATTTTAAGAAGTGATTTAGAGGCTTGGGGAGACAGCTCAGTAATTAAAAACACCCTGCTGCCCTTGTGGAAGACCAGGGTTCAACTCTCAGGACCCACATGGTGCATCAGAACTGAAACTCCAGTTCCACGACGTACAATGCCCTCTTCTGACCTCTGTGGGCACCAGGCATGCATATGGTGGGACACAGACATATATGTAGGCGAAACACCCTTATACATAAAAATAAAATGTTTTGAATAAATTAAGAATAAAGGTCTAAAAGGAGAGTAGTAACTCAGGCTGGGAATGTGTTATCCTGGTACCACAAACCTTGCATTCAGAGCTCAGACCCATGTCACATGTTGAGGAGGTACAAGCTTTTAGTCCCCTCAGCATCTTGTGAGGTGGAAGCAGAGGGATTAAAAAGTCAGGCTCATCCTCTGTGACATAGTCAGTTTGAGGAAGACCAGCCTGAGCTACATGAGACCCTCTTTTGAAACACAAAGGAGGCAAAGAATGACTGTGGTCCAGGATTCTGGGGTCACTGCCCCCAGCTTTGATTTACAAAGCGCCAGCTGTGTACAGTGTGCAGAGTTCAGAACCCACCTCACAGCTAATAATGCATTTGCTCCTGAGCATCAAGAAGAGAGGCCCAGGCACTTTTCCAAATGCTTTATAAATAAAAATTTGTATTTAATTCTCCATCACTTAAAGTAAGGACACTTTCTGCCAGCCACATTTTAAAGAGAGGAACTAGGATCTGGATAGATGGCTTGGTGGTTAAGAGCACTGGCTGCTCTTCAGGGGACGAAAGTTTGTTCTCAGGTACCCACATAGTGGCTCATCACCACCAACTATAACTGCAGTTCCCAGGGAACTGATGTTCTCTTTCAGCCTCTGTGGGTACCAGGCACACATATGATGCACTGACTTATATGCAAAGAAACATCACACATAAATAAAAATGAAGTATTTTTGTTTTGTTTTTTGAGACAGGGTTTCTCTGTGTAGCTCTGCCTGTCCTGGAACTCACTCTGTAGACCAGGCTGGCCTTGAACTCAAAGATGCACCGGCCACCTGAGCACTGGGATTAAAGGCTTGAACCACCACGGCCAGCTTTGCCCCTCAGTTTCATCATCTGTAAACAGAAGAATTCCAATGCCCTTCCTAAGGCTTGGGCATGTCTGTTTGTCTATAGGAGTTGAAGAGCTTAAATTCACTCTTGAAGACTGGGGATGTTGCTCAGTGGTAGAGCACCTGTCTACAATGCATAAGATTGCAAGTTCTACCCCAAGCCCCACCCTCAGTAATAATAATTAAAATAAAAACAAAACAAAAACATCACCCAAAGGAGTAAAGCAGTGCTTGGTTCAGAGTCTTGTATGGAATGTCTGCTGTTTCCATGTAAACAGTGGAATCTATATGTAGCATGTTTAAAAATATGTTTTCATGACCCAGCAAGATGGTGTGGTGGGTAAAGGCACCTACTCCCCAGCTGGATCCCTGATCCCAGGAGGAAGGAAAAAATGGCCTCCTGTAAGCTGTGTTCCCCCTCCACAAATAGATTTTTAAAAATTCAGTTTAGTTTAGTTTTGTTTTGCTTTTGTTTTTTCAAGACAGGGTCTTACTACTTAGCTCTGGCTGTCCTAGAACTCTAGAGACCAGGCTGGCCTGGAACTCAGAAATCCACCTTCCTCTGCATCCTGTGTGCTGGCATTAAAGACATGAGCCACTACACCCAACAATAAATGTAATTTTTAAAAATGTTAATGTATGTTCTTAAGTTTAATATTCTGTGGGAAATATGTGTCTATTTACATAAGTTGTTATTCAATTCCCTCACACTTCAGATTATTTTTGTGTTGAGCAAGGCTTATTCTGGAGACATATTCTGAGGTTATTTTTGCAATGGTACTGAGTCTGCTGTGGTGACAAAATTGAAAATGGCTTGTTGGGTGGCAGTAGCTCACTCTCTGTGAACTGACAGTGTCCCAATTTGTCCTGGACTCTTTATGGCCACCTGTCCTTGGCTTCTAGTCTCACCATATCATCCTTGGTGGGGAAACTAGTTCAGAGAGCATGTCAGCTGCATGCCATTGGGAATGATGATCTTGTCCATTTCTCTCCCTAGTGCCCTGGCTAGTCCAGTGCTTGGGACACACCAGTACTCTATACTTGTATGTGGAAGGAGAGATGAGTTTGTCTAAGACCACAGGCTTTACTAAGTATGTTGCCTTTGAACCAGGCTCTCTGGCTGCAGCTCTCCAAGACATGACATTTCAAAGTTGAGAACAGTCTGCTTTGTGTTCCCATCCCTCATGGGATGTGTGTGTGTAGGTAAGTGCTGACCGAGCTCACTTGACAGAGCTCTGAAGCAGACACATTTGTGGTATTGAGCATTCCGTCCCTGATGCCCAGTGTCAGACTCTTAGGAGACACATGGCCAATTCTAGATTGTTTTCTTGGTGTGCTGCAAGAAAATGTGCCAGGGAGTTTGTTGAGGGAATCTGTTGCAGGTATCCCCCTTCATAAATGAGCCTGAAGTGATGGCTCCCCTCTCTGCCTTCATTCTTACATTTTTTTTCAAGATTTATTATTATTAGCTTTATTATGTTTCTAGCTGTTCTCAAGTCTCTTTCTCTGGTCTATAGTCAAGTGTGAACATTTTGCCCACCTGCATATATGTACACCACTTGTTGTCTGGTGCCCTCAGAAGTTAGGAGAGGGAATCAGGTCCCTGCAGATGCTTGGGAGCCACCATGTTGATGCTTGGAATCAATTTTGAGTCTTCTGCAAGAGCAGGCCAGTGGTCTTAACTTTTTTTTTTTTTAATTTTGTATTAATGTATATGAGTACATTGTAGCTCTCTTCAGACACACCAGAAGAGGGCATCGGATCCCATTACAGATGGTTGTGAGCCACCATGTGGTTGCTGGGAATTGAGCTCAGGATCTCTGGAAGAACAGTCAGTGCTCTTAACCAGTGAGCCATCTCCCCAGCCCCCAGCCTCCACCCCCACCCCACCCCGCTCTTAGCTTCCTAGTCATCACCAGCCCGAATTCTTCTGTTCAAATGAACCACAGGTAGCTTATGGTCAAATTTCAGAAGTTCAGAAATCATGACTGGTGAGGCAGAAGAGTGAACGTGGAAAGCCTTTCTTTGTGGAGCCTAACAGATCCGGGTGCTGGTGAATGAGCACAGCCAGGAAGGCACTGCACGGGTGCAGCACACATGGGCATGGGGCAGCACAGGTCCCCATAGGTCACTGTCGGCTTCCTAACACTGACAGCCGTTGGGATGTAGCTCAGTGATAAAGCACTTGCCTAGTGAGCCCCAGGCCCAAGCATAAAGGCTGCCCTGTCCCGGGAGAGTAGTTCAGTTGCTGTTTATAAGTCCCTGTGCAAAAGGATTCTCTAGTCTGTGCTGATGGAAGAAAACTGTAGGACAGGAAACCAAGAATGAACCATAGCCCCTCCGAGCTGTGATGGCAGCCACTTGACCCTAGGACTGCTTCAGCCAGATCTCAGGCAGTTCTGATCTCCTGCAAGTGGTCAGGGTGCTTCAAGGATGAGTGGGTTGTGCAACTGACTTTGGGCTCAGAATGACAACGCAGGGCTCAGAGAACAGTCTTTTTTTTTCTTTTCTTTTCTTTTTTTTTTTTTTGGTTTTTCGAGACAGGGTTTCTCTGTATAGCCCTGGCTGTCCTGGAACTCACTTTGTAGACCAGGCTGGCCTCGAACTCAGAAATCCGCCTGCCTCTGCCTCCCGAGTGCTGGGATTAAAGGCGTGTGCCACCACGCCCGGCACAGTCTTTTTTTTCTTAATGTCTCTCCCCCACGCTCCCCTTGCTGAGCACTGGTCCACCTAAGCTGAGCGAGGCAGACAGTTGAACATGGTGGCCGACAAAGGTGATGGATGGGATTTGTGGTCCTTTCCCACCTGACGAGGTGGTTCTGCTGTGGACGGTGGTCCTTTTTCCTGTCTGAGCTGTGGTGTTTTCTGGCTGTTCTCAGGTCTCCTTCTCTGGTTCACAGTCCAACCAGTCCTCTTACATTAGGTAGAATGGATTCTGTTGCTTGCAGATTTGGAAGCCCAAAGCTGGGATCGCTGCCTTCCATGAAGAGTGGAGGGTCAGTTGGAACCTGAAAGCAGGACCCCCCAGGGCTTGGAGGCTGCCAGAAGAGGGGTAGTGTACCCCCCAGATAGAAATGGGTCCTGGAGGGGGGGCAGTCTAAAATTGTACTTATATATAACTTTGGGTTTTTTTGTTTTGTTTTTTTTTGTTTTTTTTTTTAAGATTTATTTATTTATTATATGTAAGTACACTGTAGCTGTCTTCAGACACTCCAGAAGAGGGCACCAGATCTCTTTACGGATGGTTGTGAGCCACCATGTGGTTGCTGGGATTTGAACTCTGGACCTTCGGAAGAGCAGTCGGGTGCTCTTACCCACTGAGCCATCTCACCAGCCCCTATATATAACTTTGGATCATGGGAAGTCAAATCTAGATTCTGTTGGGTTTCTCTTTTTATATTTTGTCTTTAATGATTTCTTTAGGGGGAAAATACCCTTGGCCATTTTAGATCCAATCTTAGGTTGGAGAGGAAGAGGTTGGCGGACAGAAGTAACTGTAGCTGTCCAGCAGCCATGGAGAACTGGGTACATCTGAAAGGGAGGCTGGGAATGAAAAAGGATGGGCGGGAGAGAAAAGAATGAAGCCAGGACAGAGGTTTCTGATCAAGGCTCAAAGTTTAATTTTCAGCCCTGCACTTATATAGGCAAAACCCACAGACCCATCCTTTGTTTCAGCTGGATTGAATTCCAAAACAGGCTCAGTAGGCAGTCAACTCCTCAAAGCTCAAAGCAGGGACTCCAACTAGAGGTTTGTTTAGCCTATGGGGGAAGGGCACAAGTAACTTTGGGGAAGTGGCAGGGTGGAACAGTTCTGACTCCATCCCAGGCAGGGGTAGCTGGGGTTCTGGTTTTCATGAGGACAGTATTTTAGGAGCTTTACTGCTACGGGGCAGTTGTGTGGAGTCAGCATGGAGCAGGAAGGACGGACAAGGAGGAAATGGTATAGAAGGTGGTTCTGAGAGGTTCTTCTCAGTGTGTGGGACCCAGGGAACAAGACGGAAATCATAATGGCTGAGGGGTAGAGATGCCAGTGTGAATCCATGCAATGCTGATAACTTGTGTGAATTGTGCATAAACTCGGGGTAGGGAGAAGCCAATGTCAGCGGGGACAATAAATAAACGAGCCCGCTGTTCCCTATCAGATATCCTGAAGAGCAGGTGTTTACCCTAGGGTTGAAAAAAGCATCAAAATTACAATTATGAAGTACCAACAGAAACAATGTTATGGTTGGGTGGGGTCACCACACCATGAGGAACTGTATTAAAGGGTCGCAGCATTAGGAAGGCTGAGAGCCACTGAAATAAATCAGTGCATATGCATGTAAGTATGTATTATGCATGTATACATGTGTATGTATCTATGTATTAGCTCCTGGGAGAGTGGATATGAGTGACATAAATCTGTGTTAGGGGAGGAAGATTCTAAAAGATTATTGTTCATTTGGCTGTGATGGACTATTGTGGTTGTGTTAAACAGAGATAGATGCTGGAGTGTTGTGAACAAAACCATGTCATGCCTGGGGTTTGCTATGAAAGTCTCCACGCAGGGCTGGAGAGATGGCTTAGCAGTTAAGAGCACTGACTGTTCTTCCAAAGGTCTTGAGTTCAAATCCCAGCAACCACATGGTGGCTCAAAACCATCTGTAATGAGATCTGACTCCCTCTTCTGGAGTGTCAGAAGACAGCTACAGTGTACTTACATATAATAAATAAATAAATCTTTTTTAAAAAAAGTCTCCACGCAAGCCCAAAGATGGTGAGGGGCAGTGACATGCGCCATACAACATGCACACACACACATACACACACATATGCATGCATATGCACACACACAGATACACCACATGGACACCCACCCCATACACACACACACACACACACACACACAGGTTCATTCCATATACACAGAGACTCACAAAGACACACACCCCACACACAGACACGTACATGCAGATACATAGACACACATACACACACAGATACACACTGCATACACAGAGAGATATACACAGGCACCCCCCCAACATACACACACACACAGGTTTCATACCACATATACAGAAAGATACACACAGATGATACACACGCAGACACACAGACACATACACAGAGAGACACACAGGCTTAGTTTCTCACTTACACTTGACCACAGCACCCTTGCCGTTAAAGTTCCTGCCAAGTCTAGGGCTGATCTCTTCTAAAATAGCTCCTGAGGGGCTGGGGAGATGGCTCAGGTTAAGAGCACCTGTTGTTCTTGCAGAGGACCTGGGTTCAGTTCCCCAGCACCTACATGGTGGCTCACAACCTGATGTAACTCCAGTTCTGCGCGTGCAGCACCTTGCTGGCCTCCACAGGCAGTGCACATGAATGGCACACATGAGCTTGTCCAGGCAAATTTACATATGCATAAATAAAATTCTAAAAGCAAAAGTGACCTCCTGGGTCTGGCCCCTGGCCTCTCATGCTGGGGTAGCCTGGTGACCATGTTTACCCAGACAGACTTGTTTTAACAGAGCAAAGGGTCCTTTAGAACTGAAGTCCCATTCATCCAACCAACCATCTGCTGACTCCTCTCTGAGAGGGTGGCACAGTATTGCCAATGTGGAGGCTGAGTCAAGAGGACCAGTAGAGCCCAGGCATTCCAGAGCAGCTCAGGCCCTGACTTGTCTGTCATTGCTTGGCATCAGGCATCTTCACCCTCTCATTTGAATGTGTGGCACTAGTGGAGGCACCCAAATTCTCCTGCCGCGGTCCTGGTCTGTGCTCATCAGCAGGAACACACAGCTCTTGTCAGGAACACCAGCTCACTCGATACAGAGCTGCCTCTCTTTCCAGAAGAGTGAACTTCAGTCAGAAATTGGGACGTGGGCTGGAGAGATGGCTCAGCGGTTAAGAGCACTGACTGCTCTTCCAAAGGTCTTGAGTTCAAATCCCAGCAACCACATGGTGGCTCACAACCACCTGTAATGAGATCTGACACTCTCTTCTGGAGTGTCTGAAGACAACTACAGTATACTTACATATAATAATAAATCTTTAAAAAAAAAAAAAAAAGGCTGGGCGTGGTGGCGCCCGCCTTTAATCCCAGCACGCAGGAGGCAGAGGCAGGCGGATTTCTGAGTTCGAGGCCAGCCTGGTCTACAAAGTGAGTTCCAGGACAGCCAGGGCTATACAGAGAAACCCTGTCTCAAAAAAAAAAAAAAAAAAAAAGTAAGAAAAAGAAATTGGGACATTTGGCAACTAGGATTCAATGTATTTTATAGTGCTAGAGAGTTGGCTTATTGGTTAAGAGTGTACACGGTTCCCAGAAACTGTGCCGGGCAAACACAGCCACCTATAACTCCAGCTCCCATGGGATCTGATGTCTGTAGCTTCCCTGGTACTGTTACTCATATGTGCATATCTATACACCAATTAAAAGTTGTAAAACCAACGCTGATAGAGTATATTTATAACACGGTTTGTTAGCATGTCCTACGATACTATTTGGAATCACACGTCACCTGGCTCTTCTATCTCAGATAATTTTTTTCCTTAAAGATCTCGACAGGGAATGCTTAGGTTCTGCATTCCATAAGGTCTCTTGCAGTGGTATAAACTGACAGGGAACCTAGCCATCATCGTGAGAATACGGTTGGGGGCTGAGCCAGTGAGCATGTTTGTGGTCCAGCCAAACATTACTTATGAAGACTGATGTTTGCACTTTAGTAGCATATTCTCATGTTATGAAAAACCATTTACGGGGCTGGAGAGATGGCTCAGTGGTTAAGAGCACTGACTGCTCTTCCAGAGGTCCTGAATTCAGTTCCCAGCAACCACATGTTGGCTCACAACCATCTGTAGCGAGATGATGTCCTTGTCTGGTGTGTCTGAAGACAGCAACAGTGTACTCATATACATAAAATCAATAAATATATTTTTTAAATTTTTTATTAGGTATTTTCCTCATTTACATTTCCAATGCTATCCCAAAAGTCCCACATACCCACTCCCCCCATTCCCCTACCAACCCACTCCCCCTTTTTGGCCCTGGCATTCCCCTGTACTGGGGCATATAAAGTTTACATGTCCAATGGGCCTCTCTTTCCAGTGATGGCCAACTAGGCCATCTTTTGATACATGTGCAGCTAGAGACAAGAGCTCCGGGGTACTGGTTGGTTCATAATGTTGTTCCACCTATAGGGTTGCAGTTCCCTTTAGCTCCTTGGGTACTTTCTCTAGCTTCTCCATTTGGGGCCCTGTGATCCATCCAATAGCTGACTGTGAGCATCCACTTCTGTGTTTGCTAGGCCCCAGCATAGTCTCATAAGTAAATCTTTTTTTAAAAAAAGAAAAGAAAACACGGACAGAAACACTTCCTGCCGACTGTTCATAGGCAGCAAAGGGCCTGAGACTGCGCTGTAGGCAGACTGGAAAGTGGTTTTAGTAACAGTGAATGTTGAAGGCTTGCTAGGCCGTCAAAAAAATGAGTAAACCGCTGATTCAGGCATCAGTGGGACAATTGAGCTTTAGATTGTGAGGTTGGGCGAAAGGCACAAAACCTTCGTTCCGTGTTAATCCTTAAAGCCTTAAAGACGAGCAAAATGAAGCAGTATTTCTTCTTTAGGGAGATGTATGGTAAAGCCACCCAAAAGGAAGGGAATTTGGGCAATGCTGCAGTCCTAGAGTGGCATCTTCTCCGTGGTGGGCATGGGGTGGCCTGCTGGGTTGGCACTGACGAGGTGATAGCCAGTCAACAGAGTGGTCACCACCAGAGAGCTGTCTTGGATGGTTGTTGTGACCTGGCTTCTGTCCTTAAGAGGCACTTCTGCCTGCTGCTCTGATCGGGTACTTTAGACACAGTGTGTTAGTGGGAACAAAGGCTCAAGTCCATTAGCTCTAGATTTTTGTTTCAGTAAATCTAATGATGAATTGAATGCTTCTAGAGTTGTAGTTAGAGAACTTAGCTTAAAAATAGAAACATAGTTCAGGCGTGGTGGCTCACACTTTTAATCCCTATACTCAGAAGGCAGAGGCAAGGGGATTTCTGTGAGTTCCAGGCTAGCCTGGACCATTCTGGGCTACATAGTGGGACCCTATCTCTAAAACAAGCAAATAAGAACACTTAGGTTTCCTTATTAATAGTCATCGAAGGGAAAGTCCTAATGACAGGGGTGGGGGGGGTGGGGGGGTGCTGTATTGGGTTGTTGGGAAGGGAAACCTTAACAGCATTGAATGCCTCATCCCTGAGTGAGTTCAGTTGTGAAGTTACATAGTTTATGGTAAGTAGGAGTCAAAGTAGCAATTGGTGCGAGGGAGTCTCTCGTAACAGTGTAGCAGCTGTCTGATTAGCCTGTGTTAAGTGACCTGTCCAGCTTTTGTGTCGCAGCTCTGACTGTTTCCTTGTAATTCCCTAGTCGTTTCTTTCCTGAATTACTGACATGGGTTTGTCTTTTTTCCCTTTAGAGAGTTTTGAGGTGACAGTCACCAAAGAAGGTGATGAAGGGTTCTTTGTCCCCCTTTTATGAATATTAACCCACTAACTTGTTTATAAAATTGGGAATCAGCCATTAAACAGAAGCAACTGCCATGCCGTTTCTCCCTATTTATCCTCCTAGTTTGTTCTTTTTTTTTTAAAGTGTATTTATGGAAATTGTATGTAACCAGACCCTTGGTTAGAAATATCTAGAACTCAGACATCCATTTGAACTACATGTTCAGGACCACATGGTTTTGTTTACTTGGGCTTTCTTGCTTAGCACTGTTTTTCTCCTATCCATTGGACTTGTGAAAGAGCACAGTCTTATTTTTATATGAAATACATTTTGTAGCTTCACATTTGCATCAGACATTAAATCTGTTCTCCCACGGGCAGGCGTGGAACCTTGGACCTTTCTAACTAGGACAGTTTCTCAGTAGTGAAGTTCCCAGGCTGGCGTCCCTCTTAGTTTCCGTAGTGTGACGCCCAGAGCCAAGGAAACCTAACACCCGTCCTGTAACAGACAGTGATGCCAGCCGTTGAAATGGATGCCTGAAAACTTGGTATTTCTACTACTCTGACTTAGCGGTTTGTTTTGATTCCCTAATTTTAGCCAGGCTCATTGCACAGGAAGACTTTTTATTCTTCTTCTTCTTTTTTTTTTTCTTGACAGAATTTCTGTAATTATGATGCTGATTCTACGTCTTCTCTCGATGCTTAACTCTGTGTTTTATCCTTTCCCAAACCCAAAGAGCTGTCGAGCGAGCGCTCGCTCGGGTCGCCTGGCCAGCCTGGCCCTGGCTGTCACTCAGGAGACTCCTTTTATCTTCCGGCCATCCTAAGTGCTCCTGTGGAATGCCTGCCTTTGTCCTCTCTCTTGTATCTATCCCTGCATGAATGGATGCAAAGTAAACCAGTTGCTTGGAAAGCCAGACCGCTTCTAATAAAGCCCCAGAACTCACCCGTGCTGAAGCACAGCGTCCCCGCTTTGTCCACGGACCCTCTAAACCCCCTGGCTGCTAAGTTGTTGTTGCCTATTTTCTTTGGGGGTGGAGGGCAATGTGCAGACGGTTCGAGGGGCAGATGTACTAACCCGGTTCGGTTTACTCTCCAGGTGAGATTTGTGGCTTTAAAATTCACGGGCAGAATGTCCCCTTTGATGCCGTGGTAGTGGATAAGTCCACGGGTGAGGGAATAATCCGCTCAAAAGAGAAACTGGACTGTGAACTACAGAAAGACTACACATTCACCATCCAGGCCTACGACTGCGGGAAGGGCCCCGATGGCACCGGTGTGAAAAAGTCTCACAAGTAAGTGGGCCGGACAGCGTCCAAAAAGAGCCACCCAGGAGATGAGTGTGCATGGGGGAGGAGCAGTCAGGAGCTGGCCCCTGGGTTCTTCTCTGTGTTCTGAAAAGGAGCAGGAAGAGTTCTGCGGGGAATCAGTCGGGTCGGTCGCAAAGGGCGGGCTCCAGCCTGCATGTCCCCTTTTGTGTCCAGCTTCCGGAAAGAACCTGCTGGAAACAGGTTTTGAAAAGAGAATGAATGGTTTATCCCACTGAGTGTTCTTGGTAAAGAAACTAAAGTCCCACTGGGAACAGTGGCTCATGCCTGTTCTTGGAGGAGGGTGGAGGCAGGAATGGACAGACGGCAGACAGACAGACAGACACACACACACACACACACACACACACACGAGGTCCTGTATTGACCTTTTCCCTAAGGAAATGGTTCTGTTGTTTTTATTATTTCCTGTAAACCCTAAACACGTAAGCTAGCTAGCTTGTGAAAGAAGCAGGCAGGCCTCCCCCATCCTGCGTTGAGTTCACATGTCTCCTGCGAGCAGAGGGTGTACTCCAACAGAGAGGGCTCTAGAAAAGACAGGTTTAATATCATAGACTTTTCTCACCAGCCCTTCAATGCCAGATTTAATGTTGCTGAGCGCTGAGTCCCCTCAGTGTCTACACTGTGTGGGCCACATACTGTCTGTCACAGGACATGGTAAGGGCACGCCACATAGATGAGCGTGGGTCGGGACGCTTACAGGTGAACAGCATGGTGTGTTGCGGTGGTGAGAGTAATGTGCGGCCGGCTCACACAGTGACGTTTTATTCTTTGAGAAGAGTTTGAGTGTGTGCTAAGGATGGGCCTGTGCATTACATGGGCTCTCAGCTACAGATCTGTCCTCCCAAAAGACGATAGATACCTGGTAAGCGAGAAGCCCTGAAGCCCATAGTGTCATCATTTGGAGACTGATTTGGTGGTACCCAGTTATGGACCTGGGAAGTGGCGGGGAGGGAAGGGGTACCTCTGCTATAGGCCTGTGCTTGCATAATCTGGATCACACCCCGTAGTGACAGCCTCCTTCAGAGGAGGGCAGGATTTCTTTGTTTTTACATGTGCGTGTAATGTGTGTTCACAAACTGTGTGGATATCCTGGGGTGCGTGTGTTTCTCAGCTGCTCTCAGCTTTCTGTGTGGAAATGGGCAGTCTCTCCCTGCAAGTGGCGCTCACCTCACGGTTTGGCCAGCCCAGCTTGCCAGCTTGTCCTGCAGTCCCATTCAGGGCATTACAGATGAATGGCCATATCTGTGGGTGCTGGGGCTCAATGCTCCTGCCTTTATACTTTCGTGGAAAGCGCTTCATCCACTGAGCCACTTCTCTACCTCAGAATTTATTTTAGCTCATATACTGAAATTTTTTCTCTATTTTCTCACCCCTCTTCCTTTGGCTGTATGTTTATAAGATTCTGTAATAAGGTATCTTAATTTCATGGCCAGATAAAGTGCGTCCCTGTTTGATGAATTCATCTCCCTTCACATCTTACCCCGACACTGAAAGAAAATCCTGCCTCTTTAGTTACACTGGTTTTCTGAGTCAGCCCCCTTAATCTTAGGGCTCGGAACAATCAGTGTCCGGGTTTTAACTTCCCGTGTGTGCCAAACTAAACGGAATGCAATTCGGTTTATATTCTGGCTTCATTGTAGGGAGCTCACAAAACAATATCAGGGAAAGAATTGTTGCTTTTTGGGTAAAAGGCAGGACAGAACCCCCCACAACAGCCTTCCCCCTTCTTGTCCAGAGCGACCGTGCACATCCAGGTGAACGACGTGAATGAGTACGCCCCCGTGTTCAAGGAGAAGTCGTACAAGGCGGCCGTGGTGGAGGGCAAGCAGCACGGCAGCATCCTCAGGGTGGAGGCTGTGGACGCAGACTGCTCCCCGCAGTTCAGCCAGATCTGCAGCTACGAGATTCTCACCCCAGACGTGCCGTTCACTGTGGACAAAGACGGTAAGGACAGAGGAGCCTGGTGAGGCCTGGCCCCTCCGGTGAGATCAGAGGCTAACCGGACTTCCCGGTGCTGGCCAAGCATGGGAGGGGAGCTTGCAGGCTGCCTGGAGTCCACCTAGTTCGAGTCACTCGGGTTTGACTTAACTCCCTGGTCTGAAGCCACTCTCAAGCCTGGGCTCTTCGGGGCTCTCCGTCTCCATCCCAAGTCATGTAAAGTCCTCATTTAATGTCAGTCTTCTCAGTTCCGTCCACCTGCAGCTGGGCGTGTTGCCCCTGTAGCTACCTTTTACACACACTTTTGGTAATGCTAAGTATCCAGTGCAGGGCTTTGTGCTTGCTAGGCAAATGTTCTCGTACCGGGCTACGCTATCGCTCCTTTTGCCTTATCCTATAGGTGAGGGTTCGTTCATTCTTCCTTCCTTCCTTCCTTCCTTCCTTCCTTCCTTCCTTCCTTCCTTCCTTCCTTCTTTCCTTTCTCTCTCTTTCTTTCTAAAATTATTTTATTTTTACATAAAATAATGTAATGTTATTAAGTATATTAAATAACAAACTAATAAAATTTATTTTAATATGTGTATTATATAAATGAACATTTATTTATTTAGTTTTTCTTTTCTTTGGCTTTTTTTTTTTTTTTTTTTTTTGGCTTTTTCGAGACAGGGTTTCTCTGTATAGCCCTGGCTGTCCTGGAACTCACTCTGTAGACCAGGCTGGCCTCGAACTCAGAAATCCGCCTGCCTCTGCCTCCCGAGTGCTGGGATTAAAGGCGTCGTCCGCCACCACCGACTGGCTCTTATTTAGTTTTTTAAGACAGGGTTTCTCTGTGTATCCCCAGATATCCTGAACTCACTCTGTAGACTTGGCTGGCCTCAAACTCTCAGAGATCGGCCTGTCTCTGCCTCCCTCCCTAGTACTAGGACTAACGGTGTGCACCACCACTGCCAGGCTCTGTGTAGATCTGTGCATGGGCATGCAGGTACATTGGGAGCCCAGAGGTGTTGGATCCCCTGCAGCTGGAGGTGCAGGCAGTTATGAGCCGTGCGCTGTGGGTGCTGGGATGGGTCTGCTGGAAGAGCAGTGTGCTCTTAACTGAGCCAGAGTCTTCCTGTGTAGCGTAAGGTAGTCTTACATCTGTTATCCTCCTGCCTCAGCCTGCTAATTGCTGGGATTGTAGCTAGGATGGGGTTTATATCTTCTTACCCCTGCCAGAACCTGGGCTCCTGAGTAACTGATGGGAGAAACACAAGGACTCAGCTTCTTTGTAGCTCATGAAATAACTTCTCGATGATAACATGGTGTCTCCGTCATAAGTTGATGCACACTGCAGTCTCTGGTAGAACCATGCCTTTCGTATGTGAGACTTTGTTGGGTCGGGAGAGATGGCTCCACAGACCCAGGACAGAGGACCTGCATTCAGTCTTCAGCACGCATATCAGGCTGCTCACAGCTACCTATAAATGTAGGTTCAGGAGAATCCAACGCTCTCTTCTGGTATCTAAAGGCACCAGCCATGTGTGTGGTGTATATACATGCATGCAGGCACTCACACATAAGTGAAATAAAAACAAACTCATTTAAATTAAAGGCCCTGTCTGTCCTGTAACTCACTCTGCAGTCAGGCTGGCCTGGAGCTCAGCCACCCATACAGCAAAAAAAGGGTTCTTAAAAAGTTGGGTGGCCAGGAGTGGTGGCGCATGCCTTTAATCCCAGCACTTGAGAGGCAGAGGCAGGCGAATTTCTGAGTTCGAGGCCAGTCTGGTCGACAGAGTGAGTTCCAGGACAGCCAGGGCTACACAGAGAAACCCTGCCTCGAAAAAAACCAAAAAAAAAAAGTTGGGTGAATGCTACATGTCCTTAATCCTGTCACGTGGGAGGCCAAGGTCTAGCCTGGCCTGTATAATATGAGTTCCAGGACAGCCAGAGCTACACAGTTAAGACCAGTGTAGAAAGAATGCAAGAATAAGCAGGGGATGGGCTGTGTGGGTTCAAACAGTCCTGGCATTCTCAAGCCTGGTGTGATGGTTTGTATATCCTTGGACCAGGGAGTGGCACCATCTGAAGGTGTGGCCTTGTTGGAATAGGTGTGACCTGGTTGGAATGGGTGTGTCACTGTGGGTGTGGGTATAAGATCCTCACCCTAGTTGCCTGGAAGTCAGTCTTCCACTAGCAGCCTTTGGATGAAGACAGAACTCTCAGCTCCTCCTGTGCCATGCCTGCCTGGATACTGCCATGCTCCCACCTTGATGATAATGGACTAAACCTCTGAACCTGTAAGCCAGCCCCAATTAAATGTTGTTTTTTATAAGACTTGCCTTGGTCATAGTGTCTGTTCACAGCAGTAAAACCCTAACTAAGACAGAAGTTGGTACTGGGAGTGGGGTATTGCTGTGATAGGCCTGACCATGCTTTTATTTGAAAGAATGTGGATTTTGGGACTTTGGATTTGGAAAGCAGTGGAATGCTTTAAATGGGGCTTAATGGGTCATCCTAGTAGGAATATGGAAGACTTTGTTGCTGGGAGTAATTTGAACTGTGTTGACCTGGCCCAAGAGATTTCAAAGGAGAAGAATTTCAGAATGTGGCATAAAGACTGGTTTTGTGGTATTTTGGTGAAGAATGTGGCTACTTTTTGCCCTTGTCTGAAAAGTTTGCCTGAGGCTAAGGTGAAGAGACTTGGATTAATTGCATTGACAAGAGAAGTTTCAAAAAAGCCCAGCAGAGACTTTGTTCTCTGGTTAAGTCTTATGAAGAGAAGTTTGAACAAGCATAGCAAGCTTAGAAAGGAAAAATATAAAATATATGGTTTGAGTATTAAAGGAGTACCAGGAAGTGAAATGGAGCAAAATCTTGTGTTCTAGGAGATAAAGATTAAGGGAGTGGGACCTTGGGTCAAGATCCTACCCAGCTAAATTAAATCCAGGCATGGTGGTACACACCTTTAATCTCAGGAGACAGGCATGCTGTTCTCTGCATTCAAGGTCAATCTACAGAGCAAGAACCAGGATAGCCAAGCTTATGCAGTGAAGGATTTAGAAAACATAAAGCTAGTGATAATGTAATAGGACAAGGGGATCATGTTCTAGTTCCTGTAAGCAGCAGAACTCGGCAGCTTCAGCCATGTGCCTCTGGCTCTAGAGTTAAGAATGGAAGGAACTACTGGGAAAATTGATGCTGGTTAGCTGGAGCTAAGGAATTAGCAGTGATTAAGAAGAGACCAGCATCACTGAGGTGAAATCTTCTGGAAATTGTTTTCTGGGAGCACAAAGAAGCTGTGCTCCAGAGATACCCAAGGTTGTACCTCATGCTGCGGCTGGACTTGGTAATGTGTAAGAGTCACTCAGGTGGTACTGCTTGTGAAGGAATGAAGGGATCATGGAGAGAAGCTGAGGCTTAGCACTGTGAGAGGCCAGGGAAGGACATTGGAGAAGGTGAAGCCTCAGCTGTAGTTGATGGCCCAGGACTGAAGAGGTCATGCAAAGGATTTGAGGCTTGGCACCCTGAAGAGAGCCTATGAGAGGCTATTGGTGAAGCCTAGTTGGAGTGGAATACCCCAGTGTATTAGAGATGTCAGTACCATGGAGTGATCACCAAGAACTGCAGCCATAGTGGAGTGGATCAACCTGAGCTTAGAGTGCTACAGAGGGCAGAGCTGGAAAAGTGATGCCAGCCCTTAGGAGGAGTCCAAAAGATCAAGTGGAATCCCAGACACTGAAACAAGAAGCTGTAACATTGAAATTGCCTTGGAGACTCAAAGATGTTAAAGATGCCAGAGCCATGGGACACATGCTGAGGAAAGCTGCTAACAGGGAGTGGAACCAGCCCAGGAGAAAGCAGTTTGTTGCAGTACACAAAGATGAAAAAGGAGTGGAGATCTGAAGACCGCTTTGACATCAGCCATGGAGATGCAGAGTTTGGAGTTTGCCCAGCTGGTTTCCTGCCTTGCTTTGGAGATTACAGTTAATTAAGTTGGATGAATCTCAGAAGAGACCTTGAACTTTGGACTTTTAACATTGTTGTGACTGCTATAGACTATGAGGACTTTGAAAGTTGGACTAAATGCATTTTGCATTATGCTATGTTTAAGTGTGGCCCCCATAGACTCATGTTTTTGAACAAGTCTATGGGGACCAGGGAGTGGAATGTGATGGTTTGTATATCCTTGGACCAGGGAGTGGCACCATCTGAAGGTGTGGCCTTGTTGGAATAGGTGTGACCTGGTTGGAATGGGTGTGTCACTGTGGGTGTGGGTATAAGATCCTCACCCTAGTTGCCTGGAAGTCAGTCTTCCACTAGCAGCCTTTGGATGAAGACAGAACTCTCAGCTCCTCCTGTGCCATGCCTGCCTGGATACTGCCATGCTCCCACCTTGATGATAATGGACTAAACCTCTGAACCTGTAAGCCAGCCCCAATTAAATGTTGTTTTTTATAAGACTTGCCTTGGTCATAGTGTCTGTTCACAGCAGTAAAACCCTAACTAAGACACCTGGATTCCCTGTGTTCTTCGGCTCTGGCAGGAAGGCAGGGTGCTGTGATCACGGGGCTCGGTTTACTTCAGGCTCTGTCTGTCCCTCCCTCACAGCCCAAGTAAAGATGGTTCTCATCATTGTTTCCCTTTTCTGCCAGGTTATATTAAGAACACAGAGAAGCTAAACTATGGCAAAGAGCATCAGTATAAGCTCACGGTCACAGCCTACGACTGTGGGAAGAAAAGAGCCACCGAGGACGTCCTAGTGAAGATAAGTGTCAAGCCCACCTGCAGCCCCGGGTGGCAAGGTGAGCTGCCGTCCCTTTAGCTCTTAACGTCGTCCATTCTGAAACGGACGCGCCATAGAAAACGTGGTTGCAAGCTTCCTTTCTTTCTCTCACACCCATCCATGGGCCAACGCAGGCTGGAGCAGCAGAATTGAGTATGAGCCCGGCACGGGTGCTTTGGCTGTCTTCCCGAGCATCCACTTGGAGACCTGTGATGAGCCTGTTGCCTCTGTGCAGGCCACGGTGGAGCTGGAGACCAGCCACATAGGGAAAGGCTGCGACCGAGATACCTACTCTGAGAAGTCCCTTCACCGGCTCTGTGGTAAGGAGGTCTGCTGTCTGGAGCCCTCTGTCTCAGGGAGGCGAGTTCCTTGGGATCCCAGCCCCTGTGACTTGGTCAGTAAACTGATGGATAGAACAGATGCAGTGTTCTGAAGTGGCGTTTGTTTCCTTGCTGTCTGGTTTTTCATTCCGGACGGGCATGGGGAGTATCAATCAGAATCAATTCAGAATTACGTATGTGTCCGCACTGAAGAGCCTGTGTTTCAAATAAAGTAACGTATATTCAGAGTCATCCAGTGATATAAGAGCAAGGAACCAGGTCTGGGGATGTGCTCTGTAACCTAGCTATTCTAAAGGCAGGGGGTCATTTGAGCCATGAGTTCTGGTTCTGCCTAGGCCACATAGGGCATACTGCTTGAAAGGCACGTGCTTTACCTAATGCATGAGGCTCTGAGTTCAATCCCACCTCGAGAAGGGAGGACAAAATGTTTACCCTAACGGTATGTCCCGACGGTTGTAAATCTTCTTTCTGCTCTTTTTAAAATTGGATTTTTTTATTTTATGTGTGTGTGGGGCATGTGTGCTGTGTTGTTCATGCAGAAGTCAGAGGATGTCTCGTGTTAGTGGGTTTTCTCCTTCCAACACTCGGGTTCTGGGGACTGTGCTGAGTTAGGTCACCTGTGCTGAGTCACCTCATTGCTGAGTCACCTCATTGCCTTCTCTTCTCTCCCCCGTTCTTTGGTGCAGTAGTTCCAGTTCTAGAAATTTATCCTTAGGTCAGAATCATCAGACACATAGATGCTCAGTCCCTGTCCCAGAGAGAGGACTAAGTAAATTACATCGTATCTGTGCAGTGAAATGCTATGCAGCCACTTTAAGCTGTGCTATAGAAGAATAAGGAGAAGGTACGTATGTATTGCAGATACAGCAGGATTCCAGTTTAATAAACTCATCGTAGGCTGGAGGCGTGCCAAGGACCAGCCTCGGCTTGGAGAGGGGTCTGAGGAAGGGGTGTGTGGGAACAGAGAAAGAGATAACTCTAAGTTAAGTCGTGGGCTACAAGCTGACAGCCTGCGTTCTGCTTGAGACAGCGACAGCTCTCTTAGACATAGCTTGCTTTACGAGACAGCTCGCTCTCTGGATAGCTCATAGGTTTTACAATCAAAGTCGGAAAAGCTGCCAGAAAAAAATCCCTGGATTTTCCAGCTAAGGCAGAAATTCTGTTAAGAGAAATTCTAAAAGTAATTCTCAGGTTTTCTGACCAAAAAATATCAGAAAGCCAGAAAAAAAAAATCTAAAAACAGTTGTGTTAGCTCTCAAAGCAGTTCTTTCCCTGGGTTTGCTCTATTTCTCGCTGGCCAAAGCCCATATCAGTTCAATCATTTACTCCAGGTTTACTCCTGATTATCCCACAAATCAGTATTCCAGGACCCCAGCCCCTTGATTCTTAGAAAGAGACAGCAAGCACTTTTTTTTTTTTAAACCATTGCAAGTGAATTCAGAGGTCTGCCTACAGATGCAAGCACAGACAGTAAACCAGCTAGATGGTATCCGGCTCTGAGGCTGCTAGTCTGGCCCTACCACGCCTAGGAAGAGCGAGGTTAGGCCTGAGCTCTTGGGAAATTATATATATATTTTTTTTTTGAACTCATGTTCTCATGGTTCCTTCCCACAGCCTTTTAAAGGCTGTCCATATATGTGCATACCCATACACATGCATGCCCACGTACATGCAAACATGGACACACATGCACACACCACTCTTTTATATATTCACAAAAAGGGATAGAAGTGTTTACACACAAAAGTGTATATTTGGGCGGGAACATCTAAAGTAATTTTGTTGTTGTTTGTTTTGAGATAGGGTCTCACTGCATCGCTTTGGCTAGCCGGAATCTCACTCTGTAATCCAGGCAATCTGAATGCACAGAGATATGTCTGTCTTTTGTCTCTGCCTCCCAAGGCCTGTGTACCATGCCTGGCTATGTTTTATTTTCTTCATTCTTCTCCTTAAAACAGAAAATCCACAGTTTGTGTTTGTGTGAGAGTGTGTGAGAGTGTCTGTGGGTGTGCATATGAGAGAGAGTGTCCATGTGTGAGAATGTGCCTGTGTGAATGTGTGCATTAGTGTGCATATGAGAGAGAGAGAGAGAGAGAGAGAGAGAGAGAGTGAGTGAGTTGGTGTTGATATTTTGTCTCACTCACTCTGTAGCCTAAAACTTACTTGTAGCCCAGGCAGGCTTTGAACGTAGCAGCCCTGCCTCTGCCTCTCAAGAACTGAGGTCACTATCTGTGCACTATTAATTACATTTCCATTAAGACAAGAAAAATGCCTTACTTTTCAGGAAAAGCAAAACCAAATCCACAAGCATCCCAACCCCTTAGTGAGGCCCTGAACCGCTCCCAAGCTCCCTGTTTTCCATGGAACTCACAGTCCTGTCCCTGTGGTTTCAGGGGCTGCTGCCGGCACCTCAGAGCTGCTCCCGTCCCCCAGTAGCTCCTTCAACTGGACTGTGGGCCTCCCCACCGACAACGGCCATGACAGTGACCAGGTCTTTGAGTTCAACGGCACGCAGGCGGTGAGGATTCCAGACGGCGTTGTGACCCTTGACCCTAAAGAACCCTTTACAATCTCCGTGTGGATGCGGCATGGGCCGTTTGGCCGGAAGAAGGAGACAATTCTCTGCAGTTCAGATAAAACAGGTTTGTTGTGTCGTCCCTGGACTGGCTGGTGTTCTTTAGAGTGTCCTCACAGGGACTGGGTCCTCTGGCTGCTCTTCGTTCTCTGCTGGGGACACTTTGTCCTCAAAGAGAGACAAGACCTAGCCTGGGGGTTTATCAGTTTTACTCAGTAGATTACTCAGTAAAGCGCCTGTGTATCCGTTTCTAATCCCTGTCTTGGCCCGCCTGGAGGGTTCATTTGCACAGATCAAATCTTTAAATCCATTAAGGAGCCAGTCCTTACTCTCCCCTTGGGCCTGAAGTTGGCAGTTTACCCACAGACACTGTCTGTCTTTGCAGATATGAACCGACACCATTATTCGCTCTACGTCCACGGGTGCAGGCTAGTTTTCCTCCTCCGTCAGGACCCATCTGAGGAGAAGAAATACAGGCCCGCGGAGTTCCACTGGAAGCTGAACCAAGTGAGTAACTGAACCTGGCCAGGTCTCATCTCTCTGGATGTGACAGCCTGAGGGACACTGTGGTCCGTGTATCCGTCGGTCACAGGATGGCATATCAGACTCTTTAAGCTCCTTTCCCATGTGTGCATTTTATACATAAAATACTAACATAAATAGTATGTTCTTTTGGGGCCTAAGAGATGGCTCCCCAAGTAAAGGGACTTATCACCAGGCCTGACAATCTGTTTTGGTTTTTGTTGTTGTTGTTGTTGTTTTTCAAGACAGGGTTTCTCGGTATAGCCCTGGATGTCCTGGAACTCACTTTGTAGACCAGGCTAGCCTCGAACTCAGAAATCCGCCTGCCTCTGCCTCCCAAGTGCTGGGATTAAAGGCGAGCGCCACCATGCCCAGGCCTGACAATCTGAGTTTGGTCCCTAGAGCTCATGCCCACGATGGAAGGAAAGAGCTACCTCTTACAAGTTGTCCTCTGACATGTACACGTGTTGTGGTCCATGGGCACACATACACACTTTCAAAATTAAAAAAGAATATGTGCCGGGCAGTAGTGGCGCACACCTTTAATTCCAGCGCTCGGGAGGCAGAGGCAGGCAGATTTCTGAGTTCGAGGCCAGCCTGGTCTACAAAGTGAGTTCCAGGACAGCCAGGGCCACATAGAGAAACCCTGTCTCGAAAAACCAAAAGAAAAAAAAAAAAAAGAAAGAAAGAAAATCTGTGTTTTAAAGTGAAAGTGCTGTTATGGTTGACTGGATTACCTCCTGGTCACCTTAGTCACCGTTGTCTAAGGCTTGGCCTCCCAGACTGTACCAGGGAGTGCTAGACTGACTCAGCCCTTCAGAGGCACCAAGGCTGCCTTAAACATTCAAGTGGCAGCCATCTTGGTGCCTTTCAGAGGCCATACAAACTGCTAGCTCGAGATGTTGTCTGTCTGGTGAGACCACAGAGCACCCCTCTCGGTGATGTCTTTGGGGGTCTGATTTCCCATCATCCCTGTGATAAGGGAGGAGGAAGGCTGTTGAAATATCTCTGTTAGGGAAATGAAGTCAGCGCATGCTGCAAACGGAGACTCACACAGCTTGTGAAGGGGGAAGCTCTGGCTTAGCTGAGTTCCTTGGTTAATGGAGTCAGTGGGAAAGGAAGGCCAGGTCGTTAGGTTAGGTGGGCCTGGGCTTGCTAAAATGTAACAAACTTCTGTGAAACAGTTGTGAGATCCAGAAACCAAGGTATCCATGAGAGGGGAACGGAGCCTGTGGCATGCCAGTCTTTCTGTTGTGGTTTTTATTTATGTAAATAATCCTTTCTCCAAAGCTTTTACTGTATTTTTCCAAGAAGCTAAGGAAAGTGTGCCATGGAAAAAATTCTGTGCAGCAGAAGTGAATGCTGCAGGCTGTGCCTACTGAGGTGACTCGTGTAAGGCCCCGTGGTTTCACATTTGTTAAAACTTCAGATTTATAAGGAAGACAGGTGAGGGTAAAGGCCGCTCCTGGGCCTCCACCCGGCCTCTGCAGTGAGCAGCCCTTGTCAGCTTTGTTCAGTGACTATACCTGTGCTCTGTTAATAATTTATATTACCCATCCCCAAATGACTCTGTAACTCCCAAGAAATTCGGAACAGAGTGCTGCATTTGATATAGACATTGTGTCTCTAAGTTGTAACATAGCCCTCACATTCATTAAGGAGGCTGGAGGCGTGGCTTAGTGACTGCACATGCTGGGCAGAGCTGAGACCCTGGGTCCAGTATGAGCACCCTCATTCCCACCCCCAAAAAGGGAAACAGAGGAAAAGGTAACAGTAATTCTTAGGATAATCAATTATCCAGTAAGTCTTCAAAATCAAGCTGTTTTAAAGATGTATCTTATTGAACCAGAGCATCTTTACAGTTTGTTTAAATAAGGATTCCAGAAGGAGTCAGACATTGCCATTAGGTTGATCTATTCATAATGCCTGTTAACTACTGTAAAGGAATTCAGTTTACTTTGGCATGCGGTCTGAGTTACATGTTCTTATTTGTTTATTTGGTCTTTTTTTTTTTTTTTCCGAGGCAGGGTCTCTGTAGCCCTGGTTATGTAGACCTGGCTGAACTTGCTGTGTAGACCAGGCTGGCCTTGAACTCACAGAGGTGCTGCCATTTGCTTTGCCTTTCCCCTTCCCTCCCCTCCCCTCCCCTCCCCTCCCCTCCCCTCCCCTCCCCTCCCCTCCCCTCCCCTCCCCTCCTCTCCTCTCCTCTCCTTTCTCAAGGCGATTCACATAGTTCAGGTTGGCCTCAAACTCAACTTTCCAGCTGCCGAGAGATTACAGCCAGGCACCATGGTGTGGTTATGTGTGGTCCTGGGGATTTGATCCCCAGGCCTTATGCGTGGGTACTCACCAGCTGGCCTCAGCCTGTATGTTCCTGTTTGGATGAGGAGTTCAGCAGAGAACATGTATGTGCTCTGTCATACAACTTGACTGGTGATACTGCTATTTTGGTTGGAAAATAAAGGACTAGTATTTGGGAGGTAAAGCTGACGGACCGCTGACTCCCAGTCCAGTCCCAAGCCAGCCAGGGCTACCTCAGTTTTTAGGAGATAACTGTCTAACCTGCCGTTGGGGAAACTTCTGGAGAACTGCACAGCCCCTGGCCGAGTCCCTGGCCTGTGCTGCTGCTGCCGCTGGTTGGTTAATGCCGGAGAGATGAGGAAGTCAGCCTTCTGTCCAGTGGGATGTGTTTGTGAGATACTTTCTCCACAGACTTTTAAAATCCTTTTCTTTTTAGGAAGTCATTCCTACGCGTGACTCGTCTTCCGGGTCCTGTCCTGCTGCAGCTGGGGTTGTGTCTTTGGCTAAGCAGCTGGTTGACATGTCATGCTTCCATTGCCTTGGCTAGGTCTGTGATGAGGACTGGCACCACTTTGTCCTCAATGTGGAAGTCCCAAGTGTGACTCTCTACGTGGACGGCATCCCTCATGAGCCCTTCTCTGTGACAGAGGACTACCCGCTTCATCCAACCAAAATAGAGACTCAGCTTGTGGTCGGAGCTTGCTGGCAAGGTAACGAACGACCTTGGGGATTAAATAACAGCTCCTTACCGTGTCCTCACTGTGTCAGAGCCTTTTTACCCACGACTCCTTTATCTGTGCGTAGCCTTTTAGGGGACACTAGTCATGTCATCGATCGTTGTTTACTAAAGGTGTGTTTGTACAACAGACACATCACCATTCCTGAACCTGAGAACACACACGCACACATGCATGCGCATGCACACACACGCACACGCACACATGCACGCACACGCACACACGCACGAACACGCACATACATTCACACGCACATGCACACGCACACATGCACGCACACACACATGCACACATGAACGCATACGCACGCACTCACACGCACGCACACGCACACACACGTACACACACGCACACACGGAAAGTATGGTTAGGAAACCAGCATATTAACCTGTTTATTAATTATTGGTGTCTGCAAAGCTGGAGGAAAGAGTGAACCATAGATACAGAAATATAAAAGATGTAGATGTCTCTGGCTGGCAGGCCTCTTCTGTGATATTTAGCCCTTTAGCAAGCTGTCAAGAGCTTGCTAGGAACCTGCAAGTGAGGGGACATTTGGAGAGGACTCTGGAAAGCTCTGCTGGAGGAATGAAACCCCTGAGGCCAGAGCAAACCCTTGACACCTGTGTTTGCCCCGTGGCAGGCTGTCTGCCGTTTTCCTCTTACGTGTTATCTCAGGGAAGCTTTATAGTCCTCTCATATAGCGGAACTAGCTGAGACCCAGGGAAGGAGCAAGCCCAAGATTATCCAGGTGATCAGCACAGAGCTGCGATTTGAACCTAAATGCTGTGACTCACCAGAGGAGGCTTTGATCATTCCCTGAGAGGTGAAGCCTTCCTGGTTTGGTGAAACCTCTGAACCCCTTAAACAATACATTGGTTACTTGTGGGATCTTAGGTAGCCGACTAAGATGAGATAGTGGCCAGCATACAGAAGGATGGACTCTGTGATACCCATGATGCCCCATTAAGAGGAGAGAAAAAGGTTTAATGGCAGGACCAGAAGACAGTGTAATTTGAAACTAGTGAAGGACTTGGGGGGACAGTTTGCTGATCCCTGCTCTACTGTGCAGTGATACAAAAACACCCATGATTCTCCTGGTGACAGGGTCACAGTGACTACCCACACTGCTCTGGTTTATAGTCTATCTTTATAGCCAAAGGAAATAAGTTATTAGAAGTAAGCACTAACTGTTCTTGTTCAAGTTCATAGAGTCATGCTCTGGCCTCGGAGGGTCACGTGCCCACTGTGACCCGTGTGCCCGACAGCCTCCTACCCAAATCCAGGCACCATCACTGTGTGTGCTGGGTGAAGAGACTTTAGATACGATTTTTTCCCCCATAGGAAGACGGTGCCTTGACTTTAGTTAGAAAACTATGAATGAATCTAATTCCCAAGACAAATCCGTTTATTTTAGGAGAATTTGAATTTCACAGTTTTTCAGGAAATTCTTTCAGATACAAAGGAGTAAGAGAGCACACTGAGTGGACTGATTCAGGTTCATTGTCGGTGTGTGCAACTCCCTGTAAGGAGATAAGATGTCTTTTAGGTTTATATTCAAATGTGTTGTAAGGAAAAACAAAAACTAAAAACAAAACCACACACACACACACACACACACACACACACACGCACGCACACACGCATATACCTGAAGGAAGCAGTTCCATCATGTTGGTGAAGTGGGCCACCCTGGGCTGTCCTGCCACCTTTGGCTTCGGGGTCACTGCCAAACACCAGGTACTTCTTATCCTTCCTCTGTGACCTCAGCTGTCTCAGCCTGACAGCGATTTCCACACCAAACCCACACAATTTTTTTTTTCTCATTTTTAAAACTCCATGTGTTACAGTATTTCCGAGTGTATGTATGTCTGGGCACCATGTGTGTGCCTTGTGCCTGTGGAAGCCAGAAGAGAATATCAGATCCCCTGGAACCAGAGTTACAAATGGTTGTGCGCCACCATGTGGGTGCAGGGAACTGAACCCCGATCCTCTGAAAGAATAGCCCATGCTCTAACCCACTGGCCCATCTCTCTAGCCCTTATCAACACACGCTGTTTAAAATTCAGTTCACATGGGAAAAGCTGCCCTTTGCCTTTCAGTGAATGTGGAACCCCTCTCCCTGATACTTCACAGTGGGGAGGATGGGCCATTGGCAGCTGCTTCACCCCTAATTGTAGATCCTGGTGGGTGGACATGGAGGTATACACTTCACAGGTCTGGCCTCATCCCAAGGCATCTCCACACTGGTTGCATGGAGTAACAAGCACAGCATAATGGCCAGTGTGACAAGGGGAGGCACTTCCCCAAAACACAGTACAGAAGGAGTGGGTTCTGTGCTCAGCCATGGGTGTCTAACCACCAGGGAAGCTTTGGATTCTCTACCCTGATCTGCAGCTGTAGAGACTGTGCTCTGTGAGTGCCCAGGCCTGCCGTGAGGTCCGTAGGCAGTCAGCCAGTGTCCCTCTTAACATCATCCTTCCTCTGGTACTTAAAACCCAGAAAGTACAGACTCACGTGTTTCATGTGCCACATCTGGACCTGGTATGAGCCCCTCCCATTTTGTCTGTGCATTCTGCTTCCTGTCTGGAGGAAAGAAGACACTGTCCAGGAGCTGAAAGTTTATTTACGTCTGCTCCAGCGCCTCTCTCAACCAGACCTCCAGGAATGCACTGTCATGTCAGCTGAACAGATAACGAATTCGGTGTGCCTGCGTCTTTATCACACTTTAAACCGATTTGTGTTTCCGCAAGGAGAAGAAGTGCCTGTATAAAAGAGAAACCCCAAATGAAGCATTGGGGGATCACCTCTGGGGAAACGTCACCAAGTGCAAGCTTGTAGGCAGGTGAACCGTGTCCCAGCGGTCAAGGGGGACTTTGGTCTCTGGGGCCCATGTTCGGCTGCTCCTTGAAAGCACTTGACTTTGGAGGTCCAGTGTGAAGGCCCTAACCTCTTGGTCCTTTGTGCCGTCTGTCTTGCCTTTCCAGAGTATTCAGGAGTGGAGAGTGGCAATGAGACTGAGCCTGCGACGATGGCCTCTGCAGGTTGATGGATCACCCCACCCCCACCTGCATTCCCCATTCACTATAGCGTTTCCTTTAAAGACGAGACGTTGATCCATTCCACATGTCGCATGAGATGAGCAGATTGCATTTCGACCCCAGACACCATTTCAGCTGCTTGCCTGCATCGAGCTTCCCCATTGCCTCCTGGGACTTCCCTTCCTGCCCCATCAACCCTGTAGAGGGGGGCAGATCACACCCCTGTATGCTGCATTTGTGGGGATCCTAGTGCCTCCAGTTCCCCAGGCCCACTGCATGAGGCTCCCACTAAAATTACCCAGGCTGGGTTTGGGAGGCCCCTTCATGGTGATCAGTTAGCTGAGCCACGGGACAGAAGAGCAGTTTCTACAATTTCTGTCCTAATGGACAGAAATTCTAAACAGAAATCGCAATTCCCTAGGGATTGACTTGACGTGACAAGGCCCTGGCCTTCATTGACATAAAGGCGAGCTGTAGTTTGTGGCTGGTTGTTGTGGTCAAGTCTGTCCTCTAGGGTTTTGCTTTCTTAATTCTGTCTTCCCTGACTGTTATCCTCAGAGATAGAACTCAACAGAGCTTCCGGGAAGCCAAGATAACTCAATGCATGACATGCTTGCTCTGCAAGCATGGAGCCCAGAGTTCAGATCCCTACCACATTCCTGAACAGCGAGTGACCCCAGTGGCCCACTTGTAATTCTAGTGATCAGAAGGCAAAGACAGGGACTTCCTGAACAAGCTGGCTAGTTAGACCAGCTATATGGGCAAGCTCTGGGTTCACCAAGAGGCCTACCTCAGTGAGTAAGATTTCCAGAGTCAACCTCAGGTTGACTCACATGCACACGCACACATGTACCCGAACATATATGAACATACATACTGTACATGTATGCATTGCACACATGCCTACATACATGCACAAATGTGTGAACACACATACACTTGTGAGTACTGTACACGTAGACATGTAGAAGGCCCCAGAGGGTTTTATGTGGGGAATCTAAGCATCCAGAGTTCCTGCTGTGTATTGAGCCAGGCTCCTAAGTCCTCAGAGCCAGGAGGAGCGTCCCACAGTGTGCTTGGCCAATAGGTGGCAGTTGTTGAGCAAGCAGGTAGTGAGGAGGGAGGCAGTGTCTCTGCACCTCGGTGATGGCACTGCCTTGGCCGCTGTCGTCAAGGAATAGCCAGGTGTATAAGGACCTTGGAGGGGCCTCTGAGCATTCAGGGTGTGGGTGAGGGGCCCCTCCCCCGCTCCTCTCTTCTTCAGGCCATGTGCATGATCATAAACAATTTAATTTTTCATTGCGCTTCCATGTAGACTACAAGGCTAACAACAGGGTTTGTTCTGAACTAACTTGCATGTCCATCCATCACGCCACCACCACTGGTAACACGGCCATGAGACATAACCAGGAGCCTGTGGGTCGCAAGCCCAACGAACCTCTCACTTCCTCCCCTCCCTCAGGTGGCGACCTGCACATGACACAGTTTTTCCGAGGTAACCTGGCTGGCCTCACAGTCCGTTCTGGGAAACTGGCGGATAAGAAGGTGATTGACTGTCTGTACACCTGCAAGGAGGGGCTGGACCTGCAGGTCCCTGAAGATGCCAACAGCGGCGTGCAGGTGAGAGCTCCCCTCACCTTACTCGTAGCCTCGCCCTCTGAGAGTGGGGCCAGCAGCGTAGGGCAGAGACGGGGTCCTGGACTTTACCCTATGTGAACGCCTTGTTCTTGGGGACGAAACAGCTTCTCCAAGACTCAGATGACTCCACTGCCTCTCAGTTTTGGCCACTCTCAGTTGGGACCTTGTTCCCCTCTCCTCTCTCTGGTATGTTGATTTCAGATCCAAGCAAGCTCCAGCCAGGCGGTCTTGACCTTGGAGGGAGACAACGTTGGAGAGCTGGATAAGGCTATGCAGCACATTTCCTACCTTAACTCAAGGCAGTTCCCTACACCGGGCATCCGCAGGCTCAAAATCACCAGCACTGTCAAGTAGGTCGCAGAGCATCCATCTCTGTCACCTACCCCTGGGCGGGAAGTGTGTGTGCCTTTAGGTCTTTAGCCTGTCTGGCCTCCCCTGCTAGGGAAGGTGGGTCATCACTTGATCTTGGGAAGCCGAATGAGGACTGGGATATGTACTGACCACAGCATTCCTGGAGTAGCCACCCGCTGTCCCCAGTGAGTCTCACACAAGCCTGTGAGTGGTGGCCGCCTCACTGCTCTCACGGCCTCTCCCTCCTCTTCCTGCCTCTCTGACAGATGTTTTAACGAGGCGGCTTGCATCGAGGTGCCCCCGGTGGAGGGCTACGTGATGGTTTTGCAGCCGGAAGAGCCTAAGATCAGCCTGAGTGGCGTCCACCACTTTGCCCGAGCAGCTTCTGAGTTTGAGAGTGCAGAGGGTATTTCCCTCTTCCCTGAGCTGAGAATCATCAGCACCATCACCAGAGAGGTGGAGCCCGAGGCAGATGGGTCTGAGGACCCCACAGGTAACAGCTGCCCCCGGGGCCTGCCTCTTCTGTCTTGACTGGCAACCTCCTCTTGGGCCCTTTTTCTGTCAGGTTTTGGAGGGGGTTTTTTGTTTGTTTGGTTTGGTTTTTCATGACAGGGTTTCTCTGTATAGCCCTGGCTGTCCTGGAACTCACTCTGTAGACCAGGCAGGCCTCAAACTTCGAGATCCACCTGCCTCTGCCTCCCAAGTGCTGGGATTAAAGGCGTGCGCCACCACTGCTTGGCTGGTTTTGGAGGTTTTAATGTTTTAACACTTGAGTCTGTTTCTGGAACGTGGCTGTACCTGGTGTTGGGTTTTAAGATTTAGCTTGTGGGCCAGCCCAAAGGAAGTATCCCTCCATTCTTACCGGGAACTTACTAAGTGATATTTATTGACTGAGCCGGGCCTGGACCTGGGCCTTCAATATGCTAATCATATACTCTACCACTGATTACACTCTTAGCCCCCAAGTCTTGAAGGTGACTCTCCCATGCTTGGTCCTTACACTTGACTGTGGATTTGAGATGTGGCGGGGGTGGGGTGGCGCAGGGGGTGGAGTATGTCGCCTGCAGCCTCTGCTATTTCTGGTCTCTCTCTTTTTTTTTTTTTTTTTTTTTCAGTGCAAGAATCCCTGGTGTCAGAGGAAATTGTGCATGACCTGGACACCTGTGAGGTCACGGTGGAAGGGGAGGAGCTGAATGCAGAGCAGGAAAGCCTGGAGGTAGATGTGACCCGCCTCCAGCAGAAGGGCATCGAAGCGAGCCACTCTGACCTGGGTGTGGTCTTCACAGGTGAGGGGAAGAAGGGAGGGGAAGGCTTCGGCCTGCCCATTGCCTACAAATGCACACTGGTGCATCCGCCTCACACTGGCACCCTTCTGCACATGGAGCGGGCACGGGCAGTGCTTTGTGCAGGGTGGGGCTAGGCACATAACAGACAGCTCATGCCCCAGGATGGAGAAATGCCTACTTGCTTTGCTTTAGTTCCCTGACTCTGAAAGTCACAGAGTGGTAGCCCTCAGCTTGGCTGACCCGAGGGCCCACCTGGGCTCCAGACTGAAGCTGCTCACCCTCAACACCCTACAGGCGTGGAGACCATGGCAAGCTACGAGGAGGTTTTGCACCTCCTGCGCTATCGGAATTGGCACACCAGGTCCCTGCTGGATCGCAAGTTCAAGCTCATTTGCTCAGAACTAAATGGTCGCTACCTCAGCAATGAGTTCAAGGTGGAGGTGAGTCCAGGGCACCCACCACAAAGGGCGAACATTAAATAATCAGATGTCCTGACTCGGGCTCCCAAGGTTTCAGATGTTCATGGCGGCGACTATTTAGGCTCAGAGCAGGGCTGGCTGGCTGTGTCCACAGGGTAGAGACATGTTACAGGCCTTGGGGAGCAGAGATGGAGTGTGACGACAGAGTGTCTGTGGGGAGGGACAAGGGTGTTCTCTGGGTCCCACATGTGAACGAGCCCCCAGGAAACCAAGTGGTCTTGGCGGCTGTGTCAGACCACCCGCCCGGTTGACAGGGACATTTGGGTCCCGGCTTGTTGAGTGCCAACACTGTCACAGTCACTCTTGAGGCCACAGCAGCTAAAGGACAGTACACTCTGCCCTGAAACCTTCAGTGGCCTCTGCTGCAGCTGACTTCTTCGGCCAGCGCCTCCGAGGTCTGAAGAAATAAATTCTGAGCAACCCGCCCGCCATCTCCATCTTGATCCAAGTGGTGGGTGGAGCCAAAGGGTGGCTGGTGAGAAGAGTGGGAAGAGGTGATCTGAGCTGTCGCCGCCTAAGGCCAGGGCTACTTCCTACTCGGATGCGAATGCCTTCTTTTGTAAGCTACACTACAAATGAGCCATCGGACCCACTCTGTTTCTGGGATATATGACACTGTCACACTGTTGTAAACGGGTGATGTTTTTCTGGGCACTGTTTGCCCCCAGCCTGGAGCTGGGAGATTGGGAAGCAGCACCGCCGACCCTCTATTCACCTGTCAGGTACACTTGGGGTGCCTAGTGACACTCTCTCTGCTGTAGGTGAATGTGATCCACACAGCCAACCCCGTGGAACACGCCAACCACATGGCTGCCCAGCCACAGTTCGTCCACCCTGAACACCGATCCTTTGTGGACCTGTCTGGTCACAACCTGGCCAATCCTCACCCGTTTGCAGGTAGGACGGGGGAAAGCACGTGGGTCAGGATGCTGTGGTATGTAGGGTCCAGATGGACAGACAGACAGACACACACACACACACACACACACACACACAAACCTGGTAGCAAGCGTAGCTCACAACTACTGCCCATCAGCTACCCCAGTGCTGTCACTTACACAAGGAAGCTCGCTCACCACAGCCACAGAGCAGCCAGTGAGCGAAGGCAGGCTTAGGGCTTCCTCCTAGTGTTTAGGGGTCAGGAGGCACTCTTGACACATTCCATTTGCCCTACCTAGAGTAGTTGAGGAGGCCAAGGAAGGATGGGGGTGGGGGAGCTCTCTGGGTTTGTAAGCAGCGTCACAAAAGCTGTGTGTCTGGTCTTCAAATCCCATGGCAGTTGTCCCCAGCACGGCGACGGTGGTGATTGTGGTGTGTGTCAGCTTCCTGGTTTTCATGATCATCCTGGGGGTGTTTCGGATCCGGGCTGCACATCAGCGAACGATGAGGGACCAGGACACAGGGAAGGAGAATGAGATGGACTGGGACGACTCTGCCTTGACCATCACCGTCAACCCCATGGAGGTAGGCACAGAAGGGCCAACCACAAAGCGCCACGGAGACCCTGGTCTCGTGCTCTGCAGGTTGGGTCAGTGAGATTAGATTAGGGAGGTCACCTTCAGATGAGGAAGCCCTGGCTCGGAGACCTTGCTTGAAGGCCTCCGTGAGTAGCATAGGCAGGCAACTGACGCTCTTGGCTTCTTTACCCCAAGATGTCTGTGGTATGACAGGACTAAGCTCCTCCCCTCTGCAGTGAGCGCTCCATCCCATGTGCGTAGTCTCCATGTTGCTAATGAGAGCGTCACCTGCCCAGTCACTTTGGCGAGGCAACTCCCAGTACTGTTCAGGCCTTTCTGTCACTGTGGGGTTGGCTGTGTTTTCCTTTGTGGCTTTTAGTAGATGGGACACTGGGCGAAGGGGCCACAGGCTAGATTTACGCTGTCGTCTCTTTGCCAGACGTATGAGGACCAGCACAGCAGTGAGGAGGAGGAAGAGGAGGAGGAGGAGGAGGAGAGCGAAGATGGGGAGGAAGAAGAAGACATCACCAGTGCCGAGTCTGAGAGCAGTGAGGAGGAGGAAGGCGGCCCCGGGGATGGCCAGAATGCCACCCGACAGCTGGAATGGGATGACTCCACACTCAGCTACTAAACCCGCACTCAACGCCTGCTCTCCAGACTCTCTCCCAGCCCCACGGGTCCACGATGTACAAAATCATTTTGACCAGCAGGTCTGCAGACCCTTCCCCCACTGCTCAAAGTCCTCCCGTGCTTGGTGTGTGGGACCACCGGCTTCACCCTCCCTGCCCATCACCATTGCAGTTTTGCTAGAAGCTGGCGCTTCCTCCCCGGGGCAGAGGCCCCACAGCACCTCAGACCCTGGAGTGTGTCTGGAGTCCCCTGTCGGCCAGGGAGAGGACACCAGCACCTGGGACCTCCAGAGAAGCCGCACTGAGCGGACTTGTCGACAGAGGGTGAAAAATTACTCCCACGCAGTCAGTAACCATTTCTCTTATTTTTAAAAGTTTTTTTTTTCCAAACTAGTGCATGTATAAAGTGGGAGAGCAGAGGGGGTTAATATGTAGATGGCCAACTGACTTTTTAATATTTTGTAAATAAATTGGGATTCTTTGTGTCCTCTGTGCTAGTAGTCCAGGACAGGAATGTAAAGTCAGAATGCGGGGGCCAGGAGGACCTCTTCCCTCCCAAGAAACCAGGTTGGAAAGGTCCAAGTCACTGTGGCCCACCCTTGCTATGGTTTCTGTACAGCCACATGGCCGGGGCCATGGCTTTCAAGTGCTGTCTGGGGGGCCATCCCCACGCGCCTCCAACCACATTGGAGGCTGGGAACAGCCAGGATGTTGCCAAAGCCCCTGGCCTTTCTCGTACACGCCTGTGACTGGCAGCCACATGGTTTCTGCTTATTAACGTGTGTCTCCCTGTTGGTGAAACGGTGTAGCTGGGAACGGACAGCAAAGGTGCAGGCGGTCAGGCTCCTCGCTTGGAAGACCACAGTTCTGAGCAAGTCTACACAACAGCACCAAAAGGAGACCCCGAGGCCCAAAGACAAACTGCTACAATGCTCCAGAACAATCTCTTTTCTCTCTTCCCCAGAGGCCCCATGGGATGCTGCGTGCTGTTGGGTTTGGGGTAAGATCTAAGACCCAGCAGATAGGAGACAGCAGGTACCACCCACACAGCACAGCTCTTCATTCACAGTCAGAGTTTAGACTGCTCCAGCTGGGACATCCAGTCCTCCCTGCTGCTGCTAGTTCTAAGGATGCTGCTGTGCTGTCTGTGGCCGCCCTCCCTTGTCCTGTTCCCTGTAGCTGCTTTCTTAGATGGAAACAGGCTAATGAAGAGAGGGACACTGTCGTGTGCAGTAGCCGCAGGGTCCCCTTTAAGATGTGTATATCGACACTAGGTCAGAAAGTGTATGCGTTATAATAAAGTTCTGGTTCTAATTCCAGCCTGAGTGGGGTCCATTCTGTCATATTTTTTTGGGTGGGGTGGGGCGGGGGTTGAGGGATTTATTTTTGAGACAAGGTCTCCTACGTGGCCCCGATAGGCTGGGCTTAAACTTAAAGCAATCCTCCTGCCTCTGCCTGCTCAGTGCTGGGATTACAGATGCCCACCATGCTGGGCAAGGATTATTAATTTTTAATGGTACTGAGGAATGTACCAGAGGCTTTGCACTTCGCAGACAAGGGCTCGACCAGTACACTGTATCCCCAAGTCCCCTTGTTATTTGAGCCAAGAACTTAAGAACATAAAAACGTTTTTTATTTCTTTTCACCTGTCTTTACCTGTTGTGTCAAGGTTGCACAAACTGGTCTCAGCCCACATCGGTGAGAGGAAAAAAACTTAACAAAAAAAAACCATCTTCCAGCCAAGTACACAGGCCACACACCCAACCCAGAAAGGCTGAGCCTGTGTAGAATCTGCAGCCACACCAATGAGCACCTAGACTCTTTTCAATAAATAACATGGCATACATACACACACACACACAGACATGTTTCCTATTTCAGGGTCGGTGGGGCAGACTAGGGGTTCAGCGGGTGCCGCGGAGGCACCGCTCACTGCTGGACCCTGGGCTCATCAACATGGAGGGGCTCCTTGAGCCATGTTCTGGGCTGCTGGCAAGACAGCGGTGATGGTCCTCAAAGTCTCACAATGCTACCGGGAGATCCAGGTCCTGAGGTGGCAGCGGATACATGGAGATGTGCTTGGGGTGGGGCGATAAGCACGTGCAACCCCTGAGCTGGGCTCTCTAAAAGCCGGGCGGGTGGCTGGCGTTTGGATACCCGGGAGGAGGCCGAGACTGCATTTCTAGAGTTCCTCTGATTGCCCAGACTACACCGAATTTCGTTCTCGTCCTTGCCCACACTTTCGAGCCTAGCTCCCCAGCTGCCTTCTGAGATTTCAGCTCTGGAAGAGATCAGTCCTGTCCGTCCATAAAGCTGCCCTGTGTGCCCCTCACGTGAACTGCGAAGGGGACTTCCATTCTGGCTGGCCCTTCGTCTTGATTCATGACCACACGGAGCTAAATGGGGCACCAGTCTGAGTGCTTCAAGGCCTGGAATACACTAACTGTAGTGGAGGCCAGGTCCCTTACCCCCAGCCATCGGGGTAAGGGACAGAGTCTACATATCATGTTCTTACCCGCAAATGAGAGGTGAGGGTGTTCCTGTACCCAAACCCAAGAGGTCGCTTCAGCAGTGCCGAGCAAGTGTGCCTGAGTCTAGAGGGAAGCTCCTGGCTTCCTCAAGAGCTGCCGGAGGCTTGGTTGGGTAGGCCACACAATGGTGGCTGGAGGTGAGCTGAGGATGGAGGCACCAGGTGACCGCCAGGCTTGTTCCAGGCAGCCTGCTGGGAGCCTGGGAAGAAGGCCCCAAGAACTGTCCTTGCTGGGCCAAGACCCACAGGTTGGAAGACTAGGGGTGCGTACGATCCTCAAGGTGCCGTTACAGTGCTGACCCGGGACGACATCATGACGACATCACCCCTCCCCTGCACAGAAATGCACTTCCGTTTATGGCTATTCTGTTCCTTAAACATTTCGAGTCATAAATAAATTACCAGTGTAAACAAGAAGCAGTGGTGTGGTTCTTCCCCTTGAGGGACAGTTCAGGCTCTGGGGTCCCTTTGGTGACCACTGGACATGCCTGGTCTCTAGGACTGTCCTTTACCTCTAGGGCTGAGAGCCAGGAGGGAACCGCCGTATGACCACCAGGGGGCGCCTCCTACTGTCTGTTATCCTTGGACACATTGTGCGCCAACCAGTTGACTTTGGTTTTCCAGCTTTCTCGGAGAGCTTCGTTGAACTTCACCCGGAAGTGCTTTAGCGCCTCTTCCTCCGTCTTCCCCAGTGCCAGAGAGTCCTGGACAAACACCACACACAGCAGAGTGACACTCAGGGACTTTGCTCTCTCTGTTACGCAATCCAGAATGAAGCCCAATAGGATGCTAAATTCTCTCTGTATTCAGACCCCAAATCCAGATGGTCCACCCATTGACTCAAATGTCAGATGCCTTAGAGTGTCATGTGACCTTCAGGGGATGCCCTGGTTAGGCTGGTGGCCTGTCACTCTCTGCTCCAGTTATCACCGACGGAGGACGTGGGATGAAAGCATTTACACAATGTGCAAGGAACCTTAGCTCACACAGACTAAGCAGGAACGTGTGTTTGAGTGTGTGTGTGTGTGTGTGTGTGTGTGTGTACACCTATGTATGTACATATGTATGTACATATGTATGTACACATGATTGACTAAGGAAGGTTACCACGTATCTGCCACCCAGCATAAGTGGACCCAGCAAACTGGACCACTCTGGCCCTGCCCACTGCTAGGACAAGGATGCCATGAGGACCCCACAATCATCAGTACCCCTGAAAGCCTACCAAATGGGGCTCTACTAGGATCCAGACCTCCCAGGCAGGCTGTAGGAAGTATACAGCCATGGGGTCAGCCCTGACTCAGCCCTGGCTTGTGTTGGTGGTTTTCTGCCAACTTGATACAAACTGGAGTCATCTGGGAAAAAGGAAATTTCCTCAACTGAGGAAACGCCTTCATCAGATTGCCCGCAGTTAAGCCCTTGGGGCATTTTATTTTATTTTTTTTAGATCAATGACTGCTAATGGAGGGTCCAGCCCACTGTGGGTGGTGCCATCCCCTAGGCAAGTGGTCCTGGGTTGTAAAAGAAGGTAGTCTGAACAAACCATTGCTTCTGGTTCAGTGCCTGCCCTTGATCCCCCTTCATGACGTGACTGCTGCCACCACGAGTTGAAATAAACCCTTTTCTGCCCACGCTGCTTTTGATGGCTTTTATCATAGCAGAAGGGACCCCACGGGGACACTTACCTTGAGATACTGGATGTCTTTGGAGCAGCTAAGCTCAGGCAGACCTGCAGCCCGCATCAGGGCGAAGAGATGGAGGAAAAGCAGCCCGTGGCGCCGCAGGATGGTGTAGGCTCGTTCACAGTAGCCGCGGAACCTGCAGGTGAGGGAGGCGGGGCAGGTGAGGTCCTGGGTGTTCACCTTTCCCTGAGCTGTTGCTTAAGGTTGTTGAAGATTATCCACCGTTGGCTAGTTCTTCAAGATGACCTCCCTCTGCCTCCTGCTGGAGACACAAACCTCCTCCCCCATGGCCCAAGGAGGGCAAACAGGTTTGGAGGTCATTCATCCCAATCCAGCAACATCCAGGGGAGGGGGCGGGAGCAGGGCCAACCACCGTCTCCAGCCTCGTTCTTGAACCCAGCGTTCCTGGCATCCCGGACAGATAATCAAGGGCAGAGCCCTTACCTTTCAAACTTCTCACTGTTGTTAGTCTTCCCCTGCTGGATCACGTGGACAAAGTCGTAGGTGAGAATGAAGGGGACGCGCTCTCGGTTGATTCCAAACTTGGTCTTGAAGTTCCCCAGAAAGTGGCCAAAATCAATGTGGAAGAGCTGACGGGGACGAAGTGGAGCCCTTAGCCTCGAGTGAGCAGGGCTCCAACCCCGGGAGCCGCAGGGAGGCAGAGAAAGCAGAGAACAGGGAGCTCCCGTGCCCCTTGAGAGACCCAGGGGGAGAAGACACCAGCAGGGCTCACAGAGTTCGCGGGGCCACCAAACCCAGAGCAAAGGGGCCAGCAGGCCAGACGGGATGTCAGCCCCATAGCGAAGCCACCCAGCCACACGCCACTACCTGCCCACTCTCTCTGATCATGATGTTGTCGCTGTGCCGGTCACCGATGCCCAGCACATATGTGGCCACACAGTAGCCAGCACAGGAGAGGGTGAATTCTTCAATGGCCCGATCCAGGGCCTCCCTGAGGGGGAAGATTGGAGGTCATGGCACACGAGACTACAACACTTTACCAGAAGGGGGTCTGCTTCTCTTCCTCTGAGTCTAGCCTTTTGGCGTGCTTTACTCAACAGAATGTAAAGTATATAGTCCCAGAGCTTAGGCCTAAAATACCTCTCTGATCTGGAGCCTGTCCCCACCACCCAGGAGCACCGTGGGGAAGTGCTGAGGACCGGCCTGCACAAGCAGAGGCCAAGAAGAGAGGTATAGCTGACTCCAGGCTCTGGGCATTCAGTGGACTCAATCTTAGGCCCTCCAGGTTTGGGAGAAGTCCCAGATGACTTGAGTTGTCCCAAGCAAGGCATGTATAATATCCCAAGATTCACAGCAGCAGATGTAGGAAGGTCGGAAGCTTTGAGTGGTATCACACACAACCATTGGCAACTGACGCACAAGAACCGCTTTGCTGATTCAGATTCAGGCTGGCCCCACAGCTGAGCCTCACAGCTGGCCCCACAGCGGAGCCAACTAGTCTGAGAAGATCACAGCCCTTCCCTCTTATCTTGTCTCTGATAGGCCAACCCTTCCTATGTCACACCTCCCAGAAGGAGAAGGCTTGCAACCTACCCAGGGTTCTTGGACTTGAGCCAGTTGAGCAGGGCGTCCTTGTTGAAGGCAGCTGTGGCCGCCATGTTGCTTTTGTTCAGCTGGATGTTGGCGATGGTGTCCGAGTGGAGGACCACCTCGATGAGACCTGTGCGGTCCCCGGTGGGGAGGCAGCCGTAGGGCGTCATCCTAGGTGAAAGAAAGGCCAGCAGAACGTCACGATCAAAGGCTGTTCCTGGAGATGCCACACTCAAGTGGCTGAGGAGGAGGAGGATGAAGGACTCGGAGGCTCCTGGTACCCAAGATGATGAGGGTTTGGGGGAAGCTGCTGCTGCTTCCTCTGTACAAGGGGCGGGGAAATACAGAAGGGAACAAGACAAGTGCTTGGCTGCCCTCCCTACCCTCTCCTCTCCGGGGAACAGCCTTTCCCAACCCACACAAGGAGGATAGTTTGGAGTCCCTGCCAAAGCACAGCTCTAAGGGCTGACCCAGAGCACAACAGTTACAGGATGGGCCCCAACCTCAGGTCCAGGCCCTCCTGCTTCCACAGGACGTCCATGAGCTGGATCATCTGCAGAGTCAGCATGTCCTGGCGGAGGTCTGCAGTGTGGGAAGGAGACCAGTGTCTGGTGGACTCTCTTCTCCCACTTGGTATCCATTCTTAGGTCCCAGGACCACCCCTCAGGATGGCACAGGGACGGTTAGGCTTCAGCAGACTCCCTACCCCGCCTGCTCACCATCCCCGTTCTTAAAGATGATGCCCACGTTGCCAGCACTGCCCGCCTCCTCGCTGCTGTACATGATCCACAGGGGCTTCATTTTGGAGTCCATGAAGGTGCACTGCTCCACACTGCTGGCCAGAGAGTAGGGTCGACAGGGGTTCCTCCGCAGGCCAGGGAGGCTGGGAGGAGCCCTGGTGGGGCCAGGCATGGGGCTCACCAGACTTCCTCCAGCAGGGTGCTGGGATCGAGTGGAGACTGCAGGTGGGACAGGGCCTCCATGTAGGTCTCCTGGCGCATGCACATATGCATCATCTCTTTGGTTTGGGGCTTGGTGGTCTTCTGGGAGCTCACCTTCACAAAGTCATTCAGTGCCTTAAGCTTGCTCAGTGCTTCCCCCTGGTGGTGATAATGGGTGGTGGTGGGTGCAAGCCACAGGTTGGGGGATAGTCCAGGGAGAGCCTTCGAAAGCTTGTAAGCAGAACCTGACCAAGCCTTACCTGCTTCATCAGCACCTTCATGTGGTGGGTGCTGCCTCTGCAGTAGGCTTCCATGATGAGACCAAACCGCAGAGCCACTGATGGTACGTGCATCTCAGAGCTGGGGGGAAAAAATGGTACTGAGTCTTGCCAGTCAGGGTCTCACAGCCCCTGCCCGCAGCCTAGGTGGGACCCAGAGCATCAGAACATCTGAGCCTGCTGGAAACAGGAGTTCAGCGAGAACTCAAGAAGACTGAGTTCTCACTTCGCCGTGACCCTCATAGGATTTCCAAGGAACAGGCTGGGGTGTGTTCAACTACCGGAGGTGCCAGAACAGGAAGTGTCCGATCTTGCGGTTAGCCAGGGCTCGGCCCAGCAAGAATTTGGTCAACTCGCAGTCCAGGTAGGACTCATATTTGAGCACTTGCACCAGCTGCAGAAGGTACTGGAAGAGCTCATCGTCCCTGAAGAGAAGGAAAGACGTGGTCTACAGCTGGGCGGAGGCAGAGGCCAGGTTCATCCCAGCCCAGCACCCACTTCCAGGTGCTTGGGGCAAAGCTGCCGTCCGGAAGAGCAGGGAGTCTGTGGGCCCCAGGGGTAGCACCAGCTGGGACTCACGTCAGCTTCCGAAGGGACTTGATGGCGAAGGAGCCCACGTAGCAGTCGGGAAAGCTAAAGTCCAGAAGTTCCAGGGCGCTCAGCACAGGCAGCTCGGGCCAGGAGCACAGCAAATAGAGCATCTGGGACAGCTTGGTGGTCAGGTAGGGGTGGGCGGGAACTGTCCATCTGCCCCGGGGCTCTCTTCCCAAACTCCCCTCTTTACTCACCTGGGCCACGTCCTCATGTTTATTCCACTTGGTGACCAGCAGCAGGCGGGCCAGCGCCTCTGGGAAATGCTCCTGGACTTCGTGGCGCATCTTCCACACCAGGTCCTTCTCATGTTCGTACAGTTCCCCGGATCCCCGCCGTTCCAGGATCTCCCGCAGCTGCAGCTGCTGAAGGGGCACAGACAGGGTGAGGACTCCAAGCTCCACGCCCAATCCCAGCTCCCCCATTCCAAGACCGGAGCTCACCTCCTCCTCCGTGATGTGCCCACGCTCCCCGTGACGCCCCAGCTCCAGGATCTGCAGAATGGATGAGGCTCTCACTTATCCTGAGCGTAGGGCAGTCCCTGTCAGGCCTCTAAGCAGGAAGCTACACCTCAGACCTAACATGTCATCCTCACTGGCGGATGTATTTTGGGTATTTTGCACAGTCTTTACCAGCATCCTAGCTTGAAGCTACAACATACCAGGAACATCCTTTCCACACCAAACATTACCGAATGGCAGCTCAAATGGCTCTTAGAAAACCCTGAATTGGCATAACGACATTACCCTAGCAACAGGCGAATCCCAGGGTGGCCAGGGTCTAACTCTCTGAAGAACTGAAACACTGGACTAGGAAAAGTCTAGAACCATGGCTCTCAACCTGGGTCAGGAGCCCTCTGGGGGATGTCCAACACACCACCTTTCACAGGGGTCACCTAAGACCATCTGAAAATATAGATTATTTACATGACAATTCGTAACAATAGCAAAATGGGGCTCGAGAGATGGCTCAGTGGTTAAGAGCACTCATTGCTCTTCCAGAGGTCCTGAGTTCAATTCCCGGCAACCACATGATGGCTCACAACCATCTGTAATAGAAGGTGATGCCCTCTTCTGGTGTGTCTGAAGACAGCTACAGTGTACTCATATACATAAATTTTTTTTCTTAAAAAAAAATAGCAAAATGACATTTATGAAGTAGCAATAAAAATAATCTATGGTGGGGGTCACCATAGCATGTGGAACTGTACTAAAGGGTCGCAGCATTAGGATTGAGAGCCACGGGGCTAGAAGGAAGGGGTCTTCACTGACCTTCTCCAGAGCAGGGAAGTACACAGGGTGGGGGGCCACCTCAGGCAGGTAGATGACCAGGGCAGCGGCACTCTCTGTGTTGGGGTTCCCGCGTACTGTACCCGCAGGATTCAGCAGCTCTCCCTTCTCATCTGGACACAGGGACAGATGCAGCGGTGTGTGTCAAGTCACCTGCTTTGGGACCTCTACCCCCTGCTAGCTGCTCCCCTGGGGCTGGGCCCACCTGGGACAGAGGGCCACATGTAGAGGCAGCGCTCCCCAGTCTTGAGCTGATCTTTGTAGTCGAATAGCATGAGGTTGGCCCAAGCGATCGGGCAGTCCTGGGGAGGGACACCAGCGGGTTAGGGCCAGGCACAAAAGCCCCGTTTGCTGATCTCGGAGTGAAGGCCAATTGGGGAGGGGATCTGGGCTTCAAGGGTGGACTCCCAGATGGACTCAAGGGAAGACCCTGCTTGAGAAGAGGGAGGACCAACTGCCTTGCCCTAGTGACAAAACGAGCCCAGGCTGCATCTCGGCTCCTGGCTCACACCCAGTATGCATCGGCAGGGTGAGAGCCACTTTAAATACTGGAATTGGTGACTAGGGGGCCAGCCACTCAAGACAGCCGCTGGCCCAGGTCCTTTAGTCCCTCTGAGGATACTTTCTACCCAGGGAGCTGCCTACAAAAGCCTACTGGCCTACAGGTCCAGAGCAGATATCCCAAGCAGCCCGTTCACAGGCTATCCCTAGAGTGTGTTGGGATCCAAGATGGTGGAGAAGCTTGGGGTTTAGGGTCCCCCAGGACCCCTGTCCTCATCCTGCCTGCCTGCCTGTGGCTTGGGGCACTGAAGGGAGGCCTAGGTTCCTCCCAGCCAGCCAGTACTCACCGCCTTCTTAGACTTCTTTTTTGTGGACCGCGCCTTCTTAGCCTTCTCCACGACGGCATAGAGAGCAAAGCAGAGTCGAGCCATGCGCGGGAGGTCACAGACGCTGATATCGAACTCCAGTCGCTGCTTCCACACGGGCTCTGAGCATACATTCACCTCCGAGCTTGACACAGTCTTGCACAGCATCTCATTGCCATGGAAGAGCCCAGCCTGAACAATCAGCTGGGGGTGGGGGGTGGGGGTGGGGGCCAGACACAGATTAATGGGAGGAGAGGCCCTGGGCCCCACCCCTTCTCTCTCTTCACCAGGCTTCTCACAACAATTTTCTCCTCAAATGTCCTCATTCTTAAATGGGTCTGAATCTACTTTCTCGTGGTGTGTGTGTGTGTGTGTGTGTGTGTGTGTGTTCCTTAGAGGGAAAGCCACTAGCCAAGTAGGACAAGAAGCCATGGGTCAGGGGAGGTCACAGACGATGCATTGATAGTCCAAGGCATGTCTCTTCCCATCCAGACCTCAGTTTCTTCAATAGAAGATGGTAATTCCACAACTCCCTGGGCTCTACCTAAGGCTGCCTGCCCTTTTTGAACCTTATGGGCTCCTTGATCATCCCAGACCCAAGTACCCAACCCTCCAAGTTTGTAAAGTTATGGAGCTAGGAAGGAAAGCCAGACTGTCTGTGGGCTTCCTGTTCCACAGATGGAACCATAACACCTGCACCTGGAAGGCAGATGTGAGGCGTGTGGAAGTGTTTTTAAAGAAACCAAACGGTACCATGTGCCTGCTCCGCCCCCGCCCACTGTCTTCAGAACCCAGAGGGAGTTCAGAACCCAGGGGATGAGGCAGCTACCCGTCCAGGCTGCAGCCATACCCCGACCAGCTGCAGCAGGCTCTTCCTTGTGCCTCTCACACCTCCCCGGATGCCTCTTTCATCCCCACAACCTCCACCAAAGTCAAATACACAGAAATCTGCTCTGCCCGGGTTTCCACGAATCAGTCTCTGGCTGGCTGGCCCACCCCACTCCCCCTTCCTGTTTTGATGCAGCTTACAACCACTCCAGGCAGGGAGGCTGGGTAATGTGGTCAGGTGGCTTTCGTGTGACATCTTCCCACTCTCCTTCCGTTGCCACCCCTCCTGGCCACAGCCACCTTGTTTGTATAGAAAACAGTGGCTCCCTCATCCGACCGGGGAGCCCCCTACCTTCATCCGCTCGTCCGCATTCACTTTTCGGCCCTCGATCAGCTCAATGGAGAATGGCTGTTCCAGGGACCACAGGGACACAGAGGAGGGCTGGGGAAGTAGGAGACGGAGTTAGTGGCAAAGAATAAGATACCTCTCTCTAACACTGTTTTTGTCAGAAAACCTGTTGTGCAAATGCACAAGGGTCCCCAATACCCCTAAGAGCCACAAGAGGACAGTGGAGGATGCCCTGTAGTTCACACAGATCCCAACAGGCCCCTGGTCACCCAATCACAGGCCCCTGAACCCATGGGTCTCCTGCTTTCATCCCAGCAGACCGAGAATACACCACCTCACCTTCTTGGCAGGGATCGGGGGAGGTTTGGCACGTGGTTTCTGCACTTGGGGGGCAGGATTGCTCTGCTCATCCCGCATAGCAAGGATGGAGGAGAAGTGGACCATGGTCAGATGGGGAGTCAGCCCGCTGTGTAGGCAGCTGCAGATGTACTGGAAGAGAGGGGCTGGCTGAGCTGCTGATGGGGGACACCCGCTCATTCCCTAAGTCAGTTCCCTTGATGTTCCCGGGACCACATGCGGTCGGCGGCAGGGAAGGCTTACCTGAAAGTGGCAGAGCGGGTAGTTGCCATAGAGGTATTCGTGCCTCCCGTTCACCTGCAGGGCGTATTCCTCAGGCTGCTCCACCAGAGGCTGCCTGAACACTGTGGCCTTTTTTCGGAGGGCACAGGCCATCAGTGCCAGGGGCATGTCCTTGGTGGATACCTGGAAGGTGAAGCTCTCCTGTAGGAAGAAGGAGGTCAGCCTTCTGCTCTGCAGTCCGAGAGGCCTCTAGGGCACAGAGGTAAGGCAAGGCTGCTTATGAGAGAGAGCCGCATCTCCAAGTCATGTCTAGGTGTTCGCTAGTCAAGGGATGCAACCAACATCCAGGAAACACTGGGAGGGAGGGAGGGAGGGAGGCACTCTGCAGCGTCAGATCTGCCTGATGAGTGGCGGTTCTGATTGTTTGCTTCCCTTGCAGAGGACCTGGGTGGGTTCCCAGCACCCACATGGTGGCTCACAGCCTCTCTAACCCCAGTTCTACGTACGGGATCCAACATCCTCTTCTTGACTTCTGTAGACACTAAACACTTACATACACACATGCAAAACATTCATACACATAGAATAAAGTAAAATAAAAATAAATCCAGATTTGCCCGATGAGACAATGGCAGATGCCCTCGTATGCTACTGGGAGAAGGAATGGGGGAGGGGCTCACCTCACTGCCCTCGAACTTCACGTTGACCAGCAGGGCTCGGTTGCAGACACGCAGTAAGCCGGCCCGCCAACCCCTCGCTGAGGGCTCCAGCTGCAGGGGGAAGCTGTACTGCAGCCATTCCACCCAGCCCAGCT